>NC_034190.2:30051011-31251011 GCF_002021735.2 Oncorhynchus kisutch | reverse complement strand
CTAGATTCTTTACATTCACTGTTTCAAAAGACGACAGCCTGGTGTGCTGGTTTTGTCAGGAGTCCCTAAAACATTAAACAACACGAATTACAAATTCATTCTCCTAACATTAGCTAGCTGGCTAATGTTAGCTCGTCAGATAATTTACAAAAATCGCTATTTAACAAGTTAACTTTATGACATAAAAATATTTCTTTGTCTCTACCTTTACTAACATATTCCTCTCAATTGTACATTTTTTGCTTGACCCGTTATGACGTTATAACAACTTACATCTGGCTCCACCGTAATGCTTTGTCAGCCATCTTTGTTGAAGCACGCCATGAAGGCAAGGGTGACTCGCGTCAAAATTCATAATTGGAACCACTCGATATGATTGTTCATATAAAAACCTTGGGACCCAAATGCATAATGAGTGCTCTATCTCCCCCTTGTGGTGGTCTGGAGCAATGAAGTCGTGACGCTGGGTACCTCTAAGTCCTGCGGTGCAAGCTCCCAACTTTTAAAGGAGGAACCATTGTAGCTAAGTGAATCACCCAGCAGGTAACATTGATACCATCATTTTCTGGTTGTAAACAGCTTTTCTGGTTGAGAAGACATATTAACCGATTACAACCAATGGGTTAATTACAAGCAGGTAAATACTTATACTTATGGTATCAGGGTGAGGAGGACCAAGGAAGTGGTGGAGATGAAGCAGAAGAAGCCTATGTCTACCCAATAGGAGTGGATGTCGAGGTCCAACAGTTTATTGCCGCTTTGATCATACAGGGATTTGCAGACTAAGTCATGAGCATAAATAACTTGTCTGGCTATTGTTCTTCACCCACTGGATGAACCAAGCATTCCTGCAGTCACAGCCCACTGAACACGCACTGGTTGAATCAATATTGTTTCCCATGTCATTTCTAATTAAATTACATCGAACCAACGTGGAATAGACGTTGAATTGACATCTGTGCCCAGTAGGAGGTAAAAGAGTTATCTTGCTTGTATGGGGAAATCTAAAGACAGTAGTTGGCCATAGGTTAGGTGGAGCTGTTTTAGCATTGGAATTGGACGAAACAGCTCTGTAAGGAAGACCTGATATAACTTTATAACTGATGTCAAGGTACACCGACTGAAGGGTCTTAATACCAAAACCTGCAATGAAAAATTATAATGATCTCCAAACTTCAATAAAACATTTTTTTTTGGTCAGCAGATGCTTCTATGCAGAGCAATTTACAGGAGCAATTAGGGTTAAGTACCTTGCATTCACCTAGTCAGCTCTGGGATTCGAACCAGCAACTTTTCAGTTAATGGCCCAGGGCTCTTAAAGAACATGAATGTTGGGACCAACTATATCCAGACCTTGGGTAATACTTTCAAGGAGGGTTTGCAGAAACTAGAGACATTGGACTTAAATCAATCTGAACAGAATACTTTAAAAGATTATGATCACTAAATAATTTAAATTGATCTGGAAATCACATTTTCCATTTGAAACCTGGGACCTTTGAGGGACTTGGCCAACCTTCAAATCAAATTTTATTGGTCACATACACATGGTTTGCAGATGTTATTGCGAGTGTAGTGAAATGCTTATACTTCTAGATCCGACAGTACAGCAGTATCTAATAGGTAATATCTAACAATTCCACAACAAAACCTAATACACACAATCTAGTAAAGGAATGGGATAAGAAAAAATATATGGATGAGCAGTGACAGAGCGGCTAAGATGCAATAGATAGTAAAGAATAGATAGTGAAGGATACAGTATACATTATATACTTATGGGATGAGTAATGCGAGATATGTAAAAATTCTTAAAGTGCCATTGTTAAAGTGACTAGTGTTCCATTTATTAAAGTGGCCAATGATATCAAGTCTGGTGGTGGCTGTTTAACAATCTGATGGCCTTGAGATTGAAAAACAGATTCTATCTCTCTGTCCCAGCTTTGATGCACCTGTATTGACCTGGTCTTCCGGATGGAAGCGGAGTGAACAGGCAGTGGCTCGGGTGGTTATTGTCCTTGATCTTTTTTGCCTTCCTGTGACATCTGTTGTTGTAGGTGTCCTGGAGGGCAGGTAGTTTGGCACCGGTGAAGCGTTGTGCAGACCAGAATACCCTCTGGAGAGCCTTGTGGTTGTGGTCGGTGCAGTTGCCGTACTAAGCGTTGATACAACTCAACAGGATTGTACCTATAAAAGTTTGTGAGGGTTTTCACCTCCTGAGGTTGAAGAGGTGCTGTTGCACCTTCTTCACCACAACGTCTGTGTGGGTGAACCATTTCAGTTTGTCGGTGCTATGGACACTGAGGAACTTAAAACGTTCCATCTTCTCCACTGCTGTCCCGTCAATGTGAATAGGGGGTGCTCCCTTTGCTGTTTCCTGAAGTCCACAATCATCTCTTTTGTTTTGCTGACATTGAGTGAGAGGTTATTTTCCTGACACCACACTCCGAGGGCCCTCACCTCCTCCCTGTAGGCTGTTTCGTCATTGTTGGTAATCAAGCCTACCACTATTGTGTTGTCTGCAAACTTGATGATTGAGTTGGAGGCGTGTGTGGCCACGCAGTCATGGGTGAACAGGGAGTACAGGAGGAGGCTGATAACACACCTTTGTGGGGCTCCAGTGTTGAGGAACAGCGGAGTGGAGGTGTTGTTTCCTACCTTCACCACCTGGGGGCGGCCCATCAGGAAGTCCAGGTCCCAGTTGCACAGGGCAGGGTCGAGGCCCAGGGTCTCTAGCTTAACGATGAGTTTGGAGGGTACTAAGTCTATTTGCGGTGTGATGTTTCAGTAGGGTAAACCACATTTGAGGTATGTATTACTCAAAAACAACAACATATTTTGGCAGGCCGTAACCATTGATTAAAAGCTGGCTTCCAATAGGCTTGCCCATGCCCAGAGTTCACCACCCCATTAAAGGAGTACAATATTTCCAAGCTAAACAAATAATGATAGGGAGAGACTCTCCTGTGTACACACACAATGAATAACTGGGGGGCAGTCCTCCTGGGTCAGCAGTAAAGGATTCAGTTCTGCTGAATGCTGAGCTGTAGTCAATGAACAGCATTCTTACGTAGGTATCCCTCTTGTCCAGATAGGATTGTGCAGTGTGATGGCGATTGCATCGTCTGGGGACCTATTTAGGCGGTAAGCAAATTGAAGTGGGTCTAGGGTGACAGGTAGGGTGGAGGTGATAGGATTCTTGACTAGTCTCTCAAAGCACTTCATGATGACAGAAGTTTAGATACCTTAGCTTTCTTGGGAACAGGAACCATGGTGGCCATCTTGAAGCATGTGGGGACAGCAGACTGGTATAGGGATTGATTGAATATGTCTGTAAACACACCAGCCAGCTGGTCTGCGCATGCTCTGAGGACGCGGCTAGGGATGTCGTCTGGGCCGGCAGCCTTGCGAGGGTTAACACGTTTACATGTTTTACTCACATCGGCTACGGAGAAGGAGAGCCCACAGTCTTTGGTAGGGGGCCACGTCGGTGGCACTGTATTGTCCTCAAAGCGCTCAAAGAAGTTGTTTAATTTGTCTGGAAGCAAGACGTCGACGTCAGCGACGGGGCTGGTTTATTTTTGTAATTCGGGATTGTCTGTAAACCCTGCCACATAAATTTTGTCTTACAATACTCCATCTGTCATCAAATCAATATTATATGCTATGTTCACAGGACTAGAAGCTTACGAAACTTTGATATATACGGTAATGCTTTCTTCTATGAAACAGATAAACCAATCACTCCACCGTTCTCTAACATGTCATCTCTAGATTACCTGATGATTGACAATCATGGTCCCCGGGGAGTACCTTGTAGTTTACGGCTTATTTTTGTAGGTACCCTAGTGGATAATCAGCTGTGGTTGGCAAAGGATGGGGAAAACGTGTGACTCCACTCAGGATAATGCTGGGTTGGGCAGGTTGTGTGATTAAAAGTGAGAGAGGCTGAAATTTAACCGCGGAAATGGAACCTTCTTCTGGGCTTTTAAAATGAATCCCATACATAGCAAGCAAAACAGCCTAAAATGTTTTGCAATGTTTCTTATTGGACAATTCCAGGTATTCTCTCCCTGTTTCAGTCCGTTTTCTTCTGTTTGAAGCATAATGAACACGACCTAGCCCTTTCTGCTTTGCCATTTCCCGCCTAAACAGTCCCAGCAATGTCTCATCAGTGTCAAATTCCTCTGGGTCTCGCCACTTCTGCCAAGGCAGAGGACATCTACAAAGCACCATTCACTCACAGTTTAACCCCAAGGATGGGATGCCTCACTATGTGTGCTTGCTATGCATACTGCTCTTTGGGGTTAAGAAGACAATGTTGTCATTGATACACTTTCAGAAATCATTAGCAGAAGAGGAACTTTGTGAAGTTCAAAAGTCTTCGTCAACTTTTGTGTACAGAAACGTTGCGTGTACTCACTCTGATTGAAATAATCCTACATTCACATAAATTAAATATTCACATCTGGAATTTCGAAATGATTGGTATAGTGTTCATTGACCAGAATAAACCAATTGAAATGGATTATACATTTATTGTAAATGCATTATTCATGGTTACCTGCAGGCGTACGTTATATTCAATAAATACTTTTTCATAGGCTGCATCATCCCATCGCCTTCTTTGCATGCTCTCTGAGACTCTAGTCTATTCTCTCTCGTTGCTTACCTGCAGCATCAGCAATTTGCCCGAATGCTGCACTGACTGACGCACTCTCCCCCTTCGTCTCTCCTCTCTACCCACCGCATTTCTCTTATATTCCCCCTTGTAATAAAACCATGTCTGATCCTTTCCATTAATACGTCATCAATCGTCACGAATAAGCCTACGTTGAGACGTCGCTCAAACAGTTCAACTGCATTGCCATGTATGTCATCCCATCCCACTTTTACCCCATCCCTTTACACGGACACATTCTCCTCCATCCTCTTAGTTGAATGACAAAAGTGGGCAGTTCAAGATTTCATATTTGCCCTCACTGTCTCAAACTCTCTCTTTTCTTCCTCTCCTTTGCAGCCGGTCGGACGTACGCGTCCCATACCTGCATAGAGTTCCCAGTATTCTTGGGTACAGTATTGAACGTCGCAATATCCCGCGCGCACTGCACCAAGTGAGGGAGCCGATGCCGAAAAGACTTCCCATCCTTTCAACCCCAAAAATATTAGAAAATCCAGGATTGGACAACCATTAATCGAAATGTTTGTCGAAATAATGCGGTAGGTGTCGTTTTATTGATAATTTAGCCTAACAAGTTTGGACCGATGGCGTTTAAATGAGGGCAGAAAGTTATAGTTGGCTTTGTCATTATATATATATATATATATAGCCTGCACTTATGTGTGACATGCAATTTTCATTTTTTCCTCTCATTGCTTTCCTTCCCCGGTGGTCCTGAATTCTTATTTACATGGGCTATAATTGGGCTACAAGCAGGATTAGACCGTTTAGGGGTCGTATTTCTTTTAAACTCACCTGCGCCCTCAGAATGTTTTTTTAAAGAATAATGTTCCACGTTTCTTATTCTACAGTGAAAATCGGATGCGTCATTTGAACATCTTTTCATCAGATTGAGAATAAATCCAGTAGCATAACTTTTTATTTCACAATGTCTCTGCATTGTCCTTTGACGGGTGCATCTTTAACTTTGCAGCTTAAAGTTTAATACTACAGAGCTTTGCAAGATGTTCCACAAACTGTATTTCCACATCAATACGCACTTTCATCAGCAGTATTATTTAGTAAGAGACACCTTCCGCCCATGGTTGGTTTAACCATTAAGTGTCTATTGACACCCGTGCGTCAAATTGACACCCGTGCGTCAATCTAAGTAACATCATTTTAAACAATCCCCATAAAAATCCATCAGTTTAAACTAGAGATGTGTTTTTTTTGTGTACATGGGCTGCGTCTCAATGACCACATCCACATATGTCAGCCTTCTGCATCTGTGGTGGAAGGTGGCCAAGCTACAGTGGTGTTTGTCAAACCATGAGATGTCCAAAAATCAATCTCCTCACAAATAAAATGTGTAGCATCCAAAAGGGTTCGGCCTACAAACTAAAGTGCCCACTCTATGAAAAGATGAGAATCTCAGGAATACTATGGTGTTCATACAAATTCATGTATGAGTGTAGTTTTGTGCAAACAAAAGTAAGGGGTTAAATATTTGTTTTAAAAAGCAAAATATTTCCCGACACTTATAAACCTTATTCCTTATATCTTTTTTTTACTGTATTTTTTTGGGGCCATTTATGAATGTATTATTCAATATGTTTCTAGTGGCAATAGTAGTAAATGCCAAATCAAATATTTTATCAAATCATACAATAAAAAAAATATATATATACCTAAAGGGGTACTAAAATTAAAATCAATGGCTTAGACTTTTAAGTCTTAGCTCTTTTTGTAATGTAGAAACCTAAACACCATTAAACTCTCTCTCTATTCTATCCATCCATTTAAGCACAAAATAACTTTCCTTCACCACTTTCGTTTTTTGCTGTCCTCTAGCACAGTACCACTCCTAGTACTTCTCAGTTTCGACAGGGTCATAAATAACACCTCTCTCACTGTCTTTAGTCTTTACTTGTCCTTTCTCCCACTCTGTCTATTCCCACTGGGCACACACTGGTTGAATCAACTTTGTTTCCACGTAACTTCAATGAAATTGAAGGAATAGACGTTGAATTGACGTCTGTGCCCGTTGGGTTTTCTCCTCCCTGCGAGCTCTCTATTCCCCCCTCTCTCTGTCCCCCTCTCTGTCCCCCTCTCTAATGTAGTCTCTTAGTGGACATGTTGCCTTTGGCATCACAGGCTATAAGCGTCAGTCTTTGGTGCAGCCAAAAACGTGATTTTGCTGTGTTTTTTTATATATATATATATATATATATATATATATATATATATATTTCCACACTCTGAGGTTGGAATAATACTGTGAAAATGTGAAAAGGATGATAATGCCCTTTTAGTATAAGAGCTGTTTGAAAAGAGCCTGAAATTGTAGCATTTTTTGGTAGGATGGAGTTTTGGCCTGCCTGGTGACATCATCAATCGAACAATAAGGTGGAGACTTCCAAACCTCTCTGCCAATAACAGCTAGTTTTCAGTTTTCCACTCCCCACTCAGACCACTCCCAGACAGTCTTAGCAAAATGATTTTTGTTTCTTTTTGAGAATTTTTTATAGAAAACAATCACAGTAAGGTACTTTATTCTTACCCAGAAATAAAAATGGCTGCTTTGGACATTAAAGCCTAATAAGTAGCAACTGTGGTGGGACGAAACCGTGGTGATATTTCATTTTAACATGAACTATTTTCTAAAGAGAGTCGTTGCTTATTCACATGATGGGTTTTGACCCCTGCGGCACTGCTTAGGCACTTTAATCTAGTGGCACCAATAGGATTCTAGCTAATAACTACCAAACTATTATCAATATTGAACTTCAGGGCTCATTTTAACCAACCTATGATGCCAGATATGGTTTCAAATTGCTGGTGACACGGTGGGCATATATTAATTGTTACTATCGCTAGCTTGTGTACTTTGTTGCTACAAAGGTTGTTGTCTATATCCCATATTACAGTAGAACACCCATACCCCAAGATATTTTTGAGAGATACGGTCTTGAAAAACAAATGTTATTGCCACTATTGGTTGTGAATGTGAACTTCTGAAGAGTTCATCAACCACTGGTAGGTTGTACAACTATGTTGAAACCAGAGTTGGGGTCAATTCAATTTCAATGCTTTTTTTGTTTATTTGAAGACACTTTCTGATAGACTCTGGGTGCAATCAAATGACATTTTCAACCAACCGTTTCACACTCAAGAAGCTGAAATTTCAATAGTGGGGTGGTTGTGTGATTCACACACATTTTGATGGCTAAATGAAATGGAAGGATGGATGGATAAACTTAATAGATATATTAGCATTTACAATCTCTATGGAATCTCCAGTCCAGCCCAAAGAATATAGAATAATCCTGACTAGAGATTTCCAAGTCAATGACATCAATCTCCCATTGACATCAATTCCTGATTTACATGGAAGTTCGAATTACAGCACACACACATTTCTCAAGTTACGATGCGGCCGTAAGTTGAGGGAGTTGGGAGAGTAATTTTCCCCAAGGGACTTTTTTTATGTTAAAAGATACGAGTGATTTGTGAATTTGAGGAAGCAGGTTTGAGGAACAAGCAAAAAAAAGTAACTAAGGTCTACATGGTTGTTAAGGGGATATTTCACCCAAATGACATTGTTTCCTTTCAATCCGAAGTGTGGATTTTCGTTTCAGAGTAAGGAAACAAATATGTCATGTGGGTGAAGTATCCATTTAACAGACAAGGTTGTAGGGGAGATTCAGAGGTAGTACTTTAAAAAAGGGAACTTGAACTAGCCTTCTCTGTTCATTGAACAAGGGGAAGTTAGACAAATGAACTAGGGTTATGTGGGTTAGACCAGTGATGAAAAGACTAAGAGCCGAGAGAATTAAAAACAAGCGGCCAACATTCTCTTGTGTGTATCTGGGCCAGAACATTTCTTTTTGCAATTTTCTATAAAACAACATGTGGATGTTGTGCCCTTGCTAGACCGTGCAGAGACTGCTAAAATCCTCTGCTTCCCCTGTGACACAGTCTCCTCAGTCTCCTCATCCAGGGAAATCAGGACATCATGCACCTTTCTTGTCTTTCATCCCACCCTGCAGGAGGCGAGAGCAGGACGCTCTGAGTGCACTCTGTTTCTCTGGCTTTCACCATACAGCCTCGGGGACTGTGGGCTTCTTTAGTTCAACTCAGTAATGGACACGGTATATAGGGGGAGGGGGGGAGCATAAGCAGAAAAGTGAGAGGTGTCCATATAAGTGAATGGGCCTGAACAAGTACTGATGGAAGTGGAGAGCAGGAGGTAAGGAGGGAGAGTAAGATTATTTCTAAACAAAAACGCTCCATTAAGCAACCTTGAAATGAAGTGACGGAAAACATAACCTCACTAAAATGGTTTCAAGAGTCAGTGCTGTCTTACCCAGAGCATTGTAGCTGTTTGTGTGATTTGACCTTGATATGGCTCTTGTACAGTACAGTACAAGTGTTTGACATCATAATAAAGTGCAGCGTGGCTTGCGATAACCTATTTTCGAAGTCCCCGCAATACCTCCTCGACAGCTACATAAGCGGTCTGCTTGCATTGTGCCTGTCTTTTTGTGTCTGCATAAAGCGTCCATCATGGTCCAAACCATATGTTCTACAATAATGGACCTTTGGCTTTCAAATTTTCAGCGCGGCTCAAGCCATTCTCTTCAACTGTCAACACATTCAAATGAAAAAAGGACGCGTACATGGAGCCACGTTGGTTGGGAATTTTGGGAAGGTGCGCATTCGGACTGTGAATCCCCCCGCGGACGATAGCGTAGCTATGTCACAATGGGACGCAGTACTATCACGTCTCAGCGTCTGTGGATAAAAGAGCTGGTTGGAAGAGCCCTATTTTGTACTGTGTGTACCATGTACTTGAGGATATTGCACAGGCAGCTTTTTCTGGACATGGCAGTGCTGTTGGTGGCGTCTCTGGGCCACGCTTGAGTTCTATTCCCTGTTTTCTTAATTAAAAAGAACAGAAAAGCTGACAGCACAATAACTGGCCAAGGACGTTCTTTCTGAAAGATGTGGCCAAGAGGCACCCAACAAATCAGGCCTGACTGCCATTTTATTCACCGTCATCAGTCTGTCGCCATCAGGATGAACACAAACCTGTGTTTACGGATACTCGGTAACAATGGTTCAGTTTGAGAGGCCCTTGGTTAGTGTTCTCTTCATGTGGTCATTGCTTTTCTTCAAGTCCTGTTTTAAGTGATTCCTAGTAGCTTTTGGCTTCTTTTTCCATGAAATAAAGAAAACGGGCCAGTATCTCTTGTCCTGTAATTTTCCAATGTGGACGTTTGTAAGAGAATGGGTATAAAGTGAAACACAGTGTGCAGCTGTCCACTCGCGCGCCGCTCGCCTTTTGTCCGACGTTTTCCAGTCAAGAATATTAATGGCTGCCTGTCTGTGGAGCTAACCCAGCTGGCACGAATACAAACAACATTTATTCAACCACAAGGCAGTGTCGGTTTATAAGACACTTGTGTCTGTTTGTCTGCTCTGTGTTTGGATTCCTTTGACTGGATTTGATATACAGTAACAGCAATGATGAGAATAAGGGTGGAATTTAAAAAAAGCTTAATGATCTGTGTGCTGCAATTGACTCAATTGCGAGCGACTTCAGAGTTGAAGCGTGAGGCTGAATTTATTTGCTGTTTTGGTCCTGTAGCTACCACTTGTGTCTGTTTGTCTGCTCTGTGTTTGGATTCCTTTGACTGGATTTGATATACAGTAACAGCAATGATGAGAATAAGGGTGGAATTTAAAAAAAGATTAATGATCTGTGTGCTGCAATTGACTCAATTGCGAGCGACTTCAGAGTTGAAGCGTGAGGCTGAATTTATTTGCTGTTTTGGTCCTGTAGCTACCACTTTGTAGCTGCGTGAAGCACACCCGTATCTGCGCAGACACTACAGTTGAAGTCAGATGTTTACATACACTTAGGTCATTAAAACTCATTTTTCAACCACTCCACAAATTTCATGTTAACAAACTATAGTTTTGGCAAGTCGGTTAGAACATCTACTTTGTGCAGGACACAATACATTTTTCTAACAATTGTTTACAGACAGATTATTTCACTTATAATTCACTGTATCACAATTTCAGTGGGTCAAAAGTTTACATACACTAAGTTGACTGTGCCTTCAAACAGTTTGGGAAATTACAGAAAATGATGTCATGGCTTTAGACGCTTCTGATTGGCTAATTGTGTAAGGGGGCGCATACTGGCGGCAGAGAAGTCAGACGCAGGATAGAAAACTGTTTCCAGTGGTGCAGTTTATTGAACAAAAACTCACCGGGAAACATAACAAATATAACAAATGGGTACAATACCCTACGCACGCCAGGACAAACGTGCACAAAAACTTACAAATAACATTCACCGACAAACACATGAGGGGGAACAGAGGGTTAAATACACAACATGTAATTGATGGGATTGAAACCAGGTGTGATACAAGACAAGACAAAACCAAAGGAAATTGAAAATAGGATCAGCAATGGCTACTTCGAACGCCACCCAAACAAGGAGAAGGACCAACTTCAGCGGAGGTCGTGACAGTCCTCGGGGACGGTGTCGAATGGGTGAGGCGCAGGGAGATCCGGACAAAGACGGTGGAACTCCTGCAGCATAGATGGGTCAAACCCGTCCTCGACCGGAACTCAGTTCCTCTCCTCCGGGCTGTACCCCTCCCACTCCATGAAATACTGACGGCCCCTCGCCAGGCGCCTCGAATCCAGTATGGAGCGAACAGAATACGCCGGGCCCCCGCGATGTCCAGAGGGTGCGGAGGAACCTCCCGCACCTCAGACTCCTGGAGCGGGCCAGCCACCACCGGCCTGAGGAGAGACACATGGAACGAGCGATTAATGCGGTAATCGGGGGGAAGCTGTAACCTATAACATACCTTGTTCACTCTCCTCAGGTCTTTAAATGGCCCCAAAAACCGCGGACCCAGCTTCCCCGGTGTCTCACTGCGGTGGCGATCTGCATTATTCTTCTGGCGCGTCACGTCCTGCTGAAGATGGACACGGACAGGAACCTCGGTCTGACCCTGATACCAAGGCGCCAGAACCGGCTGGTACTCCAGTACGCATGGAAGGGAGAGATGTTAGTGGAGGAGTGGCGAAGCGAGTTCTGTGCCATCTCGGCCCAGGGCACGAACTCTGCCCACTCCCCCGGCAGGTCCTGGCAATTAGACCGCAGAAACCTGCCCACATCCTGGTTAACTCTCTCCACCTGCCCATTACTCTCAGGGTGAAAACCTGAAGTAAGGCTGATCAAGACCCCCAGACGTTCCATGAATGCCTTCCGGACCCTAGACGTGAACTGGGGACCCCGATCAGACACTATATCCTCAGGCACCCCGTAGTGCCAGAAGACGTGTATAAACAAGGCCTCCGCAGTCTGTAGGGCCATAGGCATACCGGGCAGAGGGAAGAGACTACAGGACTTAGAGAAACGATCCACAACGACCAGGATTGCGGTGTTTCCCTGTGAGAGTGGAAGATCAGTAAGAAAATCCACCGACAGGTGCGACCAAGGCCGCTGTGGAAGAGGTAAGGAGTGTAGCTTACCTCTGGGCAGGTGCCTAGGAGCCTTACACTGGGCGCACACCGAGCAGGAGGAAACATAAACCCTCAAGTCCTTAGCCAAGGTAGGCCACCAGTACCTCCCGCTCAAACAGTGCACTGTCTGACCGATGCCAGGATGACCAGAGGAGGGTGACGTGTGGGCCCAATAGATCAACCGGTCACGAACAGTAGACGGGACATACAGACGCACAGCTGGACGGGAGCAGGCTCTGCACGTAACGCCTGCTCAATGTCTGTGTCCAGCTCCCACACTACCAGCGCCACCATGCAGGAGGCGGGGAGTATGGGAGTGGGATCCATGGGATGCTCCTCTGTGTCAGAGCCGGGTCAATGCGTCTGCCTTCGCGTTCTGGGAGCCTGGTCTGTAAGAAAGGGTAAACACAAAACGGGGGAAAAACATGTCCCACCTTGCCTGGCGAGGGTTCAGTCTCCTCGCCGCCCGGATGTACTCCAGATTGCTGTGGTCAGTCCAGATGAGAAAAGGGTGTCTAGCCCCCTCAAGCCAATTTCTCCACACCTTCAAAGCCCTGACGACAGCCAACAACTCCTGGTCCCCCATGTCATAGTTTCGCTCTGCTGGGCTGAGCTTCTTCGAGAAGAAGGCACAGGGGCGAAGCTTTGGTGGCGTACCCGAGCGCTGAGAGAGCACAGCTGCTATCCCAGCCTCGGACGCGTCCACCTCCACTATGAACGCCAAAGAGTGATCCGGATGGGCCAGCACAAGAGCCGAGGTAAACAGAGCCCTCAGGTGATGAAAAGCCCTGTCCGCCTCAGCTGTCCACTGCAAGCGCACCGGGCCCCCCTTCAGCAGTGAGGTAATGGGAGCCGCTACCTGATCAAACCCTGGATAAACCTCCGGTAGTAGTTGGCAAACCCTAAGAAACACTGCACCTCCTTTACCGGAGTCGGCCAATGGGAGTCGGCCAATTACGCACAGCTGCAATGCGGTCACTCTCCATCTCCACACCTGAGGTGGAAATGCGATATCCTAGAAAGCAGACAGACCATTGGAAACAGGCATTTCTCAGCCTTGACGTACAGGTCATGCACCAACAGGCGACCAAGCACTCTGCGCACCAGGGACACATGCTCAGCGTGTGTAGCGGAGTATGTCAAAATGTCATCAATAAACACCACTACACCCTGCCTGTGCAGGTCCCTGAAAATCTCATCTACAAAGGCTTGGAAGACTGATGCCGCATTCATTAACCCGTACGGCATGACGAGGTACTCATAGTGCCCTGAGGTGGTACTGAAAACAGTCTTCCACTCGTCTCCCTCTCGGATAGGCACCACGTTGTAAGTGCTCCTGAGATCTAGTTTGGTGAAGAAGCGGGCCCTGTGCATTGACTCTATTGCTGTGGCTATGAGCGGTAGCGGGTAACTATACCTCACGGTGATTTGATTCAGACCCGATAGTCAATACACAGGCGCAGACCTCCCTCCTTCACAAAAAAGAAACTTGAGGAGACTGGTGAAGTGGAGGACCGAATGTACCCCTGACACAGGGATTCGGAGACATATGTCTCGCCGTGTTTGGAGGAAGAAGGATGAGTACAACCCCAAGAACACCATCCCAACCGTGAAGCATGGAGGTGGAAACATCATTCCTTGGGGATGCTTTTCTGCAAAGGGGACAGGACGACTGCACCGTATCGAGGGGAGGATGGATGGGGCCATGTATCGCGAGATCTTGGCCAACAACATCCTTCCCTCAGTAAGAGCATTGAAGATGGGTCGTGGCTGGGTCTTCCAGCATGGTAACGACCCAAAACACACAGCCAGGGCAACTAAGGAGTGGCTCCGTAAGAAGCATCTCAAGGTCCTGGAGTGGCCTAGCCAGTCTCCAGACCTGAACCCAATAGAAAATCTTTGGAGGGAGCTGAAAGTCCGTATTGCCCAGCGACATCCCCAAAACCTGAAGGATCTGGAGAAGGTCTGTATGGAGGAGTGGGCCAAAATCCCTGTTGCAGTGTGTGCAAACCTGGTCAAGAACTACAGGAAACGTATGATCTCTGTAATTGCAAACAAAGGTTTCTGTACCAAATATTAAGTTCTGCTTTTCTGATGTATCAAATACTTATGTCATACAATAAAATGCAAATTAATTACTTAAAAATCATACAATGTGATTTTCTGGATTTTTGTTTTAGATTCCGTCTCTCACAGTTGAAGTATACCTATGATAAAAAATTGCAGACCTCTACATGCTTTGTAAGTAGGAAAACCTGCAAAACCGGCAGTGTATCAAATACTTGTTCTCCCCACTGTATGTAGCTACAACCCGCACCAGAGTAGCTACTGTACAAGCCCTTTAACACAGACAGCTCAGAGTAGGCAATGTGGTATCTCCTGCACTTATCTCTTCAGTACCATTACTTGTATCATGATGTAAGGCAGGGTTCCCCAACTGGTGGCCCGCGGGCCAGGTTTTATTTGTACCCCCAAGTTTTCTGAACAAAAAACAACAACAAATTATTAAGACAAATTTGGGTGGAATTTTCATTGTTGGACATAAAAGACTGTAAAAACACCAGGAAATCAGCTCCAAGTGATTTTAATTTAAGAAATCTGTTGCCAAGCATTCCCATGCATAACAGAGAGACGCATGATTGTATACAAATGTAAGCAAGGTTTGAAATGATTGTTTTAGTCAAACATTATATCTGTTTGGGCTTCTTGTGTTCAATTTGCAGTCTATAAATTATTTGTAATTATGTTCCGGCCCCCCGAACATCCACTCCAGAAATAAAATCGGCCCGCGGCTGAATCTAGTTGATGATCCCTGATGTATGGTGACCTTAGGTATCCAGAGAAGTGTACATGTATAACGTACAGTGCATTTGGAAAGTATTCAGACCCCTTGACTTTTTCCAAATTTTGTTATGTTACAGCCTTATTCTAAAATGTATTAAATAAATGTTATCCCTCATCAATCTACACACAATACCCCATAATGACAAAATGAAAACAGGTATTTAGAAAATTTAGCAAATATATTAAAAATAAAAACTGAAATACCTTATTTACATAAGTATTCAGACCCTTTGCTATGAGACTAGAGCTCAGGTGCATCCTGTTTCCATTGATCATCCTTGAGATGTTTCTACTATAATGGTTCAGGCTAAGACCCAGATGCAGACACAGGAGGCAGATAGTATGAGTCTCAGTCTTTATTAAAGTACAAGAGCAGGCAAAAGGTAAGTCAAGCAGGCACAGGACGGCAGGCAATAAGTAGGTCAAGGCAGGCAAAGAGTCGCAATCCAAATCAGAGTCAGGCAGGTACAGGATGGCAGGCAGGATCAGGCTCAGGACAGGCAGAAAGGCCAGAACTGGGAGCATCATGCTGTTGGGATGTTTTTCATTGGCAGGGACTGGGAGACTAGTCAGGATCAAGGGAAAGATGAACGGAGCAAAGTACAGAGAGATCTTTGATGAAAACCTCCTCCAGAGTGCTAAGATCCAAGATGACGTAGCAGTCAGACGTCTTGTCGTGTCGTGTCCCTTGTATACAGTGCCTTGCGAAAGTATTCGGCCCCCTTGAACTTTGCGACCTTTTGCCACATTTCAGGCTTCAAACATAAAGATATAAAACTGTATTTTTTTGTGAAGAATCAACAACAAGTGGGACACAATCATGAAGTGGAACGACATTTATTGGATATTTCAAACTTTTTTAACAAATCAAAAACTGAAAAATTGGGTGTGCAAAATTATTCAGCCCCTTTACTTTCAGTGCAGCAAACTCTCTCCAGAAGTTCAGTGAGGATCTCTGAATGATCCAATGTTGACCTAAATGACTAATGATGATAAATACAATCCACCTGTGTGTAATCAAGTCTCCGTATAAATGCACCTGCACTGTGATAGTCTCAGAGGTCCGTTAAAAGCGCAGAGAGCATCATGAAGAACAAGGAACACACCAGGCAGGTCCGAGATACTGTTGTGAAGAAGTTTAAAGCGGGATTTGGATACAAAAAGATTTCCCAAGCTTTAAGAAAGCTAGAAAAAGCTAGAAGAAAGCCATTTCTTAAAGATATCCATAAAAAGTGTCATTTAAAGTTTGCCACAAGCCACCTGGGAGAAACACCAAACATGTGGAAGAAGGTGCTCTGGTCAGATGAAACCAAAATGGATCTTTTTGGCAACAATGCAAAACGTTATGTTTGGCGTAAAAGCAACACAGCTCATCACCCTGAACACACCATCCCCACTGTCAAACATGGTGGTGGCAGCATCAAGGTTTGGGCCTGCTTTTCTTCAGCAGGGACAGGGAAGATGGTTAAAATTGATGGGAAGATGGATGGAGCCAAATACAGGACCATTCTGGAAGAAAACCTGATGGAGTCTGCAAAAGACCCGAGACTGGGACGGAGATTTGTCTTCCAACAAGACAATGATCCAAAACAAAGCAAAATCTACAATGGAATGGTTCAAAGATAAACATATCCAGGTGTTAGAATGGCCAAGTCAAAGTCCAGACCTGAATCCAATCGAGAATCTGTGGAAAGAACTGAAAACTGCTGTTCACAAATGCTCTCCATCCAACCTCACTGAGCTCGAGCTGTTTTACAAGGAGGAATGGGAAAGAATTTCAGTCTCTCGATGTGCAAAACTGATAGAGACATACCCCAAGCGACTTACAGCTGTAATCGCAGCAAAAGGTGGCGCGACAAAGTATTAACTTAAGGGGGCTAAATAATTTTGCACGCCCAATTTTTCAGTTTTTGATTTGTTAAAAAAGTTTGAAATATCCAATAAATGTCGTTCCACTTCATGATTGTGTCCCACTTGTTGTTGATTCTTCACAAAAAAATACAGTTTTATATCTTTATGTTTGAAGCCTGAAATGTGGCAAAAGGTCGCAAAGTTCAAGGGGGCCGAATACTTTCGCAAGGCACAGTTTTTTTTAAACATACTTTTCTTTGCATATCTTTTAAAACATTTTGCTAAACCTCAACATCTAAATACTCTCCTGCTACCCGCCTCACCCAATGTAGCGTGGATCTGCTTTTTTTCTAAAGTATTTATATTTACTTCGGATCCGGAACCCCTCAACTGAAGCTAGCCAGCTAACTACCAGCAAACCATTGCTAGCGGTCATCAGCTAACCGGTCATCAGCTAACCTTTAGCTCGGAAATCTCTCACCAGTTCGAAGAACGCGACTAACCAGAGCATAACGGACCTATTATTTTTATCCCCGGATTCCCACCGCAAACGGAACATTTTCAGCTGGATCTTCACAACTAGCTAACTATCTAACCGCAACCCCGGATGGCTAGCGTTTCCATCCACTTAGCTTGAAGCTAGCCCGGCCAGAGCTCCTGTGCTACCACCGAAGCATACTCCTGGGCTACAATATCCGGACCCACGACCGGTCTACCGATGTCACCGCATGCAGAGTCATAAACAGACTCACCCCATCGCGACGTCCCCCAAAGGCTAACTTTCTAGCCCTTGCTATCTGCTTGCTTGCTAATTCGGCCTGCTAACTGCTAGCTTGTTTAGCCCCGGCCTACTAACTGTTAGCTTGTTAGCACAGGCCTGCTAACTGTCTGAATCGCCGCGTCCCCAGCCAACCCAACCACTCACTGGACCCATATTTACTTTCAATCTCTTTTCGATTTTTAATTCGATTATACCTTCCGGTAACCTGCCTCACCCAATGTGATACGGAATCGCTATTATTTTAAATTTTTAGAACACATTCAAGAACCTCCAGAAGCTAACCAGCTAACTAGCTATTTAGTCATTGTTAGCCACTGCTAGCGGCTTTTACCTTCTGCACAGCCAGCCAGTTTTTTTAACCTGGATAATACTCGCCAGTCTAGCTTCCCTGCCCCATCCACCGCTGCCCCCTAGACACTGATCACTTGGCTACATAGCTGATGCATGCTGGACTGTCCATTAATCACGATACTCCATTCTGATTGTTTATGTTTTATCTGTCGGCCCCAGCCGCACTCAGGCTCTGTGTGTAGTTAATCCGACCCTCCCTGCCTAGTCAACGCCATTTTACCTGCTGTTGTTGTGCTAGATGATTAGCTGTTGTTGTCTCACCTACTGTTTTAGCTAGCTCTCCCAATTCAACACCTGTGATTACTGTATGCCTCGCTGTATGTCTCTCTCAAATGTCAATATGCCTTGTATACTGTTGTTCAGGTTAGTTATCATTGTTTTAGTTTACAATGGAGCCCCTAGTTCCACTCTTTATACCCCTGATACCTCCTTTGTCCCACCTCCCACACATGCGGTGACCTCACCCATTACAACCAGCATGTCCAGAGATACAACCTCTCTCATCATCACCCAGTGCCTGGGCTTACCTCCGCTGTACCCGCACCCCACCATACCCCTGTCTGCGTATTATGCCCTGAATATATTCTACCATGCCCAGAAATCTGCTCCTTTTATTCTCTGTCCCCAACGCTCTAGGCGACCAGTTTTGATAGCCTTTAGCCGCACCCTCATACTACTCCTCCTCTGTTCCGCGGGTGATGTGGAGGTAAACCCAGGCCCTGCATGTCCCCAGGCACCCTCATTTGTTGACTTCTGTGATCGAAAAAGCCTTGGTTTCATGCATGTCAACATCAGAAGCCTCCTCCCTAAGTTTGTGCTAAAGCAGTGAGTAAAACACTCTGCTAACCCTGATGTCCTTGCCGTGTCTGAATCCTGGCTCAGGAAGGCCACCAAAAATTCTGAGATTTCCATACCCAACTATAACATTTTCCGTCAAGATAGAACTGCCAAAGGGGGAGGAGTTACAGTCTACTGCAGAGATGGCCTGCAAAGTAATGTCATACTTTCCAGGTCCATACCCAAACAGTTCGAACTACTAATTTTTAAAATTACTCTCTCCAGAAATAAGTCTCTCACTGTTGCCGCCTGCTACCGACCCCCCTCAGCTCCCAGCTGTGCCCTGGACACCATTTGTGAATTGATCGCCCCCCATCTAGCTTCAGAGTTTGTTCTGTTAGGTGACCTAAACTGGGATATGCTTAACACCCCGGCAGTCCTACAATCTAAGCTAGATGCCCTCAATCTCACACAAATCATCAAGGAACCCACCAGGTACAACCCTAAATCTGTAAACAAGGGCACCCTCATAGACGTCATCCTGACCAACTGGCCCTCCAAATACACCTCCGCTGTCTTCAACCAGGATCTCAGCGATCACTGCCTCATTGCCTGTATCCGCTACGGAGCCGCAGTCAAACGACCACCCCTCATCACTGTCAAACGCTCCCTAAAACACTTCTGTGAGCAGGCCTATCTAATCGACCTGGCCCAGGTATCCTGGAAGGACATTGACCTCATCCCGTCAGTTGAGGATGCCTGGTCATTCTTTAAAAGTAACTTCCTCACCATTTTAGATAAGCATGCTCCGTTCAAAAAATGCAGAACTAAGAACAGATATAGCCCTTGGTTCACTCCAGACCGGACTGCCCTCGACCAGCACAAAAACATCCTGTGGCGGACTGCAATAGCATCGAATAGTCCCCGCGATATGCAACTGTTCAGGGAAGTCAGGAACCAATACACGCAGTCAGTCAGGAAAGCTAAGGCCAGCTTCTTCAGGCAGATATTTGCATCCTGTAGCTCCAACTCCAAAAAGTTCTGGGACACTGTGAAGTCCATGGAGAACAAGAGCACCTCCTCACAGCTGCCCACTGCACTGAGGCTAGGTAACACGGTCACCACCGATAAATCCATGATTATCGAAAACTTCAACAAGCATTTCTCAACGGCTGGCCATGCCTTCTGCCTGGCTACTCCAACCTCGGCCAACAGCTCCGCCCCCCCCGCAGCTACTCGCCCAAGCCTCTCCAGGTTCTCCTTTACCCAAATCCAGATAGCAGATGTTCTGAAAGAGCTGCAAAACCTGGACCCGTACAAATCAGCTGGGCTTGACAATCTGGACCCTTTATTTCTGAAACTATCCGCCGCCATTGTCGCAACCCCTATTACCAGCCTGTTCAACCTCTCTTTCATATCGTCTGAGCTCCCCAAGGATTGGAAAGCTGCCGCAGTCATCCCCCTCTTCAAAGGGGGAGACACCCTGGACCCAAACTGTTACAGACCTATATCCATCCTGCCCTGCCTATCTAAGGTCTTCGAAAGCCAAGTCAACAAACAGGTCACTGACCATCTCGAATCCCACCGTACCTTCTCCGCTGTGCAATCTGGTTTCCGAGCCGGTCACAGGTGCACCTCAGCCATGCTCAAGGTACTAAACGATATCATAACCGCCATCGATAAAAGACAGTACTGTGCAGCCGTCTTCATCGACCTTGCCAAGGCTTTCGACTCTGTCAATCACCATATTCTTATCGGCAGACTCAGTAGCCTCGGTTTTTCTGATGACTGCCGTGCCTGGTTCACCAACTACTTTGCAGACAGAGTTCAGTGTGTCAAATCGGAGGGCATGCTGTCCGGTCCTCTGGCAGTCTCTATGGGGGTGCCACAGTGTTCAATTCTCGGGCCGACTCTTTTCTCTGTATATATCAATGATGTTGCTCTTGCTGCGGGAGATTCCCTGATCCACCTCTACGCAGACGACACCATTCTATATACTTCTGGCCCGTCCTTGGACACTGTGCTATCTAACCTCCAAACGAGCTTCAATGCCATACAACACTCCTTCCGTGGCCTCCAACTGCTCTTAAACGCTTCGCTGCCTGCACCCGCACGCCTGACTAGCATCACCACCCTGGATGGTTCCGACCTTGAATATGTGGACATCTATAAGTACCTAGGTGTCTGGCTAGACTGTAAACTCTCCTTCCAGACTCATATCAAACATCTCCAATCTAAAATCAAATCTAGAGTCGGCTTTCTATTCCGCAACAAAGCCTCCTTCACTCACGCCGCCAAACTTACCCTAGTAAAACTGACTATCCTACCGATCCTCGACTTCGGCGATGTCATCTACAAAATAGCTTCCAACACTCTACTCAGCAAACTGGATGCAGTTTATCACAGTGCCATCCGTTTTGTCACTAAAGCACCTTATACCACCCACCACTGCGACCTGTATGCTCTAGTCAGCTGGCCCTCGCTACATATTCGTCGCCAGACCCACTGGCACCAGGTCATCTACAAGTCCATGCTAGGTAAAGCTCCGCCTTATCTCAGTTCATTGGTCACGATGGCAACACCCACCTGTAGCACGCGCTCCAGCATGTGTATCTCACTGATCATCCCTAAAGCCAACACCTCATTTGGCCGCCTTTTGTTCCAGTTCTCTGCTGCCTGTGACTGGAAGGAATTGCAAAAATCGCTGAAGTTGGAGACTTTTATCTCCCTCACAAACTTCAAACATCTGCTATCTGAGCAGCTAACCGATCGCTGCAGCTGTACATAGTCTATCGGTAAATAGCCCACCCATTTTTACCTAACTCATCCCCATACTGTTTTTATTTATTTACTTTTCTGCTCTTTTGCACACCAATATCTCTACCTGTACATGACCATCTGATCATTTATCACTCCAGTGTTGATCTGCAAAATTGTAATTATTCGCCTACCTCCTCATGCCTTTTGCACACAATGTATATAGACTTTTTCTATTGTGTTATTGACTTGTTAATTGTTTACTCCATGTGTAACTCCATGTGTTGTCTGTTCACACTGCTATGCTTTATCTTGGCCAGGTCGCAGTTGCAAATGAGAACTTGTTCTCAACTAGCCTACCTGGTTAAATAAAGGTAAAATAAAATTAAAATAAAAAACCTCAGACTGGGGCGAAAGTTCCCCTTCCAACAGGACAACGACTCTAAGCACCGATCCAAGACAATGAAGGAGTGGCTTCGGGACAAGTTTTCTGAATGTCCTTGAGTGGCCCAGTCAGAGCCCGGACTTGAACACGATCAAACATCTCTGGAAAGACCTGAAAATAACTGTGCAGCAATGCACCCCATCCAACCTGACAGATCTTGAGAGGATCTGCAGAGAAGAATGGAAGAAACTCCCCAAATACAGGTGTGCCAAGCTTGTAGCATCATACCCAAAAAGACTCGAGGCTGTAATCACTGCCAAAGGTGCTTCAACAAAGTACTGAGTAAAGGGTCTGGATACTTATGTAAACGTCATTTTTCTGTTTTGCTTTGTCATTATGGTGTGTAAATTGATGAGGGAAAAAAAACAATTTAATCAATTTTAGAATAAGGCTGTAACTTAATAAAATGTGAAAAATGTCAAGGGGTCTGAATACTTTCCGAATGCACTGTATGTACTAGGTCGCCGTTGGTCAAGTGAATGAACGTGGCTCTGTTTTGAGGGTGTCTGGGGCTCATTTAGTAGGCTAGTAGTAAGCTCTGTGAAACTGAGTTGGAGGTGGATTGGTGCTTGACTATTAGAATTTCAGTCACATAGAATATGACAAAAAAAAGCCTGAGTCAAGCCAGCTGGATAGGAGTGAACTCCCTAAACATGAACACGTACACACACACACACACACACACACACACACACACACACACACACACACACACACACACACACACACACACACACACACACACACACACACACACACACACACACACAGGGAGTATTTGTGTGTATTTTGATGAGAAGACCTTCAATTAATGTGAGCAGGGCTGTGTTTTGGGGGCAGCTCACAGACTCTGCTTGTCTCTAAAACAGTGTCTGCAGTCAAAGTGACTTAAATGTCTACTGTGTTTGTTAATAGTCTACTGTGTCTGGGGGGCAGGATGGAGTTTGTGGAAACTCTGAGCTAACCTAAAGTAGCCAGGCATAAAAGAAACACCTGAAACAAGATCCCCCACATTCTGGTCTTGACGATAATAATTTTTTAAAACTGTCGGGCGAGGTTATCTTCTGTGCTGTTCAACCAATCCATTAAATGTGGAGGAGGAGTTAAGATAGAGTGTTACCTTGATACCGTCCATTTGTTGGCAACTCCACTAAGGCTACCAGTCAAAACATTCAGGGAGATTCCTCCGTCCTCCTCTCCTCCGTGACCAGGAAACCCGATAAGTGGTTTTTGAGTGGTCGAGGAGTCAGTTCGTTAGTAGGCGAACACAGGAGTGTCCTCCTCACCTCAGTAGTCTCCTCTCGCGAAGTGCGTCCTCTACGTATTCTCCGCTGAACTTTAAAAAAAAACATCTGCCACACCCTCTTTGAATAAGCTGTTGCACATGCACATATTTAAAAATTATCCGCTTTTTAAAAATATATAATTTTCTCTATAAAATCTCTAGCACAACTAGCTAAATGTATTTGTACTACTTCGTACATTTATTTTGGGTTACCACACTTTTAAACGTCAAGCGCTAGTGAAGAAGGTCTCATATCAAAGAAGTGATTTGTTTTCCACATTTCCTCCCGTTCTCTCCTTGAGGAGGAGGAGAGGTCGCAAGGAGTTGAGCAAAACCAATTGAGATTCTATTTTCATCATTGATGGAGGAAGATAGGTTTTTACGACCAGCTAAGCTAAACGGCAGCAAACTAGGCAACATATCGTGTTGATAAGTAATACATTTTTTTTATATATATTTATTTGCTGTAAATGGTAATTTAGGTCTACAGAATTTTGTGAAAGTGCATCTAGGAAAAACGGGGATGGCATAATGATGATATAATGAGTGAAATCATCATTTTATAGGTGATTAAACTGGTGGTCAAGGCAAACAAAATTGAAATGTTTTAATTTATGTGAGGCAAAAGGTTAAATCCTACCCTTTTGGAGAAGGATCTGGAAAGTACGCAAATGTATGAAGTAAAATTTGTTGCCCTGTCCTTTTTGAAAAGGACCAGAAAAGTATTTTGAAAAACATTACATGAAGGCAAAAAGTAGGCTTCTTCTGCTGTCTTTTGTGTGAGGTAAAAGTACAAGCTTTGTTCAGTTAACTTTCCTGAAACGTACTCACTCAAAAATGCTTCTACCCTTATTTGTGTGATTGTAGACGTTTATGGTCCCTCCCTTTTCCATCGTGGCTGACTCTGTGAGTTCGTGTGAGGTCAGTGAGAGCGGCCTGCCATGCCTGCTGAGCTAATAACAGGGCCAGACTGGCGAAGGAGCACTGGCAGGCAGCCCTGGGCTATGCAGACATGTAATTTGCTCGTGGAGGTGATGAACCGCTTCCGGTCAGATGTGGATTTACCCCTTTTTGGGGGCTGAGCTGCCTCTGTGTCCTGTATTAGGCTTTCAAAGCCCCTGATCTTTTTTATTTGATTTAATTGTGACCGTTTAGTCTTTACTTTATTCCCATAAATGGTAAATGTTCTGTCCTCCCCCACACATTTTTCTCATCATGTGTGCTTTCCCCTAATCTCTTCATCAACTCCACTTTCAATCTCATCATCCTCTGTTTCACCACATATCCCTCTCTCTGCTCCTTCTCGCTCTCAGCTCTCCATCGATCTGTTTGACCCTGTTTATCTCCTTCAATCTACTTCTTTACCCTCTGGCATTGATCTAACATTTTAATACTCATCATTCATTACATTTGGACCCCTCTGTCCTTATGTACACTCAAATCATAGAGGGTAAATAATGTAGGAGTAAAATAAGCTTTAAAAAGAATATTGTAACCAATTGGCGGAGTAGAGATTGTTTCTTCGATGTGGTACAAACAAGGTGCATTTGCCATAGGGTGTATATGGAATATGTCCCATTTTTCCCCCTATCTCACTCTCACTACCTCTCCTCCACAGACCAGTAAGGTTCCTCCCCCTTCTGTGCACAGTTTGCCACCTGACCATGGCTTTCCCCGCCCAAACAGGATACTCAGAAGGTACAAATCTTCTAAATGTCTCTTTTGACGGACTATCATTATATGGGATGGCAATGCATTGCATGAAAGCATTTATTTTGAGATCAGATTATTATTTTAAAGTGGTTTTTCCTCCTTTATGTACTTCCCCAGAGTCAAAGGAACTTGTGGGGACCATTTCTATGTCTCTGCGTGCAGTTTGAAAGAAGTTGCTAACTAGTGTTAGCCTGATTGCTAACTAGCAGTATGCTAACTGTTCCCGTAGACTTACAGTCAAAGCTGTTCCTGTAGACTTCCAGTCATTGTGCTAATGCTAGTTAGCATTGGCATGCGAAACTACCTCTAACTTCCTTCATACTGGACGCAGAGACATAAAAATAACCTTAGAAGCTCTGTGCTCCTCATGAACTATAATTTAAAGCCTTAGTTGCTGTGTAGTAATTGCTGCATAATTGTTGCTGTTATGCTTGAGTTTGGAGATAGTTAAGATAAACATAAATTGTGTATAATTTATATTTCTATATATTCAACACGTACCTGATTAAAGTATTTGGTTTTCCGCCATTCCGAGATCATGGATTCACGGAACTCATCCGTGGAATATAAAAATTGCTGCAAAATCTTGAAGATTGTCCCCAAAATGCATTATTCACCACCACCACTAGAGGTCAATAGCCGGCCACTTACTCAGTAGCATCGTTTACTGACTGTGCCTCTCCTTCCTGACCTAGACGACAAGCGTCAACTCCAGGTCACCATCTCCAAGACAACCCCCATCTCCACTGCACACCTGGGGGGCTCCATCACAATCACCTGCCTGGTGTCCCTGTCACCTGGGCCCCTCTCATCCTCCTCGCCCCCTATCCCACCCCGGGTCAAGTGGAGCGTGTTGCATGAGGGGGAGCAGGAGGAGACAGAGATCCTGGTGGCGCGGGGTCAAAGGGTGAAGGTCAATGAGGCCTACAGAGAACGAGCCTCCCTGGTCAACTTTGCAGACTCGCCTGAGGACCTCTCCCTCTGGTTGGGGGAGCTGCGCTCAAGCGACACGGGGCACTACCGCTGCGAGGTGCAGCAAGGCCTGGACGATGCCAGTGATTTCACACAGATAAAAGTCAAAGGTAACAGAGGTTGTAGGAGTCGTTGTGAATTTTTTCGAGTTTTTTTTATTTGTCTTGCAGTTTTTACCACATATTGTGTATTTAAGCCTGTCTGTATTTCTCTGTGTGCCTATGTTTGTGTTTGTGCCCACGCATGTGCATATAGGTGTGGTCTTCCACTATAGACACGCCTCTGGCCGATATGCGTTTTCGTTCAGTGAGGCCCAGAGGTCGTGCGAGGGCATTGGGGCACACATCGCCACTCCCGACCAGCTTCTGGCAGCCTATTACGATGGCTATGAGCAGTGTGACGCCGGCTGGCTCGCTGACCAATCTGTCAGGTAAACCCCAGTATCCACAACATGACCTATAATACAAAGACACATTTCTTAAAGTTGCTAGACTTTGTTTTGACTACCTGAGTTATTAACGAGAAAGTGCTCAGGTGCCAAGATTATAGAATGACGACCCACAGCAGTGAGCTTATTCACACATCTAATAGGCTACCGGGGCTTTGAATTTGGCCCACTGTGTGGTGTGTGATACTATTTCACGCAGAAGCTGTTGCCCTTTTCTGGCAGAATGTGTGTTGACCTGACGGCAGCTGAATCCTCCTCCTGCTCACTCTAGTCCTGGTGTTGAATATGCTAGATTTCCTCATGTGTATTGTCATGGCTTACATGTGCAAGATAGGGACTGCATTTGGTCCATGTTTCCAACACACACAAAAATCCTGCTAACAGATTATACAACAAGACTGAGCCCCCTCGCCCGTCAGAGTTAGTCTTTACAATGCTTTCTATTCACAGGAAATACTCATATTTTCAGTTCTTGCACCTATTCTGCAGATATCCAATCCAAGTTCCCCGGGAAGGTTGCTATGGTGACATGGATGGCCGCCCGGGATTGAGGAACTATGGGACGCTGGAATCAGAGGAGCTGTTTGATGTGTATTGTTATGTGGAGCATATTGATGGTAAAAAACAACAACTTGTGAATAGCTTATCGTAAAAAGTCAGTGTTAATAGCTCCCTGTAAAAGAGGATGTAAATGTGATTCTACAGAGCAATAACGTATGTTTGTAAGTCTGTTTGTAAATCATAAAGTACAAACTATTAAGGACACCTGCTCTTTCCATGACATAGACTGACCAGGTGAATCAAGGTGAAAACTATGATCCCCTTATTGATATCATTTGATAAATCCACTTAAATCAGTGTAGATGAAGGGGAGGAGACAGGTTCAATAAGGATTTTAAGGCCTTGAGGCAATTGAGGCATGGATTGTGTATGTGTGCCATTCTGAGGGTGAATGGACAAGACTAAAGATTTAAGTGCACCTGAATGGAAAATCGTAGTAGGTGCCAGGCACACCATTTTGAGTGTGTCAAGAACTGCAATGCTGCTGGGTTTTTCATGCTGAACAGTTTCCCCTGTGCATCAAGATATGGTCCACCACCCAAAGGACATCCAGCTGACTTGACACAACTGTGGGAATCATTGGAGTCAACATGAGCCAGCATCCCTGTGGTACGTGTTCAACTCCTTGTAGAGTCCATGCCCTGACGAATTGAGTCTGTTCTGAGGGCAAAAGGATGGTGCAACTCAATATTAGGAAGGTGCTCTTAAGGTTTTGTACACTCAGTGTCGTCTTCTATGTAAATTTGTCAATTCAGATGCTTTGTCGTTATATATTATCATGTGTTCTGAAGGCACTCTATCAAATTACTGTGTTAGGTGTCCTTAAAGGGATAGTTCACCCAAATGACAAAATGACATATTGGTTCCTTACCCTGCAAACAGTCTATGAACAAGGTAAGACAGCAATCCATGCTTTTATTTATTTATTTTATGTTTCCCTGGTACTGTTTCCACATGCTAACATTTTAGCATTCAGCATTTGTGGTACCATTCAAGTCATGGGACCGATATTAGCATTTTTCACGCATCATGTTCAAATCATCTATAAATTACTTTGTGAGCTTCACAATTTTAGATACTTTAGTATTATTTGGACATGATGTGCAAAAAATGCTAATATCAGTCCCATTTCTTGAATGGGATTTGTGCCACAAATACTAAAATGTTAGCATGTGGTAACAGTCCCAGGGAAACTAAACTAAAGCATGGATTGCTGTCATACCTTGAAAATAGACTACTTACAGTGCAAGGAAACCTATATATACCTATATATAATTTATAATATATAACTATCCCTTTAAGTTACAGGCATGGAGGGTTTTTAGCTAGTGGACAGAGTACTCACTTTAGATGAGTCAGGTCATTAGTATTTAAACAGCATACACTTTAGACATTGACAGTACTTTCCTTTCAAGGACAGTTACAATACCTTTTTTTAATGTGTAACATATTCAAAGTCAATTTCCCAACCAAGGTCTCATTCTCCCATGTGTTCAGCCTTTTGTGTTTTTCTAGATACTGCAGGGAAATGAAGGATCTAGGACATGCGTCTGGAATCTAATTCCCATTAGGAGTCTAACACGTGACCCTTTTTGTGTAGGGGAGGTGTTCCATGGCTCTGCCCCTCAGCAGCTGTCATTGGACGAGGCTCGGGCTTACTGCGAGAAGGAAGGGGCAGAGCTGGCTACCACAGGGCAGCTGTACGTGGCGTGGAGCAAGGGTTTGGACAGCTGCAACCCTGGCTGGCTGTCTGATGGCAGTGTGCGGTACCCCATCATCATCCCTAGGGAGCGCTGTGGAGGGCCTCAGGCAGGGGTCAAAACCCTGTATCGCTACAGCAACCAGACAGGCTTCCCTGAATCATCCAGCCGCCATGATGTTTACTGTTTCAGAGGTCTGGGTATTGTACTGGACTAATTCATTCTAAAACAGATCATATAGGTTTTAGTATTGCCAGAGATTGTTTCGGATTGCATGCTTCCGGCGATTCTGTTGTGACGTTATGCAGAGAAGGTGTTTGTCATATGAACGGAGATAAAACTATCTCCCTGACTTTCCTGTCTAACCCCTGTTCTTCTCAGGTGTTGGGAATCCTCACACTGATGCCCCCATGGACTACATGGCCACTGAGCCAGAGGACATCGGACAAGATATTGTCGTTCTTATGGAGCCTGCTGAGGAGCTCTATCTGAGCCAGGATAGCAAGCAAGTGGAGCGAGAGGCCCAGAGTGTCCTGGGATCCCTCCCCGTCTTCCAGTCGGCTCCTGCTCAGGAGGATCTGCAGGGGACTCCCCCTACTGCCCTGTCAAGCACAGAGGTCCCCCTCACCCATACAGCCTCTTCCCAGGACCTTCTCCAGCCCTTTGATGAGACTTCACTTCCTGTAGAGGAAAACTACCACTCCCAGCATGCTACTTCACTACCCAACACCTCCAGTGAGCCAGACTCCCTCCACGAAGGAGACTATCACTCCCAGCATTCAACTTCACTACCCAGCACCTCCAGTGAGCCAGAATCTCTCCACGAAAGAGACTATCATTCCCAGAATTCTAGTTCCATACCCAGCACCTCCACTAAGCCAGACTCCCTCCACGAAGGAGATTATCACTCCCAGAATTCTATTTCCATACCCAGCACCTCCAGTGTGCCAGACTCCCTCCATGAAGGAGACTATCACTCCCAGAATTATATTTCCATACCCAGCACCTCCAGTGAGCCAGACTCCCTCCACGAAGGAGACTATCACTCCCAGAATTCTAGTTCACTACCCAGCACCTCCAGTAAGCCAGACTCCCTCCACGAAGGAGACTATCACTCCCAGAATTCTACTTTACTACCTAACACCTCCAGTGAGCCAGACTCCCTCCACGAAGGAGACTATCACTCCCAGAATTCTACTTCACTACCCAGCACCTCCAGTGAGCCAGACTCCCTCCACGAAGGAGACTATCACTCACAGAATTCTACTTCACTACCCAGAACCTCCAGTAAGCCTGACTCCCTCCACGAAGGAGACTATCACTCCCAGAATTCTACTTCACTACCCAGCACCTCCAGTGAGCCAGTCTCCCTCCACGAAGGAGACAATCACTCCCAGAATTCTACTTCACTACCTAACACCTCCAGTGAGCTAGACTCCCTCCACGAAGGAGACTATCACTCCCAGAATTCTACTTCACTACCCAGCACCTCCAGTGAGCCAGACTCCCTCCACGAAGGAGACTATCACTCCCAGAATTCTACTTCACTACCCAGCACCTCCAGTGAGCCAGACTCCCTCCACGAAGGAGACTATCACTCACACAATTCTACTTCACTACCCAACACCTCCAGTGAGCCAGACTCCCTCCACGAAGGAGACTATCACTCCCAGAATTCTACTTCACTACCCAGCACCTCCAGTGAGCCAGACTCCCTCCACGAAGGAGACTATCACTCCCAGAATTCTACTTCACTACCCAGCACCTCCAGTGAGCCAGACTCCCTCCACGAAGGAGACGATCACTCACAAAATTCTACTTCACTACCCAGAACCTCTAGTGTTCTAGACTCTCTCCACGAAGGCAATTCCAGTCTCTACCAGCTAGTGCTGGAAACAACCCCAGAATTCCCTGAGCCATCCTACGAGCCACACAGACATTATCAGCCGATGCCAGAGATGAACCCGGAGGAAACAGACTACCAACAGTCAGGATCTTCCAAGCACTTCCAGGCAATGCCAGAGACCAATCTCGAGTTGGATCAAGTGGAAGCCAACTACAGCACAACAGGAGGTAACCAGAGTCATCGGGAGAATACAAAAGAGACTACCACAATGGCCTTTGAACCCATAGAGAATGCTACCGAGGCACGTGACCATGCCGCAGAGAGAAGACACAAAGAGGTGATCGTGGGAGAGCCTGAGGAGACATCCATCTCTACCAAGTCCCCGGGAGAGCTTGATCCCCACCCAGCATGGTCTACCCTCTCCCCCCACGCAAAGGCAACCTCAGTGTGGTCGCCCCTGGATGGATCTGGAGATGTGTCCCAAGGTATGGCCAATGTGGCAGCCAATTCCTAATATACTTAGGCCCATAGCTTTATGATACATGAAGTTACTCCTAACTCTATTTAATTTGTCATTGTAGAGCCGTGTAGAACTTGATTATCATGCAACAAAAAATGTTTATTGTACTTTCTTTACAGAGATAGAACTAGTTGTCCACCAGGGAATCCACACAGACAGATTCCCCACCTCCTCCTCCTCCTCCTCCTCCTCCTCCTCCTCCTCCTTCACCACTCACATGTCTGCCTCCCCTGGAGCCACCAGCATTCCCAGTGAGGAGCAGACAGGAGTTACGCATTCAAGCAGCATCTTATCTGGACTGGATCATTCGGAGGAGCTAGGACTGGATGTGTACTCCACAGTAGGCCATCCAAAAGTAACCTCGCAGGGAACTTCCTCCGCTAGGCTGGAGGGCAGCACCAGTCTAGATTTTGAGGGTATCGTCATTCCAGAGAGATTGGTACCTTCTAGAGAAGTGGAGCTGGCACCAGGGGAGTCTGATGAGGAGCACCTGGGGTCTGGAGAGGGCATAGCCACTACCGAGTCTCCAGACCTCTCCGCCACCTCCCAGCTGCCCGTCGAGTTTACCACTCTGGGCTATCAAACAACGACCATGTCCAGAATAGAGATGGATCCCACAACCACGGACCCTGAAGAAGACGGAAGTGGACATGAGCCAAGCACTGATGAACCATCCCTGGGAGAAAAAGTGACCGTCTTCCCCCTTGAGTCGCAAACATCCAGCTGGGATCTGCACCGCACCACCTCTGCACCCCAAGAGTCTCAGGAAGTCCTTGAATACAGCGGGGAACCCCTTTCCACCTCTTCCCAGACAGATCTTCCAGACTCCTCAGAAGAACCTGATCTGTTTGGGTCAGACTCCTTGTCCACCTCAAGTACTGATCCCACCGCAGCCACCATGTCCACATCCACCATGTACACCTCCACAGAGTGGGCCACACGGACCTGGAGCCCCACCACCTCCACGACACAAGGTCCCCCAGAAAAATCTGAGCCGGAGAGGGTGACGGCTCTTATGCCCCCCGTGGATCAGGGCCGGTTGGATCTGGAATTCGGTCTCACCCAGCCACCCACCCTGCTCATGTTGCCCAATGAGAGGGCTGCCGTGGGCAGTGCCAGGAAGATTTCAGGTAACACTAGAGCCACCCTAACCAGCCTAACCGCCCTCCTCTTGCTGCTCGGCACCATGATGCACTAAACCCTGGCCACTCCCACCCCAAGCTGCCTTGCTCTACTTTCTGCAAACCACCAGCCTCCCAACGGCTCCTCTTCGTCTGTCTCCCTGTTTGTCTCAGCAGCCCACTCACCCTCCTTCCCTTCCCTCCCAGATAAAGAGCACCCTGCTTCTCGTCATTGACAGATATATGGGACAACTCCCTTTTACCATTTGTCCAACAAACCAGTCTTGCTGTGCATCATGTTTTTTTTTCACTCAAAGATTGACTTCTATGAAGTACTGTATTGCCCGGACACACCATTTCTGTGAAAGAGAATTGCAATGCTTGTTTGTCTCCTCCTATTCTTCCTGCAAGACTGATGTCCAACTTGCAACTTCACCGTCTTGAATGTTTCAGCATTCAGACAGTCAATCTCCTCTTACCAGGGGCCCATATTAATTTGAGCACAATTCCAAATGGAGAAAATAAACCCAGCGTTATTCAACCGGACAAACATTTGTCCTTGCATTGTAGCGCCACTAACTCTGAATGTAACAGCACTGACTCCCAAATGCAACACCGCTGACATTTTATTGGTAAAGATTACAGATAATATTGATTTCATAGAGGGATAGCATCCCGGTTACAAAACATCAGCACCTTTTTTTAAACTAACTCAGCAGCTATTGAGCTAGTCTATAGTAGATTGTATAGCACAGAATGTCACTTATATAACCACAATAATGGAATGTTTCTTGTCGATATCTAAATGACATCTATCAGAATATTTGTAATGTTAATTGAGGTACAAATGTCTGTAATGCCACCAATCTCCCAGTGTAACAGGACGTATCATTTGAAGAATGACAAGACCTCCTAGATGGCAGTCTGATCATAGTTTTTCTCCCCGAAAATGTTACTAAACATTTGTAATGAGTAAGAGTTGCTTAATGGAAAAGGGGAAACTATTGAGGCTGGTTTATTGTTTGACGCTAAAGTGACATCAGTGTGACATGATTAGTTCCGTGTCATCTCATCTAAAATATTGGTCTTTGCAGATTGTGATTGTGTAGATGGAGAGTCAGAAGCAGCATCTCACAAGCACAGCTAACAGCATTGGTTGTTCTTTAAACATGTGTGCTTTCTCCTCTAAGGAATTAACTCATACAGGATGGGACCATTCATAAAACCACTAAACCAACAGACCATAAACCAGCCTGTTGGATAACTTGAACTGAATTGTATAAAATGCTACATTTGCTGTCTCATTTTAGGTAATGTGCTTTTTACACAGAGGCGTAACCATTAAAGTCACATCTAAATTAGAGGACATGACCTTTAAGTTTTGGTTTAATCGCTGGTGCTTTACTTTCCTGACAGATTAGGTAGAAGTTGCCCTAACCACTGACACAGCATCTTAGATTTTTTTCATCTGCCCAATGGTTAAAATCGGGGGTTGGGTAATCTGTTCCTACAATTGTAGTTAAGGACCATTACTACCTCAAGCTTTCTCGACACAGGTGAAGCCAGATACAGAGCCTTCGGAAAGAATTCAGACCGGTTGACATTTTCCACATTTGGGTAGGTTAATGCCTTCTTCTAAAATGTGTTAAATTGTTTTTTTTCTCCCCCTAATCAATCTACACCCAATACCCCATAATGACAAAGCAAAAACACGATTTTAGAAATGTTGCAAATTTATAAAAAATTCTAAACTGAAATATGACATGTATTATTATTCAGACCCTTGACTCAGTACTTTGTTGAAGCACCTTTGGCAGTGATTACAGTCTCTGGACTTCTTGGGTATGACGCTACAAGCTTGGCTCACCTGTATTTGGGGAGTTTCTCCCATTCTTCTCTGCAGATCCTCTCAAGATCTGTCAGGTTGGATGGGAAGCGTTGCTGTACAGTCAGTTATTTTCAGGTCTCTCCAGAGATGTTCGATCGGGTTCAAAACCAGGCTCTGGGCCTCCCGGGTGGCGCAGTGCTAGCTGTGCTAGCCGGCCGCGACGTGAGGTCCATGGGGCGAAGCACATTTGGCCTAGCATCGTCCGGGTTAGGGAGGGTTTGGCCGGTAGGGATATCCTTGTCTCCTCGCGCACTAGCGACTCCTGTGGCGGGCCGCAGTGCATGCTAACCAGGTCGCTAGGTGTACAGGGTTTCCTCCGACACATTGGTGCGGCTGGCTTCCGGGTTGAGTGCGCGCTGTGTTAAGAAGCAGTGCGGCTTGGTTGGATTGTGTTTCGGAGGACGCATGAGTCTCGACCTTCGTCTCTCCCGAGCCCGTATGGGAGTTGTAGCGATGAGAAAAGACAGTAACTACTAACAATTGGATACCACGAAGAAAAAGGGGGTAAAATAAAATAAATAAAAAACGGTCTCTGGCTGGACCTCTCAAGGACGTTCAGAGACTTGTCCCAAAGACACTCATGCGTTTTCTTGGCTGTGTGCTTAAGGTCGTTGTCCTGTTGGAAGGTGAATCTTTGCTCCAGTCTGAAGTTCTGAGCGCTCTGGAGCAGGTTTTCATCAAGAAACTCTCTATACTTTGCTCCGTACATCTTTGCCTCGATCCTGACTAGTCTCCCAGTCCCTGCTGCTGAAAAACATCCCCGCAGCATGACGCTGCCACCACCATGCTTCACCATAGGGATGGTGCCAGGTTTACTCCAGAAGTGATGCTTGAAATTCAGGCCAAAGAGTTCAATCTTGGTTTCATTAGACCAGATAATCTTGTTTATCATGGTCTGAGAGTCTTTAGGTGCTTTTTGGCAAACTCCAAGCAGGCTGTCAATTGCCTTTCACTGAGGAGTGGCTTCCATCTGGCCACTATACCATGAAGGTCAGATTAGCAGAGTGCTGCAGAGATGGTTGTCCTTCTGGAAGATTTTCCTATCTCCACAGAATAACTCTGGAGCTCTGTCAGAGTGACCATCGGGTTCTTGGTCACCTCCATGACCAAGGCCTTTCTCCCCCAATTGCTCATTTTGGCCGGGCAGCCAGCTCTAGGAAGAGTCTTGGTGCTTCCAAACTTCTTCCATGTTCTTGGGGACCATCAATGCTGCAGACATTTTTTGTTACCCTTCCCCAGATCTGTGTTTCAACACAATCCTGTCTCGGAGCTCCACGGACATTTCCTTCGACCTCCTGGCTTGTTTTTTTTGCTCTGACATGTACTGTCAACTGTGGGACCTTACACAGACAGGCGTGTGCCTTTCCAAATCATGTCCAATCAATTGAATTTACTACAGGTGGACTCCAATCAAGTTGTAGAAACATCTCAAGGATGATCAATGGAAACAGGATGCAATTTCGAGTCTTATAGCAAAGGGTCTGAATACTTACGTAAATAAGGTATTTCTAAAAAAAACGGTTTTCACTTTGTCATTATGGGGTATTGTGTGTAGATTGCTGAGGATACATTTTTAAATCCATTTTAGAATAAGGCTGTAACGTAACAAAATGTGGAAAAAGTCAAGGGGCCTGAAGGCACTGTACAGGCCTTGTGAGTGTTGTATCAACTCAATATGAGAACTTTGGTGCCACCTACTGGCTGGTTGCTGTTAATCTAAATAAAATAAAATTTCCTTGGTCACATTCACATATTTAGCAGATGTTATTGCGGGTGTAGCGAAATGCTTGTGTTCCTAGCTCCAACAGTGCAGTAGTATCTAACAGTGCAGTAGTATCTAAAAACAATTCACAACAATACACAGAAATGTAAAAGTTAAAGAATGGAATTAAGAAATATATAAATATTAGATCTAACAATGTCGAAGTGGCGCTGACTAAAATGCAGTATAACAGAAGACAGTATATACATATGAGATGAGTAAAGCAGTATGTAAACATTATTTTTAAAGTGAATAGTGTTCCATCATTACAATGGTCAGTGATTCCAAGTCTATGTATCTAGGGCAGCAGCCTCTAAGGTGCAGGGTTGAGTAACCGGGTGGAAGCCGGCTAGTGATGGCTATTTAACAGTCTGATATAAACTGTTTTTCAGTCTCTCGGTCCCAGCTTTGATGCACCTGTACTGACCTCACCTTCTGGATGATAACGGAGTGAACAGGCCATGGCTCGGGTGGTAGATGTCCTTGATGATCTTTTTGGCCTTCCTGTGGCATGCTGTAAGTGTCCTGGAGGGCAGGTAGTTTGCTCCCAGTGATGCGTTGTGCAGACCGCACCACCCTCTGGAGAGCCCTGCGGTTGTGGGCGGTGCAGTTGCAGTACCAGGCGGTGATACAGCCCGACAGCGTGCTGTCAATTGTGCATCTGTAAAAGTTTGGGAGGGTTTTAGGGGCCAAGACAAATTTCTTCCTCCTCCTGAGGTTGAAGAGGTGCTGTTGCGCCTTCTTTACCACACTGTGTGGGTGGACCATTTCAGATCGTTATTGATTTGTACGCCGAGGAACTTGCAGCTTTCCACCTTTTCCTTCTGTTGTTTCCTGCAGTACACAATCAGCTCCTTTGTTTTGTTGACATTGAGTGAGAGGTTATTTTCCTGGAACCACTCTCCCAAGACCCTCACCTCCTCCCTGTAGGCTGCCTCGTCAGGTCTACTACTGTTGTGTCGTCTGCAAACTTGATGATTGAGTTGGAGGCGTGCGTGGCCACGCAGTCATGGGTTAACGGAGTACAGGAGGGCTGAGCACGCACCCTTGTGGGGGTCCTGTGTTGAGGATCAGCGAAGTGGAGGTGTTGTTTCCCCTTTCACCACCTGGGGGCAGTCCGCCAGGAAGTCCAGAACCCAGTTGCACAGGGCGGGGTTCAGACCCAGGGCCCCGAATTTAATGATGAGCTTGGAGGGTACTAAAGGAAAGGAGAACAGGGAGGTATTCTTGTCTGATACATGTGTGCGCTCCATCCAGTCTGACACGAGAGGCGAAGTGATACTTTCAATTAGATTATATTTGGTGTTCTTGTATTTTCATACCAAATGGTCTGATGTCTAAGTCTCACTCTCTCACTTCTGGTTCCAGCCCAGGTTACATTTACAGTAGATTGCAGAAATACCACTATAAGGTATGAGGCATCCATAATGTGTCTTAGTTCATTTTTATAATTGTCAGCAAACGTAACACCGTACTTTGGTAATATGTTCCGGACCAAAATATAACTACATCTACACAGAGATACATGCAAAAGTATAACCAATGGAAAACATCACGACAGGTTCATTTTAGGCAATCAATTGCAGATAAAGGCAGTACTACAAATTCCCTTGCCCTCTATATCACATCATCATCACCAACACTACATTTCTAATTAGTACAACACTGAAATCAGCATAATTGTAGATGTGATAGAAATGACTCATCCTCGCCAGAAGAGGGATCGAAATTACCCTGAGGGTTAACAAGTACTTGACCTGGAGAATAGTGTGGGAATCATTTAAGGTTACAGGGGATATCTTCAGCGAACATGACAAGGACTGTGGTCAAACTGAGTTAATGGAACGTCATTCGGGCAGGAGATAAAGCACCTTATTCGGGCAGCCTTACAGACCTTGACCAACCTCGCTTTTTCTTTACATAATCTCTAAACTCCTCTGTCTTCAACTCTTTTATCATCATATTCATATTTGAACCACCTTTGTTTTCTTTCTCCTCTTGGCTGCTGCTGCCGTCACTGCCTTCTACACACTAGGCTATAATTGTATGATGTTATCATCCTATTATTTGTACAACTCTTGCTGTGTTTCAGATGCCTGTCTGGAGGACCCCTGTGCCAACGGCGGCACCTGCGTTGAGATGGGTGGGAGCACCAAATGTCTCTGTTTGCCCAGCTATGGAGGTGACCTCTGTCAGACAGGTGAGCTCCTCATTCGGCTGTTACAGTATCTCTGTAATTGTAAGAGTGCTTGTTGTAATCCCCCAGTAATGCATTACCACATTCAGTAAAAAAATACTTTGGGGTTTGTATGTACTGAAGCAAAATAAATCAGCCACGTCCCAGTCATCTTCACAAATAAAAGAAGTCAAAGGAAGTGAGAGGTCCTTCATTGTTTTGTTATGATAAGGTAAGACAGTTCTGCTAGTCTAGTTTTGTAGAACTAGTCTATTGATAACTAACTAAAAATCAATCAAAAGGGAAATCTTACACACGGTGGCTTTAGGAGCCTGTCAAACTCAAAGACCCGCCTTGTTCAAAGAGGACATTTTGCTTTTGGAACAATTGTCCCCCTTCAGTTCTGTCTGACGTAGGCTTTTCTCTGAGACCTGCTTGCTATGCCGCTGTGTTCCTGTCACACAGATTTAGGGATGAGAAAATATAAATGGAAAGAAGGTGAGATGAGAAGTGTTCTTTAGATGGATGAACCTCATGGATCCATCTGCTCCGTGAATCAGGGAAAATGTACGGCAAGGATTCAATCAAAAGGCCATTTTCCTGACTTTCGCGGCGATCACATTCATGTCGACACCTTGAATGTCGGCTCAAGCTTAAACAATCTCCTTCAAAAGTCAAGTGCGTTGCACTTGTCGACAATGCGTCTTAGATTGAATCACGGCCACGGTCTTTAAGGTAGTTTCGTTCGGATCGCCTCATTGCTTCTCAAAACCAACCGTTCTCGTTCTTTCTTGCTCAATGGTCAGAAAATCTCAACAAATCTTACCTTTCCCTCTCAATCATTCAAATGAATTAATAAAATCTCTCCCTCCCTCCCTCCTGTTCTGTCTCTTAGATCTGGAGCAGTGTGAGGTGGGCTGGCAGAAGTTCCACGGGAACTGCTACAAGCACTTCAACCAGCGGCTGAGCTGGGAGGTGGCGGAGCAGCACTGTCGCATGGTGGGGGGCCACCTGGCGTCAATCATGACACCTGAAGAGAAGGACTTCATTAACAGTACGCTGGGAGTAGTGACAGCAAGCCACCAAACTTCATACACCACCTTTCCCCTTCCATTGATAGGCTACTTCATTTGTTTGCATAGTGTACCAGTTTACTGCACAAGAATACATTGGAAAGACAATAGCTAGCTCTCAAGGTTTTATGTGTGCTATTTATTAGCATAGGAAGGACAAATGTCATGCCATTGACCCTGCTGGGCAGAAGTGCTACATGCTAATGGTAATCTGGGTGAGGTAGTTCACCAAAATGACAAAATAAGTTAGATGCACACTTACTTTTAACCAGAGTGACAAACTGTACTAAGCCACTGTCACCAACTTCTGATATTAACAAAAAAACAATGGAAGTGCTGTGGGCAGCTTCAGCGTGTTCTAAACTACAGGCCATATTACCTCCAATTAACTTCAAACCATTTGGCAATGCAAACCCTGGCAGAGTTGTTGATATTAGCAGTGGAAGCACAAAGACAAAGACCTACTGTATAACTTGTTAGAGAAGCGATAGGACTACTGCTTGAAAAGCAAATAAAATGTGTTATTCTATCCTCAGATAACTTTAAGGAGTATCAGTGGACTGGACTAAATGACAAGACCATCGAGGGGGATTTCCACTGGTCCGATGGCAAGCCACTGGTGAGTCCAGACAGATTAGTTTGACGTAGAAAAAGTACTTGGTCAAAACCTGTCCACAGGATGACATGCAGCTACAAAGACTAAAGGAAAAGACTTGTATTCACAGCTCTATGAGAACTGGTACAGGGGCCAGCCTGACAGTTACTTCCTGTCTGGAGAGGACTGTGTGGTGATGGTATGGCATGATTCTGGGCACTGGAGTGACGTGCCCTGCAACTACCACCTGGCCTACACCTGCAAGAAAGGCACCTGTGAGTAATGGACATGATGTTGCTACAAACAAGCACCAATCGACCACTTCCTTTACCTACTGTACCTGTAACTACCTCTATGCAATAGATTACATTGACGTAACTTAGAGGTCTATAGAAGTAGTCGTAGATGTTTAATGCACACATTCAATACAGTCCCAAACTATTGTCCTGCCCGAAACTGTATTGAATGTGTACAACAGACAAATAGTCTTTCAACTTTTCATGAATTTGTTTTCGATTTAAAATACATTATCACCTACAGTGTTCGTAACTCCTCCCACAGCTTCATGTGGCCCTCCCCCCAAAGTCCGAAACGCACCTGCGATTGGCAAAATTCGCCAGAGGTACGAGACGGGCGCCGTTGTGCGCTACTACTGTGCCCAGGGCTTCCAGCAGAGACAAAACCCTCTGGTCGTGTGCCTGCCGGGTGGCAAGTGGGAGGAGCCTCAGATCCTCTGCATCCCTGGTATGAACAGTACTATGACCCACCCACTTATCTCTAATTCGTGACCATGTTCCATTGCAGTTCTTATATGGCTAAATATGACTCAAGAACAGTTATTGAGATGCAGTTCATCTCTCGTACAGGCTGTCAGCAAGAATGAAGTACTGAAAGAATCATGATTTAGTACATGAATGTCACTGATTCTTTCGATGAATTAAGGAGATGTTTAAGAGTGGAGACGGGGATTTTAACCGGAACGTTAGTTGTTGTTCTGTAGTGGGGAGTTGCCGAATCTGCTTTAGCTCTGGAAAATAAGATCTGTCATTGGGATTCAATCAAAAGTCGCATTGTCGACAAGCACACTGCACTTGAAAGGTAGTTTACGCTTGAGCCAACATTCGCAGTGTTTACTGTGAGTGCAGTCTACACGACGGTCAGGGAATTGCCTGTAGAAAGCGCAATGTTGACAGTGTTGTGCCCTTGTCGAAATGTGCCTTTCACTGAGTCCCGTCCTAAGTCAAGGCAATGCCATAGCAGCAGGCAAAGCCAACCCAGAAAACTAGTGTCTAAATCAGACGGTGTTCTCACTCCGGAGATGATGTGAGAAGAACAAGATAGATGTATGAAAGTGGTGAACAAATGACACTACATTTTTATCCAACAGATTTGTCAGAAGTCTTTATTTTCAACTTTGTCCTGGGGGTTTCCTTTCAGGGGCAGGAAGCACAGCACAGACAGTAGGAGTAACATCACTAACCACAGGAAGCCAGGAGCTGGCTGAAGAGGAATCACAAACAACAAAGGAAACGCTTCAATACTGGGACATCAAGTGGAACTTTTAAATGTCATACCATGTCGCGAGTTTCCTTTCCTCATTGACCAGAGATCTGAAATGGCCTAACAGGTCAAGGCAATAGGGTGATCTTGAAGGATAGGAGACAGGGAAAGAGTACTGGGACACCGGGTCAGTCAAGCATAACCTCTTACATTCCTACTGTCCTTCCCAAAGCACATCGATCTGAATCTGTTGTTGGGATAGCCTGGGCTTGAAGGTCTCTTGTCGCCCTACATAGGATGCAATGAATTGCAATAGTGTCCTAGAACGCTATAATACAGAACCCAGAACATGTTCTGTGAAAATCCTATCACTGAGGCATATCTATAATCAGTAACTCCTTGTCCGTTCATCCAGATTGTATAATGTGTGGATCTGTAAGGAAACGTTTCTCCAAACCTTTTCTCCAAACCGGCACATAACCCCAGGCGTGGTAGACAGATAGTGGTAGGATATGCAGTAGCTCGTCTTGAGCACTGTCTATCACAGGTGAAGTCTGGTGCCGGTTTGGTTCAGACGGTTTCTTTAAAGATATCCACACATTGGACAATCCAGGAGGATGAACAAGGAGGTATGGATAGTAGATGTGAATTCAGTAAAAGGATTACTGGAAACAGGTAAACCTATGGACTTTTCGCCAGATATGTTCCGGACTCCACATTGTAGCTATCTAGGATGCCATTGCATTCAATGTGCGGGGTCATCTGTAAGCCCAGGTCTCTTGTTGGTTTTAAACAGGCCTCAGCGGGCTAATGGTGTTCAGCGATCTCATCTCCGCAATTTATCATGTCAGTTCTCAATCATTGTTTATTGACTATTATTGGCAAATCAACTTTATAAATCCACCCATAATATTTTCAACAACAGCTGGTCTGTTTGCAATTCCATTCATATTCCATCAGCTGAGGACTACCTGAGGTCTGTTCAGGAGGGTGCAAACATTACAGGACGTTCAGATAGAAATGTATTGTGTAGAATAGATATGATTGCCCAGCCTGGCCTCAGAGCCGCACAAAATATAATTGTGTAGTTCTGAGCACCTCCAAGAGGTATGATCCCTACAGTCTAGCAATCCAAAGGTTGCATGTTCGAGCCGCGTCGGGGATATCTGTAGCATTTTAGCTAACCTTTCCCCTAACCCTTATTCTAACATTAACCCAATTCACCTGCTATGTAAATTCACCTAACCTTTGTCATTTTAGTCCTCCTAACCTTTGTAGTTAGTTCCCGTAACCGCCAACTTAAATTGTCCCCGTAATTGTCCTTTGTTGTTACAGTGCAACAAGCAACGTGGTCTCAGACAAAGACTTTGCAATGCTATATGTCCTCCAAGACGTATGATACTGTACGTCCTCCAACTCGCATGATATTGTACGACCACTATTTTATCCAACGTAGCGTAATGTATCATCCTGAATTGAGTGTCACAGATTTCCGTACAGATCCACACCAATTGCCCTGACACCACATTGGATTGCCTGTAGACTCGGGACTCGGGAACGACTGTAGTTCTGTTAGTAATATTTCTGCCTACAATGATTTGAACCTTTCATCTTATTGAGTACACTGCAGGACAGGTGAGTCCTTGTAGGGATGTCTGGTTGAGTGTCGACTCTGTGGTCCAACGTAACCTGTCCCACACCACTACCCCTATGTCCTTTATGAGTCCCCTTCATAAAACAAAAAGGACTGCATAGGTGTACGCAATATGATGGAAACTCCACCAAGCCTACCAGAGGGCTAGGTGTGGCTATTACCACATTGCTGATACCAATACAAATATTTTAGATGCACGAGGTGACTTAACAAAGTCTTCGGAATGGAAGGAATGGTTGGTTTGGAATTGGGGCAACAACAAAAAATCCCTGTGCTCTTAGGAACCCATATCAACTCTTGAACTCAGCATTTATGTCCATCTCAACCATCTCACAACCATACGCCTTCTTAGACTTTTGTCATCAACAGACTTTATATGAAACATGGTGCTAACGCCCTTGCGTATGATACCTGCATGAAGTACGTTAAGAAATATTTATCCTTAATAATCAAATTGGCAGGTTTGTGCAGTAGGATGTTAGAAAAATAAAACAACTCCAAACAAGCTTGTTTATAAAAGTCAATACCATTATCGAAGTAGAATTTACATTTCTCACAGTGGTCATAACTCTTTTGGGGTGAAAGAGGCGAGAGTGAGTGAGTAGCATGCAAAAGATTTGACCATGAATACGATGCCACTACTGTACTCATCAATGATATTAATTTAGTCTCAAAGTATGTTTTAATTACTGTCCACTCTTCCCTCTGATAGATGCCCTACATTTTACTGACACAGTTCTAAGAAAAGCTTTGTGTTGTAATAAAGTTTTTTTTATAGAATAAAGCAAGGATTTAATGAGTATTAACCACACAGCCATTATCGGAAATTGTATGTGTTTGTTCTTTATTTGCTTCGGTTTTTATAAGCATCTTTTACGGTAATACTGTTCCTTTATAAACCAACTAAAATAAAATTTGAACGTTTCTGTGACTTTTTGTGTGCCTATTTAGTTGGTGTGGAGGATCAACAGTTGAGATGAAGTCAGAGGTCCAGGTGCACATTTTTGATTTAACAGTCCAGGTGATGATGAAGACCGTATCTAGAGATTGTATTTACAACAAACAAACAAAAAGCAGGTCAAAATAACCTTAAACTCATGCGTCTACATACTGTCAATGGCCCTGGCAGAGCTAAAGTAACAGCATGTTACCTAAACAAGCAGCGCTCCCAGAATGAGGAGCATCGGCATCCCAAAAAGATCTGCTCTACCCAGTGGCGATTTTAGCATGTACAGTGCATTCGAGAAAGTATTCAGACCCCCTGACTTTTTTCCAAATTCTGTTACATTACAGCCTTATTCTAAAATGGATCACATTTGTTTTACTCCCCATCAATCTACACACAATACCCCATAATGACAAAATGTGGATGCTTGTGTAAATCAGGCATTTCTGTTTTTTATTTTTTTAACACATACGCAAAAAAATGTCTAAAACCTGTTTTTGCTTTGTCATTATGGGGTATTGTGTACTCCCTGTTCACCCATGACAGCGTTGCCTCGCACCCAATATTTAGATATCGTTAATTCCATTCCTTTAGATTTGTGTGTATTGTTGTGAAATTGTTAGATAAAACTGTTAGATATTACAGCACTGTTGGAAACACAGGCATTTTGCTACACCCCGCAATAACATCTCAGTTTGATTTGATTTATTGTGTGTAGATTGATGAGGAACATGTTTTAATTCATCAATTTTAGAATAAGGCTGTAACGTAACAATATATGGAAAAAGTTATAGGGTCTGAATACTTTCCAAATGCACCTTAAATCTTGGTGGGGCAACAAGATTTAAAGTGCCAGCAAAGCCACAACACTAAACAATACATGAACTGTACTATGACAGTAACAAATGGTGCACACAAACTGTTAGGTCCTACATAGAGCTTTCCTCTCAGCACCATGGAGTGAATCCTTACCACCGCTACACCCGGCAATCAGCGGAGCCTTGTCTGGCAGCGAAACAGTTCATTCATCCTCATTTACTGCCTTTTCAATAACCCTATCTGATATGGCTGACTTGCTTAAACAAATGTGGACTACTACTGACTTCTTGTGGATTTGTGTAAGTCAATAAGAACTTTACTGAACATTTTGTTGAAAACAAATATTTCAATGAGAAGAGACTGTCACTGGTAAACATGGTTACAGACCCAACAACATTATATAGTATATCCTCCTTGTCAAGAAAAGCACATGAGCTTATTATAATGCACAAAGTAAGCAAAACAATGAAATCATTCCAACATTGCCTAAAATGATGAATAAGATACAAATGAGATAGACCTCTATAAGCAATTGGCCTGTAACAATTAAGATGTACAAACTAGGGCATAAGGGAACAATGAGCGGATAAGAGGCAATCCGTAATTTCGACTAAGACATTAATGAGTGGCTAAGATGGACATAGTCCATATAACTATATGTTCAGCACTTTTGAAATGTACAGCGACAGAATTCAGAACATGGGCCGTTCTTACAGTATTCTGCCTGTACTCCAAGTCAGAACCGTAGGATAAATAAAGGGGACATATAAGCAGGCAAAGAAAGCTCTTACAATATTCAATGATGACATTTCTCTAAAACAGGCTATAGGCTACATGTGCACCGCCAAGTCAGAACAGTAAGCTAAGTTCTGAGGGGGAAAGGGACCAAATAATTTATCAAGGCGAGACCCAGATGCAGACACAGGAGGCAGATGGTTGGAGTCTTACAATGTTTATTAATCCAAAGGGGTAGGCAAGAGAATGGTCGTGGACAGGCAAGAAGGTCAAAACCAGATCAGAGTCCAATAGGTACCGAAGGGCAGGCAGGAAAGTAGTCCAGAGTCAGGCTGGGGTCAGAACCTGGGAGGACTATAAAAAGAGAATAGAAAAGGAGTATGGGGAAAACACGCTGGTAGACTTGAAAACATACCGGACAAACTGGCACAGAGAGACAGGAAACACAGGGATAAATACACTGGGGAAAATAAGCGACACCTGGAAGGTTGGAGACAATAACAGGAACAGGTGAAACAGATCAAGGGCGGGACATTATTAGGGTGACGCACATGGGCTACTAACAGTTTACCACACCACATACACTTAGTATTACTTTATTAGCTACAGCATACATATCTCCCTGGCATATTACATAATTTATGCAGAAGCATACAAGACATTGGACTCACCGTTGTTGTGCTGTGATCACTTGAACAGGAAGGTGGCATGGCGGTCCTTCTTGTGGGCAAATTTTGTCATCCAAGTTTGTCATCAAAGTCTGGCATTCTCTGGATTTATGGTGCTTTCAAGACAACTGGGAACTCAGAAAAAACGAGGTTGAATCTCGACGTCAGAGCTCTTCAGGTCGGAGCTCTAGAAAGTGGCCCGAGTTCCCAACTTGGAATTCAGAGTTGGATGAACGTTCAAAGTTTATTTTCCCAGGCAGAGATTCCAGATGTTTTGAAAGCGGCAGAAGTCATGCTGGTTTGACAGCATGACCATTGTATTAAACATTTTCTGGCCCCATGGTGTTATGTGTCAATGTTTATCCTTTTAAGCTTGGAAAAGAGACTCTTTCTGACAGATGTTTTAAATCCTTAAACCCAGACTTGGATCACACACCCTTTCCACCGAATAGCAGACAGAGGAAGCAAAATAGTGAATCCTTTGCAACGCTGGCAGTTAGCCCCTGATTCCTTCCAAACCACTTATTGATGAATTTCCGATTTCCGACATGTTGTGTAATGTTTATGTCCAATGGCCGATGAGCACCGATACGTTTTATATATAATTTCTCTTCATATGACAAGCATTGAAAGGGATTTGCCAAGATTGTCGATGTGATTCACGATGATGACGGCTTGTCTAGCTTGCTAGCTAAGATTTTGAAAGTATGATGTCGACATTTGTATTTGTGTTTATTATGGATCCCCATTAGCTGCTACCAAGGCTACTCTTCCTGGGGTTCAGCAATATTAAGGCAATTATACATTTTTTAAATACATTACAATACATTCACAACAGATTTCACAACATATTAAGTGTCATCCAATCATAAAAGCTTTAACAAGAGCAAGCTATTGTGTTTCATTTGAAAACAGCATAACATTTTCTAAAAACAGAATACTTCAGGTCATCCCATTAAGTGTCATCTCCCGGACATGATCAGTCCAATCGAAGCTACGGTGGATAAAACGTGATTTTTATCTGTGGCCAATGAACTTGAGCCTTCTTGGATGGGCACTTCTAATGTAAATCTATGGCTGCACCTAAGGTGGCTTGAACTGCCTAGCTCTCTCTGTAGATTCTGCGGTGACTTGGTGTCCACATGAGTGACAGAACATTGAGCCAATCCCGACGCAACTAGAGAAGATTACCAACGCCTACGCTCTGTTTTTTTTTTCGCTGGCTGCCCCAGCATCACAGAAAGCACTGAGCTAGGCTGAAAACCCTGCGTTTGAGAGCTGCCTTACTCAAGAAAGCGACTATCTCCCAATTATGCAGCTTTATTCACTCAATTAGTGTGTTTTTACAATGTTTGCAAACTGATATGTGACATGAATTAATGAAAAATAACATGCAAATCAGGCAAATTAACAAAAACATTATTTTACCATGAACATGTGTTATGGGATTTTTATAAATAAGGACTAAATTATGTATACATTTAGCTTAGAATTATAACTAAACAGAATACTAATCTGTTACTGTATGAACATATGAATCTTATTATAATCATAATACTGAATATAAGGTGTGTAGTTTTGGTCAAGAATTAGAACAAGGACTTTCTGTTCCTTGTTAGAAACGAATGGAGCTATCGTCAGACCGGCTGGAATACTGTGTTCCTTACAGGACATTCTGTCCCCACCCAGGGAGGGGAGAGACCTTGGGCTTGTAGTAGATTGTTTAACAGGTGGTAGACAATGTGAGAAGGCTTGTGAACTATATTGCCATTGTATCTGAGAGGATGTACATAGTATTATGACCAGAGCTCTTGGGAATAAACGCTATTGATTAATATTGAGACTGATTTTTGTCTATTTTATGCAAAGAAGAACCTTACAAATTCTTAGAAACTGACAAAGTGTTTTGCTTAGTTATAATTGAATTGGTTAATGAACATATAGGAATGAAATTCCTCTAACAACATGTGAATAATCTGCTTGGGATGGTCGACCAAGAGTAAGACAGAGCTGGTCCTGAACTCTGTAAGTTAGCTGTCTCCTGGGCACATGTACACACAACACGGTCCTCATATACTGATTTCTCACATAGATGCACATCTTAAATCAAGTTAGGTTAAAGAGCAGTTAACTAGGCCTTAAAGCATATCAATATTAGCGGGCTAGTTATTGGTTTCACATGAAAAACATGTCGTGATGTTGTTTTTGTCGTGATGATGTGCACTGGGTAAACTTTGAACAATGGATGTGAATTTGTGATTGCATTTCCTTCAACAAACACATAACTAGTGCATAACCTTTCCCCCTATTTCCTAGAGAGCACATACAAACAACCAGGGGTAGCCCTTGCCACCTGCTGGCTCACATGCGGCCAGGGGGAGAGGATAGTCACCATTTTGTTATGGCAACCTTCCAGGCTCCTCCAACAAACACATTATTAGGATGCAAAGTGCCAGGGAAAGCCCTCGCCACAGACGGACAGAGGAAAGAGAATTTATTCACCAGTTTGTTCTGGTAAAGTTCCAGGTTCTCCCAATTTCTCCTCCAAATCTCTCTCAGGCTTCCCCTTTAACACAAAGAAACAAACAAAGGCTTCTGGCCTCCTCCCTCCCCGGGAATGACCATCATACTGGTTGTCCACACCTGCGTAATTATCAAGGCTTCCTGGTGGAGCACATCCCCTAAACCGGTTGCTCCTGCCCCCTGGAAATGGAATGTGGAAATGTATGAGGGTAGTGTGTTGCCGAACTGTGTGCTAACACTAAAATGACAAGTGTGAGAGAGAGAGACTGTGCCTTGTTACATTTGTTTAACCAGATGTGGTGAATGCCATCAAATGCAGTGTAAAATGTTGTTAATTTCTTAGCATATTTTAAAAACAAACACACTACAAACATGTCAGTGTTCACTTACACTTGTTCTTCATTGTAAGAACTTGGTTAATACCACTCAAAGGAAAAAGATTTGATGTATTTGCTAATGTGACAGTAATAATCCACATTTACCAGAGGCTTCATCTTGCAATAAGGGTAGTTAAACTTGGTCAGCATTAAATCGTAACATTAAACAGCCATATAAAGACGACTGGTGGCTGTTACATGTCGACATACATTTTCAATTTGTCAAAAAACTATTATGGTGCGTATTGCTTTTTTGTTTTTACATTTAGTGATCATTTCAAAAATAATATTTCAAATCTACCTTAAATCACGTGAAGAGGGGTTTGTTCTCTGCCCACTTCATTTCATGGATAAAGAATCTTCCATGAAAGATAGACAAATGAACAATGGAAGTTAAATCAGGGCCCATGTCATTTGGATCAAAATAAAACATCATATCAGAGTCTCTTAAATAACTTTAATAGTTGTTTCTTTTCAAATAAAATCTTCTAACTCACTCCAAAATCTTCTGACATAAGAACCTGTCCCAAAATAAATGGTCAAGAGTCTCTGGGTCACATGCACAAAATACACATTTGTTATCAATAGCTATTTTAAATCTGTGTATAATAAAGGTCTTTACAGGGTAGATTCTATGAATGAGTTTGTATGATACTTCTTTCACCTTATTAGATATACGATAGTTACCAGACAACAACAAGACTTTGTTCCAATTCACTTGTCCTAGGGCTGCATTCCAGTACACTTGTCCTAGGGCTTCATTCCAGCACACTTGTCCTAGGGCTGCATTCCAGTACACTTGTCCTAGGGCTGCATTCCAGTACACTTGTCCTAGGGCTGCATTCCAGTACACTTGTCCTAGGGCTGCATTCCAGCACACTTGTCCTAGGGCTGCATTCCAGCACACTTGTTCTAGGGCTGCATTCCAGTACACTTGTCCTAGGGCTGCATTCCAGCACACTTGTCCTAGGGCTGCATTCCAGTACACTTGTCCTAGGGCTGCATTCCAGTACACTTGTCCTAGGGCTGCATTCCAGTTAACTTGTCCTAGGGCTGCATTCCAGCACACTTGTCCTAGGGCTGCATTCCAGTACACTTGTCCTAGGGCTGCATTCCAGTATACTTGTCCTAGGGCTGCATTCCAGTACACTTGTCCTAGGGCTGCATTCCAGCACACTTGTCCTAGGGCTGCATTCCAGTACACTTGTCCTAGGGCTGCATTCCAGTACACTTGTCCTAGGGCTGCATTCCAGTACACTTGTCCTAGGGCTGCATTCCAGTTCACTTGTCCTAGGGCTGCATTCCAGTTCACTTGTCCTAGGGCTGCATTCCAGTACACTTGTCCTAGGGCTGCATTCCAGGTCCCTTGTCCTAGGGCTGCATTCCAGTACACTTGTCCTAGGGCTGCATTCCAGTACACTTGTCCTAGGGCTGCATTCCAGTACACTTGTCCTAGGGCTGCATTCCAGTACACTTGTCCTAGGGCTGCATTCCAGTACACTTGTCCTAGGGCTGCATTCCAGTATACTTGTCCTAGGGCTGCATTCCAGTTCACTTGTCCTAGGGCTGCATTCCAGTACACTTGTCCTAGGGCTGCATTCCAGTACAGTTGTCCTAGGGCTGCATTCCAGTTCACTTGTCCTCGGGCTGCATTCCAGTACACTTGTCCTAGGGCTGCATTCCAGCACACTTGTCCTAGGGCTGCATTCCAGTACACTTGTCCTAGGGCTGCATTCCAGTACACTTGTCCTAGGGCTGCATTCCAGTACACTTGTCCTAGGGCTGCATTCCAGTACACTTGTCCTAGGGCTGCATTCCAGTTCACTTGTCCTAGGGCTGCATTCCAGTACACTTGTCCTAGGGCTGCATTCCAGCACACTTGTCCTAGGGCTGCATTCCAGTACACTTGTCCTAGGGCTGCATTCCAGCACACTTGTCCTAGGGCTGCATTCCAGTATACTTGTCCTAGTGCTGCATTCCAGTACACTTGTCCTAGGGCTGCATTCCAGTACACTTGTCCTAGGGCTGCATTCCAGCACACTTGTCCTAGGGCTGCATTCCAGTACACTTGTCCTAGGGCTGCATTCCAGTACACTTGTCCTAGGGCTGCATTCCAGTACACTTGTCCTAGGGCTGCATTCCAGTATACTTGTCCTAGGGCTGCATTCCAGTTCACTTGTCCTAGGGCTGCATTCCAGTACACTTGTCCTAGGGCTGCATTCCAGTTCACTTGTCCTCGGGCTGCATTCCAGTACACTTGTCCTAGGGCTGCATTCCAGCACACTTGTCCTAGGGCTGCATTCCAGTACACTTGTCCTAGGGCTGCATTCCAGTACACTTGTCCTAGGGCTGCATTCCAGTACACTTGTCCTAGGGCTGCATTCCAGTACACTTGTCCTAGGGCTGCATTCCAGTACACTTGTCCTAGGGCTGCATTCCAGCACACTTGTCCTAGGGCTGCATTCCAGTACACTTGTCCTAGGGCTGCATTCCAGCACACTTGTCCTAGGGCTGCATTCCAGTATACTTGTCCTAGTGCTGCATTCCAGTACACTTGTCCTAGGGCTGCATTCCAGTACACTTGTCCTAGGGCTGCATTCCAGTACATTTGTCCTAGGGCTGCATTCCAGTACATTTTAGCAGAGGGAATAGTAACATATTGACATAGTTTCCTTATATACATGTTATTACATTTATAGTTTAAAATGTCAATTCCTTCTAATTGTATTGAGGCTACAAAATCCTCAACAGTTGCACTTGGAGTACTGTTACATTCTCCTGAAAGAAGAATAGCACCTTTAGGGACAGCTCTAACAACAATGTGATACTCCTCAGAAGTGAATGTAACATTGTGTGTTCTAATAAATTCTGGATAATCATGTAGTTGTCCATCATTATTCAATAATTGTTTAGCCCAGATAATGTTGTTGTCAAATTAGTTCTGGAAAAACGAAGATTTGCTTTTGTATTTCATGTCTTTATTATTCCAGATTGTATACCTATGTGTACATGAGGTTCCAAGTTAGAAGTACATAGCAAGCTCAATAGGGATTTTACCCATATCAAAGTTGCATTTGAGTAAGAATTCTAGACTACCAAATCTGTTGGAATATTAAATTAGAGATTATTTTCCAAATGCAATCCTTATTTCTTAAATAGTTTTGAATCCATTTGATCTAAGAGATTATATTAGAGGTTTTAAAATCCAGAGCATTCAACCGTCCCTCACTTTGGGTGCTACATATTACCACTTTTCTTAAATAATGAGGTTTATTCCTCCATAGGAAGTTAAATAATTTAGTATCAACCATTTGAGTTACTGAAAGAGGAACATCCAAGGCAAGGGAGGTATAAACTCATCTGGACCTTCAAATTGTGATAAAAGTACACGTCCAGATGAAGAAAGATCTCTTAATAACCAGGAGTTAAATCTCTTTCCAATTTTCTCTACAATAGGAGAGACATTTAAGTTGGCCATTTATTTCTGATCTTTGCTAACTTTAATACCAAGATAGGTGATCACATTTTTCACAGGGATATTACATACTGAGTTTAAATCACATCTTTTCAACACAAATAATTCACATTTCCTAATATTCAGAGATAAACCTGATACATGTGTGAAGGCATTAATACACTCAATTGCTTTCCTGACTTCATTATGATCTTTCAAAAAAAAGTGAAGATTTTATCTCTCTGTCTTGTATCTGAATACCCCTAAAACTATCCTTATTTATATGAAGTGCCATAACTTGTGTGACCAATAAAAATAAGAAAGGAGAAATTGGGCATCCTTGATTATTCCATGCCTATTGTCGAATCTCTGTGAAGTTCCATGGGATAATTTAACAGAGCTCATACTATTAGTGTAAAGTCTCTTAATTACTCTTTGAAAGCATTGTCCAAAACCAAAAAATCGAGGAGTCTCAAAAATAAAACAATGTTAAACTGAATCAAATGCCTTGTAAAAGTCAACAAATAAAATAAAGCTATCTTCCATAATGTGCTCATTGTAGTCTATCAAGTCCAATACTAGTAGAATATAATTACATATATGTCTGCCCTTCATAAAACCAGACTGGGTATCGTCAATGATTTGGTCAATACCTTTTTTAAGTCTTTCTGCGAAGATGGATGCAAGTAGCTTTCCATCATTGTTCATTAATGTGATTGGTCTTCAATTTTCTAACATCATAGAATCCTTGTTTGGTTTGGGTATTACAGAAATGAGGCCTTGTGTCATAGAAACAGGCAGGACTCCTAAATCAATTGCCTCCTTAAAAACATGAAATATAAATTCAATAATATCCTCCTGAAAATATTTATAGAATTCACCTGATAATGCCATCATTCCCTGGAGACTGGTTCTCTTTTAAACTTGCTGATACATTTTTTTTATTTCATTTATATAAATAAATTCCTCACACAACTTTTGGAAGTCTTCATCTATGAATTTTTCAGTCTTTGACAGAGTCTAGAAAGGCAGATATGTCACTAGTAGGACAGGCATTACTGGTATGAAGGTTACCATAGAATTCTGAAACATATTTTGAAATATCTTTGCGGTTTTCATTTTCTTTGCCATCTATATTAAGGCCATTTGTAGTTGTAAAGAGAATAACTGACCCTTTCTTCTTCATCAAGGTCCTCCATAGAGATTATATCAAGTTAAGGAAAGGAGGGAAAAGGAAATACTTTATCTTCCCTCAATCTTTTAAGGTCAGCAATTTCTGTACCTCTCTTCATGGCTGTTTGTCTTACTTCATTAATTCCCTAAATTTCCCATAGGACTTAAATAGCTGGGCTTTCCTCCTATTGTCTTGTATAATATCTTTGGCATCCATCTTGAAAGTCCATCTTGATCATCTTCCAACAGTCTACTATTAAGTTTCCAATAACTCCGATTATTTTTATTAACTTCAGATCCATTCATATTTAAAGATAAGGATATAACTTTATGATCATTAAGAATCGATGGTTCAATGGATACCTTGACTACATACAGCACTATCTAATAAATTAGAAATCAACCAGAAGTCAATTCTTGACTGTCTGGACATGTCCTTGTTACTCCAAGTGAAGTCCTTTTTATCAGGACATTTAGATCTCCAAATATCGAATAATCCAAGACCAAGACGGCAGTTATTAAATTTAAGATTAACAATGCTGGATCTGTTAGGGGGGGATATCTCTCAATCATCACATTAGAAATATAATTAAAATCTCCACATGAGATCATTTTGATACCCTGAAATACACCTATAACTCTATTAATCTCTTCTTCAATTTTTTTAAGTAATATCCTGTTGTTTTGTTTGTTGTTGGATGCATAAATATTCCCAAATAAAAACATTTCACTGTTAAAATGAACCAACGTCCACAGTGGTGAGTCTTACTACTGATTGACCTTCCCTTTAAAAGCACCTCTTAAAACTGCTACACCTGCAGAGTGGTGAGTCTTAGTACTGATGACCTTCCCTTTAAATGCACCTCTTAAAACTGCTACACCTGCAGAGTGGTGAGCCTTAGTACTGATGACCTTCCCTTTAAAAGCACCTCTTAAAACTGCTACACCTGCAGAGTGGTGAGTCTTAGTACTGATGACCTTCCCTTTAAATGCACCTCTTAAAACGGCTACACCTGCAGAGTGGTGAGTCTTAGTACTGATGACCTTCCCTTTAAAAGCACCTCTTAAAACTGCTACACCTGCAGAGCGGTGAGTCTTAGTACTGATGACCTTCCCTTTAAATGCACCTGTTAAAACTGCTACAGCTGCAGAGTGGTGAGTCTTAGTACTGATGACCTTGCCTTTAAATGCACCTGTTAAAACTACTACAGCTGCAGAGTGGTTGTTGCCATATGATAACCCGATATCGTTAACCCACTGATTTTTTCCAAAAAGCTAGATCGGAATAACAAGCATGAGTCTCTTGAAAGTAAAAGTCTGCATTAAATCATTTGCAATTACAGGAAAATAGCCTTTACGTTTGAGTAAATTATGAATACCCCTGACATTAATTGAACAAAGAGATAAAGACATAAACTTCAACCAACAACCTTGTTATGCTAATATATGCTTTTCTTAAGGATATGTAACTCAAAAGGATTTCCATCCCATTATTAACATCTCCAACAAAAAACAAACAATGTATTCTTGCTCCCACAAGGGGGAGACATTATGTAGACTTTACAATAGCAGTTATTCACCCCATAGTTAGTGTTAGTTTACCAGTTCTCAGGTCAGCCTTTTCTCATTCTGGTGTTTGTGTAAAAAAATAATAATAAATGGCTGCTTTTCACCTGGCAATTAGGCAATTCATTGGCCTACCAGTTCTGGCCTACCTGCTAACAAGCTTGTGTGTGCAGAGCAGCACTAGAATGAAAAACACTTCTTACCTTTTTGTAGTTAATAAATTCAATGTGACACGTGATAACTAACTATAGTATCCTTATCTAGCATTGAAAAAGTCAATCCATTATTCTCTAATTAAACATCTCCCTAATTTCTGAATTAATGTTTGTTACTTTGTCAGTAGGCTACAGTAGCCTATGCTTCAGAGGCGACGGGCAGGTCATAGCTTACACACACGTACACCCACTGGCAAAGACTTCCAGCTGGCAGGCAGGCGCTGGAATAAGTTTCTGAGTGACAGAGTGACAGCTTTGCGCTGTTGCACTGTGGGACTGGAAAAAGTCTGGGAAAAAAATGTCTAGAATGTTAAAGAAGATTATTAACCGGTTCCAATGTTTTTAAAATAACGGTTCTGTTCCGGAACAGTATAGATCACGTTCGGCTTTTAGTTCTGGTTCTGTTCCCTAAATAATGTTCTTATTTTCCGCTATTCTGTTCCCTGAACCGGTTCCAACCCGTGTTCAGGAGTATCATTAAAGCATGTTAACATGCCCCATCAACATTAGACAACTACACTGAAAGCCCTTAAATTGCTGAAATAAGTCAATCAAATCAATGATGAGTAGGGTCAGATTAACTGACACATGACACGGACATGGTAGCATAGCAGGAAGATTGGTGTACCGTAAACAAAGAGGTTGGGAGGTCAAATCCTAGTTGAGGACTGTTGAATATGAATTATTGTGTAAATGAACATGCACAATCTAGTATATGTATGTTGAAAACACTATGTTAAAAGCACCGTGTGTGAGTATCTCTAACCTTGGCAACAGTGAAAGAGTGGTGAATGGATCAGTGGAAATTCACCGCCACGCTGTGGAAATTACCACAAGGGACACGTGAAGTCAATCTTAAATAAATCATCCTTTATTATCAGAGCGCTGGAGATGTTCCAACCAACTCAATGCACCATAGCACACATGTCAATCAGGAGCTCTGCTGGGGCAGTCCCAGCAGTTGTCTTATACACGGCTATACACAGACAAGTTCTATTTGCATGATTTAGCATAATTAATTCATCATTACCATTTTGGTTCTTTCATGTGACCGACAAATACTGGTTCATAACATGTGACAGACCAATAGCTCATGCGGCTTCTTCTCCCTAAGCTGAGGCCTTGAAACAGAGATATCTTTGGTTCTGAAAACAAAGGTCTGGGCATGCTGCCAAATTGCAGCTGCTGATCGTGAGGATTCGTTCAGTCAGTCACTTGCATGAACACAGAAAAGCACATGAGTAGAACACAGAAATGAGTTATTAGAAAAGCTCAAACATAAAAAATGTCCAGCACAATGGTACACCAATCAGGGCCTTGATTGACTCGGCAATAGTAACAAGGTGTAACAATGTAACAATTTGTAATAATACATTGTACATCGTTTATTTTGGATCAGGCGACGTCCTGTATTCCAACTTAAATTATTTCTCAATTATGCTTTAATATACAAGTGTCAAATAATAATAACAATCCTCATGTAAATAAAATGTTATGAAAAAAAAATGTGTTCAAGTTTTGTGAAGAATCACCTTTTCCTGCTTCTTTCCAATCACTACAGGGTTCAGGTGACGTGCTCCAACCGACGCTGGAATCTTCAGCTTATGAAGCCTCAATGTCCAACAATACTCCTGATACAACGCCTTTTATTGGTCCTCTGCTCCGAAAACCAAAGCTCTTCACTCCACAATGCTCTTCCCGAGACACAGGAAATAAAACATCTAAGAAACACTCCTGTTCACTCGACTGACTCTACCTTTCCTCATGAATCTTTTACCATCTTTGTGACCTTAAATGGATCTCCCTAGAATACATCACTATTACCGAATCATACAACAAACCGATGTCAATTTACAATTTTTGCTGTGTTTTTGCAGAATTTTTGTTGTTGCGGTCTTCCACTCACTCTCACCGAACTCGCTCAACGTGCCATCTTCTTCTTCTTCACCTACTTCTTCTTCTTTTTTAAATGTTGGTATTGGAGGATCGCAACCAACTGAAAGGTGCATACACCGCCACCTACTGTACTGAAGTGTGAGGCCATTCACTTCCTCCCTATTCATGCATTTCTCTTATCTAGCCTTATGTTTCCACCAGTGGAGGCTTCTGAGGGGAGGACGGCTCATAATAATGGCTCATAATAATGGCTGGAACGGCACAAATGGAATGGCATCAAACCATGTGTTTGATACCATTCCACCTATTCCGCTCCAGCCATTACCACGAGCCCGTCCTCCCCAATTAAGGTGCCACCAACCTCCTGTGGTTTTTAGATACTGTTCTGTACTGGGAATTCATTACACTTTGTGACACAAAAGGGAAGGGAAACAGGATGGGGGAAAATGGAAGAAAAATTGTCCTGCCAACTAAACCTACACCATTAAAACCTCACCACTGTTCCACTGATCGTACAACAGGCCGGCGGCCTGGTTAGGACAGGACACTATCATTAAAACCCACACGAACTCCGCCGCAGCAAAATCTCGTACATCCAAGTACTTCTCTGCAGCTGCCACCACAACATCAATGTTCGGTGATTTTACGTTCCATTTCTGTGGTGCAGTTGATAACCATGTCTATGGACGCTAAGAATGTCCCATCGACTCAAAAAGCTCTACCAGCCGCCATTACTCCTCTTGAAACTCCCTTCCGGTGATGACGTCCTCCTGCCGTCAGCATCAAATAGCATTTCCGCTTCCGCCATGATTCCTCCATATCCAACCGTGGTCCTCTACCTCTCAGGCCGGTAGAAAGCATGCTCTAACATGGAGGAGGAGAGACAGCGTCCTGAAGTGCATCCATGTGCACCGATTGGTTGGAAATTGGAAAAGGTGTGATGGGTGATTGACAGGCGATTGAAGTGAGAGAGAAATTCAGGGTGTTAGGTTTGAGAAGGTTTTCCTTTTTTGGGCAAGTTTAGAGAGCCATTCTTATGATGTATTCAAAGACGCGAAATATGTGAGTTATTACCAGGTAGGCTACTACCTCAATGCATATAATTAGTAACCCCACAAATAATACCAAGAACCTATAGGTGTTATTAGGATATAGTCAACTACAGTGGTTAAAATGTATTGAAATGAAATGAGTTAGAAATTATTTACATTCTCCAACTGCAACTTTGCAATTGGTTCTCCTTCACGAGGTTGACAGCGTTAGCAAAACTTCCATGCAACGGCTAAAATATTGTCATTCCAGGGTCTTAGGCTCTGTTTACACAGGTAGCACAATTATTATATTTTTTCCCTCCACAAATTGGTCATTTGACCAATCAGATTATCAATTTTGCCAATAATTGGGCAAAAGAGCACAATTGGGCTGCATGTGTAAACGCAGCCGTATTGACAAAATATCTGATCTGATTGGTCAAAAGTACCAGAATTGCGCTGGCTGTGTAAACCAACACAGCCATATTGGCGCAGTATTTGAGGGGTTGAATAGTTGCTGACGACTCACCCTGAATTTAATTCCGCTGCTCTATTGATCGCACATACATACATTTGGTCTAAATCTGCCATCCAATAGTCGTTTGTGTGACTTCCGTGATTGGATCATTTCTAACAAATCAGTATCAACATTGATAACTCATCAAGTAGGCTGGCTCTGGCACAACCCGCTGATTTCTGAGACCAGTCAGAACGGTCAGAAATCGTTTGCGTTGTAGGAATCGTAGGGGAGGGAGGCAAAGTCAGACTCATTTTGGAGAAGAAACTACATTTGGCCGGAGCGATGTGGATAGGTAAACTGTCAAGTTGAATAGGCCTTTGCGCTCACCTTATTTTCTACCACTAGATGGCATTATTGAGGCATGTTTATACACTCATGGTTGGGTGTGTTGAGAGAGCCAAGGGAAGACAGGACAAATGTTGTTATTAATTTCAATGCACTGTTCTAGTGCATTTATTTTTTGATAGCAGCTTGGGGGGCTAAAACATTTGAACAACAGCCCTTTATTAGCTGTGTGATCATATTTTTTTATAGTCATTCAAGAGAGGAAACAGAACTCCTTACCAGCCTAATGATCTGTATTCGAGCTATTGTACATTTGAACAATTTGTACAAATTATTTCATGCCTATGATTGTGATAGTGTGTGTGTGTGTTGGCCGTACGTGTGAAAGATAATCCTCAGGAATTCTTTATATAAACTGTGATATTAGTGCAGCAAGGGATACTGTTGGCATCCAGATAGTATTTCTCGTTTGGCTTAATTAATACCGTTTCTGCTTTGAAAAGGATCAAACGACTGAAGTCACAGTTGCCGTGCTTATTTTTTGACGCACTGCGTTAAGCTGGGCCTGGGGGGTAGCTAGTGCCATGTTTGTGTGTGATGGCGGAACAGAGTGGCTGAGTGGGCATCATCAGGAGAATCCCGCTATAGGCCCCATTTCCACGTAAACCAACACGGCAGGGCTTTCCCATGAGCCAAGCCAGGTGCTCGTTTGCATTAATGAATGGACGGTAATTAAGAAAACATTTAATTCTGGCGTAAAGCTCTAATTCTAAATGCAAGTAAATGCCACTAATTGGGATTATGATAATAACGCCGAACCCGAGCAGAATCTTAAGCAAATTTCTCCGAACCTAACCAAGGTTGGCCCCTGCTAATCTTTTCACCATCAGCAACATGGAAAACAGCTTTATCAGATTTTGAACAGTGTGTGTGTGCGTATGCTCTTGTGCAGTGACAGCAATGAGGTGAACCCTGAATGCAGTTTCTCTTATGGTTGTTTGGCTAAAGTCTCAGGGTCTCAAACAAATATTGCTTGGACCAATGGCGTGAGGTTTTGTGCAGGACTGTGGTCTCAATAATAATTGAGTCAAAAGGAACCTTCTACGTCTGCAAACCTGACTTAGAGGAGGAACCTGCATTCTAGAAGGATGGCTGATTTTGGGAGAGGGGGTTTAAAGAGGGGCCCTGCCATGGATCGCAGGCTGTCAATGGGCCCCAATAGGCTGGACATCAATAGGGAAGGTTGGACCACTTACCTCCACCAAATAGGACAACTACACAGCTCCAAATGGGATTGCATTATGGGCCTTGACCCCAAGGTCAAGAAGGGGTGAAGAGAGGTCAGTGCTCATGAACACTTTATGGAGTTCCTCCTTTTTTTCAAAGGACGTGTGGCACTAATTTAAAACTGGTCAAAGATTTGCCCTCTGCCCCCACCCCAAGTGCAAGGTGCTTGTCACTCGGTAATGACCAGCCACCCCAACTCACATGGGTAGAAGGAGAGAAATTGTTAGAGAAGGGGTTGGTTCCCCAAATGACCTGCTACACAGTATATTTTATATGTGTACTTTTAAAAATGTCACTAGCCAATAGAAAAAAAGAAGGGGAGGTTTTAGTTAATGAGCAACAAATTGCAGCACAGCAAATAACAGCATTGGATCTCATTGGAGGGCTGGCATGTACAACATTTTAAAAAATCATGTTAAACAGGCATGCCAAGTTGGCTGGGAATCACACAGATATTCTTTACCCATAACCCTTCACCCCAACTCTCATTGCATCCTGTCCCAAATTACCAACAACCTTTGTGTACAACAACATCCCTTGCATTCCAATTAGCACAAACACAATATCAACAGCATTTTAACATGGACAGCACCAACTCAAACCCTATCATTATCTAGCTCTGGAGGAATCACTTACACACCCATGGACACACCACCATGCACACACACGCACACACAAAGTTCTTCCTGCGATGGTGATTTTAAAACAATTCACTTTGACTTAGATGTAGGATCTTAATTTGAGCCAGTTTGCTACAGCAGGAAAATAATCCTGCAGCAACAGGAAATGTGAATTATTATGTGGATTATAATTATTGGACATTTTTGTAGGGGTTGATCCATTTTTCGTAAGAGAAGAGGTCTACTTATTGATCCGTCGCTACATACTACATACACTACATGGCCAAAAGTATGTGTACCCCACTTCAAATGAGTGGATTCATCTATTTCAGCCACACCGTTGCTGACAGATGTATAAAATCAAGCACACATCCATGCAATCTCCATAGACAAACATTGGCAGTAGATGGCCCATACTGAAGACCTAAGTGACTTTCATTGTGGCACCATCATAGGATGCAGCCTTTCCAACAAGTCAGTTCATCAAATGTGTTCCTTACTAGAGCTGCCCCTGTCAACAGTAAGTGCTGTTATTGTGAAGTGGAAACTTCTAGGAGCAACAACGGCTCAGCCGGGAAGTGGTAGGCCACACAAGCTCACAGAATGGTACCGCTGAGTTCGGAAGTGCATGGCACCCAAAAATTGTCTGTCCTCAGTTGCTACACTCCAAACTGCCTCTGGAAGCAACGTCAGCACAAGAACTGTTCGTTGGGAGCTTCAAGAAATGGGTTTCCATGGCCGAGCAGCCCCACACAAGCTTAAGATCACAATACGCAATGCCAAGGGTCGGCTGGAGTGGTGTAAAGCTCGCCGCCATTGGACTCTGAAGCAGTGGAAATGTGTTCTCTGGAGAAATGAATCACTCTTCACCATCTAACAGTCCGACGTACGAACCTGGGTTTGGTGGATGCCAGGAGAACGCTACCTGCCCGAATGCTTAGTGCCAACTGTAAGGTTTGGTGGAGGAGGAATAATGGTATGGGGCTGTTTTTCATAGTTTGGGCTAGGCCCCTTAGTTCCACTGAAGGGAAATCTTAATGCTACAGCATACAATTACATTCTAGACGATTCTGTGCTTCCAACTTTGTGGCAATAGTTTGGGGGAAGGCCCTTTCCTGTTTCAGCATGACAATGTCCCCATGCACAAAGTGATGTCCATACAAAAATGGTTTGTCGATATCAGTGTGGAAGAACTTGACTGGCCTGCACAGAGCCCTGACCTCAACCCCATCAAACACCTTTGGGATGAATTGGATCACTGACTGCGAGCCAGGCCTAATCATCCAACATCACTGCCCGGCCTCACTTATGCTCTTGTGGCAGAATGGAAGCAAGTCCCTGCATCAATTTTTTTATTATTATTTTATTTATTTTTTATTTGACCTTTATTTAACTAGGCAAGTCAGTTAGGAACAAATTCTTATTTACAATGACGGCCTACCAAAAGGCAAAAGGCCTCCTACGGGGACGGGGGCCTGGGATTAAAAATAAATTCATAAATACAATATAAATATAGGACAAAACCCAGCAATGTTCCAACATCTAGTGGAAAGCCTTCCCAGAAGAGTGGAGGCTGTTATAGCAGCAAAGGGGGAACAAACTCCACATTAATGGCCATGATTTTGGAAAGAGATGTTCGACGAGCAGGTGTCCACATACTTCTGGTGATGTAGTGTAAGTACCTAAATGTAATAACATAGGATTAATCTGTATTGGCCCTGTAACTGAGGCCTCCAAATGAACTGTAAGAGACTCCTTATTGTCTTTAAAGGCCAATATGCCACTCAATTAATGATTGACAGCTTGAAGGGGTGAGTATAAGATAGAGCGAGGCAGAGAGCGAGAGAGAGAGAGAGGCAGAGAGAGAGAGAGAGAGAGAGTGAGAAATGTTGTCTATCGGATCAAGATTAGTCCGTTTGACTGCCAGATGGTGAAGTGTGATTCATCACTCTAGACAACGCATTTCCACTGAGTCCAAAAACAGTGAGCTTTACACTACACCAGCCGATTCTTGACCTTGCGCATGGTGATCTTAGGCTTGTGTGAGGCTGCTCAGCTATGGAAACCCATTTCATGGCTACATTCTTAAATTATCATTTTTGCTCGTTGGAACTTGGAACTTTTTATTTTATTTTGATATAGGCTATTGCGTTATCGAAGAGCAGGTTTGAAACTCTGAAAATCAAAGTTTTCAGAGTTTTATTTCTTCACTCTTAATCCAGTTTTTGGAGACCAGCACAGAGAGTGAACGAATTGGCTGCTGCATCATGCAGAGCATGCATCTCGGCAGACACGAACATTTGACCATATAAGAGCGTGACCTCGGCAGTAAGGGCTTCCTCCCTCGGGATATGATTGTGCTGGTAATAAGATAATTAATCCTGTACCCTCCCTCAAGAGCTAGATGAAATAGCCCTACCTGAAAATAATTTAAACAGATTTGTGTGTTTCCTCTTAGATATAGGGCCTACATCTAGGCCTATATGGGACATGCATGAACAAATAAATAGGTTCAAATAATATCTCTGCAAAATGTTCACGATGAAAATGCGCTAATTCTAAGAAAAAATATATAAAGAAGAGTCCAATGTACATCGCCTATATCATATTTTCGTGATTTTTGTCTTGCTTTTGAAAGCAGCACTTTCCTTTTTTTTAAATTTATTTTTACAATTTATAATCTTATAGACTGATATTTGTGAAAGAAAATGTATCTAATTAAGTTGATAGGCCTATATATCAAGAGATGATTTATGCACGAAATATTGGGCACATTAGGGGCGTATAGGCTATAAATGACACAGATTGGCGTATGACATAATTGTAACCTAATTTTTAAGAAAGGGTCAAAACATCGCAGCATGACAATATTCATCATTTTGAACATTATGCAATACACTTTTTGGGGGCATTTTGCCACTATCGGGAATTATTTTAAAAAGTATGTTAAGTTCCATCTATTAGACAGGGCGCTTGTGCCATGCAGTTTAGTCTGCCACCCAGTGTAGACGTTTATTGATGTCTGTCGGATCCTTGCCAATGTTCTCCCATTATTGGAGCAAGATGTGCGCGAGAACGGGGAGGGAAAGCATTAGAGGGACTCATGAATATAAGTAGCGCAGAAAGTCTAAAGGCTGTTCATTGCCTACTAGAAAATCACTTCTGCACTAGACAATGTGCATGAATTCGCGCATTATCCACCCAAAAAATAGATTATTATTAAACTGTTTTTTTTTACAGTATACCAATTATAGTCTTTAGGCTAGGGTTACTCATTTGAAGGTCCCGTGACACAAATTTCCTCGGTGGCAAAGGTCCGGATGGATATCGTCCTTTATCGGAGCTGTGGTACAGCGTAGTAACAAACATAGTCGTCTACGACTTAGGAAAAACGTTGTTATATAAAATGCACATTAAATGAGACAACACATTTGAATTTATTACAACTTCTTTCGAATGTTAACATGTGTAACATTGCATCAACATGGTTGAAGAACGAAAGTGGTTGCATAATTGTCTATGCACAAAGTACACTGTGAACCATTGTTTTGTATGAAATAAAGTGCATGTTTTCTGGAGAACAAAAGAGAGTTGAAAAAAATAATAATCTGAATGCACAAAATGTCACTGTGGGCCATGCAATATTCATGTATAAGTCACTCTGGGCCTTGCCCTGCATTAATGAGAGAAATTACATTTTGTGTCTCCTGCCAATGCTTTGAACTTTGGCACAAATGGTGTGAGAGCAACTCTGAGACACTGGTGCAGGTGTTCATTGGTGAGCCTGGTGTGGTATTTGTTTCTAATAAAATAAATTTTGGAGAAGGCTTATTCACAGCTGTATGTGGAGCCAAACATGATCAGGATGTAGAGTTTCTTGAGAACAGGGACATCAGCTGCAGGCACCATCTTTCCCCAGAAAGTGACAGGGTCACAATCAGCCTGCTCCTTCCAAGCCACATTTTTTTTGCAGCTCAATCAACTCCATTTGCAGTGATGCAACAGCTACCCATCCGAAGATCTGTTTTGCTACGTCTGACAACTTTGTCACATTTGTGACCAAGAAGGGGTTCTGGATGAGCAGCAGCTGTTCTCTTCCAACAGTGAAGTCATCAAAGCGAGCCTTGAAGTTATCCATCCACTTCTGGTTGATATCAACATGGTTGGCAACATCTTTGTCTCCTTGCGTTTGCACCAGAAGATTGGGGAAGTGGACAAGTTAATCCCTGGAGATCATTCTTGAAAAGCTCAGATTTCTTCAGGAAAGCCCAGACTGCTGTTATCATATCACACACTGTGTTGTCCCGTCCCTGCAGCTTAACATTCAGTTGATTAAGATGTGATGTATTGTCTGTCAAAAATGCAACTGTTTCCATCTTCTCCTCATCTTCCAAAAACTCAGAAAACTGAGTTGCCTTGTCACTCTTCTGATCCGATAAGAAAGATTTGATTTCCTCCAGAATGGCCCAAAAGCATTCCAAAACCATGCCTTTGCTGAGCCATCTGACATTGTTGTGCAATAGTGAGTCATAAAATCGGCCATTGGCCTCTGTCAGAATGCCTTGTAGCAGCTGGTGTTGAAGGGATAATGTTGCCTCAGCTGATCAGTTTCATCATCGTTGTCATGACCTCAGAACACTCTTTTCCCAGACTGGCACAGAGGACAGACTGATGGATGATGCAGTGATATGATGTCAGGTCAGGGTGGTCCTCTTTCAAACGTGCTACCAATCCCCTCCCTCTTCCTGTCGTGGCTGGAGCTCCATCTGTGGTGATAGATTTGAAGTCAGTGGTCTCCATCACCCTTTTTGTCAGCATCCCTTTGATGGCCTTGTAGATAAGAAAGAGAGGTTTCATTCTATTTATTTTTTATTTCACCTTTATTTAACCAGGTAGGTCCACCAGTTGAGTTTGGCTGGGCCACTCCATTGACACAATTTAGGAGCATTTTGTTTAGCTTTTTATCCCAAATGTAAAACTGAACCGTAGGGATATATATATATTTTTCCTTATTATTACAATGTTTAACCCACCATTATAAAGCTTAGGCTATTGAAATCAGAAGGCTACCGTTTATAGAAAGTTAGCTTTCATGGAAATGCATGGTTTTGTCTGTCTTATTTTTTTGCACTAATTTGAGTTGTTTAAGCCTACGTTCCCACCTCACAGAGGGGATCCACTGATCCGCGTTGAACTTGATAGCGAAGTGGGCGGGAGCATGGTCGAGGTGAACAGGGTGTGACCAAAGTTGGGGAAAGCTGAACTTTATGCAAATACTGTCACGGCCGTCGAATGAAGTAGACCAAAGCTCAGCTGTGAGCGACATTTTCCTTTTTTATTTTGGAATGACGCCAACAAAGCAAGAAACAAAATGAACAACCGTGAAGCTTACAGGGCTTTAGTGCCACAAACAAAGTTAAAAACCCGCATTGAAAGGAGGGAAAGGGCTACCTAAGTATGGTTCCCAATCAGAGACAACGATAGACAGCTGTCACTGATTGAGCACCATACCCGGCCAAAACATAGAAATACAAAATCATAAAAAACTAAAACATGGAATGCCCACCCCAAATCACACCCTGACCAAACCATATAGAGACATAAAAAGGCTCTCTAAGGTCAGGGGGTGACAGTCCCCACCTCCCCCCCCAAAGGTGCGGACATCCGACCGCAAAACCTGCACCTATAGGGGAGGGTCTGGGTGGGCATCTATCCGCTGTGGCGGCTCAGGTGCGGGACGCAGACCCCGCTCCACCACTGGCTCACCCCACTTTGGTGGCACTTCTGGTGCGGGGACCCTCGTGGGGGCCCCGGACTGGGCACCCTCGTTGCGGGCCCCGGACTGGGCACCCTCGATGCGGGCCCCGGACTGGGGACCCTCGCTGCGGGCCCCGGACTGGGGACCGTCGCTGGGGGCTCCGGACTGGAGGCCGTCTCTGGAGGCTCCGTACTGGAGACCGTCGCTGGGGGCTTCTTGCCATGGATCATCACTGGAGGCTTCTTGCCATGGATCATCACTGGAGGCTTCGTGCCATGGATCATCACTGGAGGCCTCGTGCCATGGATCATCACTGGAGTGGAGAGACACACAGGAGGCCTGACTCTGGGAGCAGGCACAGGACTCACCAGGCTGGGGAGACATACTTTCATATCACCCCAAAATGATTTGACACATACAAAAGGTACACTTAATGTGCACCGTTTTAACACCGATTCTCACAGAGGTGTTTTGCATTGCACTTCCTGAGGTAATGGAAACTCGGGAGGGAACACCAAAAAAACGTTGGCTCGAAGCCGTTTTACACAAAAAACCTCTGTGGTAATGTGTTGTAAAAAAGAGAACAGTAAGTGTATCTTTTGTACTTGTAAAGTTATTTTTAGATGATAATTAAGTGTTCAAAGCTTCCAAAACCACATTGCAATCAAGGATCAATTGTTTCTAGATAGAGAGTTTCACACTTGACCAAATCACAATCAAAAGGGGCATGGAATGATTCCAATTTAGCATTGGAGTCAAAAGTACAAACGTAGATTAAAGAAAATTGTGCATGGTACATGTGTAAGGCATCAGTCATTCCCCTGACGTCAGGATGAGGTCGGTGTGCGTGATGCTTGAAATTTCGCCAGGCAAGCTGCATTATAATTAAACGCCATTATCCTGCAAGCCGAATATTACAAATCAAACATCATGAAAATGGATAAGTAAGATTGTCTCTCCCTTTGAATGAGAACGCTGAATGGGATCATTTACATAGCTAATGTGTGTGTGTTTGTGTATTTTTGTCTGTGAAGTGAATGTTCATTGGATGTCCCTTTTGTGCCAGCTAAAGATATGAATTCTTGAATTAGAGGAAGGTTCACCCCAAGCTCAAGAAATTCAGCTAGCATGTTGTTACATAATGCGTGTCTGTGCCACAATAAGTGGTTGTGTGGTTGTCTGGCTCTCACGACTCATGGCCACAAAAGACCACTGACTAGTTGAGAAAGACTGACTAGACTGAGTCATATTAACATGATGTCACCCCCCCCCCCCCCCCCCCCCCCTCGCTGTCTGGAGCTGGTCTCATACACACTCTCCCGCTATCAGTGCCATAACCTCACAAAGACTACGTCTAGTCAGAGATGATCATACCCACTACACACTCTCAAAGCATCACGCACAACAACAGACACCCTCCGGGTAACACACAAAACACACTGCTTAAAGGCACAATATGTAGAAATCGCCACGCTATTGCCTGGTTGCAAAATGTCTAATAGTTTGCCTAATTCAGTTTATGTGGCAAAATAAGCAAGTAAAGTGTAGCGAATCATTGTGCCATCAAAACTGCTGTGAAATATATTTTCCATAACCAAAAAAGATTGTATTTTCAAGCTGTTTGAAGCTGGTGTACAAAACCAAAAGAAAAAGATGCAAAAATTAAACTTGAGAATGGGAAGTATAGAAATAGCGCACATAGAACCGATTTACCGCTTCTTAAACTTGTTTTCAATGACAATAACAGATCTATAACTCATATACTTCTAATCATTGTTCCATCTAAACCGCTGTAGAGAATCATTGTTCCATCTAAACCGCTGTAGAGAATCATTGTTCCACCTAATCCGCTGTAGAGAATCATTGTTCCATCTAAACCGCTGTAGAGAATCATGCTGTGAAATATATTTTAAATAACCTAAAATACCATATTTTGGTCTGTCAAACTGTGTGTACAATCTGGAAGGCGGAAGAAACGCACACCTGTTTAGACGAGGAGCTGGTAGAAAAGTAGAGCTGCACAGCTCCGATTCAATTGTGATAATTGTGTTTTTGCTATCTATTGTAAATACTGTTTGTAGGCCTATGTAGCCAAATTGTATCTATGATATGTCAAATCAAATCAAATCAAATTTATTTTATATATAGCCCTTCGTACATCAGCTGATATCTCAAAGTGCTGTACAGAAACCCAGCCTAAAACCCCAAACAGCAAGCAATGCAGGTGGAGAAGCACGGTGGCTAGGAAAAACTCCCTAGAAAGGCCAATACCTAGGAAGAAACCTAGAGAGGAACCAGGCTATGTGGGGTGGCCAGTCCTCTTCTGGCTGTGCCGGGTGGAGATTATAACAGAACATGGTCAAGATGTTCAATGTTCATAAATGACCAGCATGGTCGAATAATAATAAGGCAGAACAGTTGAAACTAGAGCAGCAGCACAGTCAGGTGGAAGTTGAAACTGGAGCAGCAGCATGGCCAGGTAGACTGGGGACAGCAAGGAGTCATCATGTCAGGTAGTCCTGGGGCATGGTCCTAGGGCTCAGGTCAGTTGAAACTGGAACAGCAGCATGGCCAGGTGGACTGGGGACAGCAAGGAGTCATCATGTCAGGTAGTCCTGGGGCATGGTCCTAGGGCTCAGGTCCTCCGAGAGAGAGAAAGAAAGAGAGAAGGAGAGAATTAGAGAACGCACACTTAGATTCACACAGGACACCGAATAGGACAGGAGAAGTACTCCAGATATAACAAACTGACCCCAGCCCCCCGACACATAAACTACTGCAGCATAAATACTGGAGGCTGAGATATGTCATCCATTCATACTTTTTTATGTGTTCTATTTATATCTGTAAATCAAACAATGAAATCAAGATACAGCTGGCCATGATTACAGACACCTGTGTGTGTCATTTCAAACTATATGAACTAGTGACCTGCAGTGTTTGTCATTATACCCTGATGAAGACAAATTATTGCATCCGAGTCCCTTTTCTTTTTCAAGTGGTGCGTTCAAAAATAGAACTTAAGGACAGAAAAGCAAAGAAATAGCACATTTAGAACGAATTGACTGCTTATCAGACTTGCTTTCAATGAGAGATTACAGATCTGTAACACGCATTTCAATGTGAGTTTTGTCAGGTTGCACGCAAAGCTGCTGCGTTATCTTTGTTGAATGTTCATGAGTTTGATGACTGTTGGAATGAATGAGGCTGCAGTTCTAATGGTGAACAAGGGGCTCTTACAGGGGCGGGCAACTCCAGTCCTCGGGTGCCTGATTGCTGTCACACTTTTTCTCCTTCCCTAGCAAACACAGCTGATTAATCAAAATGCATTCTGAACTGATCATGATTACAGTAGTTGATTATTTGAGTCAGGTCTCAACGTCAACAGTTAAGAGGCGACTCCGGGATCCTGGCCTTCTAGGCAGAGTTGCAAAGAAAAAGCCATATCTCAGACTGGCCAATAAAAAGACAAGATTAAGATGGGCAAAAGAACACAGACACTGGACAGAGGAACTCTGCCTAGAAGGCCAGCATCCCAGTGTGACGCTTCTCGTTGGTGGAAGGAGAGGAGGACCAAAATGCAGCGTGGTAAGTGTTCGTCATGTTTTAATTGAACAAACTGAACACTACCCAAAATAATAACGAAGAGAAAACTAAAAAGTTCTGCCAGGTGAACAGACACTAAACAAAAATTAAACACCCACATCCAAAATGGGGAAAACAGGCTACCTAAGTATGATTCTCAATCAGAGACAACGAACGACACCTGCCTCTGATTGAGAACCATACTAGGCCAAACACATAGAAATATAACAACCTAGAAAAAAGAACATAGACTACCCACCCCAACTCACGCCCTGACCAACCTAACACAACTACATAAAAAAGGAACTAAGGTCAGAACGTGACACCCAGAGTCGCCTCTTCACTGTTGACGTTGAGACTGGTGTTTTGAAGGGTACTATTTAATGAAGCTGCCAGTTGAGGTCTGTTTCTCAAACTAGACACTCTAATGTACATGTCCTCTTGCTCAGTTGTGCCCCGGGGTCTTCGACTCCTCTTTATATTCTGGTTAGGGCCAGTTTGCACTGTTCTGTGAAGGCAGTAGTACACAGCGTTGTATGAGATCCTCAGTTTCTTGGCAATTTCTCACATGGAATAGCCTTCATTTCTCAGAACAAGAATAGACTGATGAGTTTCAGAAGAAAGGTCTTTGTTTCTGGCCATTTTGAGCCTGTAATCGAACCCACAAATGCTGATGCTCCAGATATTCAACTAGTCTAAAGAAGGCCTGTTTTATTGCTTCTTTAATCAGGACTACAGTTTTCAGCTGTGCTAACATAATTGCAAAAAATCTTCTAATGATCAATTAGCATTTTAAATTGATAAACTTGGATTAGCTAACACTATGTGCAATTAGAATGGCCTTAATGAATAGCTCAGTGACTTTCAACATGGCACCGTCAAAGGATGCCACCTTTCCAACAAGTCAGATTGTCAAATGTATGCCCTGCTAGAGATGCCCCGGTCAACTGTAAGTGCTGTTATTGTGAACTGGAAACATCTAGGAGCAACAACGGCTCAGCCGCTAAGTAGTAGACCACACAAGCTCACAGAATTGGACCGCTGAGTGGTGAAGAGTGTAGTGTGTAAAAATAGTCTATCCTCAGTTGTAACACTCACTACCGTGTTCCAAACTGCCTCTGGAAGCAACGCCAGCACAACAACTGTTCATCGGGAGCTTCATGAAATAGGTTTCCATGGCTGAGAAGCCTCACACAAGCCTAACGTCCCCAATGTGCAATGCCAAGCGTTGGCTGAAGTGGTGTAAAGCTCGCGCCATTGGACACTGAAGCAGTGGAAAAGCGTTCTCTGGAGTATTGAATCACACGACACAATCTGGCAGTCCAACGGACAAATCTGGGTTTGGTGGATGCCAGGAGAACGCTACCTGCCCGAATGTCTAGTGCCAACTGTAAAGTTTGGTGGAGGAGGAATAATGGTCTGGAGCTGTTTTTCATGGTTTGGTCAAGGCCCCTTAGTTCCATTGAAGCAAAATCTTAACGCTACAGCATACATTTACATTCTAGACGATTCTGTTCTTCCAACTTTGTGGCAACAGTTTGGGGAAGGCCCTTTCCTGTTTCAGCATGACAATGCCCCTGTGCACAAAGCGAGGTCCATCCAGAAATGGTTTGTTGAGATCGATGTGTAAGAACTTGACTAGCCTGCACAGAGCCTTGACCTCAACCCCATCGAATACCTTTGGGATGAATTGGAACACCGACTGCGAGCCAGGCTTATCGCCCAACATCAGTGTCTGACCTTAATAATGCTCTTGTGGCTGAATGGAAGCAAGTCCCCGCATCAATGTTCCAGAGTCTAGTGGAAACCCTTCCCAGAAGAGTGGAGGCTGTTATATTGGGAGAGCTGAATAAATCAAGAGACAAAAGTGAGAGACAAGAATTAATCAAATAAATCCTCACAGCAAAGGAATGTAGCTTGTGAGCTAGAAAATGAACATCCTGATAGTCCCTGGCAGGGTGCTCTGCAATCATCCTACTCCAACTATTGACATGGATAATGTGCCATTTCTTATTCAGTGTGAAGGAAATGAGTGGGTCTTGCCTTGATGACTGTATTAGCTTTACACTACTTGTCCTATAGATTTTTGTATTCTTAAGTAATTACTTAAAATGATCGTTATCCCGGAATGACATGCAGGATGTTGATTCAAGCTATCTGCTCCTGCTCCTGTAACTAGCTAATGAGCAAGCTAGCTGCATTACTAAGGTGGTAGTACAGATGTTTTGATTGGTTTACAGTTTAGTATACTCGGCGGTGTTTGCCTGTCCAGCTAGTAAGTAAGTATATATACGGAAATGTGCTCAGAATATCTAAATATACACAATATGTAAAAACCAGCTTCTACCTCGACATAGATTGTCTTGAAAACTGAAGCAGATTGCTTGCTACGCCCCCGTTCCCCCCGTCACCCCCCCCCCCCCCCCCTACTTCCACTCAACTCTCCAGGCGGGTTGGGATTCCCTGAGCTCATTACCATGTGAAAGACCTCAGTTCCTGTGAACTTATGTGTCCTCTGATCCCTCCCCTTTATGCCTGGCAGACAACAAATAGCTGTGCTGATGATGGAAGGTCCCCCCCCTCTTCTATTCTCACCCTGCCCTGTGGTTCTCACCCCGCCCCTCTGTCCGGCTGCAGACGACACACCCAGGACCCTGGAAAAAAGACTCCAAGACAGGTTGTTCCAGACATGTCTGCCCAGGTCTGTTCCCAAGCCCCTCTATTAGTTTGTGAAATGCATGTATGTTCCCTGCCCACTCAGAGACTCCAACACATTTTAATTAGATAATTGGAACCATTGTGGGTACAAAGGACCCAAATATTTTATAGGTCATATGGATGCATTGACTGGCGAGACTGCAAGTCGTTTCTCAATAGCACTTAAAACACACACACACACTCAAACACAATGTGTCAGACACTGGCACAAACACATTCCCACACTGTCAGACTAGAGACTTGCATGCACACACACCTCTAATACAGACATGTCTACACCAACACACAGACACTCCCACTTCATGCATGCACTCCCACACACAAACTCTCTCTCTCACACACACACACACACACACACACACACACACACACACACACACACACACACACACACACACACACACACACACACACACACACACACACACACACACACACACACACACACACACACACACACACACACTCCCACTCCTTGCTTGCACTCCCACACACAAACTCTCTCTCTTTCTCTCACACACACACACACACACACACACACACACACACACACACACACACACACACACACACACACACACACACACACACACACACACACACACACACACACACACACACTCAGACACACAGACACACAGACACTCCCATTCCTTGCTTGCACTCCCACACACAAACTCTCTCTCTTTCTCTCTCACACACACACACACACACACACACACACACACACACACACACACACACACATACATACACACACACACACACACAGAGTCAGTCAGACACACTCCCACAGTCTGACACAGACAGACTGAAGGGCCTCGTCTCGTCTGCCTTTCTTTCAGCTGTCTGCTCCGTCTGACCCATTCTTTTCATATGTGTAATTAAGTGCTTAAAAACCCTCCAAAGGGCCATGACATACTCATGGCTGATTTCTTACCATGTCTTATGTATGTGTGTCTGTGTCTGAAGCCCCCCCCCCCCCCCCCCCCATCTATGTGAAGTTGTTTTCTCATCTTCTTAGACCCCCTATTATTTGTCTAGTGAAGTGATACTTCAGTTAAGGCAATTTCAACAGCCCTAGACTGACTGTGTGGGAAACAAGGAAGCAAGTGAATGTGTCTGATTTGTAGACAGAGGAAGATAGCCCGACAATGATCTTTTCTCAGCCAGTTGCTGGATGTGGATGGATGCTTAAATGTGCATTCCAGCGCATGATCTTTATAATGCAGGCAGTTTCTTTTAAGGGAAGTCATTGTTAGGGTCCTTAGGCTTCGTCAAGGTCTGACTACAACAGTGAGTGAACACACACACACACACACACACACACACACGCAAACATTGCCTAGGCAATTTCGTAAATACACCGCCATGAATGACTTGCTATCTCTGTGTGTAGTATGTGTGAAGTATCAGTAAATGTGTGCGTGTGTGTGTGTGTTGAGTACTAATGCTAGCTAGGATGTCCCCCCACTTCCTTTTCTCTGACTGTCCCTGAGGGTACTCCACTGTGACCCCTAACCCCGGCCTGACCTCTGAGTGTGCTCCGGCAACAAGGGAGGTCAAGAGCTCAACCTCATCACCAGCCTTCAGGATCACTTAGACCAGAGGTCAAGAACCAATTAATTTGGCTTCGACCCTCTCTGTCACATTGCAATAAACTGGAGAAGAGACATTTCCTATACATGAGTGTAAAGGCACAGCTCTTCTTCTGGTCCAGTCAGTGGTGTTGGGGGGGAAAACATCGGTACAGTTTCATATCTGGATATCCTTTTTGACGATGTATCAAATCGTATCGTTTCGACAATATCGCAATATATTTTTGCGCTAGTTCGCTGTACCCGCGCCAACACTTCAGTATTTTCTCTTCATAGCTTTGTTCTCCATCTTCTTTTTAAATAGGGACCCAATTTGTTTTCAGCACTTTTATTTCCGTGACTGATCAAAACTGGTTTTCTCCGGGCTCTCGCGTGTCTCTCTGCAGCAGACATATGGTGAGCATGGAACATCAAATCACAGTGTTGAATCGCAATTCCCCTCTGTGATTCAGACAGGTCGGGTTAAATGCAGAAGACATTTATCGGTTGAATGCATTAAGTTGTGCAACTAGCTAGGTATCCCCCTTTCCCCTTTCCCAATACATGTACAGTAGAATCGTGAGAATCGCAATACATATTGTATCGGCACCTAAGAATCGTGATAATATTGTATGGTGAAATCAATGGCAATTCCCAGCCCCAACAGTAAGGGTGACATTTTCTTCATAAAAGCACACGCAGTGAGTTACATAACTATAACACTTAAATCGACAGGATAAGTAGACATCACTCAGGTCTTCTTCTGTCCGCCTGTATAGTTTACCTGGAAATCTATCCTATTATGACCGTACATAGGACATTTTCCGAAAGCGGAATAGCAGTGTGTGACGGCCGCTGGTGGAAGAAGGTGAGGACCAAAGCGCAGCGTGGTACGTGTTTGTCATTTTAATGGTGAAGCTGAACACTAAACAACAAGCAACAAAAGAACAACCGAAACAGCTCCGTCAGGTGCAAACCACACTAAACAGAAATGAACTACCCACAAACACTGGTGGGAAAAGGCTACCTAAGTATGGTTCTCAATCAGAGACAACGATAGACAGCTGCCTCTGATTGAGAACCACACCCAGCCAAACAACCCAGAAATCCAAAACATAGAAAATTAACATAGAATGCCCACCCTAGTCACACCCTGGCCTAACCAAAATAGAGAATAAAAACCACTCTGGCCAGGGTGTGACACAGTGAGCATTGCAAAGACATGGAAATGCACATTATCCCAGGTGAGTTTAGAGTGCTGCAACTAGTGAATGCACAATTTTTCATCCATGACTTTTTTTGTGGTCCTTGAATCAATACACCCCTTGCCAGCCTCTTTCCCCGCCCATTTGCCCATAGCATTTACCTTTTAGACGAGAAGGATGTATCTGCTGCCCTAAGAACTGAATAGGGAGGGAGAGCACCACAGGTGGGTTTGTGGGGACACCCCCAGAGGCCTATCAGAACATCACAGAACATCACCTATCAGTCATCACAAGTTGATCAAGGGAGCCATGTATATGTAGGCCAATAGCAGGGGTAATCAAGTACTATTTGAGATGGTCCGGTCACGAACATTTCCTAGGTGGTAAAGGTCCATATGGATATTGTCATTTATTCTTCTTGGCAGAGAGAAACATTAGCCGTTTTAAAGGACATTTTGTGCAATTCTATACATTTGCCACACTTATTTGTGTTCATATGATACCAGGAGTCGACTCCTGACTGAATTCCAAAAATAAAATAACGGCCTCACCTTGTCTTTATCTGAAATTCTTTGTGGGTCTCCTTTAAAAAAGAAAATCTCTGTTCCACACACGATGCTATCGTCTGCCACTACATACATTTTGCTTTGATCATTTCCAGCAATGTAATCCCATACAGGGCTTTGCCTTTTGCGACCCACCACTGCTGTTGTTAGGTTTGCTGCTGCCGTTGTTTACACTCATATTCACACCTATGGTTAACACTCATGCTCTGATTTTTTCTCTCCTGTTAGCTACTGATAGCTAAGTGATAGTGATGCACAAGCTAGGCCTATTTGAAACACTGCCATCTACTGGCAGCTTTTACCCACCAGATTCAAAGCTTGAAAACCTCATTTGATTTTTTGCCAAAAGTCACAAAAAAAAACATTTTTAAAAAACAACATTATTTATGATGGTTTTTATTTGATTTGAGTTTGATCTGCTGTCAAATACAATAGTTTCAGTATAGTTTTAGGGTTTCAGGTGTTTTTCTTCATTATTTTGTTAACTTAATTGTTTTTCCAATTTTAGTTTCAATTTTCATTTTAGTTTATGTTTACTATAATAACCTTGGTACTGTGGACCCATTGACAGGGTTTAGTCTCAGCCAAGTTTGGGCCAACTATGTAGACCTGTCCCACAGCAGGAATTTGGGAACTTGGGAACTTGGGACAGGTCAATAAAATGTAGACTGGGATATACCCTTGAACTTGAACCGTATCTCGGTCCCCTAGAGATCCCAAGTTTTCCTCAGTCTACCCTCAAGCCCCCCCTCCCCCCTTCTCCGCAATACTTGGCCTCCTTTTGTGGAGCTGTCTGCTCACAATCTCCCGTCTGCCCTTCTCTAAACCCCCTCCATCTTCTGACCCACCCCCTTCTTCAGTCCTGGGGGACTCCTGTAGTAGACAACCCACAGAGACGTGCGTTTTAGAATGCTAATCGGGGCCTTGGATGGCATTCCCACTACTTGGCTCCCAGACATGTCCTTTTGTTTTTGACTCTTTTCAAATCAGGATGTTCCCCTAACTTTCTGCTGTCTGGAGATACGGCTAAGTTCCCAAGACTGACTTCAGACATGCCCATCATGTTATTACCTTGGTTGTGATTTCCCCCAAAAAATGGTCCAGGTGAGAATGGAATAAATCATCCTTGTTAAAATCAAGACAAAACTAAATATTGAACTTTCATGCTATCCACCATATAGTATATCTTGGCATATAAAACAGTAAGAGACAGAAGTCCATAAAGTGACAAACTTTCAACAAGATTGTTAAAGTGCTATTGGCAACATGACAGTAACACTTTCTATGATTGTGGTAATGATAGAGGGAACTTTTGAAGCACTCGTAATGTATTGTCGTAAAGTCAGAGGACAGTTGGATGTGGTTAGGAACAAAACACTAACCATGTGCTCCCCCGGCGAGCACACTAATCAAAGTCCGCATTGAGTCAAGCTTCTTGGAAGTGGACAGTGGGAGAATCGAGTTTCCTTGATTCCTCGTGTCCTCGCCTCGCCTCTTTCTCAAAACCTGTTGGATGAGGTCAGATTCAAGGAAATGCAATTGAGATTCTCCAACAGTATTGCCACACTACTTCCGCCTCAACTTTCAAGTATCTCTGCATTTTAGCTGGATATACGTGTCAATGGATCCCACTTCTGACACACACGCACAATCAAGGTAGTTGACTGGCTAGGATCAAACCAGCAACCCTGTACTCCAAAGGCAGGTGCACAAGCCGTAGTGTCAGTGTCGTTACTTGGAGATAGTGGTATATGCTCAACAAAGGCAGGTGCACAAGCCGTAGTGTCAGTGTCGTTACTTGGAGATAGTGGTATATGCTCAACAAAGGCAGGTGCACAAGCCGTAGTGTCAGTGTCGTTACTTGGAGATAGTGGTATATGCTCAACAAAGGCAGGTGCACAAGCCGTAGTGTCAGTGTCGTTACTTGGAGATAGTGGTATATGCTCAACAAAGGCAGGTGCACAAGCCGTAGTGTCAGTGTCGTTACTTGGAGATAGTGGTATATGCTCAACAAAGGCAGGTGCACAAGCCGTAGTGTCAGTGTCGTTACTTGGAGATAGTGGTATATGCTCAACAAAGGCAGGTGCACAAGCCGTAGTGTCAGTGTCGTTACTTGGAGATAGTGGTATATGCTCAACAAAGGCAGGTGCACAAGCCGTAGTGTCAGTGTCGTTACTTGGAGATAGTGGTATATGCTCAACAAAGGCAGGTGCACAAGCCGTAGTGTCAGTGTCGTTACTTGGAGATAGTGGTATATGCTCAACAAAGGCAGGTGCACAAGCCGTAGTGTCAGTGTCGTTACTTGGAGATAGTGGTATATGCTCAACAAAGGCAGGTGCACAAGCCGTAGTGTCAGTGTCGTTACTTGGAGATAGTGGTATATGCTCAACAAAGGCAGGTGCACAAGCCGTAGTGTCAGTGTCGTTACTTGGAGATAGTGGTATATGCTCAACAAAGGCAGGTGCACAAGCCGTAGTGTCAGTGTCGTTACTTGGAGATAGTGGTATATGCTCAACAAAGGCAGGATTGTTAAATAATACATAACAATACACGCCACAAAGCACCTAGTAAGACTGTATCAAGCCGTTAAATTGGTGGCCAATTATTGACACAAAATAACTGCCTGTAAAATGGCTCTGCTTTGCTAAGTTCTGATGATAACAGCTGTTCCACTGGCCCGTGCTGCCTTACGAGCGGCCATGTCGCGATGTCTCACATTAATTGCCCAGATGCGGCCCGCGGTTCCTCTGGAATTGCGCAACCGTGTAAACATTGATCATTCGTGTGCTATGTGCTTATGTTCCCGTCTGAACACATGGCTCCTTGGTTGACACTAAAAACGGTCTCTCAAAATGACAGCAACCGTAGGCCTGCTGAAGAACAAGTGAACTCTGCTGTAAAAAGGCTACAATGCAGATGATGGTGATTCTCATTCAAATGTTCGGGGGTTTTCTTTCACTGTAAAGCACTATTTCTTTCATACAGTCTACGCCTCAGAACCTGGATCCTGGAATACCGTGACTCCAGGTAACTTCCTTAGTGAAGAAATACTCATTTATGAAATCTCAATGCAAACTTACGCTGAACTATGACTTGACTCGATGAAAAACAAACTGAATAGATAGATTGAAATTCCAGATAGACATTTGTGTCATTTTTTTTCTTCCAATGTAAACCTTTATTGGTTGTGTAAACTAATCTTGCATAGTTCACAGTACATGGTACAAGAATGAATCAGTCCCATACAGTCAGGATTCAGAGGCCATGTGCAAACATGACTAAAATAGGCTCTGCATTTTGAGGGACATAGTGCACTCATGCAAACATCTCTTCAAAATCCAACATTGTCATGAAAACATTGTGTTCACCCTCAACATAGTGCATACTTCCTCCATACAAATTGCATACATTCCAAATAGTGCACACATTCCATCAATTACACTCTTGCTTTCTACATGATACGTACTTCTATAGATACTTCGTTCTGACTGTTTAGTTTACACTCCTCGTGTAGAGCCCACATTCACTCTGACTGTTTAGCTTAAACTCCTCGTGTAGAGCCCACATTCACTCTGACTGTTTCGTTTCGACTCCTCATGTAGAGCCCACATTCACTCTGACTGTTTAGTTAAAACTCCTCATGTAGAGCCCACATTCACTCTGGCTGTTTAGTTTAAACTCCTCGTGTAGAGCCCACATTCACTCTGATTGCACAATCCTCACAACAAATTGCATAGTAACCCACTACATATAGTGTGGTTTTGATAACAGTATTTCTAGACTATAGCATATTGCACACTTGCTCATATAGTGCATATGTGTTGTTCATGTGGAGTACACATTGTTGTTAAACCGTACAGTACATCACACTATCAAACACATTTTTCATACAGCCATTGCATCGTTTTTCTAAAACTTGCAACAGCAAAAATATGAAACATTTTCAACATTGTGGAAGTTAATCCAAAAAATGACAGAAATCAAAATATGAATTGCAGTTTCTCCGAATGATAGTCACATTATTGGTTACAAAAAGCGGCAAAAGTTACAAAATATAAAAGCTGCACAGAGTAAAAATGTCCACATGAAATCCAAGAAATAATTGGGGTTGTGTGGAAAAATGTATATGAAACTTTGCAGTCGATCCATTAGAACCAATCTGAAGATGTATAGATGTCCCTGCACAGTTAAGTGAATGAACCAGTCCAATGTTTATATTTCGATATTGATACATTTGTTTAAAAATGTATCAAAGCAGTTGAGGAAAAACAGTGTAAAATCCCAACATGTTTTTTTAGTCTGGACCAGAGAGCAGAAACCATTATACGTTGCACTTTCATTTCATTTCTCTCACATCACCCTACAATATTTAACAGGATTGTCCTTGGAAAAAAAATCGAAACCCCCCGAGAATTTGAATGATTCTCAGAAGCAAATTATAAAATAGCTTGTTGATTCATTTGCATATATTTCAAGATGCATTTCTATGTTTCTATTTTTTTATGAATTTCATGTGTTCTATCTATACACACATTATCGGAATACTATGTGCTCAGTCCAATATAAAACCCTTGTTTGCCTCCCCTTGACAATAAAATCAGTAGTGGATTCCACCACTAAGCCATATAACCTCCTTCAGTGTCAAATATCATTTTTTTGGGCAGGTACTGTAGCATAAGTGCATGATAAATCCAATGACCATTAACCAGAAGCAGTTTACAAGACCTTTACTGTGACTTGTGTGTGTGTGTGTGTGTGTTGCTTACAATCCGAGAACAGAACTTGCGCTGAGTGAGGCTGACGCAAAGTGCGTGCACATACACAGACAAGCACAAGTAAACAAACAAGCACACATACGCATCGACAGATCAGCCGACCCGCGGCCCCGAACGTACGGCAGATGTGATAGATACAGCTGTGTGTAGAGTCGTCTCAGAGAGGCCGGTGTACCGGCACAACACAGCGCACACAGAGCACACGCACACTTCTCACAACCCTCACTAAACACGGGGCTAGTGGCCTATGCCGTCTGTGTTGAATGGTATACTCCGGCTCCGGAACAACAACTTCGCTTCAAGAGCTATGTGTCTACCATTCGGACTCATGGGCGTTCCATACGCCAGTCCAGTATGCTTCAATATGGGTATTAGTCTATGTTCTTCTCAACTATCATTGTCCACATCCGGCTGCTTATCGCAGATATGTCCATTTGTGTCCATGTATCCAGCTAGTTAGCTGTGGGAGGACAGAAACGCAACAGTTCACAGTAGTCCGTTTAAACTTCTACTTTGATTGGTATATCCGGACGTTCAGAAGACAGTCTGGATGTTAGGCCCACAGACGCAGCTGTGGTTGAGTATCCATTGGTATCCATGACTCAACAGTACATTACCCCATGTTCAGTCCAGGCATGTGCCCAAAGTTCACCCAAACTAAAGGGAGATCCCTCAATGTCAACAAAGTGCTTCAGGTTTAACAAGAGGAGTCAATCCGGTTCCATTTAGGTCAGGTGGGCACCATTATGTTCGGAAATGGACATCCCTATTGGTGAGGTGGGGTGGCCGTCGGCAGGTGGTGGACTTCAGAGGGAGGCGGAGCCAGATGACTGGCCTTGACATCATAACTTCAATGTGATGGGTCACCTAGGGGGGATTGAAGGGCAGAGGTTAAAACATGCTCCCTTTTACGGGTCTAACAGGCAAGCTTGCATTAGTAGGGCGAAGCAGAGGGGAATTTTGGGTAGAATGGGATTCAATTTGAGCCAAGAATTTGCTATCTTCATGGACCCCCTCTGTGTGTGAGTGGATCTACTACAAGGATTGTAATATGGTGCCAAGTGGCATATACCTCAAAGGAACTTTTAATACGATGCGTATGTCTTAACATGTAATTGTAGAGTAATGCGTCTGTCATATACTTTATAGTACAGCTGTCACTTTTGTTGAGATATACTTAATATTCTGACTTGATACACTTGTCCTCAGCTGGATACCCCTCCTCACAACACGCACGCACGCACACACACACACACACACACACAGACACACACCCCCAGACCTAGCTAGACAGGTCTGCAATATGCCTTGCCCCCCCCCCCCCCCCACATGTCTAGTAGCTACAGTCCAGACACAAGCTGCCCTCTACCCACCACCCCAATCCCAACAGACACACACCCAGTTACTGCCCCCCTCCACCTCCCTCCCACCCTCATCCATTCCCAACACAGTCTCAGTCTCCATCGCCCCACCAATGTCATTGTCTAAGCCCCTGAGTATTTTCCCACGCTTTATTTGTCTTTGTCCTGTTTGTGGCTGGCGGGGGGCCCTGATGAGGTCGCCATGGCAACCCACGTTGGCATTCCCCTGATTGGTGTACGTGGCAAGCTAATTATTCAGTGCATACGCTTTAAATAAACAATAAAGTAGGACGAATGGAAATGTGGACCCGAGTATTAGACAGGCTGTGATTAACACTAAGCTGCAACGCCAACAAAACATTTGAGGGGATACTGTTTCAGTGGGACGACCTAATTCTCTTCTTACTTCGCCATCCAAATATTTTCAAAGGATTTAGAATGTAAATGATTGATGTTGTAATATATTAATACAATAAAAAGATCATTCTCATTACAAGTCCAACTCTAATTGTATTTCTTTGATTTTATCTTGTTTGCTTTCAAACAAATCAGAATGTTGATATTTAGCATTATGAGGGGATAATATGACGTGTGTGTGTGTGTGAGAGTGTGTGTGTGCATGTGTTGCTACTCTACTTGAATGGCAACTTAATAGCGAGGGAAAACTGCATTTACCTTCAGTTCCTCAACTAGGGATTCATGTGATGAGGAGAGGGTGGAGAACTGGCTCCACAAGAGCACCTTGTTAATCTAAGGCTTCTAAGCACTCCTATGGCAAACAAAGGAGGAGGGGGGTTACCATGACAGTGGGCAACATTGTTTACCAATTCTCCCTTTTCATTAATCAGGGCGAGCCGGCTCTAATTGGCGTTTTGCTTAAGCCGGTCTCCAGACCCCTCTCCGTCCACTGGTCTAAATAATGGCGTTACGCCACAAGTGCCGCCGTACTGACGGAGGACAATGCTCCGCTTGTCGGCTGCTCTGGGCAAGGCTGAACCCACCCCCACACCCTCTCCTTCCCTCTTAATACCCCCCCCCCTTAAATAAACCTCACATGGAAAGACAAAGAAAGCCTCTCACTATTGAGACCTCACTGTCTTCTCTCTCTCCTCATCGGTCTCTCTCTCTCTCTCTCCCCTCCTCTCTCTCCCCTCTCATTTACTCTGCTCTCACACGGAGCTTCCTCTTCCTCATTTCTCTTTCTGCCTGCTCCTCTTCTCTTCTCCCAAGTTGGCACCTTGAGTTTCCATGGACATGGACAGAGTGATCAACACTACTAGAAGTGTTAATTGTCCTACCAGATATTGGAAAACATCTCGTCAGTGTGTGTGCGACTTTATATTCTCAGTATGTCCATTGGTGCATCCCGTTTCAATCGGTTTCCTCTTAACTCATATTTGAGTTCTTCTCGAGACTAAACCAATTCTGTCACCCGAACACATTAAATACTATCAAGTAAGGGTGTTACAGTACTCTTCAGCTGTCAGTGGATCAAATGTTCAATTACTCTGTATACAAAATATCCTTGTAGGGATATCTATTAAATTGTGTGTGTATAAAGGAATGTGCCCATGCTTTTTGAGTTAATATTCTGTGTGAGGTTATTTTATGTCATAGTAGTGTGTGTGTGTGTGTGTGTGTGTGTGTGTGTGTGTGTGTGTGTGTGTCTCTAGTGTCTATGCATGTATACACAGTGCTCTGTGCTGATAACATGGTGTGTGTATAGGTATGTGTGAGTGTGTGTGTAGCAGGTTATCTTTCACATGATCTAACCATCCTCAGCTACATGCTCCATGAATATAAAACGCTTTCATGCCCCATATGCAAATAGACCCACAGTGTTGTCATTAATATGCACTCGTAATTATAACGCCTTCCGTTGATTTGATTTATGTAGCCGAAATAAGTCAGGTAAAATAAATTCCTCTAATTCACAAAATGGCGGAACGACGACATTTGCAGTCTTGTCGCAAGGAGGGGCACAATGAACACTGCATGAGGACGAGGAAGACCACAGCTGCCCCTCAGAATGCCAGCTTAAAAGACATAAAATACAGAGTGGCTTCGTGATTAACTCAGATCACATTCCCTCTCCCATAACGCCTCTCGGGCAATCTATGCAATTAACACACTGCCAGTAATTAACGCAGTCTCGAGGCAGCCAATGGGGCAGGAAAGCGAGAGGGGGCAAAAGCGCAATGGGTGGAAGGCACAGGATTGGGAATAGGGCACTAAAACAACAGTACCTACGTGCTGCCATTTTGTGCCAGTCCTTGTCCTATTCTAAGATGGTGGCAGCAGGGCTGTGACTCGTTGTGCAGGAGAAGGGGGCAAACTAAGGAGGGAGGAGGGAGGGAGCGAAGGATGCTGGGATAGAGAAGTGAGTATCTTTCATTTAGTCAGTGCATTACAGAATGGTTACCAGGACAGAGAAAGAAGGGGGGTGGGACAGATGGAGGAAGGGAGATGATTGTCAGGTCTATAGGCCAATGAGCAGGACATGCACGCATGTCTTTCTCAGGTTCACACACGCACACACACACACACACACACACACACACACACACACACACACACACATCCATACATTGACACATATTGTGCACGCTTAAAGAATTACTACAGTAGAAATATGAGGGAGGAGATGTATCTGGCAAAGTGTACACACAAACCAATACAAACATTTGATATACACACTATGGATGAACAACAAGATGACGTGGCTATATTTGCTTTAATCCACACAAGTAACAACCACAATGCGCGTGCGCACACACACACACACAAACAACCAAGATACCCGTTCTCATGGTATGGTCTGCCCCTGAGCATGCAAATGACATTCATTATGCAAATGCATGCAAATCAGATCCAACCATCTGAGAATCCAGGCTAGAAAAAAAACGAGGAGAATAAAATGAAATGAATGAGAGTGAGTGAGACAGAAAGGAGAAACGTGGGGCGGTAGTGTGAAAGGAGAAAGTACGGTGGCCTATGCTAGAGCAACAAGGCGAGGGGAGATCGTTTGTCGAATCAACAAACAATCGTTAGATCTGATTGCCATTTCCATGTTAGAATCTCAGTCTTTAACCAATTGGAATTACCTTACAGAACCGTGGCAAGTATTTCAAACAGCTCACCAAACATTGAGTCTCATGAATGCAGTCACTCAGTCAGCTAACAAATTCAATCTTCCATTGGCACCGATGTCTACGAACACGGAACAGGGATGAGAGATGCGATAGTCTACAAGTAGTGCAAAGGCAGAGTGTCCCAACAGGTCTAGTTAGTCACTTTCTACGGATCATTTACACATCTAGGTGGACAATTCATGCTACAGTAGTTAGCAGTGTCCAGCTATAGCTAGCACTATAAATAGTCAAATAACTGCAGATCAATCGTGCATTATCTTCAAACCAAATACTTTGAAGCTTGATTACCATGGCAAACAGTTTATCTGAGCAGAGCAGAGAGATGTTGTGGGGTGGGAACTTGAGTAATACATGTTAGCTTGGGCCCTCTGATTCGCTAGGGGCCACTTCGGTTTTTTGAAAGCTGGACACACTTATAACATAATGGCATCAAAGGCAACAAAGCTACATCTCATTTATAATACATCAATCTCAGATTTGACCAGAATTCAAATGTTATATTCGGATCCTTTTCAAACACCAAAGAAAGTACTAATGGAACTTGCCTCACCATACAAAATAATCAGACCACCGAAAATAGAATTAACTGAAATCGAATGATCAGAGAATAAAATAAACAAAAGAATCAGTGAACAAATATTTCAATGAGCAGATACTGTACACATTGTACAGGGGGAACAAAACACAGGGCCAGGGGAGGAAAGCTAAGCTGCCTCATTACCTCTCCTTAGAGCAAAACTGTGAGCTAAGTACTTTATTTCTTGTCAAAGCATCTAAGATGGACGCCTCTTTGTGAACAAGAGTGTGGTATTTAGGAAAGAGGGAAAACGGAGCAGGGTGGAGTTTGTTTTATAGAGGGGGGGTGCCGGATGGGTCAGGCAGGTCACCCGTGACACAAGTCAGTATTCGACGTCCATCCGGCTGAGGACGTCGGGAGATGACATGGAAACGGGCCACTAGGGGCAACAGTGAGCACTGTTACCTTCAAGTTGGCTTTGGTTTTGCAGATCGGGATGATGGATGCGAGTAAGCATTTGCCTCTGATTCCAAAGGTTGCGTGTACAAATCTGGCGCTATAATGTTAAGGCCCCTCGGCCCTGGCTTGAAAAGTACTGTATGCAAAATAAGCCGCCGTTCTAGAGACCCTGACATTATTGACGCAGGTGGAGATGAAGATGAGCGGATTGTAATGTGTACCGTTTGCTTTCTGTGTGAATGCCACAGAGTGGGTCGAGTGTTTGCATGGAAGTATGTCTGTAGGTAGGTAGAAATAGTGTGTGTATGTGTGTGTGTGTGTGTGTGTGTGTGTGTGTGTGTGTGTGTGTGTGTGTGTGTGTGTGTGTGTGTGTGTGTGTGTGTGTGTGTGTGTGTGTGTGTGTGTGTGGTTGAGAGGATTCATTGGTGTATGGCAAAAATGCTTGTATTTTTTTTTTTTACTGCAATCGCTAACTCACTTGGCCAGTGAAAGGTGAGGGAGGCCTTTTACTCTCATACTGTCTTTTACTCTTTCACTGCGGTGGAGGAAACAGCTAGGTCTCTATCTCTCTTTCTCTATCACTCTCTTTCCCCTCCTTTAGACAATACTAATGGTAATCAAATTACAGTATACCTTTACTCGTATGTACCTTTCACAAAGTTACAGCATGAAGTGCTTAACTATGTTTCAAATTCAAACATACTGTAAATCATGCCAAACTGTAATGGCTTGCCTCAACCATTTCAAAGGCTCATTCACTTAAAGAAAGCCAGCAGCCCGGAGTCGCCTCTTCACTGTTGACGTTGAGACTGGTGTTTTGCGGGTACTATTTAATGAAGCTGCCAGTTGAGGACTTGCGAGGCGTCTGTTTGTCTGTCTGCACTTGTCCTCCTGCTCAGTTGTGGACCGGGGCCTCCCATTCCTCCTTCTATTCTGTTTAGAGCCAGTTTGCGCTGTTCTGTGAAGGGAGTTGTACACAGCATTGTGCGAGATCTTCAGTTTCTTGGCAATTTCTAGCAGGGAATAGCCTTCATTTCTTAGAACAAGAATAGACTGACTTTCATAAGAAAGTCTTTTTTTCTGGACATTTTAAGCCTGTAATCGAACCCACAAATGCTGATGCTCCAGATACTCAACTAGTCTAAAGAAGGCCAGTTGTATTGCTTCTTTAATCAGAAGAACAGTTTTTAAGCTGTTCTAACATAATTGCAAAAGGCTTTTCTAATGATCAATTAGCCTTTTAAAATTATAAACTTGGATTAGCTGACACAACATGCCATTGGAACACAGGAGTGATGGTTGCTGATAATGGGCCTCTGTACACCTATGTAGACATTCCATAAAAAGATCTGTCATTTCCAGCTACAATAGTCATTTACAACATTAACAATGTCTACACTGTATTTCTGATCAATTTGATGTTATTTTAATGGACAAAAAAAATAGATTTTCTTTCAAAAACAAGGACATTTCTAAGTGACCTCAAACTTTTGAACGGAGGTATATGTAACGTGGGTCTGTCTGCCGCTAACAGCTTAGCTTCTTCCACAGTCCGGCTGCCCCATACTGGGCTCGAACCAGTGATCCTTTGCTTCGCAACACACGTGACCACTCTCCTTGACAAAGTACCTATTGGATGGCTCCATCGGCAACATTTTAAGCTTGCTCTGAAGTGAGCAAAACGGGACATTCTTAGCTGCTACACATATAACCCCTCAAACCTGCTATGCATCCTCATGTGAGCTTAACATTAGTGACAATTGAGTCTGACGTACTGTACCTTTAAGTCTTCTGATCGGTTGGCTGGGCACAAACGCTGAGTCACTTCCTCTCGGGCGTCGGCCATTTTGTTTTGTTTGTCGGGCACAAGAAACAGGCCTTGCGGAAGCGCAATGGGATTCTTGTTACTTTCGGTTATCTAGCTTTATGAAGAATGTACACCACTCATACAGCTAGATAACCAAAGATAACAGCCAACCCCTCGGGCCCACCCAGACCCACGCGGCTAGGCTGGATACACACACCTGTAGACGAAGGATAAGAAAACGACACACTCTTATTACGACAAAGTATTGAATGTGAAGAGAGCGCGGACAAACGTACACTTGATTTTGTCATGAAGGAGAAAGGCTTTCAATATCAAAGAAAAACAAAATAATCACAGAATTCTATCAACTTAAAACAATTTGACCAAATACACAGTGCCACACAACCTCATAAACAGTAGCCTACAGATTTCCATTCATCCTCAATATATGCAGGACAAGCTTTTGCCTCCAATTATTTGTCTATTAATTGACCAATCGTGTTGTTAATAATGAGACTAGTCATGTTACCAAGTGTGTGAATTATATTTCAATCAACTATTGTCAAAGGGGACCACAAGCTTACTCTTGTTATGTGGCCGGAAGTATCTACTATAGTAGGCCTGTATTATACCAAAATCATGACAGTTATTTTTAAATTAAGAGATCAATTGAACATTATAAGACTTTCATTCACTGTTCCTGAATAAACATCACTTGTCTCCCAACCTGACACCCAATCCGCTATCAGAATACGAGGTGTGCTTGTTCAATGACTCACTTAGAAAATTACTACTGCTATCAAATAGCAAATCATGAGTAAATATCATGGCACTGGCATATGCCTATCAGTATGGCCTGTTATTAATCACTGCATTAGAAACCTACAGCCAATTCGTTAGACTGTTATCCCCAACTGTTGCGATAATATGACGGAGGTTGGTTTTTGCTTGTGCCACTTTGTTGTTCAAATCGATGGGAGATCAATAGAGAACACGGACACACACATCCGATTCAACCAAGAACATCATTGTTGCTTCATGTTCTGCTTCGGTCAAATAAATGATGAGCATTTCAGGAGCATATGGGTGAGAGAGTGCGTGTGAGAGAGAGGGATGACACCAGAGAGAGGGATGAAGCCAGAGCGAACTCGTTGCGTTTCCATTCGTGTGTCTGCAGCAAGGTGTGACTTCTCATCACGACGAGAGCAGCCAACAGAGGAGCAACACAGTATAACAACAAACACACACACACTGTAATTTGAAGCCTTTCACGTAATGATGTATTGATTAGGGATTCATTTCCAATGTATTCTCAGAAGACATTTACCCCAAACAATAAAAAAAAATGTCAAAAGATCTATTGATGAATATACTATCTATATAACTACAAGCTAACAGAATGAAATATGTCTTAGGGTTATCACACACCGTATTCACATTAGTCACTTTAGAATTTTGAACAACACTTCTCTGTTTCATGTTTGGAACTGGTTTCAATATAATTCCACATTGCTTTTGCGGAGGTCACATCATGGTTTTTGCAGAGCTCTGTTTCTAATGTCTTATGTAGCCCTAATATAATTTATTAAGTACACTTACCCGTTCAGAATTTTTGTGTTTCATGATATATACTGAGGTTTGTGAAGCAAAGTCTACCTAAAAGCTAAGAATAGGTTGATCTAAAAGCATTCCATAGACACCCTTTAGATTATTACCTATTACAAACTCGGTTGTTTGAGCCCTGAATGCTGATTGGCTGAAACCCCATATACCACCGGTATGAGAAAAAAAAAGTGTACTGTTCTAATGACATTGGTAACCAATTTATAATGGCAATAAGGCACCTCGGGGGTTTGTGGTGTGTGGCGAATATACCACGGCTAAATTCTGGCACTCCACGTTGCGTCATGCGTAAGCAGCCCGTAGCTATATTGGCCATATACCACAACCCCTTGTGCCTTATTGCTTAAGTATATATAGAGGCCTATTGGAAGCACTATTCAGCTAAATAGGGATGTTGAGACAGCCATTTTAAGACCATAAACATACACACATTTTCTTCGGCAAAGTGAAGGTCCTTATAAAAATATATGTTTTTCATCATTATTATTATTATGATTATTTTGCATATTATATACAATAACCGTAGTTATACATATTTGTATTTAGTATATTTATTTAATCAAATAATAAGTGTCTGAATAATTACATCATTTGTGTTTCGTTGTGTTATAATGCATCTGAGACGCAGGGATTCGTGTCTGCAAATGTATCACTGTTGGATTCAATTAAAACTGTATTACAGTGAATGATTTTCCACTGTAACATCGGTCACTGTTTTCCAAAGGAATAAGTCATGCAAAAGTCGGTGCATTGCCCGCAACGGTGCCTAATTTAAATGACCTACGCTTCCATATATGTATCTACATTAATATCCCATCGAATATTTGACCCCATCTAGTTGCGTGATTCCAATATCAAGATGATTTAATGAATGAATTCAACCGTTAATACGAAACAAAACCCTGAGAAATTGTTTTCTAATAAAATAATATATTCATGTTGCATATGCCCACACTATTAAGTTGATTGCAGAAAAGCTTCCTTTCTAAGCACCTTGTTCAGAGAATAAATTGGTTGTATAATGTATTTTCTTTACAGAAATGAACACTGCATCGTGATTGGCAGAACAGGTGAAGTGACGTCTTTCATAAGGAAGACGCACAACTAAAACTCACTTTCCCGATCAGTTTGTTATGGGTCTTTTCTGTAAACTCGCAATGCATATTTATTCCATATTATTTGAGTATTCGTGTTCGTCGGATCAAATTAGTATGCATTCCATAATATATCTGATAGATGATTATTATACTCTAAACAAACACATTAGGAAAATTACAATTATTTACTTGAAGGCTGACTATTTGGAACAATTTCTGTAGCCTATGACAAATCAAACAATACAAACACGTACGATTCTTGAAATAGGCTATAGGCCTGTTCCTCAAACAGTTTTTTAAATGTCAGAGCTCCGTTTGTCTTAGAAATTAACATTTGGATTTTGGTCAAGATGTCTAGAAAGTTTGGCTGCTCAAGAGGTCGATTTTCTTTATTTTGTGTTATCGACTGTAAGAACAAATATCAACGAAGAAGCCAAAATCATCAGGGACAAGATATTGAGGACACCTTTACGCCTTACTTGAAATTATTTTTTTGCCTTTTTAAATATGATATTGATATAGGCCTAGATATTAAACGTATAGGCCTACAATAAACTTTATACAAATGAAGGCGATACCTTGATATACAAGTTGAGCGATACATATTTGTGTGAGTGTGTGCGTGCGTGCGCAATTGTGGTATGAGAGGAAGAGAGAGAGAGAGAAAGAGAGAGAGATATTTTCATAGTGCAAAATTAGACTTGATTTGTATCTGAAGAACACACACACTGAACACGTTGTATGCAGAACTATGGTCTCATATACATTTCTAACGATGCGCAAAGCCCCACTCGAAGTGTCCCCAAAGAGAAACAGATGTGATTTCGTTAGTTACACACCCTATTGCTCATGAGTCATGTGATTGCTGCTACACAGGTAGGCCTATCAAACGAATTTTAAATTCCATCTGGTGCATTTGGAATATCCTCTGTCTGTGTAGCTTACTCTGGTGATAATAAGAGGCCAATGTGTACAAATTAAGAATGCATTCAAGTTAATTTAAGACTGACATGGGACAAATTGACTGGTTGTTCAAATCGCTTGTTTATGGCATGTATAGTGTAGACCTATGGGCCTATCAACGGTAAAAAAATATATAAAAAAACATTGAAAAAATGATATATACATATATATATATATTACCTGTGCAACGTCGTATGCTACTTCATCTTATATTGTGGGAGGAAGTGCTGAAATTGAAGGAATAAGACGTTAGTGGTCGAAAATGGAAAATGATACCCAAGCAATCTCATAATTCAGATGCAGCTATAAAATAACGCTATAAAATATATTTTATAGGGCTGCTGATAACTATTGTCGTCCATTGGAAATGGAAAGCCATGGGAATACATACAACTGCAGTAAGATACACATGCTTGTGTGTGCCAAGCATTAGTGATCTCAAATGTGTGTGTGTGTGTGTGTGTGTGTGTGTGTGTGTGTGTGTGTGTGTGTGTGTGTGTGTGTGTGTGTGTGTGTGTGTGTGTGTGTGTGTGTGTGTGTGTGTGTGTGTGTGTGTGTGTGTGTGTGTGTGTGTGTGAAAATACCTGACTCACGTGTCATGTTCAATTGAAACAGTCTTAAGCATGATCAATGACAAGACTGCAAATAACCAATACAAACCAAGTAATGACACTTAAAGTAGCTTACAAGCAGGTGCTTTTAATCACCAACACACTTGTATTGTTCCACCCCCATTGGTGACCATAGTAGGCCACTATAAAACAATCGTTGTTCTCAGTTGTATTGTCGATGCATTGTGTAACCTTATCAATAACTACCCTTATATCTTGATTGTAACAGCATAATACAGGGCATGGCAACAATGCTACCATTTAAGTTAGCAACTTCTAAGTTGGCAACATCAAACTCACCTTCAGCTTAGCATAAACACCAGTTATGCAGAACAGAATAGGCTAACACAGTAATATTAACAACAACACGCCTAATAATAATTACTAATGTGGCCTAACTAGTAACTATTAATAATGTTAATAATAACAATAATAATAATGGGCATTTCATAGTTAATGATAGGCCTAATGTTATTAAGTTAGGAATTTAATCGTTTAATATAGATCCAAACTCTATAGGTCTGCCTAGTTTAAGCCATAAAACTACGTCACGTTTCAACACCACTCCCAATCCACAAACGAAAAGGTTTTTAATCAACCTCTTTCAAAATCAGATTTACAGGAGTTTAGTCCCAAAATACCCAAATCCTTGTAATCACACATTTCACAAGGAGGTGGGGTGACGCGAGGAAATAATCGCCTGAGCACAACTTCACAGCTCACTAGCAGACATTTCAATTGACAAATGTGCAATTTATTTCCAATTACATGCCTGTTATGAAAGGGACCTATAGATTGGACTAATAGCCATGAGAAAACGACTCAGGTCGGATGCTGACCTTCTGTTTGGGAGGTAAACCACTCACATGACAAGGTTGTCTGTTTGAGAAAACAGAAAGTGCACATTAGATGTTTGAAATTCCACTTTTCCCTCCACAGAAATGTTAAACATGATTTACAGGCCACATAAAGCGCTTTGCTCTATAATCCCCATGCTGCTCAAGCCCATGTGTTGTGTCCGCGCGCAGCTGGTTTCACGTAATCATGTAATCATCTTTGCTTTTAACTCTTGGCCCTTTATGAATAGACCACTAATATTTTAACAGTGCATTTCAAACATATAAAACAATTCTTTTTTGGATTGTCTGGAGGATAGCCTTGCTCAATACGCAATAGCCACACGCGAAGACATAGGCCTGCCTATACATTAAACAATCGTTCAGAAAAGCAGTTACATTATAGCCTATATAGTGTGTTGAAGAAGATGGGTTGGATTTAAGTGACACCCAGGCAGACGAGGCAAGTTTGAATGTCGGCCTATCTGGTAGGCTACTTCCAAGGTTGGCAAAAGGAATAAAGGCTTATACAATGATGGCTTATACCATCATATGGGGTGTGTGTTCATTGTAGCCTAAGGAAGGCCTATACTATCTGTTCTCGTTTTACTATTGGTTGTAGGCTAAGATCACCATATGGCGCGAACACTGCATTGACCATACAATAAGAAGCAGGTGTATAAGAGGAACTCACCGTATGGCGGTATTTGGCGAGTTTTGCATGGTCCTTAATAGGTTTTCCCACAAAGCCTCAAATAAGTCTGCAAACATCAAACGCGAAAAGCACGCACGTATGAATAAGTATCTCTCATTATCTCCTTAAAGCGAAGTGACCCTATGTAGTCTATACATTCGCAGACCACACCAGCAAAACGATAATAAACGAGGAGAGAGTGAGAGAGCCATATGTCCAAGTGAATGCGATTTTAATCGGATAGAAAGCCAGCGTGACCTTCCAACTCCGTACCCAAGGAAACTTACCCAGAATGGCATCGTCCTATATAGCCTAATGAATCGTGCGCACTCGCTCACATAGGCTACTCTCATCATATCTGCATCTCTATGATAACAATAGGCTATAGAAGGCTTACATGTGTTGGGATACTTATTGTGTTGGTGACGTTCTACCTTCACATACTAGCCTTCCATAAGAGAAGAGCCAATCTGATTCGTGAAAATTAGAAATGTACAAGTGTTAGATATTGACCATTTTTAAGTAATATCGATTTAATCCACAAATCGATGTTTCCCTTTCAACTGTATAACGTGAGTTCCCTTTTGACTGCCACTATCCCTCTTGCAAAGCACGGAACCTGTAATGCATTACGCATACCCAGAATGTAGAACTAACAGTCACCATATGCATAAAGACATTTCGCTGGCAACATCAGTCACAAATAGGCCTGTAAATTGTTAATTGATTCCATAACGTTCGACTCTTACCCTCAGAAGACAAGGGTGGATCTAGTGGGGTTGTCAAGCGCCTCTCACAACTGCCGACTTGTCTGTATGAGCAGAGCGATGAAAACGAAACGAGCACCTTCAGAATAATAGCAGTAGGTTCTCGAGCTTCGTGCTGACGGTTGATGGTGACGTCGCCTGGGACCATCCATCTGTTTTAAATCAACCGGGTCCTCCTGTTTCTTCACAGCAATCGTAGTAGTAATATTTCCCCATACAGACAACCTCGTCCTCCCCCCCTGTAAAAGGCAGAGTTGGGGCTGTCCGTTCTCCTCGTCTTCCAACCTGAAGATAGACTGGTTATGGTCTGGATCTCGTGTGTCCGAAATCATATACCATTGCAAAGGCCCACCCCTTTGTGACAATGCGGTAACATCATTGTCCCCACCATCTGAAATTAACCAGACAAGTCGGTGGAGTGACAATGTGGACCTGCCTTAACATTCCAGCCCCCTCCCCTCCCGCATCCCATATACACGCACGCACGCACGCACGCACCTCTCTCTCTCTCTCTCTCTCTCTCTCTCTCTCTCTCTCTCTCTCTCTCTCTCTCTCTCTCTCTCTCTCTCTCTCTCACACACACACACACTTACACGTTTGTCTCTGGCCTATACACACAAATCATTACAAACAAACGTATAGTATTATAGGACTACATACTGGGGTGTATATTGGAGTAACCAAAATAGCTTAGCATTACATTCAACTGGGGTATATTCATGTGGACGTCGTGAATTGTAACCAAGATATTGGCCTGGATAAATCAATACAGTTCATGATGGAGAAAAACACCAAAGTGAAATATATTTTATGCATAAATTAATACAGTATATTTCATAATGGTCCGCTAGTTGTATTCAACTATTTAAAATAATTCATGCATAGCAAACTAGAGCGCGTCCGTTAGGTCATAAGGTTTGGACAGTGCACTTAAATTGTCAGCCAGGTTCAGACTTCCAAGAAAGCGAGTTTTAGGGAGGCAGTCTGGGCTGGGTGCGTTATTATCATGATAATCACTCATGGGGTTGGGGCTAAGAAACCCTTTGAATATTTGTTCAATAGGGGTGAATCCACCAAACAGGCATTGTAGTTACTGGCTCACCCCTTATTGTTGATTTGAATAAATAAAAAAAGATGGCCTTGTCTTCTACATTTTAAAAATATTTTCCTGGAAACCACCTTATAAATACAGCCTAAACAGCTCTCGGCCACCGGGCTCCTTTTGGAAGTGCGGTTTTCTCCCAGCAATGTATGGGAACCCGGATCCATAGCAGTTGACAAGAGAATTTCAGAATCGTGATGAGATGACTCAAGTTCATTAGCAACCCGAACCGCCCCACTCCCTCCTCCCCAACTTCCAGTCACACACAGGCGCGCGACACAAGTTGCCAAGATACAGTACCATGAGTGAGAAGCAGATACTTGGCAGGTCGTACGTCACAATCTCAGGACCTTGTAGACAGCTGCATACCACATACGTTATCACACTAATGCTTTATCACCGGCGCTACCAGACGAGACCAATACATTTAGCGGTACACGGTGAGAAATATATGCAAAAGTAGATAACAAAAGGCTACTACGCACGCGCAATGCAATTTAGAGAGAACCCTGTTTCACCAAGACTGAATGAGAAAACTAACGCGGAGAGAATCATAAGAATCACGAGCAAATAAATTATTTTGAAGCAGAGGGCGAGTGTAGACCGGTTATGTTGCGTTTCGATGTATAATTCATGCATCTTCAATGTTTTTTATAGAGTGAATTACATTTCTAAGATTCTTTTTCAAAACATTTAGAGCCAGCGACATAGCCTATGTTCGCAGTGTATCAACATAATGTTTTGATAAATCTAGTTGAATAAAGAGTAAAATAAACACGCATAAGGAAAAGGACCAAGCAGGATGCTTTATGGTTATTTTTAGGGTCCCTGTTCTAAAAAGAATTCAACTCGCTGGCAGCCTCTCACTCCCCCCACTCCTGTCTCTATTCTGAGATGGTTACATCCCTGTCGCGCCAATATTCAAATTTTGAGGCTATGATTTGAATGAGGAGAATGATGAATGATGTGAAGGAAAACGGCACAATGTGGACATTTCAGGACGGTTTTATACAATTAGGCTTTAGCCTTCTGCTGCCCCAGTATCTGTGCGTTAGACATGTCGGCGAAAAGTATGACGTGTGTCTTCTCTAACGCCCAGGAAGCTCCGATTCCAACTCCCATCAGAGAACTCTGCAACCCTTTTAATGTCAAAATACGTTCCGTCATTCACCAAATATGGAGTTTCACTGAGCAACTATCCCCATTTACTCCCATTACAGCAGGTGTGTAGGCTACTTCCAAAAATGGTCTAAATAAAATGTATAAAACAAGAAAATGCCTATTTACACCTTGCAATGTAATTCACTCAATCCTTCCATGCATAGGCCGGAAGTCTACAACAGCACATTGGATGTGCCGAACATTTTTTTCGGTTGGTTGTAAAATTTTATTTCGACCTTTTTTGGAAGTACATACCGCCATAACGGGAGTAAATGAAAATAGTTGCTCAGCGAAACTCCATATTTGGTGAGAAATTAATGTATTTTGACATTTTATAACGCTTGCTGAGCTGTCTAATGGGAGATGGAATCAGAGCCTCCTGGGCTAGAGATGTCATACTCATCAGAGAAGCAACAGGTCAAGCTCATCGACATTTCTAACTCACAGATACAGGGTCAGTCTTCTGCATGGATAGGAGTCAATATCCAAATATGCAGTATATTTCAGTAGAGGCTGCTGAGGGGAGGACCACTGATAATAATTTCCTGGAATGGAGGTAATGGAATGCTATGAAACACATGTGTTTGATACCATTCCATTCACTCCATTCCAGCCATAAAACTCCATTCCAGCCATTAATATGATCCATCTTCCCCTCAGCAGCATCCACAGCCTCCATCACAGCCTCCAAGTCAGAAGTTTACATACACCTTAGCCAAATACATTTAAACTCAGTTTTACACAATTCCTGACATTTAATCCAAGTAAAAATTCCATGTCTTTATTTTAAGAATGTGAAATGTCAGAATAATAGAGAGAATAATTTTGGCTTTTATTTCTTTCATCACATTCCCACTGGGTCAGAAGTTTACATACAATCAATTCATATTTGGTAGCATTGCCTTTCAATTGTTTAACTTGGGTCAAACGTTGTGTATGTAACGGCGTTCGTCTGTTGAAAGAGGAGCGGACCAAAATGCAGCGTGGTGGTTACTCATGTTCTTTAATAAAGATGAACAAACAATCAATCAATCAATACAAAACAACAAATGTAACGCGAAAACCTATACAGCCTATCTTGTGACAACTAACACAGAGACAGGAACAATCACCCACAAACACACAGTGAAACCCAGGCTACCTAAATATGGTTCCCAATCGGAGACAACGAGAATCACCTGACTCTGATTGAGAACCGCCTCAGGCAGCCATAGACTATGCTAGACAACCCTACTCAACCACAATCCCGATACCTACTAAAACCCCAATACAAAAACACACCACAAAATAAACCCATGTCACACCCTGGCCTGACCAAATAAATAAAGAAAACACAAAATACTAAGACCAAGGCGTGACAGTGTAGCCTTCCACAAGCTTCCCATAATAAGTTGGGTGAATTTTGTCCCATTCCTCCTGACAGAGCAGGTGTAACTGATTCAGGTTTGTAGGCTTGCTTGCTTGCACACGCTTTTTCAGTTCTGCCCACAAATTGTCTATAGGGTTGAGGTTAGAGCTATGTGATGGCCAGTCCAATATCTTGACTTTGTTGTTCTTAAGCCATTTTGCCACAACTTTGGAAGTGTGCTTGGGGTCATTGTCCATTTGGAAGTCTCATTTGCGACCAAGCTTTAACTTCCTGACTGATGTCTTGAGATGTTGCTACCTGAAACTGTCAGCATTGTGTGCGTACTGGTAGCAAAGTCAGGTGCAGGAGAGCAGAGATTTGTGAACAGGTGCACACTTTATTTAGGCAAAAGTGCAAAATGCGCAAAACAGTAACAATAATTATGTTTAACAATAAACATCTTCATGAAAAAAAACAAGCCAGTCTTGCGCGTCAACAATACCCACGTAACAACAAACAATCTTACACAAAGACATGATGGGGAACAGAGGAATAAATACATGTAGATTGATTGGGGAATGAAAACCAGGTGTGCAGGGAACAAGACAAAACAAATGAATACATGAATAATGGAGCAGCGACGCCGAACGCCGCCCGAACAAGGAGAGGAGCCGACTTCGGCGGAAGTCGTGACAGTACCCCCCGACGCGCGGCTCCACCGGCCTCTGGGACGACCTGGAGGGCAAGGCGCAGGGCAATCCGGCCTGCGATGGTGGAGTTCCCGCAGCAGTTCAGGGTCCAATACATCAGCCACCGGAACCCAGCACCTCTCCTCCGGGCCGTACCCCTCCCACTCCACGAGGTACTGAAGGACCCCGCTCGACGCCTCGAATCCACGATGGAACGGACGGAGTACGCCGGGGCCCCCTCAATGTCCAGAGGGGGCGGAGGAACCTCAGACGCCCGGAGTGGACCAGCCAACACTGGCCTGAGGAGAGACACATGGAACGAGGGGTTAATATGGAAATCGGGGGGACGCTGTAACCTGTAACATACCTCTTTCACTCTCCACAGGACTTTGAATGGCCCCACAAACCGCAGGCCCAGCTTCTGGCAGGGCAGGTGGAGGAGCAGGTTTCGGGTGGAGAGCCAGACCCTGACCCCTTTTTCTCCCCAATTTCGTGGTATACAATTGTTGTAGTAGCTACTATCTTGTCTCATCGCTACAACTCCCGTACGGGCTCAGGAGAGACGAAGGTTGAAAGTCATGCGTCCTCCGATACACAACCCAACCAGCCGCACTGCTTCTTAACACAGAGCGCATCCAACCCGGAAGCCAGCCGCACCAATGTGTCGGAGAAAACACTGTGCACCTGGCAACCTTGGTTAGCACGCACTGCGCCCCGCCTGCCACAGGAGTCGCTGGTGCGCGATAAGACAAGGACATCCCTACCGACCAAGCCCTCCCTAACCCGGACGACGCTAGGCCAACTGTGCGTCGCCCCACGGACCTCCCGGTCGCGGTCCGCGCTGGTCTTTTGGCGCAGTGTGGCCTGCTGGAGGTGACCATGGGCGGCTTCCCAGGTTTCCTCCGCGCATCTGAACCAATCGTCCACCGCAGGAGCCTCGGTCTGACTATGTTGCCACGGTGCCAGAACTGGCTGGTACCCCAATACACACTGAAAGGAGGAGAGGTTAGTGGAGGAGTGGCAGCATGAGTTCTGCGCCATCTCTGCCCAGGGCACAAACGCCGCCCACTCCCCAGGCCGGTCCTGGCAATAGGATCGCAGAAACCTGCCAACATCCTGGTTCACTCTCTCCACCTTGCCCATTACTCTCGGGGTGGAAACCCGAGGTGAGGCTGATCGAGACCCCCAAACGTTCCATGAACGCCCTCCAGACTCTCGAAGTGAACTGGGGACCTCGATCAGGCACTATATACTCAGGCACCCCGTAGTGCCGGAAGGCATGTGTAAACAGGGCCTCCGCAGTTTGTAGGGCCGTAGGGAGACTGGGCAGAGGGAGGAGATGACAGGACTTAGAGAAACAACAGGACTTAGAGAAACAATCCACAATGACCAGGATCGTGGTGTTTCCCTGTGAGGGAGGAAGATCCGTTAGAACATCCACCGACAGGTGCGACCAAGGTCGATGTGGAACGGGTAAGGGATGTAGCTTACCTCTGGGCAGGTGTCTAGGAGCCCTACACTGAGCGGACACCGAACAGGAGGAAACATAAACCCTCACATCCCGAGCCAAGGTGGGCCACCAGTACTTCCCAGTCAGACAGCGCACTTGTCCGACCAATCCCTTGATGACCAGAGGAGGGTGATGTGTGGGCCCAATAGATCAACTGGTCACGGACAGCAGACGGAATATACTGATGCCCGACGGGACACTGGAGGGGTGCGGGCTCTGTAACGCAACGCCTGCTCAATGTCCGCATCCAGCTCCCACAAGACCGGCGCTACCAGGCAGGAGCCCGGGAGAATGGAAGTCTGATCCATGGGCCACTCCTCTGTGTCATACAACCGGGACAGTGCGTCTGCCTTCACATTCTGGGAACCTGGTCTGTAGGACAGGGTAAACACAAAATGGGTAAAGAACATGGCCCACCTTGCCTGACGAGGATTCAGTCTCCTAGCTTCCCGTCTCTCCCAGCGGTCCATGGTCTGGACAACGCGATCCATCATGGCACTGAGATGATGTAGCATTGCCGCGTGTTCGGGGGTACCTGCCCCAGCGGGCTCCATGGTTGGTATAAGATTCTGTCAGAATTGTGTGCGTACTGGTAGCGAAGTCAGGTGCAGGAGAGTGTAAGGGTTTTCTTCTGGTGAAAGAGAGGCGGACCAAAATGCAGCGTGGTTATTCAATTTTTTAATAATGACGACTATACATGAACAGACAAAACAAAAAAAAATGTGAAAACCTAAACAGTCCTATCTGGTGCAAACACAGAGACAGGAACAATCACCCACAAAACCCAACACAAAACAGGCTACCTAAATATGGTTCCCAATCAGAGACAATGACTAACACCTGCCTCTGATTGAGAACCATATCAGGCCAAACATAGAAATAGACAAACCAGACACACAACATAGAATGCCCACCTAGCTCACGTCCTGACCAACACTAAAACAAGGAAAACGCATACGAATGATGGTCAGAACGTGACAGAACCCACCCCCCCCCCCAAGTTGCGGACTCCGAACACACAACCTAAACCTATAGGGGAGGGTCTGGGTGGGCATCTGTCCGCCCAGACCACCTCCTTAGCGTCCCTTGAGTGGCGACCCTCGCTGCTGACCTTGGCCTAGGAACCCTAACAATGGGCCCCACTGGACTGAGGGGCAGGTCCGGACTGAGGGGCAGCTCGGGACTGAGGTAGCTCGGGACTGAGGGGAAGCTCAGGACTGAGGGGAAGCTCAGGACTGAGGGGAAGCTCAGGACTGAGAGGAAGCTCAGGACTGAGAGGAAGCTCAGGAAGGTTGATGAATCTAGCAGATCCTGGCTGGCTGGCGGTTCCGGCAGATCCTGGCTGACTGGCGGTTCCGGCAGATCCTGGCTGACTGGCGGTTCCGGCAGATCCTGGCTGACTGGCGGTTCCGGCAGATCCTGGCTGACTGGCGGATCCGGAAGATCCTGGCTGACTGGCGGATCCTGGCAGACTGGCGGATCCTGGCTGACTGGCGGATCCTGGCTGACTGGCGGCTCTGGCGGATCCTGGCTGATTAGCGGCACTGGCGGCTCCTGGCAGACTGGCGGCACTGGCTGCGCTGGGCAGACTGGCGGCACTGGCGGCGCTGGGCAGACTGGCGGCACTGGCGGCGCTGAGCAGACTGGCGGCACTGGGCAGACTGGCGGCGCTGGGCAGACTGGCGGCGCTGGGCAGACTGGCGGCGCTGGGCAGACTGGCGGCACTGGCGGCGCTGAGCAGACTGGCGGCACTGGCGGCGCTGGGCAGACTGGCGGCGCTGGGCAGACTGGCGGCGCTGGGCAGACTGGCGGCACTGGCGGCGCTGGGCAGACTGGCGCCACTGGCGGCGCTGGGTCTCTCTCAGCGTTCCATGGTCTGGACAACGCAATCCATCATGGCACTGAGATGATGTAGCATTGCCGCGTGTTCCGGGGTACCTGCTCCAGCGGGCTCCATGGTTGGTATAAGATTCTGTCAGAATTGTGTGCGTACTGGTAAAACAAGGAAAACACATACGAGCGATGGTCAGAACGTGACAGCGAGCAGAGATTTGTGAACAGGCGCACACTTTATTTAGGCAAAAGTGCAAAACAAGCGAAACAGTCACAAGAATTATGTTTAACAATAAACATCTTCGTGAAAAAAACACGGAAAAAACAAGCCAGTCTGGCGCATCAACAATACACACGTAACAATTAACAATCTTACACAAATACATGATGGGGAACAGAGGAATAAATACATGTAGATTGATTGGGGAATGAAAACCAGGTGTGCAGGGAACAAGACAAAACAAATGGATACATGAAAAATGGACTTCGGTGGAAGTCGTAACAGAAAAATTTGACCCAAGTTAAACAATTTAAAGGCAATGCTACAAAATACTAATTGAGTGTATATAAACTTCTGACCCAGTGGGAATGTGAAGAAATAAATAAAAGCTGAAATAAATCATTCTCTCTACTATTATTCTGAAATTTCACATTCTTAAAATTAAGTGGTGATCCTAACTGACCTAAGACAAGGAATTTTTACTAGGATTAAATGTCAGGAAAGGTGTAAAACTGAGTTTAAATGTATTTGGCTAAGGTGTATGTAAATTTCCGACTTCAACTGTATGTTCCCGTGCTAAACTGAAAGCACGAACCACCGCATTTAACCATGGCAAGGTGAATGTTAATATGATCGAATATAAACAGTCTAGTTATTCCCTCCGTAAGGTAATCAAGCAGGCAAAACTTCAGTACAGAGACAAAGTGGAGTCGCAATTCAATGGCTCAGACACGAGACATATGTGGCATGGTCTACAGACAATCACGGATTACAAAGGGAAAACCAGCCATGTCACGGACACCAACGTCTTGCTCCCTGACAAGCTAAACACCTTCTTAGCCCGCTTTGATGATAACACAGTGCCATCGACGCGGCCCGCTCGAAAGTACTGTGGGCTCTCGTTCTCTGTGGCCGAAGTGAGTAAGACATTTAAACGTGTTAACTCTCGCATGGCTGCCGGCCCACACGGCATCTCTAGCCGCGTCCTCAAAGCATGTGCAGACCAACTGGCTGGAGTGTTTACAGACATTCCATCTTTCCCTATCCCAGTCTGCTGTCCCCACTTACTTCAATATGTCCACCATTGTTCCTGTACCCAAGAAAGCAAAGGTAACTGAAGTAAATTACTATTGCCCCGTAGCACTCACTTTTGTCATCATGAAGTGCTTTGAGAGACTAGTTAAGGATCATATCACCTCTACCTTACCTGATACTCTAGACCCACTTCAATTTGCTTACCGCCCCAATAGATCCACAGATGATGCAATCGCTATTGCACTACACACTGCCCTATCCCATCTGGACAAGAGGAATACCTATATAAGAATTCTGTTCATTGACTATAGCTCAGCCTTCAACACCATAGTACCCTTCAAGCTCATCATCAAGCTCGAGGCCTTGGGTCTGAACACTGCCCTGTGCAACTGGGTCCTGGACTTCCTGACGGGCTGCCCCCTGGTGATGAAGGAAGGAAATAACACCTCCACTTCACTGATCCTCAAATCAGGGGCCCCACAAGGGTGCATGCTTAGCCCCCTCCTGTACTCGCTGTTCACCCATGACTGCGTGGCTACACACGCCTCCAACTCAATCATCAAGTGTGCAGAAAACACAACCATAGTAGGCCTGATTACCAACAATGACGAGACAGCCTACATGGAGGAGGTGAGGGCCCTTGGTGAGTGGTGCCAGAAAAATAACCTCTCCCTCAACGTCAACAAAATGAAGGAGCTGATCATGGACTTCAGAAAAAAGCAGAGGGAGTAGCCCCTATCCACATTGACAGGACCGCAGTGGAGAAGGTGGAAAGCTTCAAGTTCCTCGGTTTACACATCACTGACGATCTGAAATGGTCCACCCACACAGACAGTGTGGTGAAGAAGGTGGCCAATTTGTCTTGGCCACTAAGACCCTCACAAACTTTTACAGATGCACAATTGAGAGCATCCTTTTGGGCTGTATCGCCGCCTGGTACGGCAACTGCCCACCTAACCCTAAATGAAAGGAAAATACATTGTGAGCAAAATTATGAATCATATCACTTTAGTAAATACTTTCTAATGGGTTAATGATCTTAGATTTGAGCATCTGTGCCTCCATTTTAGAACGTTCTAATATACCTAAAATGTATCATCGGTGTTATCATCAGTAGTGTTACTACTCCTACTGGTGGCACAACGTTATCCTCATGGAGAAAGAAAAAAGACAAACCCAGGTCAAACCATTTTGAATCATATTAGTCAAATACAATATTTGGAAGGAGTAGGCTGTCATTACTAGCAATGTAAAAGGAGAGGGTCCTTGGCAAGTGCACAACAAAAGACGACTAGGAACAGGCATAATCATAGTCGATGACGTAGTCAGATAAGAACAGTAGCAACCAAATAGGCTTCAGTGAGAAGTGGCTTTTGCTATGAGCACAGGGACCCAAAGTCCCATAAAACATGCTTCCCAGAGAAGTGAGGTGTGACAGCCTGTGAATTACAGGGGTGTGGGGGTAACACATCAGAGACAGTTTTAATTTGTTGAAACATTTAAATGAAATGTTGAGATGCCATTATATGGTTTTATTAGCCTCATAGACTATACATAACATAGTAAGTGTAAATCTGGGACACTTAAATTAGTATGATGTTACATTTGGTGTAGTTATATAAGACAGATGGTTACTTAGGGTGGTTGGTCGGGGTAGATGGTGGGCGTATAACACGAATGGCTAGCAACCAAATGGATGCAAGTTTGAATCTCATCACGGACAACTTTAGCCAATGAGAAACTTTTCAAATACTGACTACTTTTTAGGTACTTTGCAACTACTTAGCATGTTAGCTAACTCTAACCTTAACCCTTTTAGCTAACCCTAACCCTAACCTTAACCCTAGTAGCTAACCCTTCCCCTAACCCTAACCTTAACCCTTTAACTGAACTCCTAAACGTAACCCTAACTCTAACCCCTAGCCTAGCTAACGTCAGCCAGCTAGCTAGAATTCGTAACATATCAAATGTTTTGCTAATTCGTAACATTTTGTACATTTAGAAATGTTTAACATATTGTACATTTGGCAAATTCATTACATATATTACAAAATGGGTGATGGACATCCACAAATTAATAGATACCATATGAAATGTAACATAGCATACTAAATGGAGTGTCTCGGATTTATGTACAGAATAATACAAAATGCTCTGAGACCAGGTTGGGTTTATACATGCTTATTACACTTTTTATTATGCAACTGTTGGTATTGAGTAAAAGGTCCCCCCTACACACACATTGTCTTTATGGCATTGTGAGTTGTTGCACCCCTGTCATGTCATTCATCATGAAAATAAATGACACAGTGATGACTCAGGTACTCAGGTACTCAGGTACTCAGGTACTGTGCAAAAAAGACATAATATCAAAAGATTAACCTCAATTTGACCAACTGACTCTCTCTCTACCTTCACCTCTCTCCCTTCACCTCTCTCTCTCTCTCTCTCTCTCTCTCTCTCAATTCAATTCAATTCAATTCAAGGGCTTTATCTCTCTCTCTCTCTCTCTGTTCTGTCCATTATCTCACTGACAAGTCTCCATTCAGATAATAAGGACACGAAAGAAATGCCAGTTCCTTGTTATGGCAAAAAAGAATATCAGTATGGAAGGCGAAATTACAGGGTATAGGGCAGGCTATAGAGGTCAAAGAAGACGGTCTGAAGGCATCTAACCTCGGTGATTGAGTTGCCAGCATGAGGCCTTCTTTATTAGGACCGTTTGAACAGAGGAGCTACGGTGTGGATGGAAGCTCGAGCTAATGAACTCAGGCTGGAGCGCACGGACAAAGCGCTCATGACTGAATTTAAAGGTTCCCAACCTTTGCCACTTTCAACTAACGTTCGGACAAATGTGAGAATCTATTGCTTTGTTCCCCTGTTCAAATGGCGTCCGGCACTAGGAAATTAGAATTGGCGTCGCTCTCGTAATATCTGATTGAAAGGTGAAAAACAGGTGCCCGTTGACGAGATTATGATATTAATACGCTAAATACATTGGTTATATTATTCTTACGGTAACTATAGATTTCGAATGCCTAGCATATACACCTCTCACTCATATAATAATTGATTGAAATGACCTAATTATTATTATGAAATTGCCCAATAAATCATTTGCGGGAGAATATTTAGGCTCATGATAATAATAGCCTAATAACAATAGCCTTATTATAATAAACCCAGATAAAACATTCATAATCTTTGGTTAATTGAACAGAACCAGCATGTTCTCATGTTTATAAGCACATATATTTCGAAGTAGGTTACACAGTGCCAATTAGCCTAACAAAAAATGTGCAATGGAACTAACATTGCATTGTGTTACGCGACGAAAAATAAAAAAGTTTAAAATCTCTAATTGTAACAGAGAGTTGGTAACATAGAATATCGCCAATAGGCTACACAACTAACCACTAAGCAAACGATGGTTTATTCAATATAGTCAATTTAAAATGAATTCCGTTTCAAGTGATTTTTTTTTGTCTGTGGTATTTTACAACCTCATAAGTTACCTATTTGTATCTAGGCTAATAGGCTACTAACTTTTTTTTTGTCAATGTTCCAAAACGCAAATAAAAATCACTTACATTTTCATCCCATGTTGAAACCTTTATAGACCTTTGTATCACTGTAAGCGTGACATTGCCTATTTTTTTCTTCACTTTCTGTCCATATCAGAAGTTTATTGGTAGGCTGCGGTTCGTTAATTCGATCTATTCGATTTTAGTTCATTTGTCTACTGAGAATTAAAACAAATTAGCCTGGTTCCTCTCTAGGTTTCTTCCTCGGTTTTGGCCTTTCCTGCATTACTTGCTGTTTGGGGTTTTAGGCTGGGTTTCTGTACAGCACTTTGGTATATCAGCTGATGTAAGAAGGACTATATAAATACATTTGATTTGATTTGATATTACGGTGGCATATTTGACAATCCTTTATGGTGAAAATGATAAGAATTCCAGTGATTCCTTTGGAAAACGTAACAACGGATTATAAACACCATATATACAAAAGTATGTGGACCCTTCAAATTAGCGGATTCGGCTATTTCAGCCACACCCGTTGCTGACAGGTGTATAAAATCGAGCACACCGCCATGCAATCTCCATAGACAAACATTGGCAGTAGAATGGCCTTACTGAAGCTTAGTGACTTTCAATGTGGCACCTTCATAGGATGCCAACTTTCCAACAAGTCAGCTGGTCAAATTTCTGCCCTGCTAGAGCTTCCCCTGTCAATTGTAAGTGATTTTACTGTGAAGTGGAAACGTCAAGTAGCAACAACGGCTCAGCCAGGAAGTGGACTCTGGAGCAGTGGAAACACATTCTCTGGAGTGAGGATTCACGCTTCACCATCTGGCAGTCTGACGGACAAATCTGGGTTTGTTAGATCCAATGAGAACACTACCTGCCCGAATGCATAGTGCCAACTGTAAAGTTTGGTTGAGGTGGAATAATGGCCTGGGGCTGTTTTTCATGGTTCGGGCTAGGCCCCTTAGTTCCAGTGAAGGGCAATCTTAACTCTACACAATTACATTATAGATGATTCTATGCTTCCAACTTTGTGCCAACAGTTTGGGGAAGGCCCTTTCATGTTTCAGCATGACAATGCCCTTGTTCACAAAGCAAGGTCCATACAGAAATGGTTTGTTGAGATTGGTGTGGAAGAACTTGACTTGCCTGTGTAACAGGGTTGGTTATGTTTCCACTTGCCTCTAAAGAAATGTGTATTTAATGTTCAAGCATTCTTATTGGTTGGTTCAACTCTGATGACAATAATGTGTGTTGTGATTGGCCCCGCTTGCAGATAGGGGGAGATCAGGTCAGGTCTTCCCAGTATGAAAATGCAGAGCAAGGGGAAGAACTACTTCAAGGCCTCAGAGCGAGTGACGTCACCGATTGAAACGCTATTAGCGCGCGCCACCGCTAACTAGCTAGCCATTTCACATCGGTTACACTTGCACAGAGACCTGACCTCAACCACACCGAATTGGAATGCCGACTGCGAGCCAGGCCTAATCGCCCAACATCAGTGTTCGACCTCACTAATGCTCTTGTGGCTGAAAGGAAGTAAGTCCCCGCAGCAATGTTCCAACATCTAGTGGAAAGCCTTCCCAGAAGGCTGTTATAGCAACAAAGGGGGAACCAAACCCATATTAATGCCCATGATTTTGGAATTAGATGTTCGACATGCATACTTTTGGACATGTAGTGTATTTTGCAAAACCACCATGTAAATGTGTGGCAGGTAGTCCAAAGGTTAAGTAACAGAAAGGTTGCTGGTTCGAATCCCCGAGCCAGAAAAGTGGAAAGATATGTTGTGTTTATTACAACCACATCTAGCCGTAACCTACTGACATAACCACGGCTCTACGAACCAATTGATATTTCGTTTCATATGAGAGTTTCTCTAGCAACCCCATTTTCAAAAAATGCGACCACTCGTTTGGGAAACGCTTATCTAGCATTTTGGGGGCGATGAAACAACAGTCCTTTTTATCTTCAATGAAGGGAAGCTTAGTGGGCAGGGGACCGTTGTGCAGGGGGACCATTGGGTGATGCAAGTATGTGCGAGGAAGCATGAACAGGGTGGGACTAAAGTTGGTGAAATCTGAACTGTAGTTGCATACTCTGCGACATCGCTTTGCTATTGAGCAAGCAAAGATCACTATAGTTTTCAGCCCGAGTAGGCGTTCCAGTCTTTCTCTGTTGTATTTTTAATATGTACAGTAGGTCTACCAATATGTGTCATATCCCTTTCTTGCAAACAATTTGGTATTTACATACATCAATGAGAGTCGATTTATCTTCGACATTATTTCAGATAGAGATTATAGGAAACATGCGTTCTCACTATTTTACAATTAATCATATGCTATATGTCCAATACAAGGCATGTTATTTTTACTATCCTGTCAACACAAGATCTTATCACTTGAAATTAGATAAATCTGAGCCATGTATTTTGTTAATATATAATATATGTATATGGTTTAAACTAGAGTTGGGGTTAATTCCGTTTCATTTCAGGAAATAAATTGACATTCAAGTTTAAGAATTGAAAATAGTTTTAAAACAAATTTATTGTTAATGAGTAATATAATCAATTTAGGAGATGACTTGGGCAAATACATGCTTCAGTGGAATCCGAAAATGCCAATACAATTTTGGCAGTGGCTAGTATAACAAAACTAAAGTGTGGATTGCAGTCACTCCATAGACTGCTGTAAAAGGTAGGGAAACAAATATCAAAATATTTAAAATTGCTGAACTATCCCTTCAATTGAAACTAATTGACCCCAACCCTGGTTTAAACCAATAGTCATTAATTCCTTATTGTGCATTCATTTTGTGTATTAAAAAATTCGCATAAGTATGATTTTTTTTCTCATTTGAAATAACTCTTCTTGTTGTTTTTATTTATTTATTGAATCTCAAATGAGGTAGGCTAAATAAAGTCTAATACATTTGGTAAAATAGGTAACCTCAATTCAGTCAATTCTTCTGTAACTGTTACAGAACTGTTAAGCCACTACAACTGTCACTACTAATTTGCTTGCACTAATGACTATTTGATGTAGGAACAATTGTGAAACGCCTCCACTGTATGCAATTATTATCTGTGGAGACGGAATAAAGATAATCACCATTCTAAAGACTATGCTTCCATCATGTGGTGTTTTTGTGTATTTCACATGCCACCTGCTTTACTTATGCTGGAGGTTGACAATAGGATAGGATTCTGCGTCCCGCAGTTGTTTCCGAAGTTGCACTACACATATTTAGAGTTGAGACGTTCTCTCTTTACAAGAATCAAGAGTCAATATTTATCTGTTGGGTGGGGAATTCAAATGTGTCGATCTGTAAAGGTAGCCTATAATCTGCAATATTTACAGAATTTTCAATGGTAATGGTTCATTCGGCGAAAAAACGTACAATCGAAAGAGCATTAGCCAATTGTGACTGCTGAGGCCAAATGCAGTAATGTCAATCTACAGTTGAAGTCGGAAGTTTACATACATTTAGGTTGGAGTCATTAAAACTCGTTTTTCAACCACCACAAATTTCTTGTTAACCAACTATAGTTTTGGCAAGTCGGTTAGGACATCTACTTTGTGCATGACACAAGTTATTTTTCCAAAAATTGTTTACAGACAGATTATTTCACTTATAATCCATTGTATCACAATTTCAGTGGGTCAAAAGTTTACATACACAAAGTTGACTGTGCCTTTAAACAGCTTGGAAAATTCCAGAAAATTATGTCATGATTTTTCCATGATGTCATGGCTCATGACATAATTTGAGTCAATTGGAGGTGTACCTGTGGATGTATTTCAAGGCCTACCTTCAAACTCAGTGCCTCTTTGCTTGACATCATGGGAAAATCAAAAGAAATCAGCCAAGATCTCAGAAAATAAATTGTAGATCTCCACAAGTCTGGTTCATCCTTGGGAGCAATTTCCAAACGCCTGAAGGTGGTACCACGTTCATCTGTACAAACAATATTTCGAAAGTATAAACCCCATGGGACCACGCAGCCGTCATACCGCTCAGGAAGGAGACGCGTTCTGTCTCCTAGAGATGAACGTACTTTGGTGCGAAAAATGCAAATCAATCCCAGAACAACAGCAAAGGACCTTGTGAAGATGCTGGAGGAAACAGGTACAAAAGTATCTATATCCACAGTAAAACGAGTCCTATATCGACATAACCTGAAAGGCCGCTCAGCAAGGAAGAAGCCTCTGCTCCAAAACCGCTATAAAAAAGCCAGATTACGGTTTGCAACTGCACATGGGGACAAAGATTGTACTTTTTGGAGAAATGTCCTCTGGTCTGATGAAACAAAAATATAACTGTTTGGCGGTTTAGAAGAAAAATGGGGAGGCTTGCAAGCCGAAGAACCCTATCCCAACCGTGAAGCACGGGGGTGGCAGCATCATGTGGTGAGGGTGCTTTACTGCAGGAGGGACTGGTGCACTTCACAAAATAGATGGCATCACAAGGGAGGAAAATTATGTGGATATATTGAAGCAATATCTCAAGACTTGGTCACAAATGGCTCTTCCAAATGGACAATGACCCCAAGCATACTTCCAAAGTTGTGGCAAAATGGCTTAAGGACAACAAAGTCAAGGTATTGGAGTGGCCATCACATAACCCTGACCTCTATAGAAAATTTGTGGGCAGAACTGAAAAAACGTGTGCGAGCAAGGAGGCCTACAAACCTGACTCAGTTACATCAGCTCTGTTTCAGGAGGAATGGGCCAAAATTCACCCAAATTATTGTGGGAAGCTTGTGGAATGCTACCCGAAACTTTCGACCCAAGTTAAACAGTTTTAAGGCAATGCTACCAAATACTAATCGAGTGTATGTAAACTTCTGACCCATGTGATGAAAGAAATAAAAGCTGAAATAAATTATTCTCTCTATTAGTATTCTGACATTTCACATTCTTAAAATAAAGTTGTGATCCTAACTGACGTAAAACAGAGAATGTTTACTAGGATTAAATGTCAGGAATTGTGAAAAACTGAGTTTAAATGTATTTGGCTAATATATTTGGTGTATGTAAACTTCCGACTTCAACTGTATGTCATAGTATAAAAATAGATAAGAAAGAGCAGCAGAGCTTCAATAGCGGTGTTGCCAGTGAGTTACTTACAGTATTATCACAATACCCCCAGTCTACATCCTACAATATCATTAAATAAGTACTGTATTTCAATCTTCTGTCATGCCATCTATGTAGTTAGTAGTACTATAGAAAAATGATGTTGAACCCTGTACTTTTTTACATCCCCATTATTGTTGCTCTCATTTCCTCTGTCTGTCTGCCTCATTTGCCTGCCTGCCTGTCACACACACACACACACACACACACACACACACACACACACACACACACACACACACACACACACACACACACACACACACACACACACACACACACACACACACACACACACACACACAGCACGCATTCCCATCCCTATGTGCGGGTAATGTGGAAGTGGGCTGTGGGTGGGTGCTTTTGTTGGTTTTGTTGCCATGGTGACAGTGTGTTGCCAGGCAGCAGGCGGGATGCGATGGCCCTTGGGAGCAGCGGGTCACCGCACACTAAGGGTTCTCCGCCCACACATACATACACACACACACACACACACACACACACACACACACACACACACACACACACACACACACACACACACACACACACACACACACACACACACACACACACACACACACACACACACACACACTTCAGAGGAAAAATGGATAGAGGAAGTGAGGCACCCAGGAAAGCACCCAGGAATGGTTCAAGAATAAACACTGGACTGTTTTGGAGTGGCTAGCGATAAGTCCATATCTGAATTCCGCAGTTGATGGAAGGCACCACTCAAATATGGAAGAATTGGAGCAGTTTGAGCTGAAGAGTGGGATAAATTACCCATAGAAAGGTGCAGCAAGCTCATTGATAGCTACAATAAGCATTTTTTGCAGTAATCTTCACCAAAGATTTTTTAACCAAGTATTAGCGCCTGGGTGCCAATCATTTTGTCATTGTAATCTTAAGTTTTCCAAAACAAAATTGGTTCTGCAATGTTGACAATATACAAGCAACGTGTGGAGACCAAAGTTTTTTTCAATTTAAACTTATTTTATAAGAAATAAGACAATTTCTAAGGTGCAACATTTGTCTGTCACTGTATGCTTGATACATACTGATGGTGTAATGGGTCCTAGGTGTAGCTGGTGTAGAGAGTCAGGCGCAGGACAGCAGATATGAGTAAGCAACGTACTTTTACTCAAAATGTAAAATATACAAAGTAACAAATATACGCACACCATGACAGACCGAAAATACAATAAACAATCACTCACAAAATACCACATAGGGAACAGAGGGTTAAATAATAAACAAGTAATTAGTTGAGTGAAACCAGGTGTGAAAAGACAGACAGAACAAATGGAAAATAAAAAGTGGATTGGTGGTGGCTAGAAAGCCGGTGACGTCGACCGCCGAACGTCGCCCGAACCAGGAAGTCATGACAGATGGTGACTTGATGTGACATTTAAAGGCAAAGAGGCAGTCAAGCTTTAGAACAAACGTAGATATTTCCCCCCCCTGCTTTTTCACAGATCAAATTAAATCACAAGATTATGTCTGTTTACATTATGAAATGATGTTCCCAGTCATAAACCCAATAAATATTACAGGAAATGTGAAACAAGTAATCCGTTCAACATGTTACATAAGGTTTATAAAAGCATTTAAAGAGGGCAATCCACCATCACACGCTGGTTTATCTGGGAATTTAGTTAATATTCCTTGAAACCCCATGATGCTAAAACAAGATAAGATTGGAATATCATCACTATTAAATCCATTGACTCATCAATTAATTTATGAAGGTGAATCTTCTGGTCCCACAATACAGCCATGATATAGGTTTCCTGTAATAAGTGTACCAAATACTAATATTTGTTTCCATGTTTATTCTGAATGTGTAAAGACCTCTGTCCAATCTGACAGAGGGGTTACATGTTGGCAGAAGGGGACCCATCTGTTTGCAGTGTATTTCCCCTGTAGCCTACATAAGCTTCTTACTTAAAACACACAGTAATCTTCTCCCCCACCCCCGGACTCACTCTCTCTCTCCCGCTCTCTCACACACACACACACACACAAACTCACACAAGCATGTCACACGAACAGACACCACTCTATCTCAACTTTATCTCTCTCTCTCCTCTACACTGCTCCCTCCATATTCAATTAGTTAGGTTCCATTATACACTGAGTGTACACAACATTAGGAACACCTAATGTTTGCATTAATAGACTGTCCAGGTGAATCCAGGTTAAAGCTATGATCTCTTATTGATACCACTTGTTAAATCCAATCAGTGTATATGAAGACAGCTTAAAGAAGGATGTGTAAGTCTTGAGACAATTGAGAAATGGATTGTTTATGTGTGCCATTCAGAGGGTGACTGGGCAAGACAACATATTTAAGTGCCTTTGAATGGTGAATGGTGTATGTCAATAACTGCAAATGCTTCTGGGTTTTTCACATTCAACAGTTTCCCACGCTCAACAGTTGGGTATCCTGTGGGTATCAAGAATGGTCCACCACCCAAAGGACATCCAGTCAACTTGACACAACTGTGGGAAGCATTGGAGTCAGCATGGGCCAGCATCCCTGTGGAACACTTTCGACAAGTTGTAGAGTCCATGCCCCGATGAATAGAGGCTGTTCTGAGGGCAAAAGGGGGTGCAACTCAATAATAGGAAGGTGTTCCTAATGTTTTGTACACTATATATTTTCATGCCAGGTTTTACTAGGTTATTGTCACAGGACAATCCACAAAAGGTCATGGTCATAAACCAAGAGTTTAAGCACAATAAACTGTGAGTGGATCTATGCCTGCAAATGGTTTAAAGATGGCAATTTGTCTCTCCAAGATCGTTCATCCTGACAGAAGTTGATTTGCAAATGCTTCATAAAACCTCATCAAAATACATGCACTGTCATGTGTTCTTAAAAACCTTGTGGTCTATAAGTTACAGACCCAGCGTACCCCGATTCACTCTGAATTCAATACTTTTCCGTCATACAATTGTCTTTTCTTTCTACTGTATTATCTACGACCTTCCTCAACTGTAGTCTGATTTAGAAGAATATAAATTATTGTGGCATCTTTAGGATCAGACAATCAAGGTGCTTCTGCCCTTGACATACCATCATACCATTTCTTTACCATACGGGGGTGTACACACAAGGGGCGCTACAAAAATTAATGTTACACTACAAGGTGTCAGAAGCATTCCACATGGATGCTGGCCCATGTTGACTCCAATTCTTCCTTCAATTGTGTCAAGTTAGCTGAATGTTCTTTGGGTGGGGAGCCATTCTTGATACACATGGGAAACTGTTGAGCGTGAAGAACCCAGCAGCGTTGCAGTTCTTTACACAAAACCGGTGCGCCTGGCACCTACTACCATACCCAGTTCAAAGCCACTTAAAACTTTTGTCTTGCCTTTTGTCACTCTCTGAATAGCACACATACACAATCAATGTCAAATTGTCTCAAGGATAGAGAGTCTCCTCCCCATCATCTACACTGATTGAAGGGATCATAGCTTTCACCTGGATTCACCTGGCCAGTCTATGTCATGGAAAGAGCCTGGCTGCTGGCTTTAGTCTGGCGAAAATCATAGCAAGCTAGCTAGCCTTTTTTAGCTCCCCACATCTCCATGTGAAATAATCATTCTGATATCAGCTAAAAGTAGAACGTCATCATGTTTGGTCACAGAGGGGAAAAAAAGCCCATGGCTAGCTAGTTGGCAACAGCAGGTTCTACCATTTCACTATAGCCCGGGATCACTCCTTATTGCTTCTAAACAAAACACCTTTTTGGGCAGATTCTTGTTGTTTGGTTTACTGTTTGAACAGTCACTGAGATTATCAAATCAAATCAAATTTATTTATATAGCCCTTCTTACATCAGCTGATATCTCAAAGTGCTGTACAGAAACCCAGCCTAAAACCCCAAACAGCAAGCAATGCAGGTGTAGAAGCACGGTGGCTAGGAAAAACTCCCTAGAAAGGCCAAAACCTAGGAAGAAACCTAGAGAGGAACCAGGCTATGTGGGGTGGCCAGTCCTCTTCTGGCTGTGCCGGGTGGAGATTATAACAGAACATGGCCAAGATGTTCAAATGTTCATAAATGACCAGCATGGTCGTATAATAATAAGGCAGAACAGTTGAAACTGGAGCAGCAGCATGGTCAGATGGACTGGGGACAGCAAGGAGTCATCATGTCAGGTAGTCCTGGGGCATGGTCCTAGGGCTCAGGTCATCCGAGAGAGAGAAAGAAAGAGAGAAGGAGAGAATTAGAGAACGCACACTTAGATTCACACAGGACACCGAATAGGACAGGAGAAGTACTCCAGATATAACAAACTGACCCTAGCCCCCCGACACAAACTACTGCAGCATAATTACTGGAGGCTGAGACAGGAGGGGTCAGGAGACACTGTGGCCCCATCCGAGGACACCCCCGGACAGGGCCAAACAGGAAGGATATAACCCCACCCACTTTGCCAAAGCACAGCCCCCACACCACTAGAGGGATATCTTCAACCACCAACTTACCCTCCTGAGACAAGGCTGAGTATAGCCCACAAAGATCTCCGCCACGGCACAACCCAAGGGGGCGCGCCAACCCAGACAGGATGACCACATCAGTGAATCAACCCACTCAGGTGACGCACCCCTTCCAGGGACGGCATGAGAGAGCCCCAGTAATCCAGTGACTCAGCCCCTGTAATAGGGTTAGAGGCAGAGAATCCCAGTGGAAAGAGGGGAACCGGCCAGGCAGAGACAGCAAGGGCGGTTCGTTGCTCCAGAGCCTTTCCGTTCACCTTCCCACTCCTGGGCCAGACTACACTCAATCATATGACCCACTGAAGAGATGAGTCTTCAGTAAAGACTTAAAGGTTGAGATCGAGTTTGCGTCTCTGACATTGGTAGGCAGACCGTTCCATAAAAATGGAGCTCTATAGGAGAAAGCCCTGCCTCCAGCTGTTTGCTTAGAAATTCTAGGGACAATTAGGAGGCCTGCGTCTTGTGACCGTAGCGTACGTGTAGGTATGTACGGCAGGACCAAATCAGAGAGATAGGTAGGAGCAAGCCCATGTAATGCTTTGTAGGTTAGCAGTAAAACCTTGAAATCAGCCCTTGCTTTGACAGGAAGCCAGTGTAGAGAGGCTAGCACTGGAGTAATATGATCACATTTTTTGGTTCTAGTCAGGATTCTAGCAGCCGTATTTAGCACTAACTGAAGTTTATTTAGTGCTTTATCCGGGTAGCCGGAAAGTAGAGCATTGCAGTAGTCTAACCTAGAAGTGACAAAAGCATGGATTGATTTTTCTGCATCATTTTTGACAGAAAGTTTCTGATTTTTGCAATGTTACGTAGATGGAAAAAAGCTGTCCTTGAAATGGTCTTGATATGTTCTTCAAAAGAGAGATCAGGGTCCAGAGTAACGCCGAGGTCCTTCACAGTTTTATTTGAGACGACTGTACAACCATTAAGATTAATTGTCAGATTCAACAGAAGATCTCTTTGTTTCTTGGGACCTAGAACAAGCATCTCTGTTTTGTCTGAGTTTAAAAGTAGAACGTTTGCAGCCATCCACTTCCTTATGTCTGAAACACATGCTTCTAGCAAGGGCAATTTTGGGGCTTCACCATGTTTCATTGAAATGTACAGCTGTGTGTCATCCGCATAGCAGTGAAAGTTAACATTATGTTTTCGAATAACATCTCCAAGAGGTAAAATATATAGTGAAAACAATAGTGGTCCTAAAACAGAACCTTGAGGAACACCGAAATTTACAGTTGATTTGTCAGACAAACCATTCACAGAGACAAACTGATCTTTCCGACAGATAAGATCTAAACCAGGCCAGACCAATTTGGGTTTCCAATCTCTCCAAAAGAATGTGGTGATCGATGGTATCAAAAGCAGCACTAAGGTCTAGGAGCACGAGGACAGATGCAGAGCCTCGGTCCGATGCCATTAAAATGTAATTTACCACCTTCACAAGTGCCGTCTCAGTGCTATGATGGGGTCTATAAAACCAGACTGAAGCATTTCGTATACATTGTTTGTCTTCAGGAAGGCAGTAAGTTGCTGCGCAACAGCCTTTTCTAAAATTTTTGAGAGGAATGGAAGATTCGATATAGCCCGATAGTTTTTTATATTTTCTGGGTCAAGGTTTGGCTTTTTCAAGAGATGCTTTATTACTGCCACTTTTAGTGAGTTTGGTACACATCCGGTGGATAGAGAGCCGTTTATTATGTTCAACATAGGAGGGCCAAGCACAGGAAGCAGCTCTATATTTGGTTGGTTATTAATGCAAAATAGGCTACTCTTACAAGGAGCCGCCCCCTTTGTGACTAAAAACTACATCGCAACTCTGCTTCATACCTTCAGTCTCTGTAGTGTGTGAGTTTACCTATAAAGCAACCAACTGTAGACAAAATCCAAGGGGTGATGCCGGGAGAGGTGCATCTGCAACAGCCGAAAGTCAAGACACTGATGTGGTTTTCCAACAGAAAGGCTCAGTGCAACATGGCAGTTTTGCCATTGTTTATAAAAGTTGTTATTTGTAATGCCGAAATAAAGATGTACTCAACCCCCATACCTACACTAATAAACTTTAAATATACTTTGTATGTACATTGTACAATCAATTGGTGGGAGAGACTCAAATATCACATTAATTTGTATATATCCACTGTATACATGAATTGCGGCAAAGTTGGTTCCTGTTTCAGGCATTTTAATTGTTTTTTCCTGTTTCAGGCATGTCTTTGGTCACGTTCACGTGGGCGAAACAATAACACCCTAATAATTAATAATAATAATAATAATGTAATTAATAATTACAGTAGAGGCTCCCACAATACAGGTGATGGTTGCAGGATTAAGATGGCGAAGAGCAACTGCAGAAATTTGCAGTTGACTGCAGTCAAAACTTCATGACCTTCCATCCCACGATTTGTGTACATTTCATGCAGTCGACATGTAGGCACAAATTGAAATATATTTATCCCCATATTGCAACACACTTTGAAAGGCGGTGACCATCTTGGAAAAAGGGATCTGCTTGAATGCAATTGAAAAGCAATTTGTTAATTAAGACAATTAGAACACAAATCCTGCTGCCGAAAGAATAGGCCTATACTGTTGAAATTGCTCCCTCTCCTGATCATGGAGGAGACTGCACAGATTTGTATTTATTTTACAGGTCACATATCCACTTTATTTGGCGTAAACTCTAAAACTAGGGGAGAATCTCCTTCTGATACTCTTTGCGTCTTCTCTCCTCGCCTCCTTCTCAACACCCATTGGAGGAGAAAGTCAGATAGGCGGGACCTCTGGCTTTTTTATCCAATGGGTTTTGAGAAGGAGCAGAAGAGTATACAATTGATATTCTCCCAATAATCTGAAGATATACTAACGTCCTATCTGCAGAGCACATGATTGTAAAACAGCTAATGGGTCTTCTCCAGGAAAACACGGTGGTAGGCCATTCGACCGTAGGCCACACAGTGACATTTGGAAAAGGTAAATACCAAAGCGGAGGAATACAAACACCCTTGTAGAACTTGGCCGTCATCTCATCTCTTTTATGCCCTGCCCATGTACAGTAACTTCTACTGTGATTGGCCTTGACGTTATAGTATTAGCTTCTTATTGGCTTTTTACAAGTCACTAATGGCGTTGAAGCTATAGTATTAGCTTCCCTATTGGCTTCTTACAAGTCACTCATGCACTGGTGTCGATGACGTAAATTGTGCACTAGGTACACTGTATCGTTTGGCTGAACTGAATAGTTACATTTTACGTTAAACGGAAAAGATTAGAGTGGATTTCTCTAAAGAGACATCGATCATGATTATAGCGCTTTGTCTTTTCATTACATCTCTATTTTAAGCAATTCCTATATCTTTTCACACCATTGTTGATGTGATATTTCAGGGTAAGTGGAATGATACATTTGCTTTCTGCGTATTTTTCCTTGTAAGAAAACGAATGCTTGTTTTAATCAAACAATTGTTGTCAGACGGATAGTTTATAATAGGCTAATTTGTATTGACAACATGATTCACCTAACTTGTATTTTGATTATAATTTTTGTCGGCCCAGTAGTCGAATTCATAGCTGACTAGATGGTTGGGTTGTATTTGTCGGAAGAGTTGAGGTTTTCAAGCAAGGTAGGCTAATGGCTGTCGGTCGGAGTTCGTCAGAGATCGTGAAATGGCCTAAAGAGCACCTTCGCTAGACGACAGATGAACCGTTCCTCCATGATGGTGTGAACAGTGAAAGCTCTCGGTTTAGAACGGAAGAGGTGCGTGCACGTTGACAACAGGGCCACAACCAAAATAAGAGCTAGAGCGAGCTGTCACCAGCGGATACATTGTTGCTGCGTTAACATCAACTCTGAAAAATACGAGGTCAGATCATGACATTAGTGATCTCCAGGTCGTTAAGACAGAGTTCTAGAAAGAGGGCAGATTTGGATGACCGTTCAAATGTATTTTTCCCAGTCGGAGCTCGTTTTTTTCCGAGTTCCCAGTTGTTTTCAACGCTCAGAAGTCCGAGAATTCCGAGTTCCGAACTCTCCGTTGGTTTCAAAACAACTGGGAACACTTGCCGCGTTCAAACAACTGGGAACTCGGAAATCTCCGACTTCCAGTGCGTTCAAGACGACTGGGAACTCGGGGAAAAAACGAGCTCCGACTGGAAAAATCGTTTAAACGGTCATCCAACTCGGAATTGCAAGTCGGTAACGCTGGCATTTTTATACAACTTTGTTTGCCAATTATTTTTCTAAGAAAATAATAGGTTACACTTCAGGGTACAACCAGTAGGCCATATATTTCCCCAGGATTAACAGCAATACTTTAATTTTCAATGTAGCTGTCAGTGACGAAATACTCAGGTAGGCTAGCTATCAATAGCAAAACATAGATGTCAGAGCATGCTGATACATGAAGTTTGACATTTTTTATTTATTTTTAATTCTGCCATTTTTTTGCATTTTAAAATCACTATACCTCTTCAAATCTCATGTCATTATTGCACTTTGCTGAACTTTGTTTGAATGTTATTCTTAAAACAAGCAACAAATCTCTCATTTGTGATACTGGGGTTTTGGAGATCATGTGGACTACCACATACAGCATTACTTTAATACATTCTATGATTACATTTTGAAGGAGAAGTTGTTGCAGGGAGACTCTTATGCAGAGATGGGTCTTTTGAAAGTATCTGGAAGGCCTTGAGCACCATTCAAATATTACAGATTTGACCTCACATGTGGGGGAATTTGCTCAGATCTCTGTGCGCATTGCCATAGTACAGAGGGTAGGGATTTCCTAGCTGTTAAGCCACCTAAATACTGTACTTTAGTTTATGCGTAACGTCTTGACCCATCAGCAGACATTAATATTAGATTCCGGGACTTGATTTTTAGATTCATAGTGGAACATTAATCATTTCAATATCACGTGACCTGAAAGTTGGCAGCCATGTTGTGTGGATGGTCAAATCATTTTTGTTGTTGTTGTCAAATGCGCCAAATACAACGGGTGTGGACTTGACCATGAAATGCTTACATACAAACCCATTCCCAACAATGCAGAGTTAAAAGTAAGAAATGTGCTAAATAAAAGGAAATAGTAACACAATAAAATAACTAGCTAGCTAGCTAGCCAGCCAACTACGGCTAACTCAGTCACGTCAAAACGTGCTGCCAGAATAAGCGCAAAGTAGCTTCATTTGCATTTGTTTGAACTGTTTTCTAGTGACATTTATTTGGATACCCCCATAAACAATGAGGTGTGATATAGCCTGGCATAGAAAATGTGCTCACTCGTCAGGACACTGTTGTTCAGAGGAGCTAGTCAACAACACAGCAAATACAATCACTTCAAACTGAAGCTGGAAAGACTGCAAACTAGCCGCATCTTGTTCCATTTGACCTTTTTTCAATGGACATTTCTTTGTATATATCCATAAAAATGGTGCCAACTGATTCATGATTTCTACTGGCTGAGAAACGCTTCCTGTCTGTCTCTTCCCCCGATATGCTCATTACTACTGGACAGCTGCAGATTGAATTTGATTAATGAAACAAAGTTGCAAATGTCAGAGAGACAGACAGCAAGGTTTATACATATCTCTGCAGTTGAAAACTAAATGTTAGTCTAAAAGAAATGTGAGAATGTCTAGATGTATTTTTATAGTGGCGATCAAGTTAATGACTTGTCTGCTTGGGCTGATGAGATGGTGGATTCTGCAGTCAGATGGAACAGAGTAAATAGGCATTTGAATGTCATAGATTTAGCTGGTGGTAATTTGTGGAATAAATTCCATCTGGAATGTGGTTTTAACCAGCATTCAGGATTAGACCCACCTGTTGTATAATCCTGAATAAATAGTGAATAATGAGTGAGAAAGTTAGACGCACAAATACCATACCCCCAAGACATGCTCACCATTACAATAACACAGGAGGTTAATGTTCGGGGGGTGCATTTGTACGTCTAACTTGCTCACTTATCATTATTCACGTTTCATTCAGGATTATCCGTAATCATGGTAGCATCCACAATAATTAGTTTAGTCAGGGCTATTCTTATTTGCAATAATGATCTGAACAACAAACCAGAAATGCATCCAACACATTTGTAGAATCACAAGTTTGATGTAGTCATTGCGTGCTATGAATATGGGACCAAATAGTTAACTATGTACAAAACGTGCTGCGATTTCTACATGGTTCACCCAATATGGATGAAAATGCCCTCAAATGGGGAACAGAGGTAAAAACAACTGTCACTGTCCCAATACTTTTGGAGATCAGCCAGAGTTAAACCAACTTTTGATTTTGTTGAATTCATGGGATGTAAAAAAATTAAAATAAACAAACTGGTTAAATATTACAAAGAAAACAATAGAGCACACATGAAAGCTGTTATCAGAAATAGCCTAATATCAGAAACCAATGTGAACTTACAACCTTCAGAACACAGTATCACAATCCACTCTACGCCAGCTGTGCTAATTGACAGACCAAGAGACTAATCTGTCACTTTGAGATCTTAGGGAAGATGCTGTCACAGATGGCCACTAGCCAGTTCACTAGTCAAGTAATTGTACATGTGACATACCTCCCCACCAATCTATATCAATGAACTCAAGAAAATAACTTGTACAAAAAACAACATTAACCATGTTGGTCAAAAAGTTGACGTTTACTATGTTAATTGTAAACATGGTTTCTCTTCACCAAATTTTCAACAGGAACAGTAGCTCCCACTGATTTACACTATAGGATGAACTATAGGGAACGAGATGAAGGCTGGCATGGCTTGTTTATATTTACAGTTGGCCACAGTAGTAAAACGTGTTCCTCTTCTCCTGTCAGTTGTCTGGTTGAACTGAAGGAGCAGCGGCCCTGAGGGCTTAACGATATTTGTCCTCATATGCGTCAGGATTGGATTGATCTCAGAAGAGATGAGTGTTTTTTGGGGTTGAAAACTGTTGGCAATAACAGATGCTACACCTCTAAAACCTTTGTTAGATCTTGTATCGTTAAGAAAGCAGGTCCATAGCATAGTGGCGCGAAATAATTGGGATTGAGAATGTTTTGCGGTTCTCTGGTGTGACAGCACTATGTAACAGGTTTTTTTTCTTGATCAAAAATGGGCTTAGGTGGTGGGTGTGGTGTTCTTTTTAGATGCCCCCCCCCCATATTGGCGGTGTAGCCAATTTCCTGCAATTCTACATATCTCCATGGAGTTGTGAGAAATTGTTGCCATTTTTAAAGCTTATTTCCTACATTTCTACGCGTTGCCATGGCTAATGATGTATTATTTTGCTCAAACATAAGAACAGAATCTATTCTGCTAAATGGTTTTTGGAATTGTTTATTTTTTCCCTGACTGTCTAGCTTTTATTTAGGTGATTTTGTTAGTTCTCCAAATATTATTTAAAAATAGAGTAGGTCATTTTATCTTTTCTACATACTCTCTGGTTGTAGGCAGGTTTTTCCATCCCGATTTTTTTTTAACATAAAATGTATATATTTTACTGTTTGGGTTTTAGGTGACCCGCCCAAGGATTCAATGGCAGACAAATCCCTTTTGTAATACTGCTCACCATGTGCTCTTATGGTCACACGCTGACACACCAGGAACTCACTTATTGACACAATTTAGTTCGCACCTGTCATGTTCCGCTATTGTGTTAAGACCTGACTGCCCTACCCTTGACAAAATCTGTGAACGCTCTTCCCTCAAGAGTTTGCTATGGGAAGCCAATGTGACAGGATTCATTGCAAAGAGACTCCATGTAGCCCTGGTGTGTGAGACTTCTGGCGCGTGAGGAGATTGAAGGTATCGGAGGTCATCTCCATCAATAGAAAAGGTCAGAGGAGAGGGGATGTGAGGCGACCAAGGAAAAGTCTGAAATTCAAGAGAGCCATAATGAAATGAACATGAGAGGTTATAGAGGGAACCCAGTAGGCCTAGGTGAGTGTCCTGGTGGGATAAAGGGTGAGCGATCAAGCAGGTGAAGCTGTATCTAAAAAGTACTAATTATCAGCTCTCTACCTCTCTGCATGTAACCCAGCAAAGTCTTTGCAAACCATTAAACCTAGACACACGAAAAAAAGACCGAACTGTCATTTTCTCAACCTTTCCTCCACTGTGAAGTAATAACGACAGATCCCTCCATTAGCTGGAGTCAGATAGCCGATGAGTACTATAAGCTGCCCACTTCAAGACTTGGTCCTCATTCTAGGGCTTTGCCCACATTTCATTAACCAATGCGTAATCTGCTGAAAGGTCTGTGCCACTAATTACTGTACACCATTCAAACCGACAGATGCCTCGCCTGGCTTGATTGTGCTCTCTCTCTCTCTTTTAATCAGAGGACATTTTCACGGGTTGCGAAAGCAGTTTCAAGAGGGTGTCCAGGCAGGTCGATAGAACCAAGGTGACTGAAGGCCTGCCTTTGACAGATGAGGCGTTAACTGTAAGGTCCATTTCAGACTAACATATTTTTCTGCCCGAGCCCATCCAGTGTCTGAGTCTGGGCTCAAGTTGAAAGCCACGTCTCTCCTTTAGCTCGGAGGTTCCTGTAATGTCACTGTCAGAGTGAGCTCGGTTCTGCTCTGGCTCAGCGTGTCGAGCTGCGGCCTCATTATCTTTGGGTCTAATCAGTCCTCCAGCCAGCTCTTAATTGAGCCATCAGCGCCTTAAGGGGGAGGATGGATGTGTCAATTAGAGTAACGAGTAGCCATGCCAAGTGCAGCACAGGGAGGACATGCCTTGCAGAGCAGAATCCTTGTTCTGGTTCATTCTACGGCCAATCCAATAGACCAACTATAGCCGAATATGTCAGCAAAGTCAAGAACTTGTGAGGTTGCAGAGTTTTTACTCCTCGTGTGTCATTCATTATATTATATTTTTTAAATTTGGATTTTGTTCTGTGGTATACTGTTGGGGTTTGGCACATCCACAACTCATTCCCTGACCTCACCAGCCACTGTTTACTATTGTTCTGTCGAGAAAGGGGGCAAGTGCAGAGGCTAAATTGTAATATATTTATCAAAAAAAATATTAACCTGGAAAAGTGAGTGAACAGACATTGCAATCAAGGACTGATCTCATTTTCAGGAGAGGGTAGAACGTGAGTTCTACTGTCTAGGATTCCCATTAATATGGTGATGGTACATAAAAAAAGCTATTTTCTTGCCCAATATGGATATAGTCACCTACATGCAGTTTCCCTCGATGGAGTGTCACATTGTGCCATATGCTTTTATTTAGATGAAACACTCTGGAGCGAATGTCATGTTTGATCATGGAAATGATCACAGGGAGGAACACTTGGGTGCTTTTGGAGTTAATTTTCCTGTCATGGCCAGTGTCTTCAGACTGTTAAGTGTCTGTAACCTACATAGGCAAAGCCCTGCTCTAACACTGTCTTTTAATGGCACTTGCCATCATATAAACACACAATTTAAGTTTGTTTTTAGTCGTGGTATTGGAATGGAGAGCTTTGGTGTATTTATCATTTCTGATGGGCTGTTTGGGCAAATTAGGTCATGTTTAATTTACTGTAAATGTGTTTGTTCACATGAATGTATTTAGCAAAGTTGTCATCAAGGCAAAGGGTGGCTACTTTGAAGAATCTCAAATATACATATATTTTGATTTGTTTAACACTATTTTGGTTGTGTTATTTAATAGTTTTGATGTCTTCACCATCATTCTACAGTGTAGAAAATAACAAAAAACCCTGGAATGAGCAGGTGTGTCCAAACTTGACTGGTACTGTACATTGGCAGCACATTTCCCGCCCAGTCCTCACTTTCCCAAGGCCTTTAATGATGAAATAAAGCTGGTTTTGTGGAGGACCTAAGTGCTCTCCACCAGCTACAGAGTTGGCTTTGCATATTTTCCATCTGGCCTCACAATGATCCCACTGAAAAGCTAGGGGCTTGAAGGGTCAGCGCTTGAAGGGGAAACGCTTTTGGCATTTACATAACAGCCACAAGGCTGTGTTCATGTGTAGATAAGTTGCGGTGGCATTATTGGACAGTACAATGACAGTCGCCTGTCATTTGGCGTAACAGTTAGACACCATCACATTGAATGACAGACTGTCATTCAGTGTAACCGAATAGTTCCATATTCAACGATATGTGGTCGCTTAGCATGTTAAACCCATGTGTTTGTGTTACATGATTCTGTATTATCCTGGAGTACTTGGTTGGTTGCTAAAGTAAGCTTTAGCTTGGCTACATCATGCCAAGTTTGTCATATCAGTCCAAACCATCAAACAAGTGTGGCTATAGCACTGTGAGCACACAGTGAGGGCCCATGACAACCTTGCATGGCTGTCAAGAGACCTGGCAGAAGAGTGTGAATTCTGAACACGTTCCCCCTCAAATTGAAACAGTCTTTAGAAGCAGTGAAACATGCGACTTGTGAATATGAAGGTGGACGGCACAGACCCGTGTACTAAAGGACACAGGTGGGTTCTGACTGAGGTGGGGGTTACCATGGTCTGTGCAAATTTACCTGGTTCCCTTTCGGTCATTGGTTTTAGTGCAGTTTACCTCAACATCGATCCTGGGGACCCACTGTATGCAGGATTTCCCTCCGGCTGAGCATTAATTGGACTCAATGCACTTAGCATCTAGGGAAGCTGCAATACTGTACGACACATGGAATACGATTGGAATAGAGACGCTTTCCCTTATGCTTCTGATCCCAGATTAGGGAGGGCACTAGGCTATAGCCTGGGTTTGTATTAAAACCACTCATGTATTCATAGAAGCCTAAACACCAAAAATATATGGACGGTACAAACCAGTGCCAAATAACAGAGGTTGTTCATCGAACTCAGAGAACAGCTAATTGAACACAGTTTTTACAAAGAGCCCCGTAAGACCCTCTCGAGATGTGGCCCCAGTTTACAACAGTCTTATGAGAGGAATATGAGGATGTAATTAATGTAATGAAAATGTATACTGAATGGAAATGAAACCCTGCTAAAAGAGTAAACATATTGTGTGGACTATGGTGAAGAAGAATCTGCTTTGTTCCAGGTTCAATAGCTTTGGGCTTTGGCAGGAAGTGCCTAATATTAAGGGGGATGGCTAATTCCGGGCATGCGTAAATGTTCTTGGCGAATGAAGGTGATTCTGATATTTGTTTAGTAATTTTAGGTCCCTTTTCAGTATTCAACGCTTGAAATCACTGCAGAATGTTTTCGAACCACATTGCTTCACCCACCAGTCTCAGGCCCCAAGGAACAAGGTTTGACTCCGGAGTAGGAAATTGGCCTTGTTGCTTCTTCTCATCTTGTCATTTCACTTTAGTCTATGAAACCATCACGCTACACGCTAATATGCTACAGACTTCTAATCTATCAGGCTCACCTGGAAGTATAAGCAACCCAAATACACCCCCCCCCCCCCCATGTGTGTAGTGTGAACACAGGTATTTTTTTAGACGCCTGCCGTAATCCGTCCGTCTTTCCCTCTGACGTGCTTGGGAATTCCTCTACTGGGCAGCTAGCGCTTAGTGCGCCACCCTGTTGTCACAGACCAGCCTTGATGAATTGAAGGCTGTCGCTAATAGGATGGAAGCGCTAGTGGCGGTTAGCATGCCTTTCCTCAGTGTGAGGCTGCGGGATCACGCTCTGATGGGGAGGAGTGTCAAGGGCAGGGTGACATCAGAGCCTTTCTGACATTGAGCTGCAGGGAGTATTTTACTTGTCTTTCTCTGTGCGTGCCTAAACTGACTGACTGGAGAAGCATAATAGGTGTGAGTGTGTGTGCGCGCTCAGACAGGTCAGACTGCATTACCTGTGCTATTGTCCTTGCGCCATAGGTTTTGAAAAATGACATGTTTCTCTCATGTAACTGGGTCCACAGTACTTACAGACATGTTAACAGTAAGTTGTAGTATTAGGAGCAAATCTGCTTTGTTGAATCAGTCCAATGAATACATTTTATATTTTATATCCTGCGGTTACTTTAGTTGTCTTTCAGTTAGTTTTATTCCCCCCACAGTGTAGTGTAGACCACAGTTTCTGAGGCATTTTGGTCACATACAGCTGAAACACGGCATCTGTTCTATGAAAACGCACCATAAGGGTTGTTTCCTGTGTGTACCTAAGGAATGTAGAAGTAACTCTCTCTCCCCTCCCTTTCCAGGAGTGACATCGTCCTCACCACAACAACGGTTGATAAACTGGTGACCTGAGTGAACAATGAACTGAGGGCAACCCCCCCCACCCCACCCCTACCCCTCCCCCCACCCCCCTCTCCACCAGCTCTAGCAACAGAAAACCCTCTGGCCCGTCACCCCAGACCTGGGCAGAGGAGTGTGTGTGTGCGCGCGACTGCGTGTGTTTTCTGAGGCTGCCCGTGCTCCAGAAAGAGCTAATAGGCTAACCTTCCCCCTCACCTGAGAGAAGGCCCTTCTGACCTTTGACCCTGTTTGATCGACCCCAGCCCACAGTCACCACCACCACCAGGAAGCATGGGGAGGAAGAAGATTCAGATCCAACGGATCACCGATGAGAGGAACAGACAGGTGAGACTGAGATGTGGCCGTGTCTCCAAAGTCTGTACCAACGCTATTGTTGTTGTTATTATAGTCGAGAAAGATGCGGCCTTGTTTCTTTGAATACTGAACAAAAAAAAAGTAATCCTTCCTTCCTCCCGATCCAGTTATACCCAGGTTGACCCAGGAATGTGTGAGCCCACCAAGGCCCATTTGTCACCATGGGCTAGATTCATTGTTTGTACCGGTGCAAAGTACATACCTGTTGAAATAAATTGACCAAAAACGGTCAAATATAACTGATGAGAAGGAAAAAGAGCTTACGGCCTCTTGAAACTCTGGGGGCGGTATTTAATTTTTGGATAAAAAAACGTTCCCGTTTTAAACGGGATATTTTGTCACGACAAGATGCTCGACTATGCATATAATTGACAGCTTTGGATAGAAAACACTCTAACGTTTCCAAAACTGCAAAGATATTGTCTGTGAGTGCAACATGATGTTACAGGCGAAACCCAGATACAAATCCAATCAGGAAGTGCCCCATATTTTGAAAGCGCTGCATGCCAATGACAATGGCTGTGAATGGGCTACGAATGAGCTTACGCTTTCTACGTATTCCCCAAGGTGTCTACAGTATTGTGACCTATTTTTACGCATTTATGTTGAAGAATAGCCGTAAGGGACTACATTTAGCAAGTGGTCACATGATGGCTCCCGCAGAAAATCTTGCGTAAAGTACAGAGGTATCCATTATTCCAATCGCTTCTAATGAGAAACCAATTGTCCCGGTGGATATATTATCGAATAGATATGTGAAAAACACCTTGAGGATTGATTCTAAACAACGTTTGCCATGTTTCTGTCGATATTATGGAGATAATTTGGAAAAAAGTTTGGAGTTGTAGTGACCGCATTTTCCGGTCGATTTCTCAGCCAAACGGAGCTATTTCACCTACAAAAATATTTTTTGGGGAAAAAAGGAACATTTGCTATCTAACTGGGAGTCTCGTGAGTGAAAACATCCAAAGTTCTTCAAAGGTAAATTATTTAATTTGATTGCTTTTCTTATTTTCGTGAAAATGTTGCCTGCTGCTAGCAGGGCATAATACTATGCTAGGCTATGATAAACTTACACAAATGCTTGTCGGCTGTAAAGCATATTTTGAAAATCTGAGATGACAGCGTGATTAACAAAAGGCTAAGCTGTGTCTTAATATATTTCATTTGTGATTGTCATGAATAGGAATATTTTCTAGGGATATTTATGTCCGCTGCGTTATGCTAATTAGTTTCAGGCGACAATTACACTGGATCCGGGATGGGTAGTATCAAGAGGATTTATTAATAAGACTATAAAGATTTTTAGCTTGTTTCGTTCTGAAAATAACAGGTGCAAATTAAACATGGGCTGTATACCTCGGGGTATTTGGAAATGGCCACGGGATGGTTTTTCAACACACGTTGGAACTATTTCTTTGAAGTTTTTCTGTACTTTTTAATATTTGTAGTTTACTTTTTACAGAAATACATGAAGTCAACTTGTGCAATATGTTAAAAGATAAAAGCAGATTGCGTTCTTTATTTCACCCGTCACATTTATTTGACATTATGAAGCTTACCATAGATCCCCAGAACAGTTGAGCCAGTCATGTGTCTGTAAATAGCACAACTAGAGAAAGCAGGTGAGTCCAGTGGTGTGTTGACAGGGGTCGCATTTTATATTGAAAAGTGGCGTTTTTTGCTTCAATAGAGTGACCAGGGACGTGCAACTATAGTTTTGTGCTACAGATTTGGCAGAAAATAGCTTAATTTTCATCAGATGACCATAGAAGTGCAACACCTTGGCTGGCAGCCACACATGTTTTCTAAATGAGCTTAAAATGTTTTTCTTAAATCTAGCATTTTTACCAGAGGAAAGTAGCCTCACCTCAATTGGAGCGTGGTCTGCTGAACTCTCATCAGAGTGAAGTGCAGCTGCAGCACAGAATGAGTCTGATGCTGTGCAGAAATTACAATAAAAAGCTTTTAGATTTCTTTTGTGTGTTTTTCTGTGTGAAAAACTGAATTCTGAGTTAACTAGCAAGTTAAACTTAGGGGTCGCGTCATCGAAGTAAGTGGCTGAATTAAGGTGATTGGGGGGGGGGGGGGGGGGGGGGGCAAATAGTCATTTTATTAGATGTTCAGGAGTCTTATGGCTTGGGGTTAGAAGCTGTTTAGAAGCCTCTTGGACCTAGACATGGCGCTCCGGTCCTGCTTGATGTGTGCTAGCAGAGAGAACAGTCTATGACAAGGGTGGCTGGAGTCAGACAATTTTTAGGGCCTTCCTCTGACACCGCCTGGTATAGAGGTCCTGGATGGCAGGAAGCTTTGCCCCAGTGATGTACTGGGCGTATGCACTACCCTCTGTAGTGACTTGCGGTCGGAGGCGGAGCAGTTGCCATACCAGGCAGTGATGCAACTGGTCAGGATGCTCTCGATGGTGCAGCTGTAGAACCTTTTGAGGATCTGAGGACTCATTCCACATCTTTTCAGTCTCCTGAGGGGAATAGGTTTTGTCGTGCCCTCTTCACAACTGTCTTGGTGTGCTTGGAAAATGTTAGTTTGGTGATGTGGACACCAAGGAACTTGAAGCGCTCAACCTGCTCCACTACAGCCCTGTCGATGAGAAGAATGGGGTGTGCTCGGTCCTCTTTTTCCTGTAGTTACCTCCTTTGTCTTGATCACATTGAGGGAGAGTTTGCTGTCCTGGCACCGCACTGCCAGGTCTCTGACCTCCTCCCTATAGCCTGTCTCGTCAGTGATCAGGCCTACCACTGTTGTCATCAGCAAACTTAATGATGCTGTTGGTGTCGTATCTGGCCATGCAGTCATGAGTGAACAGGGAGTACAGGAGGGGACAGAGCACACACCCCTGAGGGGCCCCTGTGTTGAGGATCAGCGTGGCGGATGTGTTACCTACCCTTACCAACTGGGGGCGGCTTGTCAGGAAGTACAGTATTCAGTTGCAGGTGTTCCAGGGTCCTTAGTTCCCTCAAAGCTCATCACTAAGCTATGGTGTTGAATGCTGAGCTGTCGTCAATGAATAGCATTCTCCCATGGGTGTTCCTTTTGTCCAGGTGGGAAAGGGCAGTGTGGAGTGCAATAGAGATTGCATCATCTGTGGATCTGTTAGGGTGGTATGCAAATTGGAGTGGGTCTAGGGTTTCTGGGATAATGGTGTTAATGTGAGACATGACCAGCCTTTCAAAGCACTTTTACATTTTTTACATTTTTATTTCATCTTTATTTAACCAGGTAGGCTAGTTGAGAACAAGTTCTCATTTACAACTGCGACCATGCCAAGATAAAGCAAAGCAGTTTGACACATACAACAACACAGGGTTACACATGGAATAAAAAAACAGTCAATAATACAGTAGAAATATCTATATACAGTGAGTGCCAATGAGGTGAGGTAAGGCAATAAATAGGCCATGGTGGTGAAGTAATTACAATATAGCAATTAAACACTGGAATGGTAGATCGGCAGAAGATGAATGTGCAAATAGAGATACTGGGGTGCAAAGGAGCAAGATAAATAAATACAGTATGGGGATGAGGTAGTTTGATGGGCTAATTACAGGTGGGCTATGTACAGGTGCAGTAATCTGTGAGCTGCTCTGACAGCTGGTGTTTAAAGCTAGTAAGGGAGATATGAGTCTCCAGCTTCAGTGATTTTTGCAGTTCGTTCGTCATTGGCAGCAGAGAACTGGAAGGAAAGGCGGCCAAAGGAGGAATTTGCTTTGAGGGTGACCCGTGAGATACACACTTCATGGCCACAGACGTGAGTGCTACAGGTCGTAAGTTTTAGGCAGGTTACTTAGAGTTTTTCCGGCACAGGGACTATGGTGGTCTGCTTAAAACATCATGATATCTTTTGATTTCTGCTCCTCCCCCATCTTCTCTGAGCAGAGCAGGCAGGCCTGTTGCCCTTGCGTCTCCAGACTTCACACACACACATAGGTGTGCTGCTCTAGAGCCAGTACTGTTCATTTGCACAATGTTGCTTGTAAATGTCCAAACTCATCAAAAATGACATTTGGTAGCTCCTACTTATATATGTATCACTTTATGAGTTGGACTGTCTGTCTTTTGCAATTACATTTTTTTTGTTTGCTCTCGTTAGCCTGTTTAGCTAGCAGCCTCCATGGAAATTCGCTATTATTTGGGATAATTTTGATAGCATTGTGGTAGTTGATGCTCAATGGGCTACTGCCCAACCCAAGTGCAAATGTATATCTTTCTCTATGTTAGTGTCACTGTGCCCATTTAACGAACATCGTATCAGTGTTATAGTGTAATGTTTCTGTTTTCTGGGTTTGTGCAGAGTGTATCGTGGATTGTTTGAGGGTGTTTTTGTGTTTGACGTGAATGGAGCGCTCGTGCACCCATGGCCCTTTCTGAGAGTGCATAGTGTTTCAGGCCGAGCAGGTACAGAGTTTAAACCAGCATGGAGTCAACCAGATCACACACAGCTCTGCGGACAGCTGCTCCAGATAAATCAATCCACCCACAGCAGCTGCAGGCCAGCGGACACAGTCCTATCAGGGATAGAAGTTACTGATCTCTCTCTGTGTGTGTGTGTGTGTGTTTTGAAATGGTTAAAGTGTGTGAGTGAGATTGTGGCTGAGTGCAGGGGTGTCTGTGTGCTACTGTTTTGGGAAAAATGTGCAAGTGAGTTTCTCATTTTTCAAGGAGTCATCTGTTACGGTTCTTGTTAACTCTATACCTATTTGTGAACAACCACCACCCTGCTATTGGACTGATGTTCCGATTTTTAGATGAATTTGTTAGTCATGAATGGTTAAACATGAAAATAATTTTCCTGGTTGTACATAAGCAAAATACATAGAACTGGTACAAGGGCTATGGTCGGTTTATGTCAGTTATTCAGTGACAGATGTTCCTCATTCACATTCCTCCCCAATAACAATGGTGATTGCCTCCAGTAATTTAGAAATGTACACACACAACATGGATACACGAAGCATTCAAATCAAATCCAGAATTGCTGACCGAAGGTCACGTATCACTACAGTGGCGTATTACAAAAGCATAACCCCAGTAGATGTTACACCCTTCCTTGTCCTCTATTGCTCTTCCGTGTGCTTGTGCACACTTGCTTGCGTGTGCGTTTTGTCGTATGTGTGAGAAGATAGGATATTAAAGGCCCTTATCAGTTTTATCATCAAATCATCTCATTTGTATGTTCATGGATCTGAGAAATGGGGAAGGGGGGTGGGGGACTGTAATTAGTTGGTCAAAGTTGGGACATGTTCATTCGGCACAAAACAGTCTGAAATGGAGGGAGATGTTTTTTGTGGCACAATGTTTGGAAGCATTTTGCTACAGTGTGCCCTAATGAAAACGTCACTGAAGAACCTGACGGTGGCACCAATTTAAATGAATAGCAGGTAAAGGAAACCCGCGCTGCCGGTTCACTCAGATTTGTCACGCCGCCGGACGTGTTAATGACGTGAATTTACCCTCTACAGACACGCCACAACTCATTTTCACGCCTTCCTTTCCGCAACCTCTGCAAGCTCTTCCCATCACCCTCCATGATGTTATTGCGTAAAGGACTTTGTGACAATGCTGATGGCAAAAGTGCTTATATTAATAAATGTAATAGAGAATAAATTAATCTCCCATCCAGGTGACGTTCACCAAGAGGAAGTTTGGCCTGATGAAGAAGGCATACGAGCTGAGCGTGCTGTGCGACTGTGAGATCGCCCTCATCATCTTCAACCACTCCAACAAGCTGTTCCAGTACGCCAGCACCGACATGGACAAGGTCCTGCTCAAATACACAGAGTACAACGAGCCCCACGAGAGCCGGACCAACGCTGACATCATCGAGGTAAAGCAATCACAAAGAGCCATCTCTAACCGTACCACTTTTGTTTGAGCCTGCCTGGAATGCCATGTGGGCAGGATTTGCGCTTTTGTGACTATTCCTTTGGTCCCACTGCGCCAGGCAAGCTCAATCATGCACAGTTAACCGCTTTGAACCCAGTTCTTGGCAGAACAACGAACCGTATTTGCAGCCACAGTGTGGTGTCGCCTTTCTGTAGCCTCCAGTGTTGTGGAACGCAAATGGCAGCCAGAGGGAATGGGAATTTTGTCTCAGAACTGAGCTGTGTGTCTTCTTGCCAGATCCGGAAGTCTGAAACTCTCGTGTGCACTAGTTCCTATTCAGCCAGACTAAACTCCACCTTCCGTGTCATCTTTTCCTCTTGTCTCCCTCCGCTCTTTTTCACCCTGTCATCACAGACGTTGCGAAAGAAAGGCTTCAGCGGTTGCGAAAGTCCCGAGCCGGACGGAGAGGACTCCATCGACCAGAGCCCCCTGAACGACGACAAATACCGCAAGACCACCGAAGACCTAGACATCCTCTTCAAGCGCTACGGTGTCAGTGTAAGTATCTCCCACTCTCACCATCTCACCCAATCTAAAACCCCTTGCCCTTAGCTTGCCACTATCCCCTAGTACGGCTGCTAGTACTGGGATAGGTCAAATAAGTGCACTGGCTGGTGGTACTCAAATAGAGGTTTGAGGAACACCGGTGGAAGCTCACGTTCACCTAGAGCAGTATCAAACTGCTGTTCTTCCATTGTCTATCAAATATCAAGAGGCCTGAAACATGGTTGAAAAGTGCTAACTGTCAATTCTCTCATCTCTTTCAGTCTTCGGTCCCGCCCCCCACATTCTCCGTGCCCGTCACCGTCCAGGCCTCTAATCAGAACGCATTGCAGTTCAGTAACCCTGGGAACGCCATGGTGACCACCTCCTACGTGACGTCGTCATCGCTCTCTGACAACCACCACCTGTCACCCCAGCCACCGGCGCTCCAGAGAAGCACAGGATCTCCCGGGTTGCCACAGCGACCGGCCAGCGCAGGTGAGCGAAAGAGCGGGAGGGCCTTCTACTGTGGCATGTGGAGGAAATTAGGTTGTCATCTTTTCTCTCCACACAAACTCTGTGCTCTGCCATAACCAGGGTCATGTTCATCATGACATGCAATGGAAAACATTGGTGCAAAGTAATATACTGCTTACTATGCTATTATATTCGCTTCTATTACGTAAAATACACCTAATCATTAGGCCTATGTGATCTTGCAAGACACACTTGGACTGTAGGGCAAGTTTATTAATTGCGTCGTAGCTTACCTGAGCCCCAAGTCCATAAAACTGTTTTGAGGACTGCCATTTTAGCAACCACTTGTAGGATTTTCTGTTTGTGGCTGTTCTGTCGCATCTGGCCCGCTTTTAAGTGATTATCGCTCATTGGAAGTATTTGAAAGTTTTTTTTAATTGTATTTTTTTATATATTTTTTAAAATTTATAAATAACTTTTATAAATAGCTTAGCATTTGAAAATATTTGGATACTTTTCTTCTAAATACATTTATTTCAAATACTCCTAGGACTTGCCAATACATTCCAATATTCAACTACTTGTATTTTCAAATCGAAAATATCTGAATACTTGTAATGCAGGTGAAAGTAATAAACATTTACATTCCGTGTCCTACTAGTAGGAATGTTCATATTTTCCTTGCTCACCCAGTGTTCATTTCAACAGGTGCTATGCTCGGCGGTGACTTGAACAACTCAAATGGCGGATGCCCAAGTCCAGTCCGTGAGTAACCTTGACAGACTACTCTACAATACCACTGCTACTGACAATACTACGCTCTAAGAAATCGGCGTACCCAGTGAAAAACAACAAATTAATCCAATATCTTAGGCGCTAAACACAAAAATGCCTGTACTCTGATTTGGCTCCCACAATGATTGATTGAGATGCTCAAATGACAGAAAAACGTTTCCAAATGTCTCAATAAATGTCAGCATTTTGGAAATGCAGATGTTGCTTTTTTCAAGCAAAGGGTCTGCTAGAAGACTAGAAAAAGGAAAGGAAAGTGAAAAACATTTGATGCTTGACACATTGCCAAGAGTAATCATATACTCCACCCAGGTCCTTAGCAGTTCCTCTCCCTCCCTTCTCTGTCATTACTGTCACTGTAATTACTGGGGACTGCCCCGAATCATCTGGGAATGTTGACGTCAGCTGGCGTGCCTGGAATCCCCAGCACTTTCCTGGATCGACACCGGAGCAATGCAGGAGGGTGGCAGGTAGAGAGGGAGACCCAGAAGGTTCAGGTGTCACTGTCAACCCTCCCTCGGGGAGAAATCAAATCTAGCCCCAGGCTTTTGGACAGAGGGGGGTTGCCTAGCGTTATGGCTGAAGCATGCAGTCCAGGGATAGCTGAGGATATGATGTAAAGACATTTTGTCATGTTGACGTGTGTGTCACACAACATGTTTTTCTGTGTAATCAATGTACTTTTTGCCGTGGATTGTTCACAGCTCACGAGCCATGCGAGATGACTACGGATATATATATATATATATTGTTTTTCAATCAAAGCATTGTTTGTCATCGAGTCGTGTGTTTGGGAGTACATCCAGTGATGTAGTGCTATTTATTTTTAGGTGCAGGAGCTATAATTTCTCAGTTTGTACTGACATACTGTATGTAGTCAATTGAATATCATTATAGAATATGCATAAAATACATCCTCCAATTGCAACGTCGGCCTATGCCCACCACATTGTCTCAAGAAAATGTTATATTTCGAACGGAGATGGGCCGTCATCACTGCATCTGCAAGCCAATCATTTGATCTCAATCAGTTTCATGGGAATGTGCATTTAGGATCTTCTTGAGTGAATGTTTGGTGAGCGAATCAGAGCACACGGTGTTCAAACTATTAGTCTCAAATTTTATTTTCAATCCAAGCATAGACTCTATCCTGCCTGGTGGCGCACACTGTTGAGTTTTGTCCGGCATGATCAGTGAGCTAACTATCCTAAAAGCTCCTAAGAAAGTGTTTTTGGTGTAAAGTAATATTCTGTAGGCTTACTATGCTATTATATTTGGTTCTATTATGTAAAATACAAACTAATCATTAGGCCTATCTGATCTTGCAAGACACACTTGGACAGTAGGGCAAGTTTATTAATTGCGTCGTAGCTTACCCGAGCCCCAAGTCCAAAACAAACTGTTTTTGATGACTGCCATTTTAGCAACCACATGTAGGATTTTCTGTCTGCGGCTGTTATGTCGCATCTGGCCCGCTTTTAAGTGATTGTTGCTCATTTAGATGATCGCATTGCACAAACCATGAGGTCTGATCCTCCATCTAATTTCCTCAGAGACCATTGCTGTATGTCATATATAAGGTCCTTTTGAGATCGGTGATCATGAAAGGAAATACTTAACATCTGTCAGAGGTTCCATCTTCTAAGTACACTAAACAATTATTGCTGTGCCTAGGTGTTGATTTACCTACAAGCTGTTTTGTCATTTATCTTTCAATGTTCTCTCTTCCTTTTCCCCCTTCAGCTAACGGATACATCAGTGCCAGGGCCTCCCCGGGGCTCCTCTCGGTATCCAACGGCAACAGCCTGGGGAAAGTAGTTCCGGCCAAGTCCCCACCTCCGCCTCAGAGCCCACAGATGGTCAACAGCCGCAAGCCAGACATCCGGGTAATCACCACTCAGGGTGGGAAGAGCCTGATGCAGATGGTGAGCTCAACCATGCCTAACCAGGGCCAACTAGGCTTTACCAGACTAAATGGGACCCGTCTGTGTTTGGACACCTTTTTTTAATTGCATCAAAATAATAATTTACAGAGGTTGTGAATATTCCCCTTCTACAAACTTTGACACTTATTATGCACAGGTTTATCTCAGTTTCGTAACGAGTGAAATCTAGCATGGAAGTTCCAGATTGCCAAAACACAACCTGTGCAATCTAGAGGAAGCAAAAGTTATATAAAAAAATATTGTATTATACACTATAGTATATCTGTTATATATATATATATATTATCATTATCATCATATCATCATTATCATCACAAACAGGACCTTTTCTTCTCTATGAATACGGTCTTCTCTCCAGCATGACTTTTTAGTCAACGGTCGGTCTAAACTAGAGATGACTGTGTTTTGAGTTCAGGGAAAGGTCAGTGGTGTAATTATCCCCGCTCCCGTCCCTTTGCAGACAGATGATGAGCTGGAGATGGTGACCGAGGTGAATCTTTCTCTCCCGTCACTCGCATGTGTCGATGACTGTTGACCCCCACCCCCCTCCATTCACATGGTCACAAGTGTACAACGCAACTCGTCATTTAAGCCCAAAGTATAGATGGTCTCTTTGTCTTTAGTCCAATGGCATGTGGCGGTATGGTCATGAGTTTATGGTTGCCATCTGACTGCATGTGGCTTTAGGGTCGAGGTTATGGGATTCCAGCATGACTACATATCGTCATTCAACTATGATCAGTTTGTGTATTTTAAGGGGGGAAATAAAGGTAGCTTTCAAGCAACGCTAGCATCTATCAGTGGGAAAGTTAGCAGCAACTTTGGACGATTTTTCGCCGCACACCTCATTCGGCTCATCGACATTGTTTGTAGGCCCATTTTCTTCCGTCAAACCCTGACACCATTGGGTAGCATGACGGGTGTCATTTCCCTTGGCAGTTTGCCACCACCTCGCAGCACGTTCCCTGTCCATCTGGAAACTGCATGGGGTTACCCAAACGATGAATGGCACACATTGAAAGGGATAGTTCACTTTTTGAAGTTTGCTTATTTCCAGCTAGAAATTTTAAGTGAACTATAACTTTAATAAGGCTCGCGTTCACCTGGCAATGCCACCACTACTATTATGTGTGTTGATGCATGATGTCACAAGATGTCTCCCAACACCACCTCCAGACATTTTGAAAGTCGTAGCTTGTCATGAATCCAACCGTGTTGACATTCAAGCATGTCAAAAGTTCCATTCATTGAATACACAGGGGTTTTAAACATGTCGCTCAGTTCTGTCCAACACCAAGGTTGAAATTATTTGTTTAGTTGGTCTAACAGTCTCCCTCTCATCTCCTTTCATCCCAGAATGCCCAGCGTTTGGCCGGTGCACAAGTGACCCAGATGCTCACCACACCGGTGGTCTCCGTGACAACGCCCTGCCTCCTGGCGCAGGGGATGCCCTTCTCCGCCATGCCAACAGCTTACAACACAGGTTACCTGAAGCATGAGCAGATAGCCACAAATGCTTATACATGCTTGTATTGTGTATATACCAGCGGAGGACGGCTCATAATGTCTGGAATGCAGTCAATGGAATGGCATCAAACCCATGTGGTTGATATGATTCCATTGACTCCATTCCAGACATTATTATGAGCCGTCCTCCCCTCAGCAGCCTCCACTGATATATACTGCACACACACTGTAGGTCAGGATTGCACAACTCTGTACACAGTCCTTCTGGTTTTCATTTCTCCCTGACACTTGATGTTATCGAAGATCAGTAGTTTCAGAGTAGCAAAGAGTGAGTAACAACGAGCTGCAAAATGCACCACAGCTGCACAGAGAGTTTGAGTTCCTATATACAGTAGATTAAGTTTGATTTAATAAAAAAATGACAGCACATGTAAGGAAATGTGCAACAGTTTTCCCTCTGTTTCGCTTCCCTCAGAATACCAGCTGACGAGCGCTGACATCACCGCTCTCCACGCCCTGGCGTCACCAGGCGGCCTGCTGCAAGGCAATGCGCCATGGCAACAGTCTTTATCCCAGCAGCAACATCAACAACAGCAACAACTTAGTCTGGCGTCGCTTAGCAACTTGGTGTAAGTCCATCCTTGCATTGCCACGTCACAAAGCAACCATGAAGCCCTCCTCCGTTCTCTACAAACCAATTGACGACTGTCGACCTGTACATCAAAAACACTATGACTGACCATTCCTGTCATGTAGCATAGTGTCCCCGTGTCATTTGTAGCTGCAAGCAATTCACATTCTTTGGAAGGGGTCTGTGAATTTGTCTAGACTTTTTTTCCCTGGACTTTTTCCACATCTTGATACATTAAGGCCTTATTCTAAAATTGATCGTTTTTTTCCCCTCAACAATTTACAAACAATGTCTTTTTTTTTGTCATTATGGGATATCACATTTTACAAGTATTCAGACCATTTACTCAGTACTTTGTTGAAGCCCCTTTAGCAGCGGTTATAGCCTGGAGTCTTCTTGGATATGACGATGGGCACATCTGTATTTGGGGAGTTTCTCCCATTTCTTCTCCAGGAATGTTCGATCGGGTTCAAGTATAGGCTCTGGCTGGGCCACTCAAGGACATTCAGAGACTTGTCCCAAAGCCATTCCTGCGTTGTCTTGGCTGTGTGATTAGGGTCGTTGTCCTATTGGAAGGTGATCCTTCGCTCCAGTCGGATGTCCTGAGCACTCTGGAGTACGCTCTACGGACAATTCCTTCGACCTTATGGCTTGGTTTTTGCTCTGACATGCACTGTCAACTGTTTTATATAGACAGGTGTGCATTTCCAAATCATGTCCAATCAATTGAATTTACCACAGGTGGACTCCAAGTTGTAGAAACATCTCAAGGATGATCAATGGAAACCGGATGCACCTGAGCTCAATTTAGAGTCTCATAGCAAAGGGTCTGAATACTGATGTAAATGAGCTATTTCTGTTTTAGTCTTTTAATAAAATTGCAAACGTATATAAACTGTTTTTTCTTCGTCATTATAGTTTATTGTGTGTAGATTGATGAGGGGGGGAAAAACAATTGAATCCATTTTAGAACAAGGCTTTAACATAACAATGTGGAAAAAGTCGAGGTCTGAATATTTTCCAAATGCACTGTATTCCTTTCCTCTGACGGGGCACCAATATGGACTGGCCTATCGTGCTGCGTTCTTACTCCACACACCGCTTTACGATGGCAGCATACAGGAAAGCATATTTCATTCGAACCTGAAAAGCTGTTAACGGGCGGGTCTTCCAGGCCTTAAGGAGAGAAGTCACGGTTTGTCCCAAACGGCAGAGGTGAAAATGGATCCCGCTGCTAGAACCAATACCCCAGCCGCGCACACACACACACTCAGCCTCAGTAGCCTGTGTGACTGAGTGTTCTCTCTTGTCCACAGCATGTGGGGAATGGACAAACAGAGTGGGGAATTGTCTAGCCAGATCTCCAGTCTGGCAGCCAATCTGAGGTGAATGTGTACCTTCGGGTGGTTGGGGACTGTTCTCTATTCTCTGTTTTCACACAATCCCTTTTCAGAACAATGTTATTCAGGACAATGTCAATTATACTGTGCGCAAAGTCTGGTATTATAAAGGGAGGGAGTTGCCTTTTCCACAGGGTGACATATTGACATATTAGCATTAACATAGGACTGTCCAACATTGAATCTGGCAACACTGTCCAGAGACCACTTATGAAAATCATGAAATGTAATTTTCTGCACCTGCAAATGTTTTTCATGCTCCTATATTTGATGAAATGGGATTGGGCTCAACTTCAATCTATTTATGATCTCTCCATAAATGTATTATCCATCTATGCTTGTTTAAATTGCTGTATAGATGGATAGGTAGATTGGTGAATACCCATACACCCCTTGCACACCTTTCACATGCATAGCTAAATACTGTCATTTCTTTTTGCAAGTGTCTCCAATGTTTCTTTCTCCCCACAGCGCCTCGCAGTCCAACCTCCTCTTGGGTAGAGATGAGTGGTTGGGCCGGTACTGTATTTGTCCGTACTGTGTAATGGCTGTGCGCTTTTGGCTGCCCCGGCATGTCATTTCTGTGATGGTGGTTTCCACCTTTTTCTTAAACAGGTGACTGGTGTAAGTTTGCAAAATTCTGGAAACTTTACCACAGTTCCCAGGTTTTTCAGAAATTCTGGAATCGGGAATCCTCCAACCGGAATTTCTGGAAAAACCCAGTTTCTGGATGATAATTTTCCATAGCCGCCATGATCCCTTTGCCAAATCACCTGCCTTCATACACAGGCAATTTCATGCTTTTCTTTAATGCTGTTGCTTGTTTTTGTATGGATTTTGGGAGCTTGAAGTTGAATTTTTTCTTGTCAATTGCTTGGAATGGATTTGATCATTGACTCAAATGGTGTTGCTACCACTATGCCTTGTTGGTGCTCTTTGTGTCTGAAACTTCACATCAGAAGCCTGTCACTATGCTTGTTTTGCAGTTGATTGTCAGGTGAAACTGACTCTCATCCATCTTGTCTTCCTTCTCTTTCTTAATTTCCATCTCTGTGCTGTGGCTCATTGTCCATGTTTCCCCTCCCATCTCCTGCACTTCTCTCTCTGACGCTCAGGCCGGTGGGCCACATACCTCAGGGCGCCATGCTGACTGTCAACACCAACTCCAATGTGAGCATCAAGTCTGAACCCATCTCGCCCGGCCGAGACCGCCACTCACCGTGCCCCCCGGCGTCCTCCTCTGGAGGGGGCATCCAGACGACCGTGCCCCCGCCACAGTACCCTGGTTCCCTACTGTGCCTGGAGCCACCAACCGGCCGTTCCCCCGCCCACAGCCTCAGCAGCAACGGCAGCTCCTACGAGGGCAATGACCGGGATGACTTGGGGGCAGGCGGCGGCGGCATTGGCGGAAGTGCAGCGGGCAACCGTGGCCGTTCCCTGCCTCCTGACTTCAGCCCTTCGGTGGAGCTCCTGCGGGCCCAGAATGAGGTGGAGCAGGAGGGAGCCAACATCAAACGCATGAGACTCGACGCGTGGGTCACATAGAGGCCACGCCGCCAACGCCATCGACCCCTGAAGCACCCCGAACACAGACCCCCTCCCCCAACACACACTGAACCCCCCCCCCCCCCCCACTGACATTTGCCACCCACCACCACGCCTTCCCTGCCTCCTATCCAACCACTTACCCAGCTGCCCAGGACTCAGAGTAGAGAGAACGGTATGGGCTTGCGTTCCACCTGAGGGGAGGATGGTGTAGTGTGTTGGATTCTGTATGGGGCGGCGCAATGAATATGGGGGCTCAAAGAATCTCGACGCGGTCTTGCTCAAACTGAGTTTTGCGTAAAGTGTCAATTCCCACAAAAAAAAACAATTGGGACTTGAGGATAGTGGATGGATTTAAAATGGAACATTCTCAAACGTTTCGACTGCTCGTTGCTGTTTATGCCACTTGTAAAAGGGACTAGATTCGTTGGACGACAGTCGACACGTCACGTATTTAGTTTGAGCATGACTGTATCGGTAACAGTATGATGGATGGCTTTATGCTGTGTTTGCTCAACAAGTGCTGGTTGTTTTAACCGTGGGACTTCCTGCCATATTGACTGTTCAGTTCTGACTGTTCAGATATAATTAGCAGTTAGCAGTCTGTTTTCCAGGAAGCCCCCCCCCTTCAAAATGCACTTTGGGAATGACTCTGTTTTGACGAGCGCTGTTTGCGACGATTGCTGGCTCTGCTTCACCGGTGGCACTGAGCGAAGAGACCCAGACGGGCAAAAACAGGATGTCCGGTCGGTCAGGGATACACAGGAATGGATCCTACCGCTGGCACCAATTTCCAAAACCCAAGCCTCAGGTGGTGGCACTATGCAGTCAACTGGCACTGTCAGCCAAGGCCAAAATGAGCCCCTTGCCAGAGTGCCGATATCAACCTCTTCTCCTAAATGCCAAATGCCTCGGACGCAGGTAGAGGGACACTAAAGAATATTGTTCAGTTATGACTGTCAGCCTCTATGAAACAGCAGTAAACACTCATAGCCTTTGTGTCTGCCCTCTGCTCAGATGCATTTGGAGTCATCATCACCTGTTTCCATTCTGATATTGAAGGAATTGTTGAAATCTTTGTTGCTCCAGAAATTAGGTTAGATGCAGGGATACGCATCAGAGGACTTCTAAAGGCTCATTCTACAAGTAGAAGACCCCAATGCAATGCACATTTTATGTTTTGTTTTGGACTTCTGGTTGCTCTCTTTAGGGAAGTATTTGGTATGTTGGCATTTTAGACCTGCTGTTAAAGGTTAGAACTGTTTAACTGTAGATCGTTTCGGGGGATGAAGAGTTAAACTTTGTATAAAATCACCCATTATACAAAAGCGTTAATGTTCCCTTAGCTTTCTGCAACTCTTTGCAATGTTTCAAAAGAGCTGTTTCAGCAGAATTCAAAAACACATATTCTATATTTCTATAGCTTCATTTGGCTTTTCAATATGGACGATGTGTGTAAATATGAATATATTTGCATAGACTTTGCTAGGTATCCCTAAAACAAACAATGTGGTCATTCTCTCAGTGGATCTGTTTGCATATGAGTGTGATTGTAATTTCGAGCTACGATGCAGGAGTCCTGCAGCAGTAGCCCGGGGAGTTTGTTTCAGTAACCTAATACAATGCTAGTGTTGATGGTGTGCACGTTTTCTCACTCGCTCTTTAGAGGCCTGCTTGGCTACAGTGTCAACATGTCCTTTGGCCTCACGCTCTGAACCCAATCCCCTATTATCAAAGTCAAATGATAGACCACTATAACACAAGTTATAGAAATGAAATGGATTCTACTATTGAAAGGAGCACAACGTGACATTTGCATTGAATCATGGCATTCAGTCTGAAAACGATCTAACTTTGAACTACAGTATACACTAAGGTTGAGCGAAAACAAAAGCGACTTTATTTAAAGTAATTTGCCGATTTTTGAAACAACTTTTACTCCCATATGAAATCATGTTTTCATATGCTTCACACTCTGCCGTGAGCTTGGTCAAATGGACTTGTCCTATTTAACAATATAAGTAGGTGGTGTTGATTTCTACAAATGTAACTGCTGTCCATTATGCAACACAGATTTAGTTTCATTGCCTGCTCAGGTGAATCCCAGGGTTCAGTGCGTATGGCTGGCACCAGTGACTTATCTAGTGGGGTGCAACATTTCACATAGAAATGGAATGTCTAGAATGAAGAACAACAACAGGCCCAATTCGTTGACAAAGGGGCTTTCTTTTCTACACACTACATTTTAGTCTGAACTTGTCGTCACGCCCACCTCAGTCTGAGGGGGAGGTCCCTCTTTGGTTAATGAGACATTTGACACCACACTTGATTGGTTTTAACACCCTGTCTATTGCAGGTCACTCATGTACAAAATGCTCTAGCAATGTAGTCTCGACAATCTATGTTAAATGAAAAACCTGCATCTTTTTTTCTTTTTTTTTCTTGTGTAAAATGTTTTCTAGATCTTATTTTTCAAGTGTTAATTTGTGCTGGTGACAGTTACTTATTATTGTTGTATTATGGAGCTTTTATTTTTCTGGTATTTTGTGTAGGATATTCAACCTTTTTAAAATTTAATCGCCCTTATATACATGATATGAAACTGGTTTCCTTTCTTGAAACAACTTGCTAAAATTGCACGCTCAGTTATTGTGATATAGCAAATGCAATGAAGGAGAAGACCAGTTAAATGCTGCAATATAGATTTTAAGATGTGAAAATATTTATGTGGGGGAACCTGATGAGCAATTAAAACGAATTACAAAATGTAAATGCATGGGATTATACGAAACGCTCATGTTACATAACATTAACAAAATGCATCACAAATGAGTAAGACAACCTCGTAAAAATGTAGCATAAGTCAAATATATGAAAATGATTGATAATATATTGTGTTCAGTTAGTCTGCTTTGGGTTTTTTGTTGTAAAGACTTGTTTGAGAATTATATACATTTTGTGTATATTTTCATATGCAATGTATGCACTGATATGTTATGAACATTCTATACCGCTTTTACAAGTGTTTTGTTGTACCAAAGTATCCCAAGTCCCTTAACCTTATCCTTTTTGTGTATGTTTTACCGTATTTTATATATTAAATAGACAAATTGAGTGAAAAAGCGTATCTGTTTTGAACAGCAACGGTGCGTGGGTAAAATCAAAGGGGAAGCCAACCCAGGAGGAAAAAAGCCAAATTGCAACGTGTGTTATCACACATGCTTTGATAATTGTTTGTACTATAACCTGTTACTTCATATGGCTTGACGCTGAGATAGTGATATATCGCTATCTAAGGCCGAGACAAGACACTGTGGCAGAATAAATTCAACCACACATTTGTTTCATTACAAAACCGGAGAGCAACCTGTCTGGTGAAGTCCACAAAACATATTGCCTGTAACAAACAGTTGCTTGACTTTACTGTAGGTCATGTTTCTGACAACTGATTTTGGAACCACTGAGTTACTGCAAGTCGCAACGAAAACAGGAGCTGCCTCCACTATTGAAGCAACATTTCAACATATACTAAGCTTCGGTGATAAATACAGTGACAACTCAAAATATACCAAACTATTTAGTTTAATCAACTTAAGGTACATATGTGGCTGTGGAATGGTATGGATTTCTGTCTGTGCAAGTAGAAAAAACATGTTGACTCACCCTACTTGTCGAGGAACACCAATGCCATCCTCCTAAACGGTCTGACTGTCGGTACACGCTTCTAGTTTGTTGTCCTAGGCTACCTGGCTAAAATGCTTGAACTCTAGCCTAACTTTCTTTCATGGGCAACGATGTGCCAGGCCAGCTAGTTAACATTAGCATGCTACATGTCGATGTGTTTTGTTGTCATATACAGTTGAAGTCGGAAGTTTACATACACTTAGGTTGTAGTCCATTAACTCATTTTTCAACCACTCCACACATTTCTTGTTAACAAACTATAGTTTTGGCAAGTTGGTTAGGACATCTACCTCGTGCATGACAAGTAATTTTTCCAGCAGTTGTTTTAGATTATTTCACTGTATCACAATTCCAGTGGGTCAGATGATTACATGCACTAAGTTGACTGTGCCTTTTTAAACAGCTTGGAAAATTCCAGAAAATTGTCATGGCTTCAGAAGCTTCGATAGGTGAATTGACATCAATTGGATGTGATCTGTGGATGTATTTCAAGGCCTACCTTCAAACTTAGTGCCTCTTTGCTTGACATCATGGGAAAATCTAAACCTCAGAAAAAAAATTGTAGACCACAAGTCTGGTTCATCCTTGGGAGCAATTTCCAAACGCCTGAAGGTACCATGTTCATCTGTACAAACAATAGTACGCAAGTATAAACACCATGGGACCACGCAGCTGTCATACCGCTCAGGAAGGAGACGCGTTCTGTCTCCTAGAGATGAATGTACTTTGGTGCAAAAAGTGCAAATCAATCCCAGAACAACAGAAAAGGACCTTGTGAAGATGCTGGAGGAAAGTATCTATATCCACAGTAAAACAAGTCCTATATCGACATAACCTGAAAGGCCGCTCAGCAAGGAAGAAGCCACTGCTCCAAACTTGCCATAAATAAAGCCAACCTACGGTTTGCAACTACACATTGGGACAAAGATCATACTTTTTAGAGAAATTTCCTCTGGTCTGATGAAACAAAAGTAGAACTGTTTGGCCATAATGCCATCGTTTGGAGGAACAAGGGGGGGGGGGCTTGCAAGCTGAAGAACACCATCCCAACCGTGAAGCATGGAGGTGGCAGCATCATGTTGTGGGGGTGCTTTGCTGCAGGAGGGACTGGTGCACTTCACAAAATAGATGGCATCACGAGGGAGGAAAATGATGTGGATATATTGAAGCAACATCTCAAGACATAAGTTAAAGCTTGGTCGCAAATGGGTCTTCCAAATGGACAATGACCCCAACCATACTTCCAAAGTTGTGGCAAAATGGCTTAAGGACAACAAAATCAAGTTATTGTAGTAGCCATCACAAATCCCTGACCTAAATCCCATAAAATATTTGTGGGCAGAACTGAAAAAGCATGTGCAAGCAAGGAGGCCTACAAACCTGACGCAGTTACACCAGCTCTGTCAGGAGGAATGGGCCAAAATTCAACCAACTTATTGTGGGAAGTTTGTGGAAGGCTAGCCAACATGTTTGGTATACGTTTTAAAGGTAATACTACCAAATACTAATTGAATGTATGTAAACTTCTGACCCACTGGCAAAGTGATGAAATAAATCACTCTATACTGACATTTCATATTCTTAAATCAAATCAAATTTATTTATATAGCCCTTCGTACATCAGCTGATATCTCAAAGTGCTGTACAGAAACCCAGCCTAAAACCCCAAACAGCAAGCAATGCAGGTGTAGAAGCACGGTGGCTAGGAAAAACTCCCTAGAAAGGCCAAAACCTAGGAAGAAACCTAGAGAGGAACCAGGCTATGTGGGGTGGCCAGTCCTCTTCTGGCTGTGCCGGGTGGAGATTATAACAGAACATAGCCAAGATGTTCAAATGTTCATAAATGACCAGCATGGTCCAATAACAATAAGGCAGAACAGTTGAAACTGGAGCAGCATCACGGCCAGGTGGACTGGGGACAGCAAGGAGTCATCATGTCAGGTAGTCCTGAGGCATGGTCCTAGGGCTCAGGTCCTCCGAGAGAGAGAAAGAAAGAGAGAATTAGAGAGAGCACACTTAAATTAACACAGGACACCGAATAAGACAGGAGAAGTACTTCAGATATAACAAACTGACCCTAGTCTCCCGACACATAAACTACTGCAGCATAAATACTGGAGGCTGAGACAGGAGGGGTCAGGAGACACTGTGGCCCCATCCGAGGACACCCCCGGACAGGGCCAAACAGGAAGGATATAACCCCACCCACTTTGCCAATGCACAGCCCCCACACCACTAGAGGGATATCTTCAACCACCAACTTACCATCCTGAGACAAGGCCGAGTATAGCCCACAAAGATCTCCGCCACGGCACAACCCAAGGGGGGGGGGGGGGGGGGGGGGCGCCAACCCAGACAGGAAGATCACATCAGTGACTCAACCCACTCAGGTGACGCACCCCTCCCAGGGACAGTATGAAAGAGCCCCAGTAAGCCAGTGACTCAGCCCCTGTAAAAGGGTTAGAGGCAGAGAATCCCAGTGGAAAGAGGGGAACCGGCCAGGCAGAGACAGCAAGGGCGGTTCGTTACTCCAGAGCCTTTCCGTTCACCTTCCCACTCCTGGGCCAGACTACACTCAATCATATGACCCACTGAAGAGATGAGTCTTCAGTAAAGACTTAAAGGTTGAGACCGAGTTTGCGTCTCTGACATGGGTAGGCAGACCGTTCCATAAAAATGGAGCTCTATAGGAGAAAGCCTGGGTCTTGTGACCGTAGCGTACGTGTAGGTATGTACGGCAGGACCAAATCAGAGCGATAGGTAGGAGCAAGCCCAATGCTTTGTAGGTTAGCAATAAAACCTTGAAATCAGCCCTTGCCTTGACAGGAAGCCAGTGTAGGGAGGCTAGCACTGGAGTAATATGATCAAATTTTTTGGTTCTAGTCAGGATTCTAGCAGCCGTATTTAGCACTAACTGAAGTTTATTTAGTGCTTTATCCGGGTAGCCGGAAAGTAGAGCATTGCAGTAGTCTAACCTAGAAGTGACAAAAGCATGGATTCATTTTTCTGCATCATTTTTGGACAGAAAGTTTCTGATTTTTGCAATGTTACGTAGATGGAAAAAAAGCTGTCCTTGAAATGGTCTTGATATGTTCTTCAAAAGAGAGATCAGGGTCCAGAGTAACGCCGAGGTCCTTCACAGTTGTATTTGAGACGACTGTACAACCATTAAGATTAATTGTCAGATTCAACAGAATATCTCTTTGTTTCTTGGGACCTAGAACAAGCATCTCTGTTTTGTCCGAGTTTAAAAGTAGAAAGTTTGCAGCCATCCACTTCCTTACGTCTGAAACACATGCTTCTAGCGAGGGCAATTTTGGGGCTTCACCATGTTTCATTGAAATGTACAGCTGTGTGTCATCCGCATAGCAGTGAAAGTTAACATTGTTTTCGAATGACATCCAAGAGGTAAAATATATAGTGAAAACAATAGTGGTCCTAAAACAGAACCTTGAGGAACACCGAAATTTACAGTTGATTTGTCAGAGGACAAACCATTCAGAGACAAACTGATATCTTTCTGACAGATAAGATCTAAACCAGGCCAGAACTTGTCCGTGTAGACCAATTTGGGTTTCCAATCTCTCCAAAAGAATGTGGTAATCGATGGTATCAAAAGCAGCATTAAGGTCTAGGAGCACGAGGACAGATGCAGAGCCTCGGTCTGATGCCATTAAAAAATTAAAATAAAGTGGTGATCCTAACTGACCTAATATGGGGAATTTTTACTAGGATTAAATGTCAGGAATTTAATCCTAGTAGATAGCCATCGGAGGACAACGAGATGCAACAATTCAAGTTTTACGTCTGTCAATTACGTTTTTTGTTTTCTGGTGTGATTGGTCTGAAGCCAAATCCAAACTGGCTTCCCTTAACACTTTTGTTTTGGCATGCAAGGACCATTCACAGCTGAGCGCACTCAGTTTAGCTCAACACTGATTGGCTATTATTTTATACTTTTATCAAGGGGGGGGGCAAATGCTTGTTGACTTCCCTTGCATTCAGTGCTATGGGCTGCAACAATGCCATGCTCTGTTTGACCAGACAGCATCATATGCTACGCATACTGAGAGGGGCGCGGTTTCGTACGCTTTCTCCAGTGACATACATTCAGCCTCTTGCAAATCGAAGGAAATGTATGAAACACTGAGACTAAAGACACGTTATTTTGTATGTTTTTCTTGGTTAATTCCTTGGGGAAGCCTGGCTTCCCTTGGCATCCATGAAAACACACCACTGCTTTTGAACTAGTTACTGTCAATCCTTTGGCTTCATGATGTCATGACAAAACGCAAGATTAGTAGCTACTTTATTATGTGAATCACATCATTCCATTAAGATAGTGTAAACATTGAAAGAGAATGCCCAAAAGAAACACAACAATTATGAGCTGTCTGCATATACAAACAGGACAATGTATGTGCATTGGTTATGGTACTGTACAGACATAATTAACAACGCATTCTTAAATAGCTGTCAATTATCAACATATTCTTCATTCCCATTCATTGTGGGAGTAGTAAATGTTGTACTATTGTAGAAAGGAAATAAATGTAAACATGGCAGTTGAAGAAATAATAAAATATCCAAATTGATTTTATGTTATATGCATTCAAAAAAGTCAACTCCGCCCTAGGTTTATACTTCAATGTTGGCACTTAAGTCTTCATACATTTTAATAACTTGGGGAAGACCACCCCCTTCAGGATGTACTGTATAGTGCTAACTAGTCATGTCGTCATAGCTCATTATGAAACCTTCCAGTGAAGCTCTGGACCATCCTTCACCAAAGTCATGAGATTAGAATAAAACACAATTCTAGTTAGTAAGGATATACTGCACAAAGGCAACAACAAACGTTTTAGGCAACAAACGGAGGAAAACAGACAGGGAAGAACAACCTGGGCTTGTCCAATAAAACACATTTTAAACGTTAATTTTCCTTTGCTACATTAACTTTTTTTTAAACATTTTGTGCCTAATGAACACAACCCAGGCCTTACATGTCTTATTTTATGGATGGTCCATTCCTCTTTGGCTTATGTACAGCTTAAGACACTTTATATCACAATCATTCTACTACAGGTAAACTTCATTGGGGTGGCTAACTGTTACTAGCCCCACGTCATCTTAATGCATTGTCCAGCTCTCCATAAACCATTGTTCAATGTGATCCAATATGTTCCAGATGAAGGACATGAAATCCAAGCTGAGGAACATAATTCTTCTCCCTTGCTCCTTCCAAACAATCATGACAATGAGTGGGTGCCAACAATTGAACTATTCACTCCAATTATTCAGTAGGGCAAAACACTGAGGAACTCGTGTGTTATATTGTTGAGAACAGACTTGCATCTCAGCATGTAGCGTGAGGAATACATTTCTATCTGCAAGATTGCACAACGTTTGCCTAAGGAACGTGCCTCTGATCTATCAGAAGGCAAAGTGTACATATGATACTGTAGATATAAGTTACATGGTAATATCTAATCCTTTCAGGTCTATGTGTCTAGGGTCCATTTAATCTTCAGGATTGGGCATATCTACTCCTCTTCCTCCTAGCCCCACCAACTCTGCCTGGGAGGTGGGGTGGTGGTGGGCGGGGCCACATCAAAGACAGCCCCTTCACTGACTGACGAGCACACAAAGTAGAGGTTGGCGCCCAACATGACCAGTATGGGCAGGAAGGAGAGGCCGAAGCCCAAACCCCTCACGCTGCTGCCTAGGGTCACACACACCCAGTAGATCAGCCTGTAGGGTGAGAGATCACAACAAGATCAGCCAATTGGGTCACACAAACCCAGTAGATCAGCCTATAGAAGAAGTGACATTGGGTGAGTTTGTTTTGCATGGTCCATGGAGATAATATACGGAGAAGGTATGTAAACACGTACAGTACCAGTTAAAGGTTTGGACACACCTACTCATTCAAGGATTTCTTTATTTTTTACTATTTTCTACATTGTAGAATAGTGGAGACATCAAAACTATGATATAACACATATGGAATCATGTAGTAACCAACAACAACAAAAAAGTGTTAAAAAATTATAATAATAGTGTAAGTAGCCACCCTTTGCCTTGACAGATTTGCACACTCTTGGCATTCTCTCAACCAACTTCATGAGGAATGCTTTTCCAACAGTCTTGAATGAGTTCCCACATATGCGGAGCACTTGTTGGCTGCTTTTCCTTCACTCTGCAGTCCAACTCATCCCAAACCATCTCAATTGGGTTGAGGTCGGTTGATTGTGGAGGCAGGGTCATCGGATGCAGCACTCAATCACTCTCCTTGGTCAAATAGCCCTTACACAGCCTGGAGGTGTGTTTTGCATCATTGTCCTGTTAAAAATGAATGATTGTGTTTAGTGGGACTAACGGGAAGGCGTATCACTACAGAATGCTGTGGTAGCCATGCTGGTATAAGTGTGCCTTGAATTCTAAATAAATCAGGGTGTCACCAGCAAAACACCATCACACCTCCATGCTTCACGGTGGGAACCACATTTGCAGAGATCATCCGTTCACCTGCTCTGTCTCAAATTTGGACTCATCAGACTAAAGGACAAATTTCCACCTGTCTAATGTCCATTGCTCATGTTTCTTAGCCTAAGCAAGTATCTTCTTATTGGTGTCCTTGAGTGGTTTCTTGCAGAAATTCAATAATAATAGCCTGAGTCATGCAATCTCCTCTGAACAGTTGATGTTGAGATGTGTCTGTTACTTTAACTCTGTGAAGCAATTATTTGGGCTGCAATCTGAGGTGCAGTTAACTCCTCTGCAGCAGAGGTAACTTTGGGGTCTTCCTTTCCTGTGGTGGTCCTCATGAGAGCCAGTTTCATCATAGCGCTTGATGGTTTTTGCGACTGCACTTGAAGAAACTTTCAAAGTTCTTGAAATGTTCAGGATTGACTGACCTTCAGGTCTTCAAGTAATGATGGACTGTCATTTCTCTTTGCTTATTTGAGCTGTTCTTGACCCAATATGGACTTTGTCTTTTAACAAATATGACTGTCTTGTCACAACACAACTGATTGGCTCAAACTCATTAAGGAAAGAAATTCCACAAATTAACTTAACAAGGCACACCTGTTAATTGAAATGCATTCCAGGTGACTACCTCATGAAGCAGGTTGAGATAATGCCAAGAGTGTGCAAAGCTGTCAAGGCAAAGGGTGGCTACTTTGAAGAATCTCATATTTTGATTTGTTTAACGCTTTTTTGGTTACTACATGATTCCATGTGTTATTAGATCGTTTTGATGTCGTCACTATTATTCTACAATGTATAAAACAGTCCAAATAAAGAACAACCCTGGAATAAGTAGGTGTGTCCAAACTTTGACTGGTACTGTAAGTGTTTACAAACATCATTAGGTTAGAAAAGACAAGGATAACAATGTCGGGTGAAAGTATAGATCGGTGATAAGCAATGTTCCCTTTGGGACTGGCACCCAGAATAAATATTAGCCCACAGAGAGAAGCACGAGATTGAACTTCACTCTAGAGTAGTGGTCACCTACTGGTCAATCCAAGGCATTACTAGTCAAACATTTCAGCAAAAAAAAAGACACTTTTTTTCCCACCCTCTTTATTTTTTGTCTCAGGCTGTTGCCGGTAGGTGCACCCAATTCAGCTGCCCTGCGTGCCGGGTAGACAACTGTTGCCATTTTGTACCATTTCATGTGTCTGAAGGTACAAACTCTGCCTTCCTGGCAGGCCCGGAGAGCAAATCAATTGCACTTTAGGCCTACCGCTGGCCAATCGGATGGCTCAGATTACTGTTTCTGCAGTAACGTAGCAGGCAAAAAAAGAAAGCTACCGCAAAGAGAGAGACTCAACACATACAGCAAAGAGAGAGACTCAACACATACAGCAAAGAGCTGCTGTTTTTTTATGAGTGAGTTCATGTTTAAGTTCTTACTCAGCACTGTCAACACTTGTAAGCCATAAAATGCACATTCTTCCCATTTCCACTCAGTGCTCCAACAAGCACTGCAGCAGCAATGAATGAGTAGGAAAGTGTACCTATAGGCTTGCGTTGTTATTATTATTAGCGGATTGGGTCATTTTTAGTATCGAGAAATGTTTCACTTTCTCTGTTCATAGGAGTAACATGAATTTATGCATGAGGCGACTCGAGCTTTGCCATCAGCTAGAAGAATGTGTCCCTTTTTGGTCAGTGGAGGAAAGGGAGAGCAGAGGGATGTTGACAGGCGGACCCTCAGTCTGCTGCTCTCTCCCTCTGCTGACCATCAGACGTAGGCACAATCAGCCCAGAAAAATACAAATAAAAGCTAATTATTTGGTTGTGCCTTACAAGTACAAGTAATTACAGGTGTTATCATATAGCCTACCTCAAATTTTTAAATATACTTTTTATTTTATTTTTAAATGGCCTGAACAACAATGCATTGGCAGGGCAACTCATTGCTTCAGTACTCTTTAATTGGTTAATGTTGCACAGGCGTACACTTTTTAAGTAATGTGTAAAAATGATCTGATCGGCATTTTGACTCAGAAAAGTTTGGTGACCACTGTTCTAGAGTTTTCCCTGTTAACACCAACGTTTCCCTTTACTGTGGTAGTTGTGATCTAATCAACGGAATATTAGCCACTTTCAATGCAACATACTGAAACTAAAAACTTTGCAAGAGATTTCATTGTAATAAACATACAACGCAGAACGCACTGCTACCACTGAGACTAAGTAGTGAACACACACACACAGGTTAGTCACAGGCACTCACCTGCCGAAGGCAAAGACGATGGTGAGCAGGGGCACCATCTTGAGCAGGTCCTGGCTGATGTAGGTGGCCATGACGGCCAGCTGCAGGAAGTAGAGTAGGAAGAGGGAGAGTGAGTCGCCCACGTAGTGCCGGTGGACTGCCACCTCCCGGCTCTCCTCCCCCACCTTGGCCTCATAGAGGGGTGTTAGGGCGCCGTAGCGCAGCCGCGCAAACCCCTGCACCAGCACACCTGGGAGAGGGGGTGGGAGGGGAGGGAGGAGAAGAGATGGGTGGAGGGAAGAGGGAAGAGGAAGACAGTGCAGGGGGGGGGGGGGGGACCGAGATAGAGGAAGATTGGTACTCTCCCAACTCTCCCAAAAAAAGTGATAAAAACATTAGCATTGCCCAGAGCAAAGAAGTGACACACATTTAATCTATTCAATAATCTCTAATAGGTGATAACATATATCACAGCCCAACCCTAATAGTCCACAGTCTTACCTAGCATAATGGGTATGACAGCAAAGAAGGAGCAGCGCAGTGTGTACACCAGCCTGAGAGGGGCGCTGTCCAGGGGTGGGACATCAAAGGGCAAAAGGGCATAGCCGCCCCACACAAGTAGAGGGAAGAGAACAGCTGCAGCACCAATGCCCAGGCCAAGTTTCAGAACATCCCCACAACTACCACCACATATAACAGAGAAATCTGGGTTCAATAAAACTACAGCCAAACCTGGAGAAAATTGGGTTTGTAGAATACAATAACTCAAAGTATTAATAAAAAAAATTAAACAGCCTTCTCTTTGGTCGATGACGATCGGAAATATGTAGACTTCTTATTATGCTGCCTCAAATTTTACATGACAATTTTCATACCAATTTCTCACAACAGGAAAGAGATTCATTTTTACATTTTATTCACTTAGCTGACACTCATATCCAGAGCGACTTTCATCTTAAGATAGCTAGGTGGGACAACCACATATCACAGTAAGTACTTTTCCCCACAATAAAGTAGCTATCAGGGGTGAGGAGGGGGTGCTGTGGGATTATTTCAGATACTCTTTTGAAGAGTTAGTTTTTCAGATGTTTTCGGGAGATGGGCAGGAACTCTGTTGTCCTAGCTTCAGGGGGAAGCTGGTTCCACCATTGGGGTGTCATTAGAGCTAAAAACATGTCTAATCAGAGGGGAAAAGATCAGATAATCGTTTTATGTAACCTATATTTTTTAGAATCCAGTTGTGTTGATATACCGTTTATTGAAAATTTTACATGATGACAAATGCTTTTTTTCTTCATAGGAATGTACTTGAATCCCTACACTGATTAGAACTTAAATGGAACTGACCCCAATTAGTATTAATGGTATTGGTCCGGCACTGGTACATACGTGTGTAGTTGTCCGGCTCCTCTGTCCACTGTGGGTAGTAGAGTACTGGTGGGGCTGTTGGTGTCTGGGGCTCTAAGAAAGGTCTCTTCTCAGTATCCATCTCTCCATATTTGCTATTTTCGAGTGGGAACTCCTCCCATTTGCTAGATGGACGCACTATCACTGTCGGAGTGAAGACCTGCGCAACCTTCTCTGGCATCCAATTCACTGGGCCTTCCTCTTCCTCATCATCTGCAAGCGAACCATCCATTTCCTCACCTTGGCCTCCCTCAAACTCATCATCTCTCCATCTCTCTCCCTCTGGCATGCTCTCTCTCCATTTTGCCTTTCGCTCACTCTCTGGCTGGCTCTCCTGTCCCTCCAGAAGCTCTGTGCTCCCTCCTATCCTCTCTGCCTCCCTCTCCTCCTCCCCTTCAGCTCCCTCGCTCTCAGACACCACACCTCCTTTCTCTCCCTCTCTGTCTCCCAGCCACAGCAAAGTGCTAGGCTCCAAGGCAGCGGAGCTGGTTTCCTTTTTCGCCTCTTGCTTCTCATCCTCTTCCCCCTTCTCTTTTTCCATCCCCCTGTGCTCTAGGCCCTGTTGTTCCGTTCCAGGTGTTTGAGGTCCTGCAGCAGTAGACCCACTGGTTTTAGAAGGCCCTCCGGCTCTGTCTTCATCTGGATTTAAAGTCAGGTGCACGGACATCACTGTTTCTCACCTGTCTCTATCTGTATGATATTCCCGTCTGGGCTGTGTTGTGTGTGCAATTATTGGCCAGTGTGTCTTCCTGCAAAGTGACTATTTACTTTTCAGTTTCAAGATTTACAATTATAAGTTGGTGCCAAACCTCATTCTCATAAGGTCAAGTTCTATTCATTCACCTGAAAGGGAAGAGTGACAAAACAATGGTTTGCAGGCACACAGTAAAACAATCCATTTGATAAGCTAATGAGCTGAGAGTCATCAGTGAGCATTGAACTTTGAATCTTTAAAATGGATGAAGTGTACCTTCCTCTACGGAATGCGATTTATCAACATTCTAAAGCCCACTGCACGCACGAGATACATATTGATTTATATTATACTACTAGTAGCCTACCAATGAGATGCAGTTCTTTAATAATGAAAAACGTATTCCTACTTTAATATAGGCGTAGTACGGAAACGGATTACTTTAAAAATAAGCAATGTCGCAATAACTTGTTTTGTGGGTCTGGTTTAGAGTATTTGATTTTGCGACAACATTGCGTTCTCCGTTTCCGCACTATGTCCATATCGCAAAAACGTTTTTGTGAGTCTCTCTGGTCTCCAGATACTGGACCTTATCCTACCTATCCAGTGCCATTAAATCCATGACATAAGGAACTTTGAACTGATGTACTTAGTTAGTCGTAGTTAGACTGACTTACCCGACGTCTAGGCTGCATGCTGCTCCATAAGATTAAAATAGTAAAAACGTGGAATTGGCTCAGTGCAAGAAGGAAGTGTTTTTCAGATTTGTGTCGTAATGTGAAACTCGAGTTGTTTGACAGGTGCGGCAAGGTAAATCGTTGCGGCAAGGTAAATCGTTGCAGAAAAGTTTTTGTGGTTACTCATATCATGTGATAACTCCACCCACGATGACGTTTCGTTTTGAAGTAGGCCACAGTGCACATTTTTTTATTTATTATTTTGTTATTTTTAAACAATGGCGATGCCTCTCATAATTAGGCTGTATTGGTTACCCATAATTGTATTATAGCACTGCCTATTTCATTGTCTAAATACATATTAAATACATGCTCTCAAAATAGGTTTTCCTCGCATTTATAATAATTACACTATTCAAACATAGATTTTCATAAATCGCAGGTAGGTTTATTACTATACCGCTCGTCACTAGTCTATCGACAGTCTACTGTACAAGGAGGAGACTGTCCCACTGCGCTCCTGTAATACATACTGGGACGGCAGGTAGCCTGGTGGTTAGAGCGTTGGACTACTAACTGAAATCTGTTGTTCTGCCCCTGAACAAAGCAGTTAACCCACTGTTCATAGGCCGTCATTGAAAATAACAATTTGTTCATGACTTACCTAGTCAAATAAAGGTCAAATAAAAAAAATACTAACGTGCTGCATGTTTGCCTCCACGGCGAAACGGAACAATTGTATTTTTATTTAAACAGGGAGTCATATTGAGATTAAACATCTATTTTACAAGAGAGCCCTGTATACATTACAATAAAAACAGAATAATATAACATACACATATGTGTATAAAACAATATAATTCAGCACACAATGACAAAATAAACACTATTTTGAAAAACGTTTCAAAGAGCGAATCATATTCGTTCATGTACTTCTTATTAGCCAATAGTAGACGCTATTGCCTTCATCAAGGGTGGGCTCCTTCTGAAACTTGCACCTGTTACAGTGATCTATAAATCTGTTGTCATGTTTGCTTGCCATGATGGAGCATCATATTCCATATTCTAAGAAATCTTGTAAAATTAACAGATTTATGCATTTGTGATATATTTTTGATTAGAAACTGGGTGGTTCGAGCCCTGAATGCTGATTGGTCTACAGCCATGGTTTATCAGACTGTATACCACGGGTATGACAAAACATTTAGTTTTACTGCTCTAATTACGTTGGTAACCAGTTTATAATAACAATAAGGCTCCTCGGGGGTTTGTGATATATGGCCAATATACCACACCTAAGAGTCGTGCATAAGAACAGCCCTTAGCAGTGGTATATTGGCCATATACCACCCCTCCTCGGGCCTTATTGCTTATTTACCTCATAGACCTCAGGATGGGTAGCCTGTTTAGAGAAGTCAACTCTGGCACTATTCTAACTTCGTCTGCACACATTGGTGGAATTTACAGGTTGATACCCATCTGCATGTGCTCTATGGCAATTCTGGAAACTGATGATGTTTTTGCAAGCTAGCTAGCTACTATTTTAGCTAATCACAAGTGCAGTACGTGGTTAGCTAGCTAGCTAACAATGTCAATAGTTGTGGCTAGCTATCGTACATTCAAGCTGAAATAGCCAGGCTAACAATACGGAGAAGAGTGGTGTTTTGGTGCACAAAACAGAGGGTGCAGCGAAAGTGAGCGAGGAGAGGGTGTGGCCCACAGTTGACTGCAACAACCATTGACAGCCAGCTAATGTTATAGACAGCAAGAGCAAGACATAACTATAAATTCACTATTCTATTGATGCCACATGGCTGGGAATACAGATATGCATCTGTTGGTCATAGATACCTTTACAAAACAATGGGCCTCAGGCTCTCGTTACGGTATTTTTGTGCATTCAAATTGTCATCGATAAAGTGCCATTGTGTTTGTTGTCTATAGTTTATGCCTGCCCATACCATAACCAAGTTGCCAACATGGGCCACTCTGTTCACAACGTTGACATCAGCAAACCGCTTGTCGACACGACACCATACACGTGGTCTGCGGTTGTGAGGCTGGTTGGATGTCCTGTCAAATTATCTAAAATGACTATGGTAGAGAAATTAACATTTCATTCTCTGGCAACAGCTCTGGTGGACATTCCTGCAGTCAACATGCCAATTGCACCCTCCTTCAAAACATGAGACATCTGTGGCATTGTGTTGTGTGAAAAAACTACACATTTTAGAGTAGCCTTTTGACCCCCAGCACAAGGTGCACCTATGTAATGATCATGCTGTTTAATCAGCTTCTTGATATGCCACACCTGTCAGGTGGATGGATTATCTTGCCAAAGGCGAAATGCTCACTGACAGGGATGTAAACAAATTTGTGCACAACATTTGAGCGAAATAAGCTTTTTGTGCATATGGAAAATCATGAGGATCTTTACATGTTGTGTTTATATTTTTGTTCAGTGTAGATTACAACATTCCATGTAGCTAGCTAACACAACAAGGAGAGAGAGAAAAAAGACAGGAGGGGAGTCTCTATGAGCCTGGGAAGGATCCCACCGCTCTCACGTGGTGCGTCTGTCTGTTTGTGTGTGTGCCTGCCTGCCTGCCTGCCTGTGTGTGTGTGTTTCCCTCAAACCTTGTCTATGTGTATGAAGTAAATCACTTTTCTTTGCAGGGAGGGCAATGTAATGATGCCCAAAGAGAGCCTACCAACAAATGACTCCTTCCTCCCAGACCTGGACAAGCTAGACGTATGACACACAAACACCATGCACACTACGTCTCTTTCCTAACGTTTAAAAAAAATAAGATAGCCCAAAAACATCCCCTAGCCTTTAACCCCTTAGCCGATTGCATGTCTGAAGGAACCAGATAGGTGTAAACAATATTGCCGAAACTCCCTGTATCCCGTTGGAAGGCTAGGTGGAGCCGCCTCCATATTACTTACACCGGTCCAATAATTGCTGTTCTTCAAACACCAAAGGGTTTGGGGCTCAGTGCAAGAAAATTGGAGTTGTTGTTGGACCTGGCATAACACTTCTCATTCATGTGTCTCATTCTGACAGTTAATTTTATGTCCAGAAGGGAGAGATATTGGCTGAGGTTGATTTGGACCCAACTCCAGTGCCTCACTGTTCCGGTAAGGGTCGAAAAACGAAGCATTTTGCCACAGTGCAGGTGCTCTGTGGCAACAAAAAAAAGGTGATTTATAAGTTAGCATACTATTATGGGTGTAAACCTGTATGACCAGAAATGTGGTCAAAGAGGATCAGACCAAGAAACGAGCGGTTCTCTGTCACTGACACACTTCCTTTTCACCGAACCGAGTTTCCTGTGTAGGGGTGGTTGCCATGGAGACGGTGAACAGCTGCTTGGAGCCTGCCGGCTGGAGAGCAATGTGAGGGTATGGTCAGACTTCTTGAGGAGCCACCTGCACCCTCACACAATCTGTCATCCACGAGTACAACCACGATGGGTGAGAGCAAATAGTAACAGACAAAAATAGTAACAGCCAAAGATGCACACCCAAAGAGTTGACGAGGTGGAGAACAGATAATGGACTTGAAATATTATTAAGAAAGTCACATACGCTACATTATTCTCAGTGCCTTTCTTAGGGTACATAGAGTCATATTGTGTGGCTGGGTCGACTCCAATTATTTTACACAGAGTACGTTATCCGCCTACCGTAGAGCTAAAAACATTAAAGACAGTGTTGTCCAATCAGACATCAGCCAAGGCGCAAACAAGACCAGCCTCCTGCATATTCCCCCGGCAACAACAGGTGTGGCAATTGTACTCAATTCCAGTACACCAAACGTATGACCGGGTCGAGACATAAAAATCTACAGTACCATCCATTGTAATTCTCGCAATGTGATCTATGTGATTCGCTGCCTGTGCGGCTTATTTTACGTTGGAGTTACGCACTAGGTGGCAACATTGACCACAGCCTGAGTACCAACCTGTATGGTCTACCAGGCTGTCTCCCATTAGCACCACCCAGCTGAAGAGAGTTTTCTACCTAATTGTCTTCCCCATGCCCTATATGAACTTGTCCATTCCCTTTGTGATTATTCTGAAGAAGGTCTTTTAATCTTGTCTAATAAAACAATGTATTGGTAAGCGAGCGGTGCGCCTTTTCCTGTCCAATGATGTCCACACAGAGTGTGTTTCCCATATACCACAGCAGAACTAACTTGGAATTCTTAGGAAAATAACTTCATTTTGGCATTGTGTCGCTAGGGAGGCCCACAATCTGGAAGTGTTTGGCCAGGGGGAGGCTCTGCTTCAGGGCTCAGTGCTGGAGGATCTAGAGGACAGACTACACTTCTTCATAGAGGGCTACCTACAGGTAACTGACTGGTGATCCTCTACCATGACTCTCCATTACGGGTTATCACCAACCCTCATTCTGCAAAAGTACAAGACTGGAATATCTAAAAAGATCCATATCCACCCAAATATACTTTGTTCTTTACAAAGGCCCCATTTGGTACAATCACTCCTTGAATGACTGATTTTCATCAGTTTGTCATCTCTCCTTTCTCCCTTCCTTCTGCCATCCCTCTCCCTCCCAGGGGTTCCAGGTGCTGTGTGACCTGGCCGATGGCTTCTCCGGCCTGGGTTCAAAGGTCACTGAGATGCTGCAGGACTCCTATGGGGGACGGGGCATCCTGAGCTGGGAACTTGCACCTGTTAGTCACCCAGACACAGTGAGTGACGAGAGGGAGGTTGTTTGCAGTGTATTTTCAGGCAGTTCCTCAGTTAGCGCTGTTTTTTTCGACAGGGTCATGTTCATCAGGGCACACAATGAAAAACGCTTTGCAACGGAAAATTAGCATTTCTTATTGGCCAAGTCCAGGTCATCCCTTCCTGTTTCAATCAGCTTTCTTCCGTTTGGTGCCTAATGAACATGGCCCAGGTATTTGGCATGTAATGCCATTGGTCTTATTCTCCGTAAGCTTGCAGATAAATGTCATTCATAGAGCTCAGCTGAGATCTGCGGTTGTCTTGTTTTTATTTCACAATTTGCTACAGATTTAATGACTATAATGTAATAAGGTTGTCCGTCTCTCATAGAGTAATTGTGTTTTATGCACAACTCTTGTCTGGTGTTGTGAATAAGTACAGCTGCCAAAGCGCTCGTATAGTGCTATGACATTGTGTAGCTTTCCTCGGACCCTGATGAAGCTCTACCACCTGTTGAACTACTCCTTAGGCATGGTCCACATGGCCAATAACAGCTCCTTCGTCTGCCTTTTGACCCTGAAAGGTGGGCTGGGCGGACGGCCCGCCCAACCCCCCTCCTTCCCCCACCTCAACTACGGCATGATTCAGACAGACACCACTCTCTTTCTCTCATCTATCATCAATCAAACTTATTTATAAAGCCCTTCTTACATCAGCTGATGTCACAAAGTGCTGTACAGAAATCCAGCCTAAAACCCCAAACAAATTAGTGTATTCGGCTATTTCAGCCACACCTGTTGCTGACAGGTGTATAATATTGAGCACACAGCCATGCTATTTCCATAGACAAACATTGGCAGTAGAATGGCCTTACTGAAAAACTCAGTGACTTTCAATGTGGCACCATCATAGGATACCACCTTTACAACAAGTCAGTTTGTTGAATTTCTGCCCTGCTAGAGCTGCACCTGTAAGTGCTGTTATTGTGAAGTGGAAACGTCTAGGAGCAATAACGGCTCAGCCGCGAAGTGGTAGGCCACACAAGCTCACAGAATGCAACCACCGAATGTTGAAGCGCGTACGAATCGTCTCAACACACTACTGAGTTCCAAACTGCCTCTGGAAGCAACGTCAGCACAAGAACTGTTCGTCGGGAGCCGTATGAAATAGGTTTCCATGGCCGAGCAGCTGCACACAAGCCTAAGATCACAATGTGCATTGCCAAGCGTCAGCTGGAGTGGTGTAAAGCTCGCCACCACTGGACTCTGGAACAGTGGAAACACCTTCTATGGAGTAATGAATCACATTTCACCATTGAAGTCCGACGGACTAATCTGAGTTTGACGGATGACGGGGGAAATGCTACCTGCCCCAATGCATAGCGCCAACTGTAAAGTTTGGTGGATTAGGAATAATGGCCTGGGGCTATTATTCATGGTTCGGGCAAGGCCCCTTAGTGAAAGGAAATCTTAATGCTACAGCATACAATGACATTCTAGATAATTCTGTGCTTCCAACTTTGTGGCAACAGTTTGGGGAAGGCCCTTTCCATTTTCAACATGACAATGTCCCTGTGGCCAAAGCGAGGCCCATACAGAAATGGGTTGAGATCGGTGTGGATGAACTTGACTGGCCTGCACAAAACCCTGACCCTATCAAACACCTTTGGGATGAATTGGAACGCCGACTGCGAGCCAGGCCTAATGGCCCAACATTCGTGCCTGACGTCAATAATGCTCTTGTGGCTGAATGGAAGCAAGTCCGCGCAGCAAGGTTCCAACATCTAGTGGAAAGCCTTCCCAGAAGAGTGGAGGCTGTTATAGCTGCAAAGGATGGAACAACTCCATATTAATTTTGGAATGAGATGTTCGATGAGCAGGTGTGCACATACTTTTGGTCATGTAGTGTATATAGACTCGATTGAGCAGTAGTGCAAATGATTGACATCGCTCTCTCCCCTTGTTGCTTGAGAGGATTTTTTTTTTGTATGCCACCCCTAAGATGTCTGACAACCCCAGAAATGTGTATTTTTGTCTCCTCCATCCGTCACTCTGGTACCACTCCAGCTCTGTGCTGGCTCTGGCCCTGGACTCCCTCATTGTACCTCGGCTGAGGTACAACAGCGCCTCCATGTGGGAATTTGCCGAAGCACTGGCCGTGTCCGGGAGAAAGGAGTGCTGGGTGCTTTCTTTGACCAGGTCTCTACTGTATGTCAGAAAATACTGTATCCCAATGAGACTAATCTGGTTAGTTAAAAAAAAAAGGTTTAATCAGGTACAAGTACTGGTTGGCTTCAGTTATCCCCCTCAAAGAAACCATTTGAAGGGATCGTCCAGGACACAAGATAATCATTATGTCTTCCCCACATAGCCTACTATACATTTATCAGGTTTACTGTGTGTGTGTGAGACAGTCAGGTTTTAGTCTGTTCTCTTCCGTTTGGTGCCTAATGAATATGACCGAGGTGTGTGTGTATGTTTCTCAGGTGGTAGCTGCGTACGGAGCCCTCCCCTTTCCTATGGCGCAGGGCAGCTCTCTCCCTGACACCCTGGGTGACTGCGCAAACACGTTGCTGTGGAAACCCCTATCGGCTTGCCCCGAGCAGGGCGACGGCCATGATTGACCGACGCTGCACACAAGCTGCTCAAGGGTTTAGAGTTGCAGAGTCTGGTTAGGTGAGTCAAAGAACATGGCTGTTATGTTACTATTGCGTTACTCTGTCGACTGCAAGTGTATTTCTGGGGCATGGAAGCCTATGTGTACCAGTGGAGGCTGCTGAGGGGAGGACGGCTCATAATGATGGCTGGAACGGAGCGAATGGAATGGCATCAAACATTAGGAGACCATGTGTTTGTATTTGATACCATTCCACCAATTCCACTCCAGCCATTACCACAAGCCCATTCACCCCAATGAAGGTGCCACCAACCTCCTGTGATATGTACATCTGGGTATTCCAACACATAGGGTTTAGAGTTTTAGATGCAAAACGCCAATACCACTCCGGATGTGTATCAGATAAGTGATTTTCGTCAGCTTTATTCAAAGGTTGAATTAACATTGTTGCAGATGTATTCAATGGTTCTGAAGGTGTGTGGAAACATTGCTGATGTTAATGTGCGTTGCTGTAACGTTGCGGTCCCATCTCCAGCCAGCTGAGACCAGGGATGCAGCCGCCCACCCCGCTGCATAGCCTTGATTGTAGGGAAGACGTGCTAGCCTCCTACATCAATGCCCACTACCCTGCTACGCCTTGGTGAGTGTCAACCTCACATACACACACTCCCATACAATACCACATGTATTCAAACACACACCAGCACGGACAATGTCACACACTCGCATACAGGCAGGCTCGGAGACATGGCCACATGCACGCATTAAACACACACTACTGTAGTATTTTGATAGCCTACACCGAACCAATCCTGCTGATTTTTAAACCAGGAAAATCACAATTGCCCATTTCTTTCTCCCCTGTGCAGTTCGGTCCAGCTTGTATCAAGCCCCAGTAAACTGACCCCGCCCTTCCCACAGATATTCAGCCAGTCCCTGGGTCCCCAGGGCTTTCTGCAGAGTCAGGCCCATCCCCCCCAACTGTGAGTAAATCTAATCTGGATGTTTCTGGTCTATTCATCTGTGGCTTGTCCCGTATCTCTCACTCTCCGGATCTCTGTCTGCTCTTAACGAAGTCTGTCTCTATCTGACTCGGTCCATGCCTCTGTTTCTGCTATCATGTTTTATTAGTGGTATGTACAGGATACACATGGTGTACACTTTCCAATGAAATGCTTACTTGCAGGTTCCTTCTTGACAATGCAACAACAATTATAAAATATACCAATATGAACATAACGTAAATGGCTCAGTAGAATGAAATATATATATATATATATATATATATATATATATATAATTTGTATAATACGGGAAGGCAAAATGTATAGTACAATATTTACACATGTATCAGGGAAAGGGGATTGGTGGGCAAGTGTTTTAAATTTGGTAGTAGTATAATAGTAAACGCCATGTTGTCTGGCTACACAAGTGATTTGTATGTGGATATTCAACCCTTTGTCTTTCTGCCTGTCAGTCAGTTCTATTTCTCTCATTGTGCCCAGATCTCTGCCTCACAATATCTATCACTACATAATCTATTGTTATGCCTCACTATGCTTGTACCCAACAGTCTCTCATTATTGGCAGGTCCTTCCCTCTAACATTATTTGATTCTCTTCCACAGCGAGGTGCCCTAGTCTCCTCCTCCGGGTGCACACCTCCCTGCACTCGTCTCCGGCCCTGGGCCCGTGGCTGTTGGAGCTGCAGCGTGGTGCCAGCGCCCTGGACCCCCGCCGCATCGCCCCCAGCTTCCTCTCCCGGGGTACTGAGCTGGCCGACTTTCAGGAGTCTCGGAAGCAACTCGGCCTCCTGGTTCGCTGTTACCGCGACGATAGCAGAGGCATGATGCGACAATCGATTGACTGACATCCACAAGAGTAATTTTCTCTTTTCCGTCTTCTGCATTGTTAGCCCAGAACGATTCTGCACACTCCATACCATCCGAATAGATGGGTCTCGATGGACCGCGACTGGAATTGACAGACCCACCCGTCCACATTGTATAGTCACCAGAGGATCAACTCGAGATCATACAGACTCACTTAGACTTGATAAGGATTGGGGATTCTGGTTGGAAACAATGGACTCGCTGTTTGAGATGGTGACGGAGAACTGTTACGATAGAATATTGAGGTTTTAATTGACAAAAGATAATAGTTGGACAGTGAAACTAAGTCCTTATGAAATAAGAGAGAAAATAGGGTGGTAGAATAAGGTCGATGAAGGGAGAATATGGTAGGCTACATATGAGAACTGATAGTCACTTCCCCCTCAAGTTTCAGAGTTTATTCGCCATGTGCACAGGATACAACAAGTGTAAAACATTAGTGAAATTCTTACTTTGATCTCTTTCCCAACAATGCAGTGATAATATATATATATTTTTTTAATAAACCACAAAAATGTAAGTGTGTACACATAAATGTTAATCATACAAATGTCCAGTTGTCAATAGTTTCCTATATTGGGATAACATAAGATGCAATCATGGTAAATGTATGCTAGAATCTGTGGCAGTGAGGAAATTAAAAGTGCAATTATGTTTGAAATGTAGTTTTTCTATTCATGTCACTAGCTGGCAGCATTGAAGTATGGACATAAATTCACGGACAGGTAAGAAAAAGCTGTTCCTTTAAGCACCAGCAGCACCGAGATGGATTAAATCCATTACGCATTAATCTCTGTAAAAAAGTTAAAATCATTAACATTAAGAATCATTTAATGGGGGCAAAACATATTTAAAGATCTGTGTGGCCGGCCCCTTACATCTACAAGAGGCGTTCGATGTTTTGCCTACAGCTTGAAACAACCTTCTCTGTCGTGTCTATTTGTGAGAATCGGGTTCGCTACAGCCTGAATGACAAAATGGAAAGTATCTGTTAACCACACACCCACAGCTCATTCAGAGGAAGCTGGCCAGAAGCAGTTAACCCCTATCGCGTTTCATATCACCATGACAAGAGATCAAGAGAAGAGAAACTTTCGAGGATTTCAAAAACGAGAGACATAGAATTAGATGTCTAAAGTCTGTCTTCCAGATAGCTATTAGATCAATTATCTTTCACCGACTATGGATAACCTCAACTCCTCCAACACCTCCAGCTTGGACCCCACCTCCCCGGATTCGGGCCGCCTGATTTCGAGCATCATCCTGGGGTTGTGCTGTGCGTTGGGCCTCCCTGGTAACATAGCTGTCCTGGTGTTCATCCTGCGCGGCTCGTCCCGACGCCCCAACTTTACCCTGTGCCTCATACTGAACCTGGCGTCCTCCGACATCTTATGCCTGGCCACTGTGCCCATGTGGATTTATTCTCTCCTGCACGGCTGGACTCTGGGCAGTGCCACCTGCAAGCTAGCCACCTTCCTGCTCTACCTCAGCCTGTACGCGAACGTGCTAACGGTCACTCTACTCGGTGTCCAGCGCTATCTCCAGGTGTTATACCCGCAAATGTGGAACCGGCTGGGGCGCAAGGGGAAGGCGGTGCTGGTCCTGGCCCTGTGGGGGCTCGCCTGCGCCCTGACTGCCCCCGCCGTGACCACTCGCTATGTGGGTGATGGCGAGCTCAAGTGCCGGAGACACAGTGAATCCGATGCTGAAAGAGTAGCGGTCCTCATCTTGGAGACCTTTCTGGGGTTTGTGGTCCCATTCTTTGTGCTGGTCACGTCCTACTGCTGCCTCCACCGGCAGGTGAACCAGACGGCGCTGTTCAACAGCGCCAGGTTGACGCGGCTGGTCACCAGTGTTCTGGTCGCCTTCTTTGTCCTCTGGGTCCCCGTGCACATTGTCAACATGGTGGACATTGCCGGCATGGTGCTGCGGGCTTCCCGGCCAGAGGCGTCGGCAGTGCTGCTGCGCCACAGGAGCGCGGCAGCACGTGTCGTCCGGAGCTTCACATTTGTCAACAGCTGTTTGGACCCCTTCCTGTACGCCTTCGCCTCACGGAGGAACTGGAATTAGCCCAAGCGGGAAGCAGGCCACAAAGATCTGATGTCTGAAGTTGTCCTCTGCAGGTGCGACAAAAGGGATGTGACTGGCATGCCAACCCATAACCCTCACCCTACCCATAACCAACCCCCCTAACCGTAACAAGTCCTTTCACCCCTGCTATTTGTCCTCAACAAAACCCCCATTATTTGGTTGCTGAATCTGGGTCTGTATAGCCTGTACTTTCTGTGTATCCATAGGGTAGCCTAGATTAGTCCCTTTGGCGATCTATCTCCCTTCAAGCTTGACCACCGTTGGTGAAATCCTCAATTATATTGCTTCCGTGAGCTTTCTCATGCATAAATAAATTGGTAATGTTTTCATGATTAACTAGATTTTTGGTTTCTCTTGCAGTACACGTAGGCTACTTCTGCTTTGTTTCGGAGGAGCCCCAATTTCCCACTCTAAAAAATCAACTAGGGCATGTGTTTGATTAGCAAACTAGAAATATGTTTGCATTAAATGAATTAATCGTGTTTATGTTCATTGTTTGTTGTACATGACTCAAAGAAAATCCCGATGAATTAAATTAATTAATGTAAATCCAATGAGAATGAGGTCCCTCAAAACAATGACTCTGATATGGTTAGCTATTGAGCATGCTCCAAGCCCACCGGATGCAAAAAAGTTCGTAGGAGGGGGACGTTTCATGGACGAATAACCAGGACTTGCAAGAGTACTTTCACCTAATCATTTGGCATCCTTGATATTAAGGGTAAGTAATTCAGACATATCTACATGAATTGATTTAGTTCAATAGGGTGAGTGATAAATAGTTATTTGACATTTGAGACATTTCTCAGGGGGTGTTTAAGTTACTGTTAGTCATTCTTCAATGTCCAGAGAATATGAAGTTATTGCGCAAGACGTATCCGCGGGCTCATATGTTGCGTTTCCTGCCTAAGAAATAAATGTTCATGCGTGACTGCGTCTCCCTACCGGCGCCTTGTGATGACTCTTCAAGTTTTTCATCTAGGAGCCAGGCTAAATAGCTTAACCAGAGGACCTTTTTCTGCCTCTGTAACATCACATTAGCTCATCAGTAGGATCTTTTCCTTTGTATTTGGTCTTCATTGGTCTGTCATGGAAATCATATTTGGCCGTAAAATTTTTTTTTAATTTAAAAAGAAAATATATATATTGAATCTATTTAATTAGGTGAAATATTGCATGTTGTTTTTCTGCTCTCTGGTCCTAATATATATATATATATATAAGGTTGAGTAACAGTCTTCACATTTCAGTGTGTGTAATTATAGATATTGTAATACTTATTCACAATAGAAATATTTCTTCTGTTGTATAAACTTTGTAAAATAATATATATTTTTACCAGATACATCACAAAATAAAGCAGTGTCATCGTGCTCTGAGATTTGTATGCACCTCCTCGACAATACATGATAAGTTCATATTTTTGTCTTTTATTATTATTATCTGTTATCATATTTACACTTGCGTTTTAATGATGTAGCTGAAATGCCATGTTAAATATTTAGTGTTATCTACTTTATTACCGTATTTGAGGAAATACGGTATATTTATTTTTATCATTTGCTAATGCATATAATTTTTTTCATTTCAGCGACATATGTGGCATTGCAAACGTGTCGCCAGGGAGGGTAGTAGGTACAAATACTTAACATTATAAACTACATCATTATGGAAGAAGCCAACATTATCTGTGCATACAGTTGAAGTCAGAATTTTACATACACTTAGGTTGGAGTCATTAAAACTAGTTTTTCAACCACTCCACAAATTTCTTGTTAACAAACTATAGTTTTGGCAAGTCGGTTAGGGCATCTACTTTGTGCACGACACAAGTAATTTTTCCAACAGTTGTTTACAGACGGTGAAATAATCTGTATCACAATTCCAGTGGGTCAGAAGTTTACACACACTAAGTTGACTGTGCCTTTTAAACAGCTTGGAAAAGCTTCCAGAAAATTATGTAATGGCTTTAGACGCTTCTGATAGGCTAATTAACATAATTTGGGTCAATTGGAGGTGTACCTGTGGATGTATTTCAAGGCCGACCTTCAAACTCAGTGCCACTTTGCTTGACATGGGAAAATCAAAAGAAATCAGCCAAGACCTCAGGAAAAAAATGGTAGACCTCCACAAGTCTGGTTCATCCTTGGGAGCAAAACACCTGAAGGTACCACGTTCATCTGTACAAACAATAGTACGCAAGTATAAACACCATGGGACCACGTAGCCGTCATACCGCTTAGGAAGGAGACACGTTCTGTCTCCTAGAGATGGATGTACTCTGGTGCAAAAAGTGCAACTCAATCCCAGAACAACAGCAAATGACCTTGTGAAGATGCTGGAGGAAACCGGTACAAACTTATCTATATCCACAGTAAAACTAGTCCCATATCGACATAACCTAAAAAGCCAGACTACAGTTTGCAACTGCACATGGGGACAAAGATTGTACTTTTTGGAGAAATGTCCTCTGGTCTGATGAAACAAAAATGGAACTGTTTGACCATAATGACCATCTTTATGTTTGAAGGAAAAAGGGTGATGCTTGCAAGCCGAAGAACACCATCCCAACCGTGAAGCATGGGGGTGGCAGCATCATGTTGTGAGGGTGCTTTGCTGCAGGAGGGACTGGTGCATGTCACTAAATAGATGAGGGAGGAAAATGATGTGGATATATTGAAGCAAAATCTCAAGATATCAGTTAGGAAGTTAAAGGTTGGCCGCAAATGGGTCTTCCAAACAGACAATGACGCCAAGCATACTTCGAAAGTTGTGGCAAAATGGCTGAGAACAATTTTCACGTGCATTTCCACCAATTCTTTTTTTTTACTGAGAAAGTCTGTGGTATTGCGTGAGGCCGATCGGTTTTATCTTCCCATTTGTACTCAAACCTTCGTATCAAATTGCTACGTTTTTCTAAGGAGTTCATGCGGCATATCAACTGTACCTCTATCTACATTATTTTGCTGAGCTCGATCGGTACTCTCCACGCATGAAGGAGATCTTTCGACGCAAAGGTGGAGCGGCTGGAAGAAAGACATCTCATGGTTGGCCATCTCCAAGGTTTGTATTAAAGTGGTTATGCTTATAAAATGCTTTTTATGCCCCTGTCATTACAATTGCGTGAGCATAATTCTCTATACATATGGTAGGCAAATGTGCCAAGAGGTATGCAGGTTTTCACTTAATCAAAACACTTAATCATGTGATTCTACTGATTACATCTGCTTCAGCCAGAGATGAGGTAATTGGTAAACTCACATGGTGAACTTTTTGGTCAGAATGCCTCATTTTGTGTTTTGATTTGGTTGAGATCTTGTTGAGATCTTGTGTAGATGTTGAGTACTAGTCTTTTGGGCTCCAGAGACCTAAGTATTGTCTACCACACCAATAACCTTGCTCAAAACTTGCAGTTTGCGACCAAGACTGCAGAGTTCTTTTTTTTCAAACTGCTGCCTAAAATGCTGAATATTGTCAGAATGGGTTCCCTTTTTTCCCCCTCAGGATGACACAATTACATACAAGATGAGCATGTGTCAAGTCCTTGAGCACCTTCCTGAACGAAGACCATGAGAAACTTGTGACGGAATATCTGGTGAGTTACTACATACACTGATGTTACTTCCTTCCCTAGTTCTCCAATGAATGCTTTCAGTGCTCACTGGGATGTCCAACCTTATATTTCATGTTGTACTATTTTTTTAAATAATGTATGTATCTGTATTACTTCATACAGTTGGAAATGTACAGACTTAATTTGTTGACAATTTTATGAAGAAAATTACGTTTGTTTTACAATTGACAATTTTATGCTCAGCAATCAGCATATTTAACTTTGCCTTGCCTTGCCTTGCCACACTTTGTCTAGACTCGGAAAATGTATTTGTCAGATTTTACTCCACAGAACACAAACCTTGAGTCCAACACTTCCATGGAGCTAACTGTAATGGGAGTGTATGTCATAAAGAAGGATGGTGTGGAGCCTGGAGATGACCCAGAGGACATCGGTGTGGAGGCCCTCGGTGGTTTGGGGAACATTGCGATGGCTTGTGCTCTGTTGTTTGGACTGATATACTGTTTGGACCTAAGCTACCCACCAGAGCTCAAATACACTTTTGAAGTCCTGCAGAAGATTATTCTAAATCTGGACGTGCAGAGGTTGTTGTCACAATTCCAAAAAAACCAAAACAAGCTCACTCCAGAAGCTTGAAGAAGACTGATAGAAGTCTGGTATTTGTCCATATCTCTGCAATGCAGATTTTTTCTTTAATGTTTAACTTTGAATGTTTAAAATTTGAGCTCATAAAAATGTTCAAAAGGACTATTTCATTTAGTTTGCTCAAAGGAATGCGACTAAGATTGTTGTCTCATAGGTTGAAACGTCTCCTACGTTTGTTTGTGTGTGGGTGGAGCAGACACAGAGCAGTGTTGTTGAACACATGTTAAATAGGAAGAATACATCATTAATGGTTATAGCCTCCTTAAAATGTAGTATTTGTATTTACAATGATTTTTTTTAAAGCAAACAAACAAAATTGCACACGCAACATTACAGTAATTCTTCACTACCTCTGATTTAATTTGTTTTAAAACGGTGTTAAAATGCATATTGTTGCAGTCGTGCACACATCTTTCTGGGTGATTAGTATATTTAGGCCAAGTATATTTTGTAGGGTCCAATGTATAATTTATTGCATTTTTATAAATGTGTTTTAAGAAGTTTAATTGTTGCACTTAGAATTTTAAAACTTGAAATGACAGTCATGCTCAAATCCTGAAACATTGTTTTAAGGCTGTTTTCTTAATGAGCCTCTTATTTTGTTGGCAAAATATTCTACATGTATTTGTTACAAAAGTTGGAAGAAATTGTTGAACGTTAACCTTAAATGATAAAAGTGCACACATTTTGCAAGACTGTTTTCTTGAAGCCACTACGTGTAGGATTTGGAAGTGAATACAGCATTCCCAATTGCATAATTTATATGGTTCAAATTTGACACAAACAAAATGAGTCTTGGTGAAAATTGGTGCGTTTCATTGAGTGCCGGAAGGAATTTAGTCACTTACTGTTTTAGTCAGTAATGAAGTTAAAAATGACTGCCAGTAGTAACTGACATTGTGGAGATGTGTAAAAAAGACTGTAGAGATAATGATGGTAAAGATCTGGTGTAATGTTAGGTTCACAGGAGGTCAGAGTGTCTCTAGTTGCGTAATCCTTCTCGACTGAGTGAACATTGCTTTGGAAGTTCTTTCGTCTCCTACATGCATTGCTGTGGGTGGAACGGTTCTAAAATGTACCTGTTATTTACTCAACTCATTTAATCCTCTTGGTCTCTTAGCTTTGGAGTTTGCGTCAACCATCCTTCAGAGCAGTGTGGTTGCAATTAGGACTGTTGGTTTGTATTCTCAGGTTGCATGGAGGTAAATTGAGGCCTGCTAATATAACTAAAGGGAAGTTTAGCATGAGATGGTTAAAGGGGAGAAAGCCGGGAAGAATAGGGTTCTTGGCAGCTGTATGCTAAAGCCAAATATTAAATCAAATGTTTTTGCATGTTGTCCTTTTTTATGTATGTTAGTGGATCTTTAGTAATTGAATTACACTGAATGCTTACTAGCAATGAAAACAACACTAATTGAAACATAAGATTGACATTAGTATAACACAAATCTGCTTACATACCTCTTAGTGCGCATTTAGCATTTTCCAAGATAATCCATCCACCTGACAGGTGCACCTTGTGCTGGGGACAATAAAAGGTCCCTTTTATGCCAGTCTTGTGCCACAGATGTATAACAGTTTGACAGATCGTACAATTAGCATGCTGGCTGCAGGAATGTCCACCAGAGCTGTTGCCAGATAATGTAATGTTCATTTCTCTACCATAATCCGCCTCCATCGTCGTTTTAGATAATTTGGTTGTAGAAATGGCGTTTTATCGATTGCAATTTGAATGCACAGAGATAACTGTGAGGAGATCCGGAGGCCCATTGTCGTGCCATTTATCTGCCGCCATCACCTCATGTTTCAGCATGATAATGTGCATAGAGTTTTGAAACATGAGCCATTTTGATGATCTGTTTAGATGTTTGTGCGTGGAGTTGTGAAAATGTACCACACTTGTGAAAATTGCACCAAAGTGAAACTTAAGTAAAACACCCACTATACACATCACCCAGACTGCCATTACACACTGTGGTCAGAGGAGGGCGACAGAGCTCCACTACTGTCCCTCATGAGAAGGTTTGAAGGAAATAGAGGCAGCAATTCTACTGTTCAGCTTCATTTACCTTCTCCTGGGACTGACAACCACTGTTGAGGGACATCACACACTGTGTGGGCGAGTCAAACTAGGCCCCATTTAATAAATAGTTGTTACAATGTGTGGTTTGTCTATGATTTTAGTATTCTCAGATTTGATATACATTAGGCTGCCTCCATATTCTTCTTACCTTTTCATGGGGGACAGTTGTGGAGCTCTGTCACCCTCCTCTGACCACAGTGTGTAATGGCAGTCTGTGTGATGTTTTTTTTTTTTACCTTTATTTAAGGTAGGCAAGTCAGTTAAGAAATAAATCTTATTTTCAATGACGGCCTAGGAACAGTGGGATAACTGCCTTGTTCAGGGGCAGAACGACAGATTTTTACCTTGCCAGCTTGGGGATTCAATCTTGCAACCTTTCGGTTACAAGTCCAACGCTCTAAGCACTAGGTTACCTGCCATTTTCTTCACTCACTTTGGTTAAATTTTCACACGTATGTGGTACATTTTCACAACTCTAAGCACAAACATTTAAACAGATCATCAAAATGGCTCATGTTTCAAAACTCTAAGCACATTTTTAACTGACTGAGTACAACTGGAACACGCCGTCGTACACGTCGATCCAGAGCATCTCAAACATGCCATCTGAACAAGATGGCTCCGATGGAGATGGCAGCATCGCGACATGTTCTTTGCAGTATTTAGTTTTTTATGTACTATTATTTGCTTAGGAAATGTTTTTTTGTCATTACATATAGCCGGGAAGAACTATTGGATATTAGAGCGACAGTACCTTACCAGAAGTACCAGCATTACGACTAGGAATACGACTTCCCTGGAGCAGATCCTTTGATCGGCGGAGGAGAGGCACTCGAGGCGGCCTGTTGATTCAATTTAGGAGGGCGCACACCACCCACCACTTCCGAGTATATTACTTGCTAATGTTCAGTCTTTGGAAAACAAAGTTGATGAGCTTAGAGCAAGGGTTTCTTTCCAGAGAGACATCGGGGCCTGTAACATACTTTGTTTCACAGAAACATGGCTCTCTCGGGATACTCTGTCGGAGTCGGTAAAGCCTGCAGGATTCTCACTACATTGCGCAGACAGGAATAAATATCTCTCTGGAAAGTAGAAGGGCGGAGGGGTGTGTTTCATGATTAAAGGCTCATGGTGTAATTCTAGGAACGTACAGGAACTCAAGTCCTTTTTGTTCACCCGACCTAGAGTACCTTACAATTATATGCCGACCATATTATCTCCCAAGAGAATTCTCCTCTGTCATTGCCGCGGCCATTTACATCCCACCTCAAGCTGATACCTTGACGGCCCTCAAAGAACTTCACTGGACTTTGCCCAAATCGGAAACTATATATCCTGTGGCTGCATTTATTGTAGCTGGGGATTTTAACAAAGCACATCTGAGGACTAGGCTGCCGAAGTTCTATAAACATATCGACTGTACTACTTCCGCTGCTAAGACTCTCAACCATTGCTATTCAAACTTCCGGAATGCTTACAAGGCCCTCCCCCGCCCTCCTTTTGGCAAATCTGACCACAACTCCTTCTTGCTCCTCCCGTACTATAGGCAGAGACACAAACAGGAAGTATCCGTGCTTCAAACTATTCAATGCTGGTCTGACCAATCGGAATCCACTCTTCAGGATTGTTTTTAGCTTGCGAAAATAATCTATACGCATACACGGATGCGGTGACTGAGTTTATAAGGAAGTGTATAGGAGATGTAGTACCCACTGTGACTATTAAAACCTACCCTAACCAGAAACCGTGGATAAATGGTAGAATTTGTGCGAAACTGAAAGCACGAACCACTGCATTTAACAATGGCAAGGTGAATGGTAATATGGCAGAATATAAAGAGTGTAGCTATTCACTCCGCAAGGCAATCAAACAAGCTAAACGTCTGTATAGAGTAGAGGTCGACCCGATTAATCGGAATGGCCGATTAATTAGGGCCGATTTCAAGTTTCCATAACAATCGGAAATCGTTATTTTTGGACATCGATTAGGCCGATAAAAAAAAAAAGGTTACATTTTTTAGTTTTTTTACACCTTTATTTAATCTTTATTTAACTAGGCAAGTCAGTTAAGAACACATTCTTATTTTCAATGATGGCCTAGGAACGGTGGGTTAACTGCCTCGTTCAGGGGCAGAACGACATATTTTCATCTTGTCAGCTCGGGGGATCCAATCTTGCAACCTTAGAGTTAACTAGTCCAACGCTATAACCACCTGCCTCTCGTTGCACTCCACAAGGAGACTGCCTGTTATGCGAATGCAGTAAGCCAAGGTAAGTTGCTAGCTAGCATTAAACTTATCTTATAAAAAACAATAAATCAATCAATCATAATCACTAGTTAACTACACATGGTTGATGATATTACTAGTTTATCTAGCGTGTCCTTCGTTGCATATAATCTGACTGAGCATACAAGCATACAAGTATCTAAGTATCTGACTGAGCGGTGGTCGGCAGCAGCAGGCTCGTAAGCATTCATTGAAACAGCACTTTCGTGCATTTTGCCAGCAGCTCTTTGTTGTACGTCAAGCATTGTGCTGTTTATGACTTCAAGCATGTCAACTCCCGAGATGAGGCTGGTGTAACCGAAGTGAAATGGCGAGCTAGTTAGCGCGTGCTAATAGCGTTTCAAACGTCACTCGCTCTGAGACTTGGAGTGGTTGTTCCCCTTGCTCTGCATGGGTAACGCTGCTTCAAGGGTGGCTGTTGTCGTTGTGTTCCTGGTTCGAGCCCAGAGAGGAGCGAGGAGAGGGACGGAAGCTATACTGTTACACTGGCAATACTAAAGTGCCTATAAGAACATCCAATAGTCAAAGGTTAATGAAATACAAATGGTATAGAGGGAAATAGTCCTATACTTCCTATAATAACTACAACCTAAAACTTCTTACCTGGGAATATTGAAGACTCATGTTAAAAGGAACCACCAGCTTTCATATGTTCTCATGTTCTGAGCAAGGAACTTAAACGTTAGCTTTCTTACATGGCACATATTGCACTTTTACTTTCTTCTCCAACACCACAATTTTTTTACATCGGCCGATTAATCGGTATCGGCTTTGTTTGCTCTCCAATAACCGGTATCGGTATCGGCATGGAAAAATCATAATCGGTTGACCTCTAGTATAGAGTTAAAGTGGAATCGCAATTCAATGGCTCAGACATGAGACGTATGTGGCAGGGACTACAGACAATCACGGACTACAAAAGGAAAACCAGCCGCGTCACCGAGACCAAGGTCTTGCTTCCGGACAGGCTAAACACATTCTTTGCATGCTTTGAGGATAACATAGTGCCACCGACGCGGCCTGCTATCAAGGACTGTGGGCTCTCCTTCTCCGTGGACGATTTGAGTAAAACATTTAAATGTGTTAACCCTCGCAAGGCTGCCAGCCCAGACAGCATCTCTAGCCGCATCCTCAGAGAATGTGCAGACCAGCTGGCTGGTGTGTTTACAGGCATGTTCAATCTCTACCTATCCCAGTCTGCTGTCCCCACATGCTTCAAGATGGCCACCACTGTTCCTGTACCCAAGAAGGCAAAGGTAACTGAACTCAATGGCTATCGCCCCGTAGCACTCACCTCTGTCATCATGAAGTGCTTTGAGAGACTAGTCAAGGATCATATCACCTCTACCTTACCAGACATCCTAGACCCACTTCAATTTGCTTACCGCCCCAATAGATCCACAGACGATGCAATCGCCATCACTGTACTCTGCCATAAACCAACTGGACAAGAGGAACACCAATGTTAGAATGCTGTTTATTGACTATAGCTCAGCATTCAACACCATAGTACCCTCCAATCTCATCATTAAACTAGAGGCCCTGGGTCTGAACCCCGCCCTGTGCAACTGGGTCCTAGACTTCCTGACGGGCCACCCCCAGGTGATGAAGGTAGGAAACATCCCCTCTACTCTGCTGATCCCACAAGGGTGCGAGCTGAGCCCCCTCCTGAACTCCCTGTTCACCCATGACTGCGTGGCCAAGCACGCCTCCAACTCAATCCTCAAGTTTGCAGACAACACAACAGTAGTAGGCTTGATAACCAACGATGACAAGACAGCCTACAGTGAGGAGGTGAGGGCTCTGGGAGTGCGGTGCCCGGAAAACAACCTCTCATTCAACGTCAACAAAACAAAGGAGATGATTGTGGACTTCAGGAAACAGCAGAGGGCACACCCCCCTATCTACATCAATGGGACCACAGTGGAGAAGGTGGAAAGCTTCAAGTTCCTTGGTGTACACATCACTGACAAAGTGAAATGGACCACCCACACAGACAGTGTGGTGAAGAAAGCGCAACAGAGCCTCTGCAACCTCAGGAGGCTAAAGACATTTGGCTTGTAACCTAAAACCCTCACAAACCTTTACAGATGCACAATTGAAAGCATCCTGTCAGGCTGTATCACTGCCTGGTACGGAAACTGCACCGCCCGCAACCACAAGGCTCTCCAGAGGGTGGTATGGTCTGCAGAACGCATTACCGGGGGCAAACTACCCGCCCTCCAGGATACCTACAGCACCCGATGTCACAGGAAGGCCAAAAAGATCATCAAGGAGATCAAACCGAGCCCAAGCCCAAGCCCAAGCCCGATCCCAAAATCCAATTTATTTATATAGCCCTTCGTACATCAGCTTATATCTCAAAGTGCTGTACAGACACCCAGCCTAAAACCCCAAACAGCAAGCAATGCAGGTGTAGGAGCACTAATCACGTGTATGTGACCCAAAAAAATGATTTGATTCAGGCCTACTATTGGAAACTTGACTTATTTCATCTCTCTCTCTCTCTGTAATGTACGCGTGCGCGCACACACACACATTTGCATAAAATATGAGATATTTGCATAGCTGTCCTGCCTCATTGCTCCACATACTTTTAAAACCCCAGTGTTGATCAGTGACTGTTCACTCCTTTCAGAGCCACTGACACGCAGCACAATGATGATGTCACTGATTCTACTGCTGGGGACACTGGGGCTCCTTGTTCAGGGTGAGAGACACTAACTTTGATTTATTATGGGTTTGGCTTCAGAGATACACATTCGTTAATTTGACAGTTTTGTTTAAAAGGCTTTGCTTTTATGATATGTTTGTTGTTGTGATAACCTTACTAATCAACCTTTCTTCACCTTTGTTTATCTTTCAGAATCATCAGCAGATATAATTCTGACTCAGTCTCCTAAATCTCAGTCTGTTATGTCCAGGAGAGACTGTTTCAATCAGCTGTACAGCCAGTTCAAGTACTAGTCATAATCTCCACTGGTACCTGCAGAAACCTGGAGAAGCTCCTAAACTCCTGGTTTATTATGCAACAACCCGTCAGTCTGGGATTCCAGGTCGTTTCAGTGGGAGTGGATCTGGTAGTTCTTATACTCATTACACTCTGACCATCAGTGGAGTCCAGGCTGAAGATGCAGCAGATTACTACTGTCAGCAGGGTGCCAGCTTTCCATTCACACAGTGTTAGAACACCATACAAAAACCTCCTGCAGCTAAAGAGGAACTGCTCTGACTCAACAGCTGCAGAGCTACGGAGTCTCCCGTATTCTAAAGTATTCTAAACTCCAATTCTTTGAAATATGACGCATACTGTACATTTCTCTCAATATATTCTCCAAAAAAATGTAAATCATTGTAAACACACTGGGACCACTAAGGATACAGAGCTGTAGAAAATGCTTTCTTTTTAAGGACATGTTAAGCAAAATTCAGAATAGGTTTATATTTATGCTTTGACTTCTCTTCATATTGTAAGAAGCACCCATTTCATTATGCAATAGCATGAATGTTGACCCTGTCCAAACCCAACCATTTATGCCCTACTCAACTTCTATACCTCTCCAATCTTGACAGAGGGAATACAGTCATTTCGTTTCAATTCAAGAAGAACGATTTTGATTTCATCGTGATACAGTATATCTGTCACAAATAAATGTAGATCACGTATAAATATAAAGACCTGAGAGTGAAGTCCCCAACTTGAACGTTATGCAAAGTCCAGCGTGAATTCTGGTTCTCCAGCCCTAGTCAGCTCTAGTCAGACACACACAGCTGCCCCAGTCCCAGAGGGTTTGAGGCTGGGAGATTGTGTTCTGTGGTGAGGCTGAAAGTGATATTTGCATGGGCAGGGTTACTGCAACACTCCCAGAATAGAGCAGCACAGTAGCCAGATGTTCACCTGTCCCAGATAGTTCCAGTGAGTTTAGAACACATGTCTTCAGTATTAGAAACCTCATGAAGATCCATGGGTTTATAATGTCTTCAGTATTAGTAACATCATGAAGACCAGTGAGTTTAGAGCACATGGTTTTAGTATTAGTAACATCATAAAGACCAGTGGGATTATAATATGTCTTTAGTATTAGTAACATCATGAAGACCAGTGAGTTTAGAACATGTCTTTAGTATTAGTAACATCATGAAGACCAGTGAGTTTAGAACATGTCTTTAGTATTAGTAACATCATAAAGACCAGTGGGTTTATAATATGTCTTTAGTATTAGTAACATCATGAAGACCAGTGAGTTTAGAACATGTCTTTAGTATTAGAAACATCATAAGACCAGTGGGTTTAGAACATGTATTTAGTATTAGTAACATCATGAAGACCAGTGAGTTTAGAACATGTCTTCAGTATTAGTAACATCATGAAGACCAGTGGGTTTAGAACATGTCTTTAGTATTAGTAACATCATAAAGACCAGTGAGTTTAGAACATGTCTTTAGTATTAGTAACATCATGAAGACCAGTGAGTTTAGAACATGTCTTTAGTATTAGTAACATCATAAAGACCAGTGGGTTTATAATATGTCTTTAGTATTAGAAACATCATAAGACCAGTGGGTTTAGAACATGTCTTTAGTATTAGTAACATCATGAAGACCAGTGAGTTTAGAACATGTCTTCAGTATTAGTAACATCATGAAGACCAGTGGGTTTAGAACATGTCTTTAGTATTAGTAACATCATAAAGACCAGTGAGTTTAGAACATGTCTTCAGGATTAGTAACATCATGAAGACCAGTGAGTTTAGAGCACATGGATTCAGTTTGAGTCGTACTGTAGATATCCGTTTGACTGGTACCAAATTTGGCCCAATCAGCTAAGCGTTCATTGAGAGAGGTTCATTAACTGAAATGTATCAGTAACATTGTGTTTCATGGCAGAGCTCTCCATTCTTTATGAAAACTAAACAAATCATAAAGAAACATGTCTAATGGTAAACCTCAGTAAAGAATGATATCCAGGCACACAATTTAACATTTTGAACGTCTTTATTATCTCAACATGTCAGAACCAACAGCATTACAGTAATTAGGTTCAGAACACATGTGATATGAAAGCCAAACAGATCTACTTGACATCAGAATCAGACATGTGTTCTGTTCTTTGTTCCACTATGCTAAAAGCTCCTGCTGGAGGAAGGATTCCCACACAGGATCCAGCCCAGCATTAGATCAGTGTGCTGGTATTGCTGGAACAGTAAGAAGGAGAGGTGCAGAGTAAAAACAGTGGAGTCAGAGGGGGGAGCTCATTAATCAGAACACTGGTCTCTCCTCAGTGTCTCAGAGAGAGGAGACTGGGAGCCCTGGGTGGCCTCACAGGTCACAGAGCCCACCTTCTTCCACTGGTCGACAGGGAGGGTTAGGGTGCTGCTCCAGCTGTAGTGGCCGTCCTTCTCCAGGACCCCGGGGCTCCCGGTCACCTCCCAGGTGTTGCTGCTGCTGCCGTCCACCTTCCAGCTCAGCTTCCAGTCTGAGGGGAAGCCCTTGTTGGCCAGGCACATGAGAGTGGCCTTCCCCTGCTGCAGCTCCACACTGGAGGGGGGCAGGACTGTCAGGGTGGGACGAACATCACCTAAAAGACAGGTGGGAAGTTATGGAGAGGGGAACTATCAATCATCAGACTGATATGACAATAATGATGCAGCAGTTTAACATCTTAGCTGTAAATTACGTTTTTTTCCATCAGTAGGTTTCTGTTCCTCATACAGACAGTCAGTTTATCACACTTCCCTTTGAGTAGCTACTGAAGCATATTATAACTACATGAGATGACTGAAAATACAATCAACTATCTTCAAAATTGTACTATTTAAAATGTGAAATATTCCTCCCTTATTGTAATGGAATAAACTCCTATGAATCAAACTGCATTTCATTATTAATTATTATGATGATTCTTTTAAAGAACATTTCACAGAATGTATTGAACAATTCTTAAATTATTAATTAAATTACAATTGGTTGATAATATGCCTGTGCTGAAGAAATAAATTCCAGTTGACTGTAAACACCTAACAATGAAATACATTTAGTTTAAAAGTCACACTAAAACATTTAAGTTTTAATTGAAAATAAACCTATATTCATATGAACAGCAGAAAAGCTGGACTTCACAAGATAGCAAGTCTTTTCAATAGATAGCAAATCTAAGCAATACCTTGCAGCTGAATGCTGAAGGAGTGAATTAAGTTGAATATAACCATCTTACAACAATTATATACATTTAAAAGACACATTTAAATAAAATGAATAGTGATATTATTTACGAGACTAGGTCTGTTAACCAAAAATAATAGCTTAATATTTGAGGTTTAACCAAAATATATTTTCATACAAATGGGGACTCTTATGAAGAGAATAACTCTTTAACCAAAAACATAACTATGCATAGCATTTATTTCCATTTTAATCTTAGTTTCTTCTCTCACAAGATCATCAGTGCATCTATATGCAAGGTCAGAACATTTTCTTTATTAGAGGTAGGTAAACTTACTTCCAACATCCAGTCTAGTGCCTCCACCAAAAGTGTGCCACAGTGATACAATCTCATTCAGCGGCCGTACAAAAACCTCTGACACTATAGAGACACTGCTTTTGCTCTTTGTAAAGCTACATTCATCTAAACCACTCTTATTTCAACAGTATCTCTGTTCCAAATGAATACACACGGTATAACCTTGTTTGATATATTACATCTTGAATAGGCATTTTGATTTAACTAAATTTACTTTAAGGAAAATAAATGCAAAACAAATTCTCCAAGAATAAATATACATTTCTACCTTCTATTTAAGGGAGTTGTAATAATGTTAAGAAAATGAATTTTGATTTTGATTTCAGAGGTCAAGATCAAGAACTGAATACTTACTGCCAACACTCAGTTTGGTCCCTCCACTGAAAGTCCACCACAGTGATAGATTCTGATTTACTGGCTGGACAAAAACCTCCAGACAGACACAGAGGGGAATGATAACAGAGACATGGAACTGATGCCCCCTACTGGTACACGCTGGAACTCCAGTAGACTGGACACATTCACTTTCCCCATTGAACTTTCAACATTTTGAAAATGGCTGGTTTACTAGGTTGATGTGCAGTTCCTTCAGAAAGTATTCACACCCTTTGACTTTTTCCACATTTTGTTGTCTAACAGCCTGAATTGAATGGGGACTTTTTAAGATAGTTACAGAGTGTGATGGCTGTGATAGGAGAAAACTGAGCATGGATCAACAACATTATACGATAGTTACTCCTCAATACAGTACTAACCTACAAGACAGAGTGAAAAGAAGGAAGCCTGTGCAGAATACAAATATTCCAAAACATTCATCCTGTTTGGAATAAGGCACTAAAGTAAAACTGCACAAATGTGGCATTGAAATGAACTTTATGCCCTGAAAACAAAGTGTTATGTTTGGGACAAATCCAATAAAACACATTACTGAGTACCACTCTTCATATTTTCAAGGATAGTGGAGGCTCCATATTATGGGTATGCTTGTCATCAGTCATTACAGACCTGAGGTTGATCCCAGGCTGTGTCACAGCTGGCCATGACCGGGAGACCCATGAAGCATCGCACAATTAGGCCAGCGTCTTCCGGGTTAGGTAAGAGTTTGGCCGGCCTGGATTTCCTTGTCCCATCAAGCTCTAGCGACTTCTTGTGGTGGAAAAAGCGCCTGCAAGCTGATCTCGGTTGCCAGCTGGACAGTGTTTCCTCCAACACATTGCTGTGGCTGGCTTCGAGTTCAGTGAGCAGTGTGTCAAGAAACAGTGCGGCTTTCCAGGATTGTGTTTCGCAGGACGCATGGCTCTCGACCTTCGCCTCTCCTGAGTCCATAGGGGAGTTGCTGTGATGAGACAAGACTGTAATTACAAATTGGGGAGAAAAGGGGGTAAATCTACAACAACAAAAAACACACACAGCTCATCAGGAGGAATCTGATCAGAGGCAGTTAACCCACACCTTTCACCCACTATCACTCTATGACATGAGATCAAGAGAAGAGAAAAACTTGTGAGGATTTCATGCACTCTGTTTACTAGTGTAGAGACTGTTTTAACAGTATACATTTTTTTTTAGAAACAAATAATTAAATGTCTAAAGTCTACTGTCTTCCAGATATCTCTTAGATCTCTTATCTTTCATCGACCACGGAGCACCTGAACTCCTCCAGCACCTCCAGCATGGACCCCACCTCCCTGGATTCAGGCCGCCTGATTTCAAACATCGTCCTGGGGCTGTGCTGTGTTCTGGGCCTCCCTGGTAACATAGCTGTTCTGGTGGTCAAACTGCACAGCTAGTCCCAACACCCCAACTTTACCATGTGTGTCATGCTGAACCTGGCGTCCTCCGACATCTTGTACATGGCCACGATACATGTGTGTATCTATACTCTCCTGGCTGGCTGGATTCTGGACCGCCTGCAAGCTGTCTGTATAGCCTGTACTTTCTATGTATCTATAGGGTAGCCTAGATTTGTTCCTTTGGGGATCTAACCCCCATTCAAGCTTGACCTCCATTGGTCAAATCCATCTTTCCCATGCATGAATAAATTGATTTCGTTTTAATTCATAAATAGATGTTTTGCAGTAGGCTACATAGAGGCTACTTCTGCTTTTGTTCAGAGGAGCTCCAACTTGTTCAATTACTTCATCACACTTGTTAAGTTGCCTTAAAATCTTGACAGGTATTTTACTATTGAGCACAATGGAAAAACACAGATGTATGCAACATTTCAAACCTTTTTATTTTATTTTATTTCACCTTTATTTAACCAGGTAGGCAAGTTGAGAACAAGTTCTCATTTACAATTGCGACCTGGCCAAGATAAAGCAAATCAGTTCGACAGATACAACGACACAGAGTTACACATGGAGTAAAACAAACATACAGTCAATAATACAGTATAAACAAGTCTAAATACGATGTGAGCAAATGAGGTGAGATAAGGGAGGTAAAGGCAAAAAAGGCCATGGTGGCAAAGTAAATACAATATAGCAAGTAAAACACTGGAATGGTAGATTTGCAATGGAAGAATGTGCAAAGTAGAAATAAAAATAATGGGGTGCAAAGGAGCAAAATAAAGAAATAAATTAAATACAGTAGGGAAAAAGGTAGTTGTTTGGGCTAAATTATAGGTGGGCTATGTACAGGTGCAGTAATCTGTGAGCTGCTCTGACAGTTGGTGCTTAATGCTAGTGAGGGAGATAAGTGTTTCCAGTTTCAGAGAATTTTGTAGTTCGTTCCAGTCATTGGCAGCAGAGAACTGGAAGGAGAGGCGGCCAAAGAAAGAATTGGTTTTGGGGGTGACTAGAGAGATATACCTGCTGGAGCGTGTGCTACAGGTGGGAGATGCTATGGTGACCAGCGAGCTGAGATAAGGGGGGACTTTACCTAGCAGGGTCTTGTAGATGACATGGAGCCAGTGGGTTTGGCGACGAGTATAAAGCGAGGGCCAGCCAACGAGAGCGTACAGGTCGCAATGGTGGGTAGTATATGGGGCTTTGGTGACAAAATGGATTGCACTGTGATAGACTGCATCCAATTTGTTGAGTAGGGTATTGGAGGCTATTTTGTAAATGACATCGCCAAAGTCGAGGATTGGTAGGATGGTCAGTTTTACAAGGGTATGTTATGCAGCATGAGTGAAGGATGCTTTGTTGCGAAATAGGAAGCCAATTCTAGATTTAACTTTGGATTGGAGATGTTTGATATGGGTCTGGTAGGAGAGTTTACAGTCTAACCAGACACCTAAGTATTTGTAGTTGTCCACGTATTCTAAGTCAGAGCCGTCCAGAGTAGTGATGTTGGACAGGCGGGTAGGTGCAGGTAGCGATCGGTTGAAGAGCATGCATTTAGTTTTACTTGTATTTAAGAGCAATTGGAGGCCACGGAAGGAGAGTTGTATGGCATTGAAGCTTGCCTGGAGGGTTGTTAACACAGTGTCCAAAGAAGGGCCAGAAGTATACAGAATGGTGTCGTCTGCGTAGAGGTGGATCAGAGACTCACCAGCAGCAAGAGCGACCTCATTGATGTATACAGAGAAGAGAGTCGGTCCAAGAATTGAACCCTGTGGCACCCCCATAGAGACTGCCAGAGGTCCGGACAGCAGACCCTCCGAATTGACACACTGAACTCTATCAGAGAAGTAGTTGGTGAACCAGGCGAGGCAATCATTTGAGAAACCAAGGCTGTCGAGTCTGCCGATGAGGATGTGGTGATTGACAGAGTCGAAAGCCTTGGCCAGATCAATGAATACGGCTGCACAGTAATGTTTCTTATCGATGGTGGTTAAGATATCATTTAGGACCTTGAGCGTGGCTGAGGTGCACCCATGACCAGCTCTGAAACCAGATTGCATAGCAGAGAAGGTATGGTGAGATTCTAAATGGTCGGTAATTTGTTTGTTGACTTGGCTTTCGAAGACCTTAGAAAGGCATGGTAGGATAGATATAGGTCTGTAGCAGTTTGGGTCAAGAGTGTCCCCCCCCTTTGAAGAGGGGGATGACCGCAGCTGCTTTCCAATCTTTGGGAATCTCAGACGACACGAAAGAGAGGTTGAACAGGCTAGTAATAGGGGTGGCAACAATTTCGGCAGATCATTTTAGAAAGAAAGGGTCCAGATTGTCTAGCCCGGCTGATTTGTAGGGGTCCAGATTTTGCAGCTCATTCAGAACATCAGCTGAACGGATTTGGGAGAAGGAGAAATGGGGAAGGCTTGGGCGAGTTGCTGTGGGGGGTGCAGTGCTGTTGACCGGGGTAGGAGTAGCCAGGTGGAAAGCATGGCCAGCCGTAGAAAAATGCTTATTGAAATTCTCAATTATGGTGGATTTATCAGTGGTGACAGTGTTTCCTATCTTCAGTGCAGTGGGCAGCTGGGAGGAGGTGTTCTTATTCTCCATGGACTTTACAGTGTCCCAGAACTTTTTTGAGTTAGTGTTGCAGGAAGCAAATTTCAGCTTGAAAAAGCTAGCCTTGGCTTTTCTAACTGCCTGTGTATAATGGTTTCTAGCTTCCCTGAACAGCTGCATATCACGGGGGCTGTTCGATCCTAATGCAGAACGCCATAGGATGTTTTTGTTCTTGCACCACTCTGATGCCCATCATGGGTTCAACTCTGTCCGATTCATTCTAAGCCACAACAAGAAGTGAGACAACTTGTCAACACAGCCAAACAAAATGTTTCTGGACCAAATTAAGGTAGAACTTGTGATATGTCAGATGTAACACATTTGGTACACAGACAGACAGCGTTATCCTCACCCTAAGCACCATGTATTTTGGTTCAAAATGAGAGAAAAGGCTGAATCCTCAACATAAATTGATGCTGTAAACCATGTATTCAACAGCATAGGCTATATTTCTATATGAAAGAGAAACCCTCAACACCTCTGATATGAGGTATGACTGCTATGACTGTCAGTCCTCCCTCCTATCTTTAGTCCCCAGTGTGGATGCAAGGTTTGACACACCATGAGATCGACATGATACTGTAGTTTAAAACATATTTTAAAACTATAAACAGTTTTTTGGGGTTATGATAGGATGGTGAAAAGCATGATCTGACGCACCCCCCCAAAATGTTTCAATAGGTGCTGACTAATGGAAACTAAACTGGATAAAAATAAATAAAGTTGTACACTACATATGCTCCTAACAACTGAATGGGTATATAGAGTGTGTAACTTTAATTTCATATGGATCTGGGGGAGCTTGTACAGAGCACCACTACTGTCCATCTTGAGAAGGTCTGAAACATACAGAGGCAGTAATTTTACTGTTGAACTTAATTGACCTTCTGAGACTGACAACCACTGTTGATGGACATAAACCACTGTGTAAGTGGGTCAAACGATGCCTCATTTATAATATAGATGTTACATTGTGTGGTTTATGATTTCAGTATTCTCAAATGTAATATACAGTAGGCCTGTTGACTTCTTTTGTATGTGTGGTGTATTTGCGTAAAATATTGGGGTTTTGCATATCTGTCCTGCCTCATTGCTCCACATACTTTTAAAACCCCAGTGTTGATCAGTGACTGTTCACTCCTTTCAGAGCCACTGACACGCAGCACAATGATGATGTCACTGATTCTACTGCTGGGGACACTGGGGATCCTTGTTCAGGGTGAGAGACACTTTAACTAACTTTGATTCATGATGGTTTTGGCTTCAGATTTAAACTTTGTGAAATTTGAAGATTTTAATAAAAAACAATCTGGTTTTGCCTGATATGTTTCATGTTATAATGTGTAAAATTATCAATGTCTATTTGTTGTGATTAATAATCAACCTTTCTTTACTTTTGTTTATGTTTCAGACTCATCAGCAGATATAATTCTGACTCAGTCTCCTAAATCTCAGTCTGTTAGTCCAGGTGAGGTTGTCTCTCTCAGCTGTACAGCCAGTTCAAGTACTGGTAATGCGCTTAGCTGGTACCTGCAGAAACCTGGAGAAGCTCATAAACTCCTGGTTTATGCTGCTACAACCCGTCAGTCTGGGATTCCAGGTCGTTTCAGTGGGAGTGGATCTGGTAGTTCATTAACTCATTACACTCTGACCATCAGTGGAGTCCAGGCTGAAGATGCAGGAGATTACTACTGTCAGCAGGGTGGCAGCTATCCGTTCACACAGTGTTAGAGCGTCGTACAAAAGCCTCCCTCAGCTAAAGAGGAACTGCTCAGACTCAACAGCTGCAGAGCTATGGCGTCTCCCGTATTCTAAAGTATTCTAAACACCAATTATTTGAAAAATGACGCATACTGTACATATCTCTCAATATATTCTCCAAATATGTTAAATCTTTGGAAACACACTGGGACCACTAAGGATACAGAGCTGTAGAAAATGCTTTCTTTTGAAGGACATGTTAAGCAAAGTTAAGAACAGGTTTACATTTACGCTTCGATTTCTCTTCATATTGTAAGAAGAACTCATTTCAGTACACGACAGCATGAGTGTTGACCCCGTCTGAACCAAACTATTCATGCCCTACTCAACTTCTATACGCCTCCAAACTTGAATGAGTGAATACAGTCATATCATTTGCATTCAAGAAATACTACTTTGTCATCATTATGATACAGTATATCACATGGTTTCAGTATTAGTAACATCATGAAGACCAGTGAGTTTAGAGCACTTGGCTTCAGTATTAGTACCATAATGAAGACCAGTGAGTTTAGAGTACATATATTCAGTATTAGTAGCATGATGAAGACCAGTGACTTTAGAGCACATGGTTTCAGTATTAGTAACATCATGAAGACCAGTGAGTTTAGAGTACATGGTTAAGATATCCTTTTGACTGGTATTATATTTGGCCCAATTAGCTAAGCGTTCATTCCGAGAGGTTCATTAACTGAAATGTATCAGTAACATTATTTTTCACGATACCTCTCGATACCTACTCTCCTGGACGACTGGACTCTGCAAGCTAGCCACCATCACTCCAGGTGCTCTACCTGCAGATGTGGAACCGGCTAGGACGCAAGGGGGAGGTTGCACTGCTCGTGCGAGTGGCCCCACTGTGACCACTCGCGAAATGGGCGATGAGTGCTGCCAAGACACGCGTTGGGGTTCATGATCCCATTCTCTGTGCTGGTCACATCCTACTGCTGCCTCCACGGACTGGTGAACCAAGTTGATCACAAGTGTTGTGGTTGCATTCTACATCCTCTGCATCCCTGTGATCCATAAGCGTGGTGGACATTGCCGGAGTGGTGCTGTGTCTGTCTGAAGTCGGTCTCTGCAGATTTGACTAAAGGGATGTGGCAGGCATGCCAACCCATAACTCTAACCCTCACCCTACCCATAACCAAACCCCTTATCCCTAACAGTAACAAATTAATAATTTCTTAGGGCTGTGATCCCGCTTACGGGATCGATATGACAACAGCCAGCTAAAGTGCAGGGCGCCAAATTCAAAACAACAGAAATCCCATCATTAAAATTCCTCAAACATAGAAGTATTTCATACCATTTTAAAGATGCACTTCTTGTTAATCCCACCACAGTGTCCGATTTCAAATAGGCTTTACAGTGAAAGCACCACAAATGATTGTGTTAGGTCAGAGCCAAGTCACAGAAAAACAGCCATTTTTCCAGCCAAAGAGAAGAGTCACAAAAATCAGAAATAGAGATACAATTAATCACTAACCTTTGATGATCTTCATCAGATGACACTCATAGGACTTCATGTTACACAATACATGTATGTTTTGTTCGATGAAGTTCATATTTATATAAAACAATCTCAGTAGACATTGGCGCGTTATGTTTAGAAGTTCCAAAAACATCCAGTGATTTTGCAGAGAGCCACATGCATTTCCAGAAATCCTCAAAATGAACATTGATAAAAGATACAAGTGCTATTCACAGAATTAAAGATAGCCTTCTCCTTAATGCAACCGCTGTGTCCGATTTTTAAAAAACGTTACGAAAAAAGCACACCATGCAATAATCTGAGTACCTTTCAACGAGCGTCACGAGCTTGTGGCACTCTGCTAGACCACTGACTCAAAGAGCACTTAAGAGCCCATCCTTTACAGTAGAAGCCTCAAACAAGTTCCTAAAGACTGTTGACATCTAGTGGAAGCCTTAGGAAGTGCAACAGGACCAATATCCCACTGTATCTTCAATAGGGAATGAGTTGAAAAAAGACCAACCTCAGATTTCCCACTTCCTGGTTGGATATTTTCTCAGGTTTTTGCCTGCCATATGAGTTCGGTTATACACACAGAAATCATTCAAACAGTTTCAGAATCTTCAGAGTGTTTTCTATCCAAATATACTAATAATATGCATATATTAGCAACTGGCAAGCAGTTTACTCTGGGCACCTCTGGGCCCCTTATTCATCCAAGCTACTCAATACTGCCCCCAGCCATAAGAAGTTTTAAGGTACTCACAAAATAGAAAAAACATTTTATCTGGATTCAGCTGGTCAGTGTATGTCATGGAAAGAGCAGGTGTCCTTAATGTTTTGTACGCTCAGTGTATACCAGTGTTGCAGTTGCACTAAACTCATACAATTTCTTAGTCATACCATTTCTTAGTCAATTGTCATCATTAATTAAAATTATAATTGAACAGTTAAAAAGGTATGCTTAGATAACCTATACCGATAAATATATATATATTTTATAAATATATATATATATATAAATATATATATATATTTTACATAGAATTATGCTGAACGATTATGGCTCTAAATTACAGGAAAAAGGTGTTTGAAAAATGGTCATCAATCATTACAATGACAATTGAACAGGTTAAAAGGTATGCTTAGATTAATCACGAGTAAAATTCAGTCTGTGCTGCTGCTCACCTCTAGTTTCTACTGGAAAAGTAATATTATCAGATATGAAGGTAAGACCCAGATGTGACAACGTCGAATAAACAATAGTTGAATATTCCCACAGGGGCAGGCAATAGACAGATCAAGGAAGGCAGGGGTCAACAGTCCAGAGTAGTGGGGGAAAGCTACAGGATATCAGGCAGGGTCAGGGGCAGGCAGGCGGGCTCAGAGACAGGACAGGCAAGGGTCAAAACCAGGAGGGCAAGAAAAAGAGAGACTGGGGAAAAGCAGGAGCTGAGAGAAAATGCTGGTTGACTTGACAAACAAGATGAACTGGCACAGACAGACAGAAAACACAATTATAAATACACAGGGGATAATGGGGAAGATGGGCGACACCTGGAAGGGGGTGGAGACAATCACAAAAACAGGTGAAACAGATCAGGGTGGGACAGTACTCCCCCTTTAGGGGCGCCACCTGGCGTCTTACAGGGGCGCGTAGCTGGTTGACCGGAGTGCCGGCGATGGAAGTCGACGATGAGGGCTGGGTCCAGGACGTTTCTAGCGGGGAAACAGCACCTCTTCTCCGGGCCGTAACCCTCTCAGTCCACCAGGTACTGTAAACACCTGCTCCACTCAGGAGGCGTCTCACCGTGTGTGCTGGATGACCAAAAATATCTCTCTGTCTCACGCACACACACACACACACAAACACGAGAAAGAAGCTGATCAGAGGCAGTTAACCCCTATTACTTTCCTTATTATCACTCCATGACAAGAGATCAAGTGAGAAGAACAAACTTGTGAGGATTGCAAGCAGACTGTTTTCTGGTGTTCAGACCGTTATAACCTGTTCTGAGATGTCCAGCACCTGCAAAAAAAGTTAAACATAGAATTAGATGTCTAAAGTCTATTTCCAGATATCTCTTACATCTCTTATCTTATTCTTTCACTGACCATGGAGAACCTCAACTCCTCCAACATCTCCAGCTTGGACCCCTCCTCCAAGATTTAGAGCATTGTCCTGGGGCTGTGCTGTGCACTGGGCTTCCCTGGTAACATAACTGTCCTGGTGGTCATACTGCGCCGCCCGCCCCCAACGCCCCACCTTTACCCTGTGCCTCATGCTGAACCTGGCGTCATCCAACATCTGGTACATGGCCACGATACCTGTGTGGATCTGTACTCTCCTGCACTGCTGGGCCGTGTCACCTGCAAGCTAGCCACCTTCCGGCTCTACCTCAGCCCATAACTCTAACCATCACCCTACTCATAACCAAAACCCTTAACCCTAATCATAACAAATTAGGGTACTCACAAAAATAAAGGTGACTTTTTAAGGTGTTGTGGCTTGGTTTAAACAGCAGCCAATTTAGCTATTTTGTTCTCAACAAAACCCACATTTTTGGTTGCTGGCTCTGTATCTGTATAGCCTGTACTTTCTAGGTATCCATAGGTTAGCCTATATTTGTTATTTTGATGATCTGTCTCCTTTCAAGCTTGACCTCCAAATCCTAAATTGTATTTGTCAGCTTTCGAATGCATAAATAAATACATTTAGTTTTAATGAATACATTGATTTGTTGTTTCTCTTACAGTACATGCACTTCTGCTTTGGAGGAGCCCCAACCTCCCAGAAAGTGTTGGACTATTTCATCATACTTGTGAAGTTGACTCATTCTTTGTCAAAATCTTGACAGGTATTTTAGCATTGAGCACCATGGAAAAACACTCTAGATGTATGTAACAACAGTTCTGCCTAAATAGATCAATAAAAGCATGCAATTCAAACCTTGCACCACTCTGATGCCCAACATGGGTTCAACCATGTCAGTTTCAGTCTAAGACTCAACCAGAAGTGAGACAGCTTGCCAAGAATGCCAAACAAAATAGTTATGAAACAAATGAAGGTAGAACTTGTAACATGTAACTGTCACGTCTGCTCCCGTTCTCCCTCTTGATGGCGCCAGGCTGCCCTTCATTACACAAAACTGTCACCAACATTACGAGCAGCTGCTCAATATTGGTCTCACCTGGACTCCATTACCTTGTTGATTTCTCCCTCTATATCTGTCTGCTCCTCAGTTTGTTCCCTTTGTCAGCATTGATGTTGTTATTTTTCTCCTGTCCAGACGCTGTTCCTGACCTGTTTCATGTCCGCTGTTTAGTAAATGTTCTCCCTGTACCTGCTTCACGTCTCCAGCGTTGATCCTCACAGTAACAACACATTTGGTACAAGGACAAACAACGTAATCCCAACAAGACCATGCCTGAATAAGGCAGAAAGGCTAAAAAGGCAAAAAAGGCTAAATCCTCAACATAATATTCACTGAGTATACAGAACGTTAAGAACACCTTCTTAATATTGATTTGCATCCCCCCCTTTTGCCCTCAGAAGTGTCAATTAGTCAGGCCATGGACTCTACAAGTTGTTGAAAGTGTTCCACAGTGTGCCTGGGATTTTTTTAAAGTCACACTACATTATTCTCCGCACAATTGAATGAAAGTGTGTGACATCCATTTTATATGGATCTGGGAGAAGTTTAACTTAAAGTAAAACACCCACTCTGCACATCACACAAACTGCCATTATGCATTGTGGTAAAAAGAGGACGACAGAGCACCACTACTGTCCCTCATGCAAAAAATGGAAACCATTTGCAATGAGGCTAAGGGTCCATTTATTTTCATATATTCAATAATTGTATAATTTAGAAAATTATTTTGAATACTGCACAACTCCTGAATTATTTTAATTTTATTATAAAACGTAAATTAATAGAATTGTTGAATTTAATACATAAAAATACATTTGACCGCAACCCTGATAGGTCCTAAACATTGAATCAATATTTGAATTTGAAAACAAAACAAGTAAGGCTTTTATGTTTTTGTATTCACAACTAAAGTCAGTTATGAGATACATTTTATCTCTAAATGTTAACACACGTCCTAACTGTGAGTCGTAAAGTGTGTTTTTTTCTCTTTCTGTGTGTTTCTATCTCCTATTGGAGGTTGTATTCATGGCTGGGGCTCCTCTGATCTCGCGTCAGTATGAGTAAGGGAGACTTCCAGTAGAATCCTGCTGGATTGCAACTCTAGTTTGGAACACTCTTCTCTCTGGAGCTTCATTCACAAACACACTGGAACACGGAGGATACTGAGCTGTAGAGGATGCTTCTCTTTTGAAGAAGATGCTGAACAAGTAGTAAAGATTGGGATAAGTTTTCTGTTATGTTCAGGACCAAGATGGAGCCGACAGAGATGGTCGCCTCGCTTCAGATCCTTAGAAAACTATGCAGTTATTATTCTTTTTTTAAATATATGATTTCTTACATTGTTAGCCCAGAAAATCTCAAGTGTTATTACATACATCTGGGAAGAACTATTGGATATAAAAGGGATGTCAATTTACTATCATTACGACCAGGGATCAGTCTTTTCTGAAGCGGATCCTTTGTTCGGACCTCCACCCTGGACATGCGATCTTATCCCAGTGGCCGACCTAAAAGAATGCGTTCGCGGCAGGAGAGGAAGACGGAACGGCCTACTGGTCAGACTCAGAAGGCGAGCACACTATCCATCGCTTCCGAGCATATTACAATGTCCAATCTCTAGACAACAAGGTGGAGGAAATTAGGGCACGAGTTGCCTTCCAGAGAGACATCAGAGATACCCTAGACCCACTCCAATTTGCTTACCGCCTCAATAGGTCCACTGACGATGTAATCGCCATCACACTGCACACTGCCCTATCCCATCTGGATAAGAGGAATACCTATGTAAGAATGCTGTTCATTAACTACAGCTCTGCATTTAACACCATACTACCCTCCAAACTCATTAAGCTCTAGACCCTGGGTCTCGACCCCGCCCTGTGCAACTGGGCCTGGACTTTCTGACGGGCCGCCCCCGTGGTGAGGGTAGGAAACAATATCTCTACCCCGCTGATCCTCAACACTGGGGCCCCACAAGGGTGCGTTCTCAGCCCTCTCCTGTACTCCCTGTTCACCCATGACTGTGTGGCCATGCACGCCTCCAACTCAATCATCAAGTTTGCAGATGACACTACAACACTGGGGCCTGATTACCAACAACAATGAAACTGCCTACAGGGAGGGGGTGAGGGCCCTTGGAGTGTGTGTGTGTGGCAGGGGGGGGGGGTTCAGGAGAGGGTTGAGAACGCACCCTTGTGGGGCCCCAGTGTTGAGGATCAGCGGGGTAGAGATGTTGTTTCCTACCCTCACCACGGGGGCGGCCTGTCAGAAAGTCCAGGCCCAGTCAGACACACACACACAGACAGACAGCTCATCAGGATTCTGACCAGAGGTAGTAAACCCACACCTTTCACTTACTATCATTCTATGACATGAGTTCAAGAGAAGGCAAAAAATACTGTACTAGTGCAGAGACTGTTTTAACAGTATACATTTTCCTTGAGAAACAAAGAATTAGATGTCTAAAGTCTTCTGTCTTCCAGATATCTCTTAGATCTCTTATCTTTCATCGATCACGGAGCACCTGAACTCCTCCAACACTTCCAGCATGGACCCCACCTCCCTGGATTCAGGCCGCCTGATTTTGAACATCGTCCTGGGGCTGTGCTGTGTGCTGGGCCTCCCTGGTAACATAGCTGTTCTGGTGGTCAAACTGCGCAGCTTGTCCCGACGCCCCAACTTTACCCTGTGTCTGATGCTGAACCTGGCGTCCTCCGACATCTTCTGTATGGTCACGATACCTGTGTGGATCTATACTCTCCTGCCTGGCTGTATTCTGGGCCGCCTGCAAGCTGTCTGTATAGCCTGTACTTTCTATGTATCCATAGGGTAGCCTAGATTGGTTCCTCTGGTCATCCATCCCACATTCAAGCTTGACCTCCATTGGTCAAATCCTAAATTCTATTGCTTCTCATATTTCCCATTCATGAATACATTGATTTTGTTTTCATGAATATTTTTTCTTCTTCTCCCTCTTACAGTATGCTACGTAGAGGCTACTTCTGTTTTCGTTCAGACGAGCTACAACGTAGAGGCTACTTCTGTTTTCGTTCAGACGAGCTAGTTGCCTCATTCTATGTCAAAATCTAGACAGGTATTTTTTTTGTTGCATTGAGCACAATGTAAAAAACATATTAGATTTATGCAACAACATTTCTGCCTAAATAGATCAATAAAAGCATGCATTTCAAACCGTACACCACTCTGATGCCAAACATGGGTTCAACCATGTCCATTTCAAGAAGTAGGACAACTTGCAAACACTGGCAAACAAAATGTTTCTGGACCAAATTAAGGTAGACATTGCCCATATACTGTATGTCAGTTGTTACACTTTTGGTACACGGACAGACAACTTTATCCTCACCCAAAGTACAATGTCTTTCGGTTCAAAATGAGAAAACGGCTAAATCCTCAATATGTATACTGTAAACCGTGTATTCAACACAATGGCCTATATTTACAATTATTTAACTAGTCAGTTAAGAACATATTCTAATTTTCAATGACAAACTAGGAACAGTGGGTTAACTGCCTTTTCAGGGGCAGAATTACATAATTGTACCTTGTCAGCTCGGGGATTTGAACTTGCAACCTTTCGGTTACTAATCCAACACACGAGGCTACCCTGCCACCCCATGATTGTGTCAGTCCACCCTCCTCCCTCCTATCTTTAGTCCCCATTGTAGATTAAAGGATGACAAAACATGAGATCGACATGATACTGTAGTTTAAAACATATTTTGAAACTATAAACAGTTTTGCGGGATTATGATAGGATGGTGAAAAGCATGAGCTAAAGCACATCCCAGTAATGCTTCAGTAGGTCCCAACAATTTAATGGTTATATAGACTTTCTTTTTATATGGTTCTGGGGGACCTTTAACTTAAATTAAAACACCCACTCTACTCATCACACAAACTGCCATTACACACTGTGGTCAGAGTAGGGAGACAGAGCTCCACTACTGTCCCTCATGTGAAGGTTTGAAGGACGTAAAGGCAGCAATTATTATTATTATTTACCTTTGTTTAACTAGGAAAGTCAGTTAAGAACAAATTCTTATTTACAATGACAACCTTAACAGTGGGTTAACAGTCTTGTTCAGGGGCAGAACTAAATATTTTTACCTTGTCAGCTCAGGGATTCAATCCAGCAATATTTCGGCTACTGGCCCAACGCTCAAACCACTAGACTACCTGCCACCCCAATTCTACTGTTAAGCTTCATTTACCTTCTCCTGGGACATCAAACATTGTGTGGGCGAGTCAAACTAGGCCCCATTTAGAAATAGTTGTTACAATGTGTGGTTTGTCTATGATTTTAGTATTCTCCGATTTGATATACAGTAAGCATACTTCTGGAAACTGGTGACTAATTTTATCTGTATGTGTGTGTGCAAATGCATGCATTTGCATAAAAGACATTTGCATATCTGTCCTGCCTCATTGCTCCACATACTTTTAAAACCCCAGTGTTGATCAGTGACTGTTCACTCCTTTCAGAGCCATTGACACGCAGCACAATGATGATGTCACTGATTCTACTGCTGGGGACACTGGGGCTCCTTGTTCAGGGTGAGAGACACTTTGATTTGATTCATAATGTGTTTGGCTTCAGAGTTACACTTCATTCGTTATTTTAACCTGACACGCTATGCTTGATAGGCTATGCTTTACGATATGGTTGTTGTTGTGAGAACCTTACTAATCAACCTTTCTTCACTTTTGTTTATTTTTCAGAATCATCAGCAGATATAATTCTGACTCAGTCTCCTAAATCTCAGTCTGTTAGTCCAGGAGAGATTGTCTCTATCAGCTGTACAGCCAGTTCAAGTACTGGTAATTATCTCCACTGGTACCTGCAGAAACCTGGAGAAGCTCATAAACTCCTGATTTATACTGCTACAAACCGTCAGTCTGGGATTCCAGGTCGTTTCAGTGGGAGTGGATCTGGTAGTTCATTAACTCATTACACTCTGACCATCAGTGGAGTCCAGGCTGAAGATGCAGGAGATTACTACTGTCAGCAGGGTAACAGCTCTCCGTTCACACAGTGTTAGAGCGTCGTACAAAAACCTCCCTCAGCTAAAGAGGAACTGCTCTGACTCAACAGCTGCAGAGCTACAGAGTCTCCCGTATTCTAAACACCAATTCTTCTAAATATGACGCATACTGTACATATCTCTCAATATATTCTGCAAAAATGTTAAATCACTGTAAAAAACACAAGGACCACTAAGGATACAGAGCTGTAGAAAATGATTTCTTTTGAAGGACATGTTAAGCAAAATGAAAAATAGATTTAGATAATTTTTTTAACGCTTTGATTTCTATTCAAATTGTAAGAAGCACCAATTTCAGTACGCAATAGCAAGAATGTTGACCCTGTCCGAACCCAACTATTCATGCCCTACTCAACTTCTACACCGCTCCAACCTTGACAGAGTGAATACAGTCATATCGTTTGCATTCAAGAAGTACTAGTTTGATATCATTATGATACAGTATATATATTTTTTGTATAATATATATATATATTTTCATAGGGGACAATGCACATGAATCAACATCAATCTTACAATAATGCAACATCCAGGTAAATGTGCCGGGGTTAGCCAAAAGCTAATTTGCACCTGTAGTCCCAGGGCAGGTAAGGGCAATCACACAGCCACAATACAAATACTTAATTAAACAATACAAAGTACAAATACATTACATCCAATAATATATAATTCTAACAACAACTAATTATTCGTAATAAAAACACTTTCATCAACTGTCGTCTTACATATAAGGAACTACAGATAACTCTTGTAAAGGTTTGGAAAGAGTTGAGCCATGTTTTCAATTTAAATGTAAAAGTACAATAATCAGTGCAGCTTCTCAAGTCCATGGGCATTGCATTCCAGTATATTGTATCTCTAACAGAAAAGGCAGATTGAGCGAATATACTGTGTCAAAAAGGGACAAATGCAATCTCCTGTAGTTACTGCCTTTGTTATCTTGGAGGTGCCTTCCTTGAGCATGAAATGCCAGCATAGGGGTGGAGGGGCAACACCATGCAGGATCTTAAAGACAAGGCTTGCATCTACATACTGCTTAAACCTATCCAGACTGAAATAATCATGTTTGTGAAGGATGTGAATGGTGGTAACTGTTTGGGTTGGTATCAAACATCTTAAGTGTTTGTTTGCAGAGTGATTCAATTGGTGTCAGAATAGAAGCTCCTGCTTGTGAGGCAATCTCTCATCAGATCTCTCATCCATTTAGAAACGTATAACATAGCTTCAGCTAACTTGTAAACAATTTTTGGAGTGTGCATACATGAATGTATCATCTTCCTACATATGCATGTTAACTTGTGGGCAAGATAGTGGGAGATCATTTATATAGAGGAGGACCAAAGTGCAGCGTGGTACTTATCCATAATATTTTTAATGAAGAATGAATAGGGGAACAAAAACAACAAAACGACAAACGAACAGTTCTGACAGGTGCAACAAACCAGAAAATAATCACCCACAACTCAAAGTGGGAAAACAGGCTACCTAAGTATGGTTCTCGATCAGAGACAACGATTGCCAGCTGCCTCTGATTGGGAACCAAACCAGGCCAAACACATAGAAATAGAAAACATAGAACACGAAACATAGAATACCCACCCACATCACACCCTGACCAAACTAAAAATAGAAACATACAAAGCAATCTACGGTCAGGGCGTGACAGATGGTAAACAGAAGGGGGCCTAATATTGACCCTTGTGAGACCCCAATGTTATAGTAAAGAAAGTATGACAGTGTCCCCCAGACAAACCTTTTGACTTCTGTTTGTCAGATAGGAATACATCTAACATATATCTTTCACAAATAAATGTAGTTTACGTAGCCATAAAAGACCTGCAAGTGAAGTCCCCAACTTGAACGTCATGCAAAGTCTAACGTGAAGTCTGGTTCCTCAGCCATAGTCAGACACACACACCTGCCCCAGTCCCAGAGGGTTTGAGGCTGGGAGATTGTGTTCTGTGGTGAGGCTGAAAGTGATATTTGCATGGGCAGGGTTACTGCAACACTCCCAGAATAGAGCAGCACAGTAGCCAGATGTTCACCTGTCCCAGATAGTTCCAGTGAGTTTAGAGCACATGGTTTCAGTATTAGTAACATCATGAAGACCAGTGTGTTTAGAGCACATAGCTTCAGTATTAGTAACATCATGAAGACCAGTGGGTTTATAATATGTCTTTAGTATTAGTAACATCACGAAGACCAGTGAGTTTAGAACATGTCTTTAGTATTAGTAACATCATAAAGACCAGTGGGTTTAGAACATGTCTTTAGTATTAGTAACATCATAAAGACCAGTGAGTTTAGAACATGTCTTTAGTATTAGTAACATCATAAAGACCAGTGGGTTTAGAACATGTCTTTAGTATTAGTAACATCATAAAGACCAGTGGGTTTAGAACATGTCTTTAGTATTAGTAACATCATAAAGACCAGTGGGTTTAGAGCACATGGATTCAGTTTGAGTCGTACTGTAGATATCCGTTTGACTGGTACCAAATTTGGCCCAATCAGCTAAGCGTTCATTGAGAGAGGTTCATTAACTGAAATGTATCAGTAACATTGTGTTTCATGGCAGAGCTCTCCATTCTTTATGAAAACTAAACAAATCATAAAGAAACATGTCTAATGGTAAACCTCAGTAAAGAATGATATCCAGGCACACAATTTAACATTTTGAACGTCTTTATTATCTCAACATGTCAGAACCAACAGCATTACAGTAATTAGGTTCAGAACACATGTGATATGAAAGCCAAACAGATCTACTTGACATCAGAATCAGACATGTGTTCTGTTCTTTGTTCCACTATGCTAAAAGCTCCTGCTGGAGGAAGGATTCCCACACAGGATCCAGCCCAGCATTAGATCAGTGTGCTGGTATTGCTGGAACAGTAAGAAGGAGAGGTGCAGAGTAAAAACAGTGGAGTCAGAGGGGGGAGCTCATTAATCAGAACACTGGTCTCTCCTCAGTGTCTCAGAGAGAGGAGACTGGGAGCCCTGGGTGGCCTCACAGGTCACAGAGCCCACCTTCTTCCACTGGTCGACAGGGAGGGTTAGGGTGCTGCTCCAGCTGTAGTGGCCGTCCTTCTCCAGGACCCCGGGGCTCCCGGTCACCTCCCAGGTGTTGCTGCTGCTGCCGTCCACCTTCCAGCTCAGCTTCCAGTCTGAGGGGAAGCCCTTGTTGGCCAGGCACATGAGAGTGGCCTTCCCCTGCTGCAGCTCCACACTGGAGGGGGGCAGGACTGTCAGGGTGGGACGAACATCACCTAAAAGACAGGTGGGAAGTTATGGAGAGGGGAACTATCAATCATCAGACTGATATGACAATAATGATGCAGCAGTTTAACATCTTAGCTGTAAATTACTTTTTTTTTTCCATCAGTAGGTTTCTGTTCCTCATACAGACAGTCAGTTTATCACACTTCCCTTTGAGTAGCTACTGAAGCATATTATAACTACATGAGATGACTGAAAATACAATCAACTATCTTCAAAATTGTACTATTTAAAATGTGAAATATTCCTCCCTTACTGTAATGGAATAAACTCATAGGAATCAAACTGCATTTCATTATTAATTATTATGATGATTCTTTTAAAGAACATTTCACAGAATGTATGAACAATTCTTAAATTATGAATTAAATTACAATTGGTTGATAATATGCCTGTGCTGAGGAAATATTCCAGTTGACTGTAAACATCTAACAATGAAATACATTTCATTTAAAAGACACACTAAAACATTTAAGTTTTAATTTTTCGAAGGAAAATGAATAAAGTTACGTGTAATTTACAAGATATTGTATCAAATTGAAAATAAACCTATATTCATATGAACAGCAGAAAAGCTGGACTTCACAAGATAGCAAGTCTTTTCAATAGATAGCAAATCTAAGCAATACCTTGCAGCTGAATGCTGAAGGAGTGAATTAAGTTGAATATAACCATCTTACAACAATTATATACATTTAAAAGACACATTTAAATAAAATGAATAGTGATATTATTTACGAGACTAGGTCTGTTAACCATAAATAATAGCTTAATATTTGAGGTTTAACCAAAATATATTTTTATACAAATGGGGACTCTTATGAAGAGAATAACTCTTTAACCAAAAACATAACTATGCATAGCATTTATTTCCATTTTAATCTTAGTTTCTTCTCTCACAAGATCATCAGTGCATCTATATGCAAGGTCAGAACATTTTCTTTATTAGAGGTAGGTAAACTTACTTCCAACATCCAGTCTAGTGCCTCCACCAAAAGTGTACCACAGTGATACAATCTCATTCAGCGGCCGTACAAAAACCTCTGACACTATAGAGACACTGCCTTTGCTCTTTGTAAAGCTACATTAATCTAAACCACTCTTATTTCAACAGTATCTCTGTTCCAAATGAATACACACTGTATAACCTTGTTTGATATATTACATCTTGAATAGGCATTTTGATTTAACTAAGTTTACTTTAAGGAAAATAAATGCAAAACAAATTCTCCAAGAATAAATATACATTTCTACCTTCTATTTAAGGGAGTTGTAATATTGTTAAGAAAATTAATTTGGATTTTGATATCAGAGGTCAAGATCAAGAACTGAATACTTACTGCCAACACTCAGTTTGGTCCCTCCACCGAAAGTCCACCACAGTGATAGATTCTGATTGACTGGCTGGACAAAAACCTCTAGACAGACACAGAGGGGAATGATAACAGAGACATGGAACTGATGCCCCCTACTGGTCCACTCTGGAACTCCAGTAGACTGGACACATTCACTTTCCCCATTGAACTTTCAACATTTTGAAAATGGCTGGTTGACTAGGTTGATGTGCAGTGCCTTCAGAAAGTATTCACACCCTTTGACTTTTTACACATTTTGTTGTCTAACAGCCTGAATTGAATGGGGACTTTTTAAGATAGTTACAGAGTGTGATGGCTGTGATAGGAGAAAACTGAGCATGGATCAACAACATTATACGGTAGTTACTCCTCAATACAGTACTAACCTAAACGACAGAGTGAAAAGAAGGAAGCCTGTGCAGAATACAAATATTCCAAAACATTCATCCTGTTTGGAATAAGGCACTAAAGTAAAACTGCAAAAATGTGGCATTGAAATTAACTTTATGTCCTGAAAGCAAAGTGTTATGTTTTGGACAAATCCAATAAAACACATTACTGAGTACCACTCTTCATATTTTCAAGCATAGTGGAGGCTCCATATTATGGGTATGGTTCTCATCGGCAAGGACTCTGGAGTTTTTTGGAGGGATAAATTAAATTGAATGAAGCTAAGCACAGGCACAATCTTAGAGGAAAAGTTGGTTCAGTCTGCTTTCCACCAGAAACTGGGAGACTAGCTTAGAACAAATAGATGAGTCTAGAATCTATATTGACTGCGAATAGTATTGACAGACCCACCCATCCACGTTGTATAGTCAGTCATCTGTGGATCTGATCAAGTTCACAAAGACTAAGTGAGACTTTATAAGGACTGTGAGTTATGGTTGGAGAGAATGTTTGAGATGTTGACAGTTACTGTAAAAGGTTGAGGTTTCAACTGATAAAAGATAATACTTGGACAGTGAAACTACCTCAATCAAGAAACAAAGGAGACAATAAATAGAGGGATAGAAGAAGGAAAGTCAATGAAGAGATGAAGGGAGAATGTCAGTAGGCTACATATGAGAACTCATAGTTGCTTCCCACTCTTTATGCAAATGACCAGATATTGTCAATAGCTTCCAAATTAAGATAACATAAGATAGCAGTCATGGTAGATTTCTGCTAGATTTATCTGTGTCAGGTATGACATTAAAGGTGCAATCATCCCACTGGGCAGATGTCATTTCAATGTCTGTTTCACATTGGTTTAACATAATTTCATTGAAATGATGTGGAAACGTGGCGTAGCGGTTTAAGGCACTGCATCGCAGTGATTGAGGCGTCATTACAGACCTGAGGTTGATCCCAGGCTGTGTCACAGCTGGCCATGACCGGGAGACCCATGAAGCATCGCACAATTGGGCCAGCGTCTTCCGGGTTAGGTAAGAGTTTGGCCGGCCTGGATTTCCTTGTCCCATCAAGCTCTAGCGACTTCTTGTGGTGGAAAAAGCGCCTGCAAGCTGATCTCGGTTGCCAGCTGGACAGTGTTTCCTCCAACACATTGCTGTGGCTGGCTTCGAGTTCAGTGAGTAGTGTGTCAAGAAGCAGTGCGGCTTTCCAGGATTGTGTTTCGGAGGACGCATGGCTCTCGACCTTCGCCTCTCCTGAGTCCATAGGGGAGTTGCTGTGATGAGACAAGACTGTAAATTACAAATTGGGGAGAAAAGGGGGTAAATCTAAAACAACAAAAAACACACACACAGCTCATCAGGAGGAATCTGACCAGAGGCAGTTAACCCACACCTTTCACTTACTATCACTCTATGACATGAGATCAAGAGAAGAGAAAAACTTGTGAGGATTTCATGCACTCTGTTTACTAGTGTAGAGACTGTTTTAACAGTATATATATTTTTTAGAAACAAATAATTAAATGTCTAAAGTCTACTGTCTTCCAGATATCTCTTAGATCTCTTATCTTTCATCGACCACGGAGCACCTGAACTCCTCCAGCACATCCTGCATGGACCCCACCTCCCTGGATTCAGGTCGCCTGATTTCAAACATCGTCCTGTGGCTGTGCTGTGTGGTATGACTGCTATGACTGTCAGTCCTCCCTCCTATCTTGAGTCCCCAGTGTGGATGCAAGGATTGACACACCATGAGATTGACATTATACTGTAGTTTAAAACATATTTTGAAACTATAAACAGTTTTTTGGGGTTATGATAGGATGGTGAAAAGCATGATCTGACGCACACCCCCAAAATGTTTCAATAGGTGCTGACTAATGGAAACTAAACTGGATAAAAATAAATAAAGTTGTACACTACATATGCTCCTAACAACTGATTGGGTATATAGAGTGTGTAACTTTAATTTCATATGGATCTGGGGGAGCTTGTACAGAGCACCACTACGGTCCATCTTGAGAAGGTCTGAAACATACAGAGGCAGTAATTATACTGTTAAACTTAATTGACCTACTGAGACTGACAACCACTGTTGATGGACATAAACCACTGTGTAAGTGGGTCAAACTACGCCTCATTTAAGATATAGTTGTTACCTTGTGTGGTTTATGATTTCAGTATTCTCAAATGTAATATACAGTAGGCCTGTTGACTTCTTTTATCTGTGTGATGTCTTTGCGTAAAATATTGGGGTTTTGCATATCTGTCCTGCCTCATTGCTCCACATACTTTTAAAACCCCAGTGTTGATCAGTGACTGTTCACTCCTTTCAGAGCCACTGACACGCAGCATAATGATGATGTCACTGATTCTACTGCTGGGGACATTGGGGCTCCTTTTTCAGGGTGAGAGACACTTTGACTAACTTTGATTCATGATGGATTTGATTTCAGAATTACATTTCATTCGTGAATATTGAAGATATTAATAAAAACAAATCTGATTTTGCCTGATATGTTTCATGATAGAATGTGGAAGATTATAAATGTCTGATTGTTGTGATAACCTTACTAATCATCCTTTCTTCACTTTTGTTTTATTTTTCAGAATCATCAGCAGATATCATTCTGACTCAGTCTCCTAAATCTCAGTCTGTTAGTCCAGGAGAGACTGTCTCTATCAGCTGTACAGCCAGTTCAAGTACTAGTGATTATCTCCACTGGTACCTGCAGAAACCTGGAGAAGCTCCTAAACTCCTGGTTTATGCTGCTACAACCCGTCATTCTGGGATTCCAGGTCGTTTCAGTGGGAGTGGATATGGTAGTCCTTATACTCATTACACTCTGACCATCAGTGGAGTCCAGGCTGAAGATGCAGGAGATTACTACTGTCAGCAGGGTGTCAGCTTTCCATTCTCACAGTGTTAGAGCGTCGTACAAAAACCTCCTTCAGCTAAAGAGGAACTATATATTTTCATAGGGGACAATGCACATAAATCAACATCAATCTTACAATAATGCAACATCCAGGTAAATGTGCCGGGGTTAGCCAAAAGCTATTTTGTACCTGTAGTCCCAGGGCAGGTAAGGGCAATCACACAGCCACAATACAAATACTTAATTAAACAATACAAAGTACAAATACATTACATCCAATAATATATAATTCTAACAACAACAAATTATTCGCAATAAAAACACTGTTGTCTTACATATAAGGAACTACAGATAACTCTTGTAAAGGTTTGGAAAGAGTTGAGCCATGTTTTCAATTTAAATTTAAAAGTACAATAATCAGTGCAGCTTCTCAAGTCCATGGGCATTGCATTCCAGTATATTGTAGCTCTAACAGAGAAGGCAGATTGAGCGAATATACTGTGTCAAAAAGGGACAAATGCAATCCCATGTAGTTACTGCCCTTGTTATCTTGGAGGTGCCTTCCTTGAGCATGAAATGCCAGCATAGGGGTGGAGGGGCAACACCATGCAGGATCTTAAAGACAAGGCTTGCATCTACATACTGCTTAAACCTATCCAGACTGAATTAATCATGTTTGTGAATGATGTGATAATGGTGGTAACTGTTTGGGTTGGTATCAAACATCTTAAGTGTTTGTTTGCAGAGTGATTCAATTGGTTTCAGAATAGAAGCTCCTGCTTGTGAGGCAATATCTCAGATGTGAGAAGATCATAGCAAGCAGATATAGTTAGGCGGCCTCCAGAAGAAGTTACAGTTTTATAAACCTAGTGTTGGATAATCCAAACTTGACCGTGTTAACCAACCTTCTTCATGTATCTTAAAGTTGGACTCCAAAATGACGCCGAGATACCTGAAGAGAGACACAACGTTCAGATTCTCCCCATTAACAAGAACAGCTTGTTGGGAAGAATCAATGGATTTTTTTAGATAAGTACAGAAAAACAGTCTTGTAATGCAGGTAATATGCAGGTAATAATCAGTCATCCATTTAGAAACATATAACATAGCTTCAGTTAACTTGTGAACAATTTTTGGAGTGTACATACATGAATGTATCGTATTCATACATATGCATGTTAACTTGTGGGCAAGTAAGTGGGAGATCATTTATATAGAGGAGGACCAAAGTGCAGTGTCGATCAGAGACAACGATTGCCAGCTGCCTCTGATTGGGAACCATACCAGGCCAAACACATAGAAATAGAAAACATAGAACATGAAACATAGAATACCCACCCACATCACACCCTGACCAAACTAAAAATAGAAACATACAAAGCAATCTACGGTCAGGGCGTGACAGATGGTAAACAGAAGGGGGCCTAATATTGACCCTTGTGAGACCCCAATGTAGTAAAGAAAGTCTGACAGTGTCCCCCAGACGAACCTTTTGACTTCTGTTTGTCAGATAGGAATACATCTAACATATGTCTTTCACAAATAAATGTAGTTTACGTAGCCATAAAATATCTGCGAGTGAAGTCCCCAACTTGAACGTCATGCAAAGTCTAACATGAAGTCTGGTTTCTCAGCCATAGTCAGACACACACACCTGCCCCAGTCCCAGAGGGTTTGAGGCTGGGAGATTGTGTTCTGTGGTGAGGCTGAAAGAGATATTTGCATGGGCAGGGTTACTGCAACACTCCCAGAATAGAGCAGCACAGTAGCCAGATGTTCACCTGTCCCCAGATAGTTCCAGTGAGTTTAGAGCACATGGTTTCAGTATTAGTAACATCATGAAGACTAGTGGATTTAGAGCACATGGTTTCAGTATGAGTAACATCATGAAGACCAGTGTGTTTAGAGCACATGGCTTCAGTATTAGTAACATCACGAACATCCCTGGAGAGACCTGAAAATAGCTGTGCAGCAATGCTCCCCATCCAACCTGACCGAGCTTGAGAGGATCTGCAGAGAGGAATGGGAGAAACTACCCAAATACAGGTGTGACATGCCTATAGCGTCTTACCCAAGAAGACTCTAGACTGTAATTGCTGCCAAAGGTGCTTCAACAAAGTACTGAGTAAATAGTCTGAATACTTATGTAAATGTGATACTTCCAATTGTTTTCTAATACACTTGCAAACATTTTTTAAAACTGCAATCCCGTTAACGGGATCGATATGACAACAGCCAGTGAAAGTGCAGGGCGCCAAATTCAAACAACAGAAATCTCATCATTAAAATTCCTCAAGCATACAAGTATTTCACACCATTTTAAAGATACACTTCCTGTTAATCCCACAACAGTGTCCGATTTCAAAAAGGATTTACAGCGAAAGCACCACAAACGATTATGTTAGGTCACCGCAAAATCACAGAAAAACACAGCCATTTTTCCAGACAAAGACAGGAGTCACAAAAAGCAGAAATAGAGATAAAATGAATCACTAACCTTTGATTATCTTCAGCAGATGACACTCATAGGAGTTCATGTTACATAATACATATATGTTTTGTTTGATAAAGTTCATATTTATATCCAAAAACCTCAGTTTACATTGGCGCCATGTTCAGAAATGCTTCCAAAATATCCGGAGAAATTGCAGAGAGCCACATCAAATAACAGAAATACTCATCATAAACTTTGATGAAAGATACATGTTTTTACATAGAATTAAAGATACACTTGTTCTTAATGCAACCGCTGTGTTAGATTTCAAATAAGCTTTATGGCAAAAGCACAATATTCAATAATCTGAGAACAGTGTTCAGCCACAAAAGCAAGCCATACAGTTACCCGCCAAATAGTGAAATCAACAAAAGTCATAAATAGCATTATAAATCTTCACTTACCTTTGCTGATCTTCATCGGAATGCACTCCCAGGACTCCCACTTCCACAAGAAATGTTTGTTTTGCTCGGTAATGTCCATCATTTATGACCAAATAGATACTTTTGTTAGCACATTTGGTAAAAAAAATCAAAAGTTATGAAGCGTGTTCACTAAAAGCAGACGAAATGTTAAAAAGTTCCATAACAGTCAGTAGAAACATGTCAAACTATTTATTGAATCAATCTTTAGGATGTTTTTAACATAAATCTTCAATAATGTTCCAACCGGGGAATTCCATTGTCTTCAGAAGTATGATGGAACATAGCTCGCTCTCGCATGAACGTGCATGGTCAGTGCATGTTGAAGTCATGGTAGACCTTACTCATTCCCTTCTGCTTCGGCCCCATCTCACAGTAGAAGCACCAGACAAGGTTCTAAAGACTGTTGACATCTAGTGGAAGCCGTATGAAGTGCAAACGGACCCATATCCCACTGTGTATTCGATAGGCGATGAGTTGAAAACCTACAAAGCTCAGATTTCCCACTTCCTGGTTGGATTTTTCTCTCAGGTTTTTGCCTGCCATATGAGTTCTGATATACTCAGTCATCATTCAAACAGTTTTAGAAACTTCAGAGTGTTTTCTATCCAATAATAATAATAATATGCATATATTAGTAACTGGGACTGAGGAGCAGGCAGTTTACTCTGGGCACCTCTGGGCACCTTTTCATCCAAGCTACTCAATACTGCCCCTGCAGCCATAAGAAGTTAAATGTTTTTTGCTTTGTCATTATGGGGTATTGTGTGTAGATTGATGAGGAAAACAATTCACTCAGTTTTAGAATAAGGCTGTAATGTAACAAATTGTGGAACAAGTCAAGGGGTCTGAATACGTTCCGAATGAGCTGCATATCAGCCCTCTGATTGAAATGAAGATCAAGACATGCTGCTCTGTTCTCCGCCAGCACCTAGGGCTTTCCTTGCAGCACTCGACCACATGATGAGACACTAATCAAGATAAGACAAAACTAGAGTCTGCTGGACTTGCTTTTTGGAATGTGGTGTCAAAAAAGCTTTATTACGGACAACCTCTCCCCATCTTTACAACCATTGAATATATATGTTTTGGCCATGACAGTTTTCAATCTAAGGTAACACCAAGTAATTTAATCTCCTCAACAGCCACACCATTCATTTACAGATTCATCTGAGGTCTAGAACTTAGGGAATCATTTGTACCAAATACATTGCTCTTAGTTTTAGAGATGTTCAGGACCAGTTTATTACTGGCCACTCAATCCAAAACAGACTGCAACCCTTTGTTAAGGGTTTCAGTGACTTCATTAGCTGTGGTTGCTGATGCGTATATGGTTGAATCATCAGCATACATGGACACTTATGCCTTGTTTAATGCCAGTGGCAGGTCATTGGTAAAAATAGAAAAGAGTAGAGGAACTAGAGAGCTGCCCTGCGGTACACCACACTTTACATGTTTGACATTAGAGAATCTTCCATTAGAGAATCCTCTGAGTACTATTAGATAGATAGCTATGAATCCATGATATGGCAGAGGTTGAAAAGCCATAACACATACATTTTCTCAACACCAGGTTATCGTCAATAATGTTTCATTTTCGTAATTTAGCAGATACTTTTATCCAGAGCGATTTACAGTAGTGAGTGTACACATTTTTGTACTGGTCCCCCATGGGAATCAAACCCACAACCCTGGTGTTGCAAGCAACATGCTCTACCTACTGAGCCATAAGGGACCAGTCTGTCTCTTTCAAATTCGGGCTGCTTGATTTTGTACTCCGTCTTGCAGCTGTGCTGTGCGCTGGGCCTTCCTGTTAACATAGCTGGCCTGGTGGTCATCCTGCACCGCTCATCCCATTGCCCTAACTTCACCCTGTGCCTCATGCTGAACCCAGCGTCCCCCGACATCCTGTTCCTGGCCACGGTGCCGGTGCGGATCTATACATTCCTGCACGGCTGGACTCTGCGCAGTGTCCCCTGTAAGCTAGCCATTTTCTACTCTAATCGTCGTCCAACGCCTTCTCCACGTGCTCTACCCACAGAAGTGGAACTGGCTGGGAAGCAAGGGGAGGCGGCGCTGCTCCTGGCCCTGTGGTGGCTCGCCTGCATCCTGACTGCCCCCGATGTGGCCACTCACAAAGTAGACGATGGCAAGCTCAAGTGCAGGCGACACACAGGCTCCTATGCTGAAAGAGCAGTTGTCCTGTCTTGGAGACCCTACTGAAGTTTGTGGTCCCATTCTCTGTGTGGTCATGTCCTACATCTGCCTCCACCGGCGGTTGAACTGCTCAATTGAGGCGTCGGCAGTGCTGCTGTGCCACAGGAGCGAAGCAGCACATGTCGTCCGGAGCTTTACGTTTATCAACAGCTGCCTGGACCCCTTCTTGTACGTCTTCATCTCACAAAGGAGGCCAAGTAATCGTCTGAGCGCAGGATGCAGGTTCTCCCAAAATGAAATATACATTTTTAAGGTGTTGGGTCGCTGACTCTGGGTCTGTATAGCCTGTACTTTTATTTTATTTTGAATAATTTGTTTTACACCCTTTTTCTCCCCAATTGCATGTTATCCAAATGTTTAGTAGTTACTGTCTTGTCTCATCACTTACAGACTCGGGAGCGGCAAAGGTCGAGAGGCATGCGTCCTCCGAAACACAACCCAACCAAGCCACACTGCTTCTTAACACAGCACGCATCCAACCCAGAAGCCAGCCACACCAATGTGTAAGAGGAAACACCATAAACCTAGCAACCTGGTTAGCGTGCACTGCGCCCAAACAGCCAGAGTTGCTAGTGCACGATGAGACAAGGATATCCCTGCCGGCCAAACCCTCCCTAACCCGGATAACACTAGGCCAATTGTGCGCCACCCCATGGGCCTCCCGGTCGCGACAGAGCCTGGGCTCGAGCCCAGAGACTCTGGTGGCACAGCTCCCGGGTGGCGCAGTGCCTTAAACCACTGCGCCACCCGGGAGGCTAGCCTGTACTTTCTATGTATCCATATGGTAGCCTAGATTTGTTCCTTTAGTGACCTATCGCCCTTCAAGGTTGACCTCCATTGGTCAAATCCATATTCTATTCCTTCTCAGCTCTCCTATACATAAAGAAATAGATTTGGATTTCATGAATAAATATTTTATTTATTTATCTTGAAGTAGTCTACAGCTAGGCTAGTTCTGCTTTGGTTCAGAGGAGCTCTAACTTCTAAGTGTTGGACTATTTCATCATACTGTCACGCCCTGACCATAGAGAGCTGTTTATTCTCTATGTTGGATAGGTCGGGGTGTGATTAAGAATGGGTTATCTAGGGGAATTATATATCTATTTTGGCCTGATATGGTTCCCAATCAGAGGCAGCTGTTTATCGTTGTTTAGCAGCTGTTTAGGTAGCCATTTCCCCATTGTATTTGTGGGATCTTGACTATGTTTGTGTGTAGTTGCTTTCTGCACTGTAGCTTCTGCATGTAGCTTCACGTTTCGTTTATTCGCTTTATTGTTTTTGTGCTTTAAGTTTCTCTGCTTTAAGTTTCTCTTCCAAATAATAGCATGGAAATATACCACGCTGCATCTTGGTCCACTCCTTATAACGATCGTGACACATACAGTACTGTGTGCCTCATTCTACGTCAAGATCTTGACAGGTACATAATCAGTGGGCACAATGGAAAAACACACTAGATGTATGCAACAACATTTCTGCCTAAATAGATCAATAAAAGCATGAATTTCAAACCTTGCACTAACATGGGTTCAACCATGTTAGTTTCAGTTTAAGCCACGACAAGAAGTGAGACGACTCGCCAACACTGTTTTTCAGATGTAAAAACACCTGATACATGGACAAACAACTTTATCCCCACCCAAAGGATTATGCCTTTCCTTTCAAAATGAGAAAAAAGGCTAAATCCTCAATATTGATACTATAAACCTTGTATTCAACACTATAAGATATATTTTTTATATGAAAGAGCTCAACACCTTTGATATGACTTATATGACTCTGTCAGTACACCCTCCTCCCTCTGCCACCTATCATTAGTCCCCAGTGTAGATGCAAGGATTGACCATACATGAGAACGACACAATACTGTAGTTTAAAACATATTTTGAAACTAGAACCATTATGATAGGGTGACGCACACCCCAAAATGTTTTGTAGAGGTGCTGACTGTATGAAGACAACTGTATAAAACGAAAGAATGAAAGATGTACACTACATATACTCCCAACAATTGAATGAGTTTATGTAGTGTGTGACTTTCTTTTTATACAGATCTGGGGGACCTTGAACTTAAAGTTAAACACCTGCTATACACATCACACAAACGGCCATTACGCAGTGTGGTCAGAGGAGGGTGACAGAGCACCACTACTCTCCATCTTGAGAAGGTTTGAAACATACAGAGGCAGTAATTATACTGTTAAACTTAATCGACCTTCTGAGACTGACAACCAGTGTTGATGGACATAAACCACTGTGTAAGTGGGTCAAACTAGGCCTGATTTAAGATATAGTTGTTACATTGTGTGGTTTATGATTTTAGCATTCTCAAATATGATACACACTAGGTCGACTTTTGGAAACTGCTGATGTCATTTATCGGTGTGTGTACACGTGCATGGTGCATGTATGTGCGTAAAATATGAAAGCTTTGCATATCTGTCCTGCCTCATTGCTCCACATACTTTTAAAACCCCAGTGTTGATCAGTGACAGTTCACTCCTTTCAGAGCCACTGGCACACAACACAATGATGATGTCACTGATTCTACTGCTGGGGACACTGGGGCTCCTTGTTCAGGGTGAGAGACACTTTCACCAACTTTTATTCATTATGGATTTGGATTCAGATTTACACTTCATTTGTTAATTTAACATGATAGAATTTAAAAACACATTTTAACATTTAGCTTGATATGCTATGCTTTACAATATCATTGTTGTTGTGATAATCTTACAAATCAGCCTTTCTTGAATTTTGTTTTATTTTTCAGAATCATCAGCAGATATAATTCTGACTCAGTCTCCTAAATCTCAGTCTGTTAGTCCAGGAGAGGTTGTCTCTATCAGCTGTACAGCCAGTTCAAGTACTGGTAATTATCTACACTGGTACCTGCAGAAACCTGGAGAAGCTCCTAAACTCCTGGTTTATTATGCAACAACCCGTCAGTCTGGGATTCCAGGTCGTTTCAGTGGGAGTGGATCTGGTAGTCCTTATACTCATTACACTCTGACCATCAGTGGAGTCCAGGCTGAAGATGCAGGAGATTACTACTGTCAGCAGGGTAACAGCTCTCCGTTCACACAGTGTTAGAGCGTCGTACAAAAACCTCCCTCAGCTAAAGAGGAACAGCTCTGACGGAGTCTCCCATATTCTAATAACAAATTCTTTGAAATATGACACGACAATACAATAATGTAATTTGTTAGACTGTCTACGGACTATGATAATGTACATATCTCTCAATATATTCTGCAAAAATGTTAAATCATTGTTAACATACTGGGACCACTAAGGGTATCGAGCTGTAGAAAATGCATTATTTTGAAGGACATGTTGAACAAAATTCAGAATAGGTTTTGAGTTTTTTAAAGCTTTGATTTAAATTCATAGCTATATAAAGACCTGAGAGTGAAGTCCCCAACTTGAACGTTATGCAAAGTCCAGCGTGAATTCTGGTTCCCCAGACCTCGTCAACCCAAGTCAGACTCACACAGCTGCCCCAGTCCCATAGGGTTTGAGGCTGGGAGATTGTGAACTGTGGTTTCGTAATATTTGCATGGGCAGGGTTACTGCAACACTCCCAGAATAGAGCAGCACAGTAGCCAGATGTTCACCTGTCCCCAGAGAGTTCCAGTGAGTTTAGAACACATGACTTCAGTATTAGTAACATCATGAAGATCAATGGGTCTATAATGTCTTCAGTATTAGTAACATCATGAAGACCAGTGGATTTAGAACACATGTCTTCACTATCAGTAACATCATGAAGACCAGTGGGTTTAGAACACATGTCTTCAGTATTAGTAACATCATGAAGACCAATGGGTTTAGAACACATGTCTTCAGTATCAGTAACATCATGAAGACCAGTGGGTTTAGAACACATGTCTTCAGTATTAGTAACATCATGAAGACCAGTGGGTTTAGCGTTCATGGTTTCAGTATCAGTAACATCATGAAGACCAGTGGGTTTAGAACACGTCTTCAGTATTAGTAACATCATGAAGACCAGTGGGTTTAGCGTTCATGGTTTCAGTATTAGTAACATGATGAAGACCAGTGGGTTTAGAACACATAGCTTCAGTATTAGTAACATCATGAAGACCAGTGGGTTTAGCGTTCATGGTTTCAGTATTAGTAACATCATGAAGACCAGTGGGTTTAGCGTTCATGGTTTCAGTATTAGTAACATCATGAAGACCAGTGGGTTTAGAACACATAGCTTCAGTATTAGTAACATCATGAAGACCAGTGGGTTTAGCGTTCATAGCTTCAGTATTAGTAACATCATGAAGACCAGTGGGTTTAGCGTTCATGGTTTCAGTATTAGTAACATCATGAAGACCAGTGAGTTTCTCTTAGGGGTTCCAATGTATCATTGGATCCCCTAAGAGAAAACTTTCTAAAGCTTTAGGAAGAACATTACATCTTTGAGCCATTGAGAAGTAGAGGGGGACTGAGCAGACTTCCACTGGAGAAGAATTCCACGGTGAGCTAATAAAGATGTAAAAAGCAACAACATCGCCATGTTTGGGATCCAAGGAGAACAAGTCTCCTGGAATACCAAAAACAGCTATCAAGGTACATTGCTGCATGTTCATTTCAAGCACCCCAGATAAAGTTTTAAAAAATGAATCCCAATACTTTTGTAGTTTAAAGCATTGAACGAACATGTGACTAAGGTCATATGGTGAGACATGACATCTATCACACTCATCATTTACATTTGGATATATTTCAGACAATCTGGATTTGGAAAAATGCACTCTATGTAAAACCTTACATTGTATGAGACCAAGATGAGCTCAAGATGCAATGGAGCGTTCCCTATCAATTACCTCGTCCCACCACTCCTGTGTAAATTCAACACCCATTTCCCATTGCCAAGCAGATTTAGTTTTGTTGGTGGAGTGTTTGTCCAATGACAAAATACACAGATAGATCTGAGAAATTACTGCTGTCGAGGTAATAGACAGAAATACCATCCCAGTGTTAGCAAGGGGGTGGAGCAGGAAAGCCAGAAAATTGGGAGGAGACACAATGCCTAATTTGAAGGTAACAGAAAAAGTGAGATGGAGGCAAAAAGTATTTAGAGGCCAGGTTAGGAAAACTAGAAAAAAATAAATGTACATATAAGTCTTGGAAGGACTTTATTACCTTTCCTCGTCCAGTGAAAGAAAGCATTATCTATTAGAGAAGCGGGGAATAAGTGATTCCTGTCAATAGGACCCATAGTAGATGCAGAGGAGAATTTAAAATACAGTCGAAACTGGTACCAAATCTTAAGTGTGTAAAGCACTACAGGTTTGCGAGTATAGAGAGAGGGGGATGTTGGGAGAGAAAAGCAGAGTAACGAAGAGAAGCAAAAATACAAGAATGTGCCTTTAGGTGGCACCATGAAGTATCTGGAGCATGTAACCAGAATGGCAATTTCTGAAAGCTGGCTGCCCAGTAATAGTATAAAACGCTGGGTAGTGCCAGCCCTCCACTAAACTTGAATCTCTGAAGTAAAGATCTATTGACTCTGGGTACCTTTCCTCCCCAGATAAATGTGGTAACCGCCTGATTGATTGACTTTAAAAAAACAACAACACTTTGGTAAAAACAATGGGATAGATTGAAATAGAATTTGGGTAAACTGTTCATTTTTACAGCATTAATTCTTCCTATAAGTGATAGTGTTAAGCTACCCCGTCTCTGAAAGTTTTCATTTGCGCAAGAAGGGGAGGAAAGTTTGCAGAACAAAAGAGCATATAATGAATTTCAATCCAAGGTATTTGAAACCAGAGCGGCTAATCTGAAAGAGCAAATCTATCTGCTGGAGCTGCAGCGCTGCTGGATTGATTGGGAAGCACTCACTTTTCTGGAGATTCAGGTTGTAACCGGAGAAGGAGACAAAGTTCTCCAGAATATAAAGGATAGAAGGCAAACAGGTTACAGGGTTATTTACATAGAGTAACAAATCATCTGCATATAATGATAACCTACGTTCAACTCCTTCCCGTGTTACACCTTGGAAAGAGGAAGATGTCCGTAAAGCTACTGAAAGGGGCTCAATGGAGATGGCAAATAATAAAGGGGACAGTGGGCAACCTTGGGGTGTCCCACGTTCCAGAGCAAAATAATCAGAACGGGTGTCATTGGTACAGACACTGTCCTGGGGAAATGTATACAAGAAACGGATCCATGAGCTACATTTTTCCCCAAATCCAATTTTTTTAAGAACAGCAAATAGGTACTCCCTTTCAATTCTGTCGAATGGACGTCTAGGGAGATTACCACCTCAGGGGAGTTGGAGAATTGTTTAGAATAAATCATGTTAAACAGTGTCCGAATGTTAAAAAATGAATATCTGTCCTTTATAAAGATGGGTTGTTCCTGTGATATGAGTCCTGGTAAGACTACTTCCAGACTGGAGTCGGAGCCATTACCATTAACGACTGGAGTCGACGCCATTACCATTCACGTTTGCCATCGCGGTTGAAACTTTAGTTACAGGTCTTCTGCTCCTCAAGTCGTGTGACATTTGCGTCAGAAAGGTCATTTACGAACTCACCAATCAAATCTGATATGTAAGAAAGTAGAATGCAAAGTACACATTTGGCAAAATTAACGCCTTGTCTACGAGATTCTTCTCCATTCACATGCTAAACCGGAATGTCGATTTTTCGAACAAATATTACGTCAATAGAATAAAAGTATCAATGGATTATCTCACACAAAAATATTTCACACATTACAGAAAACTTACAAGAGTAATGAAAATGAATCATTTTGTTTAACTATACATAAATTGTACGTTGAGCAGAGGATCCAATGAATGGATGGCCCAACTATGTAATGGTACATTTAGTTTGACATTAGCACTATAAACATGTCTTAATAATTATTCATTATGCAGGCTTAACTCTCAGCTCTTCCTGTGGTGGGTACTGACAGGATACACCCCTGTAGAAGACAGGAAAGCAGAACAAAATGCAGGTTAACCATATGTTTGCCAATCACGAAGGTATTGGAGAAGACATTAAATGCAATATTTACTCACTTATTCATGAACCAGATTGGCAAAGTTATTCTTCAGCTTTTCTTGCTCTTTCATATCTGTCAGTGTCTTGACTCTCTCGGGGTTGTGATTCCTTTGCGCTTTTTCAATCAGGAGGTCAAGGTATTTGGCTGCGCTCATTGGATTTGGTCTCAGAGCGATCTGATCCAGTTTTTGAACAATGCTGTTTATTTTAAGAATTAAGATTAAGCTGGCAATGAGTTGCAGGTGAAGTTCATTCAAAAAGATGATGAGGAACATCTGTGCTGTCAGCGATTGACCTTCCAATTCTTCATACTTTCTCTTTAGGTCTAGGTACGTTGAGTCACCTTCTTCTGTTTTAAAGACATAAATGAACTTCTCTTTACAATGATCGTTCCAGCTGCATTTCTTTATACAGACGGTGCATCTGTCTTGCTGCATGCGTGTACACCCAAAATATTCTGTGCAAGGGTGATGGCAAGTTTCCCTGCAAGAATTACAATTTGTTGCCTTCTTGTTTACGGCACATTTCTCCTTCACACTTACATCTAAAAGAATGGAGAAGTTTCTGTTGGCTTCCATGTCCTCTTCATGTTGTTCTAATTGGTCGCTGACCCTCCTCAGTGCTTCTGCCTGCTGCATTGCAACTTGTAGCTGCTTTGTTAATGTCTGGATTTCCATTTCCAGTTGTTTGCGTTTCTCTAAAACTTGACGTGTTAATACCAAGCTTTTTGCTTCCATTGTACATAGTGATTCAAAAAACATGGCCATGTTTTTCATGCTCATTTTCCAAGATGATTGACACACCTCATCATTTTCCTCCTCCTCCTCCTCTTCATCCTCTTCATCATTATGTTCTTCATCATCTTCATCCATTTGTAAACCAGCAAACACATTGTTGAATTTGAAGTAAACAGGTGTACCAAGTTCATTTCTGACACATGGAACTTCTGCCATTACCAGTGCTTGAAGGACTAAAGGCTCCCCACTATCTGCAAAAGTACTGAGTGCCACAATGTTATTTTCTATGTCCTTTCCAAAAATTGAGAGGACAGAATCAAAAATGTACCGCTGTGTAGGTGTGAGGCGCACTTGTGCAGCTTTTACAACAAAGCACACTGCATCAATGTGGTGGACTCCTTTTGGAGATTGAAACAGCTCCTGTAGATTTTTTGTGATGAGTTTGTCTTGCTCTATTCCGCTTGTGTCACCAAATCCTGGAGTGTCGATGATGGTTAGAGAAAATGGAATGTGATCACCTTCGTGACCAAAGATCTCATACACAGTGATGGCAGTTGTTTGTGAACTAGTTTGACTTTGACTCTCATCAGCAATGATTTCAAATCTGTATTTATCCTCCCAATCAACACAAAGGATGTAGTTCACCATCACATTGATGAGGGTTGATTTTCCTGCTCCTGTTTCTCCCATCATCAATATCGTTCGGTTCATTTTGCTCGGGTCCTTTTTACCAAAAGTCCATCGCCTGATATTTTCACTGTCATGCAGAATCTCTTTCTCTGTCATTAGAAGATGCTTTGTTGGAGGTCCTGGACTGGTTTGTTTACAATCTTTGATAATGTCAGCATGCAGAAGCTTGGATCTGGGTTTATATTCTGAACTCATTGCGCTTGCTGATTGCCTGTAAAAAAAAATATATATATATATAAAAATATAAATTAAACATGAAATACCAGCGCAAAAATGGTATGTAGTAGGACTACACATATTTAATACAGAACACACTATATTGCGCTTATGGTAGAGCTGTGTTTTATTCTTCCTGGTATTGCATCCTAAAAATTTGAATGTATTTGTTAAGGATTTAACTACATTTAGGGATTGTGGGACGTCTTCTACGTTAATCTTGATTCGTATAATTTTTTTTCTAAAAGTACAAATTAAACCCTGAGTATTTTGAGTAAAACAACAGTGCTATCTGATATTCAAGAAACATCCGAGAATCACTACCAAAGCTGTTAAATATGCAAATAGAAAAAGTTAAAATTCCTGTTGGTTTATGGTGACCCCTGTTATGTCCATATCTTTTCTAATTATCTCTGCTAACATGATGACTCATGGAAAATAAGAGTGGGGAGAGTGGTCAGCCTTGTTTAGTCCCTATCTCAAATGGGAATGGTTCAGAAGTGCTTGCGGTGCTTATATTGTTTTAAGCAATTCTAAAGGGAAAGTAAATTATTAAAATAAAGTAAAATTCTACAGTAATATAAAGTAAAATTATTTCAATCCCCACTGGGCGTGACAACCTAAAAGTGCTTTCGTCGCGTTAAGAAAAAGGGATCCAGATCGATCGCTGTAGACCTCAGCAAAATGTAGTGTAAAAGCATTCTTAATTTTCCTGGACTGTTAGGCTGTCCATTAGACCTTCCAAACAGGTGGTCCCCTGCGATTAGATGCAGACACTTGCGAGGCATTATCAGTCAAACTTCACTTGCAATATGCAAGATGCTCATATGCATATATGATCTAAATTAGATATAATGTTGGTTGAAAATAAAACCATTTTTAATAGAACATAGTCATGACATACCTGGACTGATGCATTCCTATACATGTGAAAACAAAAAAAGACAACATTCCATGATGTGGATAGATGTGGATGTAATCCACCCGGATCTTAGGCCTGCATTTACACTGACAGCCCAATTCTGATATTTTTTCCACTAATTGATCTTTTGACCAATCACATCAGGTCTTTCCATCAGATATTTTTCAGAGCTGATCTGATTGTTCAATAGACCAATTAGTGAAAAAAAAGATTGTGCTGCCTTTGTAACCGCAGCCTTGGTGATCTCATTTGAAATCACTTCAAATTCTATTTAAAGTTGACTAAAATTGTTTGTGCAATAACAGTGCTGATTCTAATGCCTGTCTTCACAAGACACCTCAACAGTTATGTTCCATTATGCATGTTCTTAAGAGTGATTGATTCAATACATGGAAATGAAAACAATTGGTAAACCTACTGAAACAAAACATACAATGACCATTACATTGCAATGTCTCCCCATCCCCACTGCTCTACATTCTGTTTGACTGTTAAATATAAAGTAAAAAGTATTGCACAATCAACATTACTACTACAGTATAGTACTACAGTATAGTACTACAGTATAGTACTCCAGTATAGTACTACAGTATAGGAACCAACTTAATAGTTTCAAGATACATTTTGTGACTTAGTATCTAACTAACTAATGATGTTTGATACACAAATCATTGTCAACTGTTAACCTATTGTTGCAGTCCAATATGCTCCTATTGGATATTTTCATTATGAGCATAATCACATAATCACGTTGCAGTAAAGATGTCCCTCGACATAGTGCATCTTGTAAATATGTTGAGTTGCACCCACGTTTGCCCTCAGAACAGCTTCAAATCATTGGGGCATGGACTCTACAAGGTGTCAAAAGTGTTCCACAGGGATGCTGGCCCATGCTGACTCCAATGCTTCCCACAGTTATGTCAAGTTGGATGGGTGTCCTTTGCGTGGTGGACCATTCTTGATACACACTGATGAGCATGAAAAACCCCGTACAAAGGCACTTACATGTTTTTGTCTTGCCCATTCACCCTCTGATGGGCACACATACACAATCCATGTCTCAATTGTCTCAAGGCTGAAAAATCCTTCTTTAACCTGTCTCCTCGCGTTCATCTACACTGATTGAAGTTGGTTTAACAGGTGACATCCATAAGGGATCACAGCTGAATTCACCTGGACAGGTTATGTCATGTAAAGAGCAGATGTTCCTAATGTTTTGTGCACTCAGTGTCTATGTCAGCTTTTGTTTGAGGACCTCTTCTGTCAAGATGATTCCATCAAACCTTACACAATCTTACTGGTTTGTATAGCTAATCATGCGATGTCCATCCTTTCATTTTTTTAAGAACCCTTGCCTTGTTCAAGTTTTTCCTTGGTCATTGAAGATATCAGCAGAGCTTTTGCCTTCATTTCCTGAAGTTTCTTTACCCTGTTGATATTTTCTGTTTCTCTATGAATCAGAAAATCAATGTATTCCTCTGCTGTCAATGGATTGGGCCTTAGTGCAATCTCCTCCAGCCTTGCCACACATTTGTATGAAGTCTCCAGCAGTTTGTTTCCTTTGTCTTCTGATTCTTGTATCTCAGACTGAATCTTTTCCTCCACATCCTCCGCTGTGATTTTTCCACCTAGTCCCTGTCCATACTCAACTTTTATATTATTGTATGTTTTCTTCACAACTTTTGGAGTCATCTGGTATACCACCTTTTCTTTGACATGATCTTTCCAGGAACATTTTCCAGGGCAAATTTTACACTGGCGGTTTCTCATGGCGTCACAAAGAAATAACAGCTTCTGTGGGGCTAATGGACACCTTAGATGACAAGTCATTTCACAGTTGTTGCAGTTGGTTGCCATCTTTTCAGAATCAACCCTTACAAGCTCATTAGTGGTGACCACAAATTCAAAATCCCTTTGAGCATCTATCATTTCCTTGTTTTCTTTCAAGACATTTTGAATTTCTTTAAGTTCGATCTGTTTGTCAAGGGTTATCTTTAGCTGATCTTCTATCCCATCAATACAAGCCTCAAGATGTCTGCGTTCCGCTAGCACTTCTTGGGTCAGCTGCAAGCTTCTTGTTTCCAGCGTTGTTAGTAGGTTGATGAACTTTGTCATGCTTTTCTCTCCCATTACCCAATGTCTTTTATTATTTGTTATTATATGTGGATCAGCTGATCTGTTTGTGAAAGATGTAATGTTGAATTTCAGTTTCTCTTTTGAACATGGAATCCCTGCTTCCTTAATGGCTTTAAGAGCAGGGGGAGGATGCTTGCCTCCATTTGCAAATGTGATAAGTGCAAGGATATTGTTTTCAATGTCTTTTCCAAATATGGAAAGGATGGACTCAAAGATGTAGCGTTGGGTGAGGGTGAGACGAACCTCATCCTCTCTAACAACAAAACACACGGCATCAATTTGGTGCACTCCATTTTCGGACTCAAACAATTCTTGAAGGTTTTTAGTAATGAGTTGATCTTGTTCAATCCCATTTGTGTCTCCAAATCCTGGAGTGTCGATGATTGTAACTGAAAAAGGAACACGGTCCCCTTCATAACCAAAGATTTCATACACAGTGATGGCAGTAGTTTGAGATTCAGTTTGACTCTTTTTTTCATCTGGGATTAATTGGAATCTTTTGTTGTCCTCGAAATTGACCCCAAGGATGTAGTTGGCAATATAATTGATGAGAGTTGATTTTCCCACTCCAGTCGCTCCCATGAGTAACACTGTTTTGTTTGCCTTCAGATTATGTTTGCCTACTGTCCATCTTCTAACTGTTCCCTCCTCATTCAGGTCAACTTTGATATTATCCAATGGATGAATTTCAATCGCCTGGTGTCTAGTTAGCGAATGGTCTACATTTGATCCAGTGATACCGCTTGTGGCCCTGTAATGAGAATATACATACAGGACTATCAATCAGGAGAAAAGTAATGTCACCATGGAAACTCATACAACCATACCATGTGCCATCTTCATAAGGAATTTGGGTCATTCCACGTGATAATTAAACATATATTTTCAGAACATTTGATATTTTTCTGAAATACAGTACAAAAACATATCATTTAGATGAAAGATCTTTAATTAATATTCAGACTTCTTCTTCTGTATCTAAAATGGTTATCGAGAAAAAGTGTATCAAAGTTTGTATAATCATTACAACACAAATCTTGGAGCAGAGTATAGTGAGTTTTGTTGTTTCAACTTGGCATATCAGTGTCGGAAACACATATTTTAAGGATGGGCATTGTTTTGTTTCATTTTCCAATGACCGTTTCTGTGTGAGAGGTGCAGCTGTGGAATTTTTGTCTCGTTGTTTTGTTTCATTATCCAATGACAGTTTCTGTGTGAAAGTTTTCTGCGTGAGAGGTGCAACTGTGGGAGGTGCAACATTTGACTTTGAATAAAAATGTAACTTTTTCAAAAGACATGCTATAACAATCAAACCGTTGGACATACCTTTGGACATACCTTTGGACATACCTTTGGACATACCTTTGGACATACCTTTGGACATATGTTTGGACATACCTTTGGACATACGTTTGGACATACCTTTGGACATACCTTTGGACATACGTTTGGACATACCTTTGGACATACCTTTGGACATACCTTTGGACATACATTTGGACATACCTTTGGACATACCTTTGGACATACCTTTGGACATACGTTTGGACATACCTTTGGACATACCTTTGGACATACGTTTGGACATACCATTGGACATACCTTTGGACATACCTTTGGACATACCTTTGGACATACCTACTCATTCAAGGGTTTTTCTTATTTGTACTATTTTCTACATTGTAGAATAATAGTGAAGACATCACAACTAGAATGCCAAGAGTGTGCAAAGCTGTCATCAAGGCAAAGGGTGGCTACTTTGAAGAATCTCAAATATAAAATATATTTGTTTAACACGTTTTCGGTTACTACTGTACATGATTCTATATGTGTTATTTCATAGTTTTGATGTCTTCACTACTATTCTACAATGTTGAAAATAGTAAAAAATAAAGAAAAATCCTTGAATGTGTGTCCAATCTTGACTGGTACTTTATGTGAATATGTCAATATACTGACTTGATACCTTTCTTTAACCAGGTAAGTCTGTTAAGGATAAATTATTATTTACAATGCCTGTTGACACCGGCCAAACCTGGATGACACTGGGTCAATTGTGCACCGCCCTATGGAACTCCCAATCATGGCCAGTTGTGATACAGACTGGAATCGAACCAGTGCCTCAAGCACTGAGATGCAGTGCCTTAGACCACTATGCCACTCGGGAGTCCTAATATACCTGAATATAGTCACATAATGTTACTTTCTCTTAGAACATAGTCTAGATTTGACAGGTTTCACCCTAATTAGGTGTGCAGCCAGCAAAAAAACTGTTTTGTGAAGACAGGAAGGTAAGCTGAGTGACTCATCGGGCAGTGACTGTGGTTGCCATTGTAAAAAGTATTCATAAAACATCTGACTTAATTTTCTTTGCAAATGCAAGGGCTGATTAAAATACGAATGATTACTAGCATTCACTGGCGCAACAGTTTTGTAAAAAAAATTATCCGGTCGGATAAAGACTCCAAACAGCCTACCCGACTGCTCAGAGACGTCCGCATGGTCCTAAAGCACACCATTGCCTCATTTTGTATCACATTCCAATGACAAAACTGGGGGGGACAATGACGTAATTTCTGAATGTGGGGGGGACATGTCCCCCCTGTCCCTAGTGAATGTTGTGCCCCTGCTAGCGTTGCTAAATAGTACAGGACCTGTTCATTTCAAAATCTTGTGTTAAAGAAATACAGCTCCTAATCAACTTGAATGTTTTTTTTTCTATCAGGGAAAAAGTATGACCTTCAGTTTGTCATTTGGTCCTTAACTTTCAAATAGAATAGTTAAGAAGAATATTACTTTTTGCTGTTTTCAGTAATATTTACAGTATACTCTGGCACACATAGCTTTTTTATTATACTAATAATTTGCTTTCAAAAAGTAAACTTGGAGCATATTGTTTATTCTAAGTTCTAAGTAGGGGCAGGTATTCTGCAATTTGGACAATGTGGGGAAAAGTACTAAAATATATTTAAATGTAAGCAAAACATACATCCTTTCTAAAGTATCATGAAGTACATATAAAGTATCAAATAGTACAAATAAGTGGGTCCAACATTTCTTACATTTAATTGGGTTCAATACCATCCTCAAAATGATGTTGTTTATACAACCATTTATGTCCTCTTACCTTTACTTACCATGGATCTTATTACAGCATCTCAAAATACTAGACACACAACTGTGGTGCACTGTGAAACCCATTGACTTAAAGAAATAGAAATAGTTCATTAAAGAAATAGTACCTCTCGGTCATGGAAATGGAAGCCATTTTCTTCTCTTCTGGTCACTTCTGTACTTTATTAAGTCTGTTTTTGACTAGATGCATTGTTTGTATTTCATAGGTTACTCATCAACATCTGATTAATTAATACATTTTCAAAGATGAAGTCATAATTCAAAACATAAATCATATTTGTGTTACACACTTGAACGAGTCTTGCAAGTGCTTCTTCTACATATAATCTGATCTTTCTAGCATTATCTCCAAGGTGGTTTAATAAGCAGAGACATTTCTTTGAAAGCGTAAGGTATTTGCATTTTCACAGTAACTGCCAGGAAATGAATTAAAGTGGAAATCGTCTAATTTTGCTTGTTGATCTTGTTAGGATTTGTACCACTATGAATGCACATCTCAAGCATTTCAAATAAAGAAAAACATACCTGTGCGAGTTGATTATGCCATGACTTTGACTTTGACAGTTTTGATTTCTTCTCCTCACTTTGGATATTGCTTTACTTGAGGCTTTTATAACAGTCAGCAAGCATCATTATCATAAACACACCCCTCACAGCTTAATGCTTCCAAGTGGGAAATACGAGCTTCAGACTAGGACATAACCACTTGAATGACCCATCCAGGAGAAGAAATCAGAAGTGGGAAAATCAGAGATTGAGATGCCCGAGTTAACAAGTTGTGAGATTTCATCACTGACCATTCACCTTTAAACCAAAGATGAGAAAGCAAATCCATTTTCATAATCTGTTTACTTGTGAATCTTTTATCTGGTATGAAGAGGAGAGAAACACAATTAGAGTTTTGTTCTATCTTGTCATGTGGCCTGAGGCAAAGAAAGCAGCCAATGACTGGCCACATTAGAAAACATGTGTACAGGCCCTATGTTCCTCCAGGAATCTTGGCAAATATCTACCTGCATAATGTGAGACAACAGTTCAGTGTTTAAACAACCCATAGACCTGTAGGACAAGATATCACAACGTTGACTCGTTGACAATGTCACTAGACTGGCATGGTGGGTGACATTTGCGAAGCTTCATTACAACATTGTGTAAGGTGTTTGTTATGCCATAGGCCTACTCGTCCCAGGGTACACTTTTGTGCCCCAGCTTGCAATGAAAGAGATTTTTTTGAGATCATGGGAATGTCGATGAGATGACAATCTACGCACATAAGTCTATAATTTATACAGTGCATTCGGAAAGTATTCAGACCCTTTGATTTTTTTCACATTTTGTTCTGTTACAGCCTTATTCTACATTTTATCAAATTGTTTTTCCCTCATTAATCTACACACAATATGCCATAATGACAAAGAAAAACAGGTTTTCAGAAATGTTTGCTAAAAACGAGAAAAAAAAACCTCACATTTACATAAGTATTCAGACCCTTTATTCAGTACTTTGTTGAAGCACCTTTGGCACCAATTACAGCCTTGAGTCTTGGGTATGACACTACAAGCTTGGCACACCTGTATTTGGGGAGTTTCTCACATTCTTCTCTGCAGATCCTCTCAAGCTCTGCCAGGTTGAATGGGGAGCATCGCTGCACAGCTATTTTCAGATCTCTCTAGAGATGTTCGATCAGGTTCAAGTCCGGGCTCTGGCTTGATGCAAAGAGTCAATATTTGCAGTGTTGACCATTCTTTTTCCAGACCTCTGCAATCCGCCCTGGCATGTTGTCAATTAACTTCTGGGCCACATCCTGACTGATGGCAGCCCATTCTTGCATAATCAATACTTGGAGTCTGTCAGAATTTATGGGTTTTAGTACAGTGCCTTGCGAAAGTATTTGGCCCCCTTGAACTTTGCGACCTTTTGCCACATTTCAGGCTTCAAACATAAAGATATAAAACTGTATTTTTTTGTGAAGAATCAACAACAAGTGGGACACAATCATGAAGTGGAACGACATTTATTGGATATTTCAAACTTTTTTAACAAATCAAAAACTTTAAAATTGGGCGTGCAAAATTATTCAGCCCCTTTACTTTCAGTGCAGCAAACTCTCTCCAGAAGTTCAGTGAATGATCCAATGTTGACCTAAATGACTAATGATGATAAATACAATCCACCTGTGTGTAATCAAGTCTCCGTATAAATGCACCTGCACTGTGATAGTCTCAGAGGTCCGTTAAAAGCGCAGAGAACATCATGAAGAACAAGGAACACACCAGGCAGGTCCGAGATACTGTTGTGAAGAAGTTTAAAGCCGGATTTGGATACAAAAAGATTTCCCAAGCTTTAAACATCCCAAGGAGCACTGTGCAAGCAAAAATATTGAAATGGAAGGAGGATCAGACCACTGCAAATCTACCAAGACCTGGCCGTCCCTCTAAACTTTCAGCTCATACAAGGAGAAGACTGATCAGAGATGCAGCCAAGAGGCCCATGATCACTCTGGATGAACTGCAGAGATCTACAGCTGAGGTGGGAGACTCTGTCCATAGGACAACAATCAGTCGTATATTGCACAAATCTGGCCTTTATGGAAGAGTGGCAAGAAGAAAGCCATTTCTTAAAGATATCCATAAAAAGTGTCATTTAAAGTTTGCCACAAGCCACCTGGGAGACACACCAAACATGTGGAAGAAGGTGCTCTGGTCAGATGAAACCAAAATTGAACTTTTTGGCAACAATGCAAAACGTTATGTTTGGCGTAAAAGCAACACAGCCCATCACCCTGAACACACATCCCCACTGTCAAACATGGTGGTGGCAGCATCATGGTTTGGGCCTGCTTTTCTTCAGCAGGGACAGGGAAGATGGTTAAAATTGATGGGAAGATGGATGGAGCCAAATACAGGACCATTCTGGAAGAAAACCTGATGGAGTCTGCAAAAGACCTGAGACTGGGACGGAGATTTGTCTTCTAACAAGACAATGATCCAAAACATAAAGCAAAATCTACAATGGAATGGTTAAAAAATAAACATATCCAGGTGTTAGAATGGCCAAGTCAAAGTCCAGACCTGAATCCAATCGAGAATCTGTGGAAAGAACTGAAAACTGCTGTTCACAAATGCTGTCCATCCAACCTCACTGAGCTCGAGCTGTTTTGCAAGGAGGAATGGGAAAACATTTCACTCTCTCGATGTGCAAAACTGATAGAGACATACCCCAAGCGACTTACAGCTGTAATCGCAGCAAAAGGTGGTGCTACAAAGTAGTAACTTAAGGGGGCTGAATAATTTTGCACGCCCAATTTTTCAGTTTTTGATTTGTTAAAAAAGTTTGAAATATCCAATAAATGTCGTTCCACTTCATGATTGTGTCCCACTTGTTGTTGATTCTTCACAAAAAAAATACAGTTTTATATCTTTATGTTTGAAGCCTGAAATGTGGCAAAAGGTCGCAAAGTTCAAGGGGGCCGAATACTTTCGCAAGGCACTGTATGTCCACCCGCCTCTTGAGGATTGACCACAAGTTCTCAATGTGATTAAGGTCTGGGGAGCTTGGTTGGGAGAAGTTGCTCTCGGAGGATGTGTTGGTACCATTCTTCATTCATGGCTGTGTTCTTAGGCAAAATTGTGAGTGAGCCCACTCCCTTGGCTGAGAAGCAACCCCACACATGAATGGTCTCAGGATGCTTTACTGTTGGCATGACACAGGACTGATGGTAGCGCTCACCTTGTAATCTCCGGACAAGCTTTTTTCCAGATGCCCCAAACAATCGGAAAGGGGATTCATCAGAGAAAATGACTTTACCCCAGTCCTCAGCAGTCCAATCCCTGTACCTTTTGCAGAATATCAGTCTGTCCCTGATGTTTTTCCTGGAGAGAAGTGGCTTCTTTGCTGCCCTACTTGACACCAGGCCATCCTCCAAAAGTCTTCGCCTCATTGTGCGTGCAGATGCACGCACACCTGCCTGCTGCCATTCCTGAGCAAGCTCTGTACTGGTGTTGCCCCGATCCTGCAGCTGAATCAACTTTAGGAGACGGTCTTGGGCGCCCTGAAGCCTTCTGCAGAAATGCAGTGGAAATGCTTTTTTGGGATTCAGTTCATTTGCATGGCAGAGGGACTTTGCAATGAATTGCAATTCATCTGATCACTCTTCATAACATTCTGGAGTATATGCAAATTGCCATCATACAAACTGAGGCAGCAGACTTTGCGAAAATTAATATTTGTGTCATTCTCAAAACATTTGGCCATGACTGTATTTAGTGCATTTTATATTTTAATACCATTTTAATTTCACTTAGTCCTGCATGTTGAAGCTCAGAGCCTAATATTTTTACTGTACCCCACAATCACACCTGCAACCCTGTACATGTGACTATTAAACACTCTGAATCTGGTCAGGTCCAGGATTTCTAGTGAGTCCCACTTATCATCTTTGTTCTGTCCTGTCAAATATTGACCCGCATAACGTGAGAAGCAGAGAATGAGAAAACACTTTAGTGTTTACTGTCATACCATCAACCCATCTAGGGCTAGGGCATGAAAAATGTGTTCTGACTCATTGCTCCACATACTTTTAAAACCCCAGTGTTGATCAGTGACCCAGTGCAACCAGTCTAACGTGCATATACACAAAACAATAAACAATCCCACACAAAGACATAGGGGGAACAGAGGGTTAAATACAAAACAAGTAAATGAGGGAATTGAAACCAGGTGTGAGGAAAACAAAACAAATGGAAAATGAAAAGTCGATTGATGATGGCTAGAAGACCGGCGACACCGACCGCCGAGTACCGCCCGAACTAGGAGAGGACCTGACTTCGGCTGAAGTCGTGACAGCAGGTATAATTTTGACAGGTACCAAATTTGGCCCAATTAGCCATGCACTCTATGAGAGAGGTTCATTGACTGAAATGTATCAGGAAAATAATTTACTATGGGTCATGAATATCTCCATGTGTAATGGTAAAACTCATTTGATAAGGATATCCAGGCAACAATATTAAGGATGGAAATACTATTTATTATCTCAACATGTCAGAACCACAATCACACCTGCAACCATGTGACTATTCAACACTCTGAATCTGGTCAGGTTCAGGATTTTTAGCGAGTCCCGCTTATCTTCTTTGTTCTATCCTGTCAAATATTGACCCGCATAACGTGAGAAGCAGAGAATGAGAAAACACTTTAGTGTTTACTGTCATACCATCAACCCATCTACCTACAGGAGAGATAAGATATCCCTCCACATGACTTTTTAGCTCCAACATCCTGTAGGGCATGAAAAATGTGCTCTCTGTGATAACGTTGACTCGTTGACAACGCCAAGTTTCATTATAACATTGTGTGATGTCTTTGTTGTGACATAGGGCTACTCTTCTCCTGGTACATTTTTGCGTACCAACTTGCAATGAAAGTTCATTTGGGATCATGAGAATGTATTCTAGTGGAGATGAAAATGGTATACTGTCGAGATTATAGGTGTCTCAAAAAGGGAAACCCAAGCTGATCTTCTGCTCTTAGATTTTTTGAAGGACCCAATCTGGAACATATTTAAAGCTCCATTTATATTGGAGAAACATGGGACGATTCAGTACCATAGTTTATATGTGAACAAGAGTTGGGAGCAGTCTGACTGTGAGTTGAATGCCTATGTATCCGATTCCCCTGGAGAATTTTGAATCCTCCATCAGCTGACCTGCTATCATGCTACATTTGCCTGTGCCACAGGTGAACCCCGGTCTCCGGCTCAGGGACAATATGTGGACTAGAGTTGTGGTGTTACCGACTCAGCTACACTGTATCTGTTTCCTAACACAAACACACTTAAAATAAACAGTGTAAACAAGTGCTGCATTCTCACTGAGCCCATGTGGTTGTGGCTTTACAAACTCATGAAAAATCTATGACACACTATCAATCATACAATGTATTTGGTTTTACTTATAGAGTTTTGAGCCCTTTATAGCTTTGGTTCCGAGGAGCTCCAACTTCCCATAAAGAGTTAGACCATTTCATCATACCTGTGAAGTTGACTAATTTAAGCATTGAGCACAATGTAGAAACACACTGGATGTAGGCAACAACATTTGTGCCTAAATAGATCAATAAAAGGATGCATTTCAAACCTTACACCACTCTGGTGCCCAACATGGGTTCAACCATGTCATTGTCATTTTCAACCATGTCATTTTCAAGCCACAACAAGAAGTGAGACAACTTAACAACACTGTCAAACAAAATAGCTCTGCACAACACATTTAGTACAAGGACAAACAGCTTCATCCCAATAGGACCATGCCTTTAAGTAAAACATTTGAAAAATCAATTCAGAACGCCGTCCTAATATTGAGTTGCACCCCCTTTTGCCCTCAGAAGAGCCCCAATTAGTCAGGGCATGGACTCTACAAGTTGTTGAAAGAGTTCCACAGTGTGCCTGGCAACTACTACCATAACCCGTTCAAAGGAACTTAAAACGTTGTCTTTCCCAGTCACCCTCCGAATGGCACACACACACAACCCATGTCTCAATTGTCTCATGGCTTAAAAATCCTGCTAGTCAATAAGGGATCATTAGCTTTTATCTGGATCCACCAGGTTAGCCCATGTCATGGTAAAAGCTGGTGTTTTTTATGTTTTGGGGGTTTATGATAGGGTGGTGAAAAGCATGAGCTGACTGACACATGCAAACTGAACAATGTTTGTAGAGGTGCTGACTAATAGAAAGTAAACTGTTTAAAGATTTTTTTTAAAGTCACACTACATTATGCTCCAGACAATTGAATGGGTATATAAAGTGTGTGACTTTATTTTTATATAGTTGTGGGATAACTTTACCTTTAAAGTAAAACACCCACTCTACTCATCACACAGACTGCTATTACACAGTCTGGTCAGAGGAAGGCGACAGAGCTCCACTACTGTCCCTCATGAGAAGGTTTGAAACATAAAGAGGCAGCAATTCTACTGTTAAGCTTAATTCACCTTCTCCTGGGACTAGGAGTGACAACCACTGTTGAGGGACATCAGACACTGTGTTGACGAGTCAAACTAGGCTCCATTTAAGATATGCTGTAGTTGTTACATTGTGTGGTTTACGATTTTAATATTCTCAAATATGACACCCAGTAGGCCTACCCTAGTAAACTGACGTCTTCATTTATGTGTGTGTGTGTGTGCACGTGCACAGTGATGTATATGTGTAAAAAAGGAACGCTTTGCATAGCTGTCCTGCCTCATTGCTCCACATACTTTAAAAACCCCAGCGTTGATCAGTGACCGTTCTCTCCTTTCAGAGCCACTGACACGCAGCACAATGATGATGTCACTGATTCTACTGCTGTGTAGACTGGGGCTCCTTGTTCAGGGTGAGAGACATTTTGACCAACTCTGATTCATGTTTGTTTTAGCCTCAGATTTAAACATAGTTTATGAATATTGCTGAATAAATAACAACAATTATGATTTTCCCTGATATGTTTCATGGTAGGCTTTGGAAAAGTGGCAATGTCTATTTTTTGTGATAACCTTCCTAATCAGTCATTCTTCACTTTTGTTTCATCTCTGGAGCTTCATTCACAAACACACTGGGATACGGAGGATACTGAGCTATAGAGGATGCTTCTCTTTTGAAGAAGATGCTGAACAAAGTGTTATAAGTAAAGATTGGGATGTGTTTCCTGTTATGTTCAGGACATCAGGTTCTGATTTTACACCTCTGTTTATGATTGACCTCTGAACGTTTAACCTGTCTGACCAAATTCAACTACTCATCTCACAGTCCATATTCAACTTCTATACCCCTTCAACCCTGAAAGAGTGAAGTAAGTCATATTGATTCCAATTTAAGAAGCACCCTTTTCATTTGACTTAACAGTGCATAGTAGTAGTCATAAATACAGTTAACCACACAGTATAAAACCCATAAAAATCCCCTTGAGTAGAATTCCCCATTTGAATGTTATGCAAAGTCCAATGTAAAGTCTGCTTCCCCCACCCATGTTCACAGCTGCCCCAGTCCCAGAGGATTTGACTTCAGGATATTGTGAGCTGTGGTGGAGTGGAACTCAGATTTGCATGACCAGAGTGATTTCCACACTCCCAGAATAGAGCAGTACCGTGGCCAGATGTTCACGTGTCCCCAGAGAGTTTCAGTGATTTTTTCAGTATTAGTATCAATGATGGCTTCAGTATTAGTATCACCATGAAGACCAGTGAGTTTAAAGCCCATGGCTTCAGTATTTATATTATAATTAAGACCAGTGAGTTTAGAGCACATGACTTCAGTATCACTGCAGGTATCACTTTGACAGGTAACAAATTTGGCCCAATTAGCCATGCACCCTATGAGAGAGGTTCATTGACTGAAATGTATAAGGATTTTTTTTATACATAATATACATTATACATAAATATATTCATATATAATGGTAAAACCATTATAAGGATATCCAGGCAACAATATTAAGGATGGGAAAAGTATTTATTATCTCAGCATGTCAGAACCAACAGCATTACAGGAATAAAGATTATAACAAATGTAAGAAAGCCAAGCAGAACTATGACATCAGAATCAGACAGATATTCTGGAGAAAGGCCCAGCCCAGAACCAGACCAGTGTGGTCTGCTGGATCAGTAAGGAGAGATGCTGAGTGCAGAACAGAGTAAAAAAAAGTGGAGTCAGAGGGGGGGGGGGCTCATTAATCAGAACACTGGTCTCTCTTCAGTGTCTCAGCGAGAGGAGACTGGGAGCCCTGGGTGGCCTCACAGGTCACAGAGCCCACCTTCTTCCACTGATCAACAGGGAGGGTCAGGGTGCTGCTCCAGCTGTAGTGGCCGTCCTTCTCCAGGACCCCGGGGCTCCCGGTCACCTCCCAGGTGTTGCTGCTGCTACCGTCCACCTTCCAGCTCAGCTTCCAGTTTGAGGGGAAGCCCTTGTTGGCCAGGCACATGAGAGTGGCCTTCCCCTGCTGCAGCTCCACACTGGAGGGGGGCAGGACTGTCAGGGTGGGACGAACGTCACCTAGGAGACAGGTGGGAAGTTAGGGAGAGGGGAACTATCAATCAATCACTAGATTGATACGACAATATTGATTCAGCAGTTTAACATCTTAGCTGTAAATTACATTTTTTTTCCATCAGTAGGTTTCTGATCCTCATACAGACAGTTTATCAGTCTTTCTGTCACTATTTCACTTCCCTTTGAGTAGCTACTGAAGCATATTATAACTACGTGAGATGACTGAAAATACATTCAACTATCTTCAAAATGTAACTATTTAAAATGTGGAATATTTCAGTATACTTCTCACTCATTGTAATGGAATAAACTCTTAAGAATCAAACTGCATTTCAATATGAATAATTATTATTATTTTGAAGAACAATTCTTAAATTATGAATGTATTTCAAATTAGTTTAAAATATGCCTACTTGAATGCAACCATCTAACAATGATATACATTTAATTTAAAAGACACACTAAAACATTTAAGTTTTAACTTATCGTAAGAAGGTGAATGAAGTTGTGTGTCATTTACATGATATTCAACCACAAATTGAAAATAAATGTACATTCATATGAACAGCAGAACAGCTGGACTTCGCAAAATAGCAAAACGTTTCAATGGATAGCAAAGCTGAATGCTGAAGGAGTCAATTTAAGTAGAGTATAACCATCTTACAACAATCATATACATTTAAAAGACACATTCAAATAAAAAGGGTTACTTAACCAAAAACAATAGCTTAATATTTTAGGTCTAACCTAAAGGTATTTTGTGACTCGGATTAAGAGAATAACTATTTTACTTCAAACATAACCATGCATAACATTTCTTTCAATTTTAATCTTTCTCACAAGATCATCAGTGCATCTATATGCAAGGTCAGAACATTTTCTATATTAGAGGTAGGTAAACTTACTTCCAACATCCAGTCTAGTGCCTCCACCAAAAGTGTACCACAGTGATACAATCTCATTCAGCGGCCGTACAAAAACCTCTGACACTATAGAGACACTGCTTTTGCTCTTTGTAAAGCTACATTTTTCTAAACCACTGATTTCAACAGTATCTCTGTCCCAAATGAATACACACTGTATAACCTTGTTTGATATATTACATCTTGAATAGACTTTTTAATTTAACTATATTTACATCTAAGGAAAACAAATGCAACAAAAATTTAGAACAAATAAATAGACATATCTACTTTCTATTTAAGGGAGTTGTAATACTGTTAATAAAATGTATTAGATTTTGATTTCAGAGGTCAAGGTCTAGAATTGAATACTTACTGCCAACACTCAGTTTGGTCCCTCCACCGAAAGTCCACCACAGTGATAGATTCTGATTGACTGGCTGTACAAAAACCTCTAGACAGACACAGAGGGGAATGGTAACAGAGACATGGAACTGATGCCCCCTACTGGTACACTCTGGAACTCCAGTAGACTGGACACATTCACTACACAAAATACCCCATATTATCATGTATTTTTATTTTTAAATGTAAATTTTTTATTTAAATTTTTTACAAATGATTTAAAAATGAAAAGCTGAAATGGCGTGAGTCAATAAGTATTCAACCCCTTTGTTATGACAAGCCTAAATAAGTTTGGCAGTAAAAATGTGCTTAACAAGTCACATGACAAGTTATAATAGTGTTTCAAATGTTTTTTGAATGACTAGCTCCTCTCTAACTTTATGTCCTGAATACAAAGCATTATGTTTGGGGAAAATCCAACAAAACACATCACTGAGTACCACACTTCATAATTTCAAGCATGGTGGTGGCTTCATCATGTTATGGGTATGCTTGTCATCGGTAAGGACTAGGGAGTTTTTGTGGGGATAAATGAAATGGAATGGAGCTAAGCACAAGCAAAATCCTAGAGGAAAACCTGGTTCAGCCTGCTTTCCAATAGACACTGGGAGACAAATTCCCCTTTCAGCAGGAAAATAACCTAAAACACAAGGCCAAATATACACTGGAGTTGCTTACCAAGACAACATTGAATGTTCCCGAGTGGCCTACATATAATTACAGATTTGACTTAAAATGACAATTAAATCCATTATTCACTTAAATTGTTGACAAAAATTGACAATTAAATCCATCTGAGTCCCACCTTGTTACACAACAAAATGTGGAAAATGTCACAAGCCCAAATTCTTACATAGTTATTTATAAAAAAGATCTGTCGGCGGTATTGTGGAAGAGGCACTGACTGCAACAGCCAAATAGTCCCTCGGAGCACACATATGCTAGGCAGGACCCTAGATTCTCTACTGCGTGAAAACAGTTTCATCATCATTTTATTCGATTTTAGCTCTCCTGTGATGGGCAGGACTCGCAGGATATATGTTTGTAAATGAATTTGATCAAGCTATGTAGCCTTCATGGATTAATAAATACAACTAAAATGTTGCATTGTTTCTTGGTAATACTAGCCACCTATCAATTTTATTAAGTTAGCTTCAGCTAGCCAGCTTCATGGGTTCCTAATCTCCCAACCTCATAATTAGCTACCAAGCCAGTTCAGGCTATCAATGAAGTTAGAGCAGCTAATCTTACTATCTTAGCTGGCATGCCTGCTAGCAAGGTTGCTGGACATTAGAATTGCTTTAATTCTTGGGTTATGACACTATACACTGAGTGTACAAAACATTAAGGACACTTTCCTAATATTGAGCGGTAAGGCGAAAGCAACCAACTGTAAACAAAAGTCAAGGGGATTGTTCGAGAGGATCAAAACCGTAATGTATCATGGGTAAATTGTGACTGACTGACCAACAAATAATGAGACATTATTTATGATGGAAGGTGATTTGTAGATCAGTCAGTTGGCAGTCGCCTAAATGTCGAACAAGCCCAAGGAGTGAAGTTGGGGAGAGGTGCATCTGCAAATGTTTTTCTTCATAATGTCAAAATAAACATAATGTCTCTAACCCACATATCACACAGTCACAACCTGAAAATGTACAATCAATTGGTGTGAGAGACTCAAATATCACATGAATTGTGGAAATGCTGTTTCAGTCATGTCTTTGGTCACGTTCATATGGGTCAAACAACAACACCCTAATGATTGGTTGACAATAGAGCCTCCCACAACGCAGGCGATGGCTGCAATTTGCAACTGGTGAGGAGAAACTGCAGAAACTTGCAGTCAACTACAGTCAAAACTTCATGACCTTTGATCACATGGTTTTTGTAAAGTTTACGCAGTTGTCATGTAGGAGGAAATCTGATTTTTTTATCCCCATAATACAACAGACTTTAGATGGTCAACCGAGATCACAAAAGTGATCCCCTCGAACATGCAAATGTTCTCTTTTCTGTCTTCTGCATTGTTAGCCTAGAACGACAGAGCAACCCATCCATATTGTATACTGGGCACAGATGTTAATTCAATGTCTGTTCCACATTGATTCAACATAATGTCATTGAAATGACGTGGAAACAACGTTGATTCAACCAGTGAGTGACAAGTGGCATGTTTGAAATGTTCTTCTACCCTTATCACCCTTACCTTACCACTAGATAGCAGCATTGAAGCATGTTCATACATTCACGGACAAAGGCGGATGAAATGCATGAAGAATTCATTACTCATCCATTTATCTGTCAAAAGTTCAGATCAACTTTTTACACACTGTTAAAGTCAAAGGAAAATGATGAATTCATAATGGTGGTAAAATATACAAAATGTAGAGGCTGGCCCCTAGACACATCCACAATCTGCAGTAGACGTTTTGCCCATATACTGTATACTGAACAAAAATATAAACGCAACACACAAAGTCCTGGTCCCATGTTTAATGAGCTGAATTAAACGATTACAATTGGTATTCTGACTGCAGGAATGTCCACCAGATAATTAAATGTTCATGTCTCTACCATAAGCCGCATCCAATGTAGTTTCAGAGAATTTGGCAGTACTTCCAACCAGCCTCACAACTGCAGACCACGTGTATGGTGTCATGTGGGCGAGCAGTTTGTTGCGGTCAACTTTGTGAACAGAGTGCCCCATGGTGGTAGTGGGTTTATGGTGTGGGAAGGCATAAGCTACGGACAACGAACACAATTGCATTTCAATGGGCATTTGAATGCACAGAGATATCGTGATGAAATCCTGAGGCCCATTGTCTTGCCAGTCATCTGCCAACATCACCTCATGTTTCAGCATGATAATGCACGACCCCATGATGCAAGGATCTATACACATTTTCTGGAAGCTGAAAATGTTCCAGTTCTTCCATGGCCTGCATACTCATTCACCAAACAGGTCACCTATTGAGCATGTTTGGGATGCTCTGGATTGACGTGTATGACAGCGTGTTCCCACCAATATCCAGCAACTTTGTACAGTCATTGAAGAGGAGTGGGACACCATTCAACAGGCCACAATCAACAGCCTGATCAACTCTATGGGAAGGAGATGTGTCGTGCTGGATGAGACAAATTGTATTTTTTACCACATACGGACTGGTTTTCTGATCCACTCCCCTACTTTTTTTAAAGGTATCTGTGACCAACAGATGCATATCTGTATCCCCAGATTAGGGTCTAATTTATTTATTTCAATTGACTGATTTCCTTATATGAACTGTAACTCAGTCAAATCTTTGAAATTGCTGCATGTTGCGTTAATGTTTTTGTTCAGTGTATATATAGCTTGAAACTATCTTCTCAGTGTCCTATGTAGGGCATAAAATGAACACCAGCCACCTGACAAATGTGGGTAGAGTAATGCAAGAATGTGTATTTCACCAGTCACATTGGCTGGTGGTTAATTTGTTGGGCCTGTCATGCCAAATAATGTCCCCCAGCCAAATAGGGTCCCCCTCTACGTCACGATGGGATTTGACAAACTATTAGCGTCCGTTGCTATATCAAAGGTGTGATTACCTAATGATTCAAATTTTGGAGATCATTACAGCCTAAATGACGTTCTTTTCATCATCGCTATGCAAACAAGGCTGATTTATTCACTGTTTAAACAAGTTTTGTTTAGCTAATAAAATGAAAACATTAATTCTAATGACATTTTGGTACCTTGTTAACATTACAACATGAAATCCATGTCTTAAACACGTTGTTACGTTTTGGAAATGGTAATGAAAACGTGTAATCTGCTTGACACATTAAAGTTGCTTACCTAGCAGATCACAAAATCAGTTCATTTCCACTCCATTCATATGCAAATCCGTTTGATTCATACACTGGCTTGTCTTTTTTAATGAGCTCAGCATAACCACCATTTATTGCTTTCTCAAATGTCAACCAAGGCTTAACATACTTTGTCTCACGGGCTTCACCGAAGTGTAAGGCGTCAGGGATTTCAGTGGTTGACCGTTGATTTTGGCAATCATGCGATTCACTCCGAAATGTCCAGCATGCATCTGTCAGCACGGTCTCCATTTCCTCCTTGGTGAAAATCACTCTCCTGTGTGGCTGGCCATCCTTCCCCGGTAGGTACATGTGATTGCCTAACAAATTGGAAGAGAAGAGTTGTTGAAATACTAAAGTCTAAGTAAGTTTGCACTGATGTCTTTCTCTTTCTGTTTCTCTCGCTCTTCATTTCTCTCTCTGTTTTTCGCTCTCTTCCCACCTCTCTCTCTCCCTCTGTCACTTTCTTTCTCACTTTCTTCCTCTCTCTCTTTCTGTATGGGTCTCGCTCTGTCAAACAAAGACACCTAAATGTAGTTAAGAGCAGTTGGAGTTACCATAATTGTTTACACCTATCCATTTGATTGATCAGGGTTAACTTATAGCTAGATACCTAAATCGGACTGACATACAACTAAATGTATAGCTAGCAACAAATCAAATCAAATTTTATTTGTCACATACACATGGTTAGCAGATGTTAATGCGAGTGTAGCGAAATGCTTGTGCTTCTAGTTCCGACAATGCAGTAATAACGAACAAGTAATCTAACTAACAATTCCAAAAAACTACTGTCTTATACACAGTGTAAGGGGATAAAGAATATGTACATAAGGATATATGAATGAGTGATGGTACAGAGCAGCATAGGCAAGATACAGTAGATGATATCGAGTACAGTATATACATATGAGATGAGTATGTAAACAAAGTGGCATAGTTAAAGTGGCTAGTGATACATGTATTACATAAGGATGCAGTCGATGATATAGAGTACAGTACATGTAGATGACCAACTAACGTTAGCTAGATGAAAAATAAAGTGTTGTTAAATGGTTGTTCATAAATACTTCCAGTTATCTAACAGTAACAGAAATGAACTGCTTAACGTTACACTGAATTGTGAATTTCTCTGCCTCCCCTACGAATGATGCGCCTCTTGTCGAGATCAGTGCCTTCATAGTACTTTGCCTGGTTGGAAAGATACAATATTTTTGAGGATGCCATTAAAGTACAAGCTACATACAAACCGAAAGCAGCTACAACAACAGTTAGCTAGCTAGAAAAAGAAAAAAAAGTTAGCTAGCTAGACAAACAGAAAGCAGCTACAATAACAGCTAGATAGCTAATTTAGATAACGACTTTAGCTAAATAAAACTGTCTGGCTGAGGTAAATAAGTAGCTAGCAATGTCACTATAAAATCTATATAAAACACCTTAAAAAAACAGCTTTATTCCTATTAAACAATATGTACTTTTTTATATAAAAACAAATACATGGTAAAGAAATAGTGTTCTCTTTCCAGTCTCTTCGGTCCACTGAAGCAGCAGATAGTCAGCAGGTTGTCACGGTCAAAAACACCGTCCTCGGAGAGCAATTCGGAGGAAACATTTTTGCAGTAGCTCTTTTCAAAAGTATTTCTGCTGTTTCGTTTCATAGCCGGTTGATTTGACGAATACGGGCACGTTTGGATGTTAAATGTTTTTGAAAATGAAACCTATTGAAACTGATTTTTATCTTTCTGAAAATGTTCGTCACTCTGTCTGGAAACAAGATCTACTAGTGGCTAAGACCATACTATTTAAGAATATAAAGCTTTTAATCAGTTTCCCCAAATACCAGAGGGGAAATGTCATAACCACCACGTCATAACATTTTCTATTTTATCTGAAAAGGAATTTACAGAAATTGTGCCTAAGGTATTTTGTATAACATTTCACACAAATTAATTTTTTTCATGTATTTCTTTACTATTTGGAAGTTTTCTTAATTAAATGTATTCATCATTGTCATGTCAAATGTCCATATGTGCCTTAATGATACTTAGAAATCTGAATTTACCACATTAAAATCGTAATATTTTACATTATATTAGGAGTTATCTTAAGAACACGCATACACGGTCCACATATGGGAAAAACAGTCAATATCAATTGTATTTTAATACACCTTTGCTCTAAAATAATATCTGTGATGGTGATGAATTAGCATTGTGGCAATGACAGTGTGGTGGAAATTACATTTCATATAAAACAACTGATGAAAAATACCATTAAACATTGTAATGTCACAGTTGTACATGTTTAATTTGATTGAAGATATGGAACAGACCATTCCTTCCAATTCATCCCAAAAGTGTTCGATGGGGTTGAGGTCAGGGCGCTGTGCAGGCCAGTCAAGTTATTCCACACCAATCTCAACAAACCATTTCTGTATGTACCTCACTTTGTGCACAAGGGCATTGTCATGCTGAAACAGGAAAGGACGTTCCCCAACGTTTTGCCACAAAGTTGGAATCACAGAATCGTCTAGATGTCATTGTATGCTGTAGATTCGTCTGTCGGACTGCCAGATGGTGAAGTGTGAGTCATCACTCCAGAGAACGCTTGGAATTGCGCATGGTGATCTTATGCTTGTGTGTGGCTGCTCAGCCAAGGAAACCCATTTCTTGAATCTCCCAACAAACAGTTATTTTGCCGGCATTGCTTCCAGAGGCAGTTTGGAATTCGGTAGTCAGTGTTGCAACCGAGGAAAAGACGATTTTTACGCGCTTCAGCACTCGGCGGTTCCGTTCTGTGAGCTTGTGTGGCCTAACACTTCGCGGTTGAGCTGTTGCTACTCCTAGACTTGTCCACTTCACAATAACAATACTGAGCAATCGTGGGAGAAGGGCCTTGGTCAGGGTGGTGACCAAGAACCCAATGGTCACTCTGACAGACCTCCAGAATTCCTCTGTGGAGATGGGAGAACCTTCCAGAAGGACAACCATCTTTGTGGCACTCCACCAATCAGGCCATTATGGTAGAGTGGCCAGACGGAACCCACTCCTCAGTAAAAGGCACATGACAGCCTGCTTGGGGTTTGCCAAAATGCACTTAAAAGGACTCTCTGTCTATGAGAAACAAAATTCTCTGGTCTGATGAAACCAAGATCTAACTCTTTGGCCTGAATGCCAAGCGTCACGTCTGGAGGAAACCTTGCACCATCTCTACGGTGAAGCACGGTAGTGGCGGCACCATGCTGCGGGGATGTCTTTCAGCGGTAGGGACTTGGACACGAGTCAGGATCGAGGGAAAGATAACTGGAGCAAAGTACAGTGAGATCCTTGATGCAAATCTGTTCCAGAGCACTCAGGACCTCAGACTGGGGTGAAGGTTTATCTTCCAACAGTAAACAACCTTAAGCACACAGCCAAAACAACATAGGAGTGGCTTCGGGACAAGTCTCTGAATGTCCTTGGGTGGCCCAGCCAGATCCCAGACTTTAACCTGATAGAACATCTCTGGAGAGACCTGAAAATAGCTGTGCAGTAACCCTCCCCATAAACCTGACATAGCCTGAGAGGATCTGCAGAGAAAAGTGGGAGAAACTCCCCAAATAAATGTGTGCCAAGCTTGTAGCGTCATACCCAAGAAGACTCAAGGTTGTAATCGCTGCCAATGGTGCGTCAACAAAGTACTGAATAAAGGATTTGAGTACTTATGTAAATGTCATATTTACATTTCTAAAAATCTGTTTTTGCTTTCTCTTTATGGGGTATTGTGTGTAGATGGATGAAGAAACAAAACAATTTAATCAATTTTAGAATAAGGCTGTAACGTAACAAAATGTGGAAAAAGTCAATGGGTCTGAATATTTTCCGAATGCACTGTAGCCCGTTTATTGTTCTTTTATTGTATTCATTTTTTTTTAAACTTTAGTTTATTTAGCATTTTATTACTCTGCATTACAATAAGTGAGAAGTATGCTGAAATATTTCACATTTGAAATAATTACATTTTGAAGATAGTTGATTGTATTTTCAGTCATCTCATGTAGTTATAATATGCTTCCGTAGCTACTCAAATGGAAGTGAAAGAGTGACATAAGGAATTATAAATGAACTGTTTGAAGAACAGAAGCCTACGAATGGAAAAACCTTCATTTAAAGCTAAGATTTTAAACTGCTGCAGCAAGATTGTCGTATCAGTCTGGTGATTTGATCGTTAGCTCCCCTCTCCCTAACTATCTGTCTCCTAGGTGATGTTCGTCCAACCCTGACAGTCCTGCCCCCCTCCAGCGTGGAGCTGCAGCAGGGGAAGGCCACTTTCATGTGCCTGGCCAACAATGGCTTCCCCTCAGACTGGAAGCTGATACTCCAGATACTCAACTAGTCTAAAGAAGGCCAGTTTTATTGCTTCTTTAATCAGGTCAACAGTTTTCAGCTGTCCTAACATAATTGCAAAATGGTTTTCTAATGATTTATTAACATTATAAACTTGGATTAGCTAACACAACGTGCCATTGGAACACAGGAGTGATGGTTGCTGATAATGGGCCTCTGTACGCCCATGTAGATATTCCATAAAAAAATATCCCGTTTCTAGTTACAATAGTCATTTACAACATTAACAATGTCTACACTGTATTTCTGATCAGTTTGATGTTATTTTAATGGACAAAAACACAAAAAATTAAATGAGCTTTTCTGTAATGCTGTTGGTTCTGACATGTTGCGATAATAAATAACTTTTCCATCCTTAATATTGTTGCCTGGATATCCTTATCAAATGAGTTTTACCATTACACATGGAGATATTCATGACCCATAGTAAATTATTTTACAAATACATTTCAGTCTATGAACCTCTCTCAAAGAATGCATGGCTATTGGGCCAAATTTGGTACCCCTCAAAATGATATCTGCAGCGATAGTAAAGCTATGTGCTCTAAACTCAATGGTCATGATTATACCAAAACTGAAGCCATGTGCTTTAAACTCACTAGTCTTCATGATTTTACAAATATGGAAGCCATGATTGATACCTATACTGAAGAATTCACTGATTACTCTCTGGGGACAGGTGAACACCGGGCCATGGTACTGCTCTATTCTGGGACTGTGGCAGTCACTTTGGCCATGCAAATTTGAGTTTCCACTCCACCACAATCCCCTGAAATCAAATCCTCTGGGACTGGGGCAGCTGTATATTGGACTAGAGAACTGAGCATGGGCTGTGGAAAGAGACTTTACACTGGACTTTGTATAATGCTGAAATGGGGAACTTTACTCAAATGTTATTTTGATGGGTTTAATACTGTATGGTTAGCTATGTGCATTTATGTATGTACTGTTTAATCATATGAAAGGGGTGCTTCTTAAATTGGAATCAATATGACTTCCTTCACTCTTTCAGAGTTGAAGGGGTGTAGAAGTTGGGTTGGGACAGTGTGATGAATAGTTGAGTTGGGTCAGACAGGTTAAACATTCGGAGATCAGTCATGAACAGCGCTAAATCAGTACCTAATGTCCTGAACATAACAGGAAACTTATCCCAATCTTTACTTCTAACACTTTGTTCAGCATCTTCTTCAAAAGAGAAGCATCCTCTACAACTCAGGATCCTCCGGGTCCCAGTGTGTTTGTGAATGAAGCTCCAGAGAGAAGAGTGTTCCAAACTAGAGTTGCAATCCAGGAGGATTCTGCTGGTAGTCTCCCTTACTCATACTGACCAGAGATCAGAGGAGCCCCAGCCATGAATACAACCTTCAATAGGAGATAGAAACACACAGACAGAGACAAAAACACACGTTACGACTCACAGTTAGGACTTGTGATAACATTAGGAGATCAAATGTATCACATAACTGACTTTAGTTGTGAATACAAAAACATAAAAGCCTTACTTGTTTTGTTTTCAAATTCAAATATTGATTCAATGTGTTGGACCTATCTGGGTTGGGGTCAAATAGATTTCTATGTATTAAATTAAACACTTCTATTCATTTACGTTTTATAATTTTAAATTCTATTTTTTTAAATTCATGAGATGTGCAGTATTCATATTAATTGACCAAATTATACAATTATTGAATCTATGAAAATAAACACTTAGCCTGATTGCAATGGTTTCCATTTCTTTGCCTAATACATTGAAAGATAATCCTTTATAGTCTAAACAAGTTATATAGTATGATTGATAATGTGCCATATTTTGATAAAGTTCTCTAAAGTTTTAGTAGCTCTGCAGCTGTTGAGTCAGAGCAGTTCCTCTTTAGCTGAGGGAGGTTTTTGTACGACGCTCTAACACTGTGTGAACGGATAGCTGCCACCCTGCTGACAGTAGTAATCTCCTGCATCTTCAGCCTGGACTCCACTGATGGTCAGAGTGTAATGAGTTAATGAACTACCAGATCCACTCCCACTGAAACGACCTGGAATCTCAGACTGACGGGTTGTAGCAGCATAAACCAGGAGTTTAGGAGCTTCTCCAGGTTTCTGCAGGTACCAGTGGAGATTATTACCCGTACTTGAACTGGCTGTACAGCTGATAGAGACAGTCTCTCCTGGGCGAACAGACAGATTTAGGAGACTGAGTCAGAATTATATCTGCTGCTGATTCTGAAAAATAAAATAAAAGTGAAGAAAGCTGATTAGTAAGGTTATCACAAGAAATAGACATTGCTAATCTTCAGAAGCCTATCATGAAACATATCAGTCAAAACCAAATGATTAAATATGAAGCTAAACCAAACATGAATAAAAGTTGGTCAAAGTGTCTCTCACCCTGAACAAGGAGTCCCAGTGTTCCCAGCAGTAGAATCAGTGACATCATCATTGTGCTGCGTGTCAGTGGATCTGAAAGGAGTGAACAGTCACTGATCAACACTGGGGTTTTAAATGTATGTGGAGCAGTCAGGCAGGACAGCTATGCAAATGTCCCATCTTTTACACAAATGCACACGTGCATTCATGCACACACTCTAATGCCCTCATGTGGTTGCATATGCAGCTTTCTTGATTTGAGCAAAGCAAGGCCAGACAGAGTTATGAAGCGGGCCACTTAATGTTGCCTCGCCCTTGAGCTTCCTCTCTAGCATAGGTCCATTCGGTCAATCTTTAACCTTGTATACAGACTTTTTTTTAAATGTGAGTTTGTAATGCCACAAACACTTGGACTCAGTGAGAATGTAGCACTTGTTTACACTGTTTATTTTAAGTGTGTTTGTGTTAGGAAACAGATACAGTGCAGCTGAGTCGTTAACACCACAACTCTAGTCCACATATTGTCCCTGAGCCGGAGACTGGGGTTCACCTGTGGCACAGGCAAATGTAGCATAATAGCAGGTCAGCTGATGGAGGATTCAAAATTCTCCAGGGGAATCGGATACAAAAGGCATTCGACTCACAGTCAGACTGCTCAAAACTCTTGTTCACATATAAACTATGGTTCTGAATCGTCCCATGTTTCTCCAATATAAATGGACCTTTGAATATGTTCCAGATTGGGTCCTTAAAAAAATCTAAGAGCAGAAGATCAGCTTGGGTTTTACTTGTGCTTTTTGAGACACCTATAAAATCGACAGTATGATATTTTCACCTCATCTACATTCTCATGATCTCAAATGGCCTTTTATTGCAAGTTGGATCACAAAAGTTTACCCTGAGAAGTGTAGGCCTATGTCATAACAAATACTTCACACAATGTTCTAATGAAACTTGGCTTTGTCAACGAGTCAACATTTAGAAAGATATCATTTTTAGATAAAACTCTACTAAATATCACCAAATAACTGATTAAAACAAGCTGTTTTGCAATGGTCTACAGTAGCCTCAACAGCACCATGGTGTAGCCGAAGGACGACTATTTTCTGTCCTCCTCTGGGTACATAGACTTCAATATAAAACCTAGGAGGCTCATGGTTCTCGCCTCCTTCTTCCGGAGGACGTCCTCCAACCAATCAGAGCTCCTGCAGCATGTATTGACACTATGACCATCTAATCAAAGAATCAGAGAATGACTATAGTATTGACATTATAAGCTACAGCTAGCTAGCACTGCAGTGCATAAAGTGTGGTGAGAAGTTGACTCAAAGAGAGAGAAAGACAATAGTTTAACAGTTTTTAAATAAATCTCTTCAAAATTAAGGAGAAGCAGAGAGAGAGAGAGAGAGCGAGAGCGAGCGAGCAAGCGAGAGAAATATAGCTATATTTGGTTGTACTTGTAGTTTACCTTTGTTACTTAGCTAGCTAATGCAGCTAATTTGGCCTACTTAACCTGACTTAAATAGAGAGGGATGCTATTTATGTTAGCTGGGTAGCTAAGGCTATCCAACACTGCAACTCTTCCAAGTCAAGGTAAGCTTTAGGTTTTATAAATGTATCACCACCGGGGCCCGCCGGTGTAACTGCTAAACTGCTTGCTGTACTGTGTGATAGTAAACCCACAATCCAATCCATGTGTACAAAGTAGTTTAGTTAACTATGACAATAGCTAATATGATTACAATGATGTAGTCTGTGTTGCAGTTATGATATAAAGGTTTGGCATGGAGAGGTTTTTTGGACTGTCACAGACAGCTGTTTTGTAGTGCACTGAACTCCACAAGCGAATGGAAAAGGTGGGAGGAAGAGAGTGCACAGATAAGAGAAGGAATTATACAACAAGCAAAGTGATGATGCTGTAAGGCTGCTGCTGTTTGAAAGTGAACTGTGTGTGGGGGTTATCAGGGGTGTATTCATTCTGCTGATTGTTGCAAAACGCTTCTTAAAAGGAACGAAACGCAGATGGACCTACATGAATTTGTCTAATAGAAACTCCGTTTGGACTAATGATTATATCCCAGATCAGCTAGATGCAAGCAAGAGTGTCAATGCGGTATTGAATGTGTCACTGTCTGTCACTTTAATTACTCTGATTTGTCTCTCGACATGTGCACCTTCATTATTATTATTTGAAGTCTTGGTCGTAGTATCTCACGATGGGTATAGGGAAAATTTGAGTATCATGTAGTATCCTAAACCTACATCGAGCTGGGTGAATTAAATACTAATGCCCATCTCTCATCATCAATCAATGCCTAGGTTTACATCCACTGTATTCACATCCTACCATACCTTTGTCTGTACATTATGCCTTGAATCTATCGCGCCCAGAAATCTGCTCATTTTACTCTCTGCTCTGAACGTATGAACGTAAATATGTATAATGCAGCAACTTAGCTGTATTCTCTACACCATCGATGCGCCAACATATCCACAAGCTGCACTATACCAATGGACATTTTTATTGCAACGTTTGATTATGCTCATACTGAAAACATCCAATAGTAAGTATTGGACTGCAAGAATAGGCTAACAGGTGACAATGGTTTGTGTATCAAACATTAGTTTAATGGTTAGATACTAAACCAAATGTATTTTGAAAGGACCAAGCTTTGTTTCCACTATATGTTAATCATGTGGATTGTGCAATTTATTCAATACTTTTCACTTTATATAGTTAATGACATCATTTACTTGGAATGTTGGAATGTTGTCTTTTTTGTTTCCACATGTATAGGAACTCATCAGTCCAGCTGTGTCATGACTGTTCTATTGAAAGTGGTTTCATTATCAACTTTTTTTGCACAGCAGTGGCTTCTTTTGTGGTGTCCTCCCATGAACACCATTCTTGTTTAGTGTTTTCCGTATCGTAGACTCAAAAGAGATGTTGGCATGTTCCAGAGATTTCTGCAAGTCTTTAGCCGACAGTAGGATTCTTCTTAACCTTATTGAGTCTTCGGTGCTGTGCTCTTGCAGTCATCTTTGCAGGAAGGCCACTCCTAGGGAGAGTAGCAACAGTGCTGAACTTTCTCCATTTATAGACAATCGGTCTTACTGTGAACTGATGAACATCAAGGCTTTTAGAGATACTTTTGTAACCCTTTCCAGCTTTATGCAAGTCAACAATTCTTAAACTGAGGTCTTCTGAGATCTCTTTTGTTCGAGGCATGGTTCACATCAGACAATGATTCTTGTGAATAGCAAACTCAAATTTTGTGAGTGTTTTTTTATAGGGCAAGGCAGCTCAAACCAATATCTCTGTCACGGCAGATTTCCTCCTCTTCGTCTGAAGAGGAGTAAGGACCGGACCAAGATGTGGCGTGGTAAGTGTTCGTCATTTTAATGGAAAAACTGAACACTACAAAACACCGTGACACTAATGAACCTGTGCTAACAAGCAACATAACATAGACAATCACCCACAACCCACAATGACAAAACAGGCTACCTAAATATGGTTCCCATTCAGAGATAATGACTAACACCTGCCTCTGATTGAGAACCATATCAGGCCAAACACAGAAAAAGACAAACTAGACACACAACATAGAATGCCCACTCAGATCACACCCTGACCAAACAAAACATAAACATACAAAGCAAACTATGGTCAGGGCGTGACAATCTCCAATCTCGTCTCATTGATCGGACTCCAGGTTAGCTGACTCCTGACTTCAATTAGCTTTAGGAGAAGTCATTAGCCTAGGGGTTCACATACATATTCCAACCTACACTGTGAATGCTTAAATGATGTATTCAATACAGACAAGCCAATTAAAAATAATGTGTGTTAATTTAAGCACACTGTTTGTCAATTGTTGTGACTTGGATGAAGATCAGATTTATGCAGAAATCCAGGTAATTCCAAAGGGTTCACACTTTTTTCTTGCAACTGTGCATACATCTGGAATAATTAAATGAAGACATGTGCATAGTGTGAATATCAAATGAAAACATGTATAATTCCATTCATTGGATCATATGCTCATTGTACAATTTATATGACTATGTATAGTTCCCAGAAAAACAGTACTTACTGTTGTAAGATTTCTGTGTATGTGTTATTTTGTGTGAGATAAATCCATTAATACTTTCATTCTATGGATGTAATATTTGTTGTAAAAAAAATATGCTTTCCCATGCATGTAATTTGATTTCCAATTCAATGATACTTCAATTTTTTGTTACAATATTTTAATTTAATTTAAATTTGACGATAGTCTGAACAAAATACAAATATGATGGTAATTCAAATAGTATTTAAAATTACTACTATACATATTTAAGGCAGAATCAATGTCATCCTGTCTGGTACCAATGAAATCCTATTTTATGTTCATATTTATATACAGTACCAGTCAAAGGTTTGGACACACCTACTCATTCAAGGGGTTCTCTTTACTTTTACTATTTTTCACATTGTAGAATAATAAGGAAGACATCAAAACTATGAAATAACACATGAATTCATGTATAACCAAAAAAAGTGTCAAACAAATCAAAATATATTTTATATTTGAGATTCTTCAAAGTAGCCACCCTTTGCCTTGATGACAGCTTTGCACACTCTTGGCATTCTTTCAACCATCTTCATGAGGAATGCTTTTCCAACAGTCTTGAAGGAGTTCCAACATATGCTGAGCACTTGTTGGCTGCTTTTCTTTCACTCTGCGATCCAACTCATCCCACCATTTCAGTTGTGTTGAGGCCGGGTGATTGTGGAGGCCAGGTCATCTGATGCAGCACTCCATCACTCTCCTTCTTGGTCAAATAGCCCTTACACAGCCTGGAGATGTGTTGGGTCATTGTCTTGTTGAAAAACAAATTATAGTCCCACTAAGCGCAAACCAGATGGGATGATGTATTGTTGCAGAATGTTGTGGTAGCCATGCTGGTTAAGTGTGCCTTGAATTCTAAATAAATCAGACAGTGTCACCAGAAAAGCACCCCCACACTATCACACCTCCTCCTCCATGCTTCACGGTGAGAACCACACATGAGGAGAGCATCTGTTCACCTACTCTGCGTCTCACAAAGACACGGCGGTTGGAGCCAAACATCTCAAATTTGGACTCATCAGACCAAAGTAAGGATTTTCACCTGTCTAATGCCCATTGCTCATGTTTCTTGGCCCAAGGAAGTCTCTTCTTATTATTGGTGTCCTTCAGTAGTGGTTTCTTCACAGCAATTCGACCATGAAGGCCTGATTCACGCAGTCTCCTCTGAACAGTTGATGTTGAGATGTGTGTTACTTGAACTCTGTGAAGCATTTATTTGGGCTGCAATTTGTAATGAACTTATCCTCTGCAGCAGAGGTAATTCTGGGTCCTCCTTTCCTGTGGCGGTCCTCATGAGAGCCAGTTTCATGATGCCGCTTGATGGTTTTTGCGACTGCACTTGAAGAAACTTTCATAGTTCTAGAAATGTTCCTCATTGACTGACCTTTTTTATTTATTTATTTTACCTTTATTTAACCAGGTAGGCAAGTTGAGAACAAGTTCTCATTTACAATTGCGACCTGCCCAAGATAAAGCAAAGCAGTTCGACAGATAAAACGACACAGAGTTACACATGGAGTAAAAACAAACATACAGTCAATAATGCAGTATAAACAAGTCTATATACAATGTGAGCAAATGAGGTGAGAAGGGAGGTAAAGGCAAAAAAGGCCATGATGGCAAAGTAAATACAATATAGCAAGTAAAATACTGGAATGGTAGTTTTGCAATGGAAGAATGTGCAAAGTAGAAATAAAAAAATAATGGGGTGCAAAGGAGCTAAATAAATAAATAAAAATTAAATACAGTTGGGAAAGAGGTAGTTGTTTGGGCTAAATTATAGGTGGGCTATGTACAGGTGCAGTAATCTGTGAGCTGCTCTGACAGTTGGTGCTTAAAGCTAGTGAGGGAGATAAGTGTTTCCAGTTTCAGAGATTTTTGTAGTTCGTTCCAGTCATTGGCAGCAGAGAACTGGAAGGAGAGGCGGCCAAAGAAAGAATTGGTTTTGGGGGTGACTAGAGAGATATACCTGCTGGAGCGTGTGCTACAGGTGGGAGATGCTATGGTGACCAGCGAGCTGAGATAAGGGGGGACTTTACCTAGCAGGGTCTTATAGATGACATGGAGCAAGTGGGTTTGGCGACGAGTATGAAGCGAGGGCCAGCCAACGAGAGCGTACAGGTCGCAATGGTGGGTAGTATATGGGGCTTTGGTGATAAAACGGATTGCACTGTGATAGACTGCATCCAATTTGTTGAGTAGGGTATTGGAGGCTATTTTGTAAATGACATCGCCAAAGTCGAGGATTGGTAGGATGGTCAGTTTTACAAGGGTATGTTTGGCAGCATGAGTGAAGGATGCTTTGTTGCGAAATAGGAAGCCAATTCTAGATTTAACTTTGGATTGGAGATGTTTGATATGGGTCTGGAAGGAGAGTTTACAGTCTAACCAGACACCTAAGTATTTGTAGTTGTCCACGTATTCTAAGTCAGAGCCGTCCAGAGTAGTGATGTTGGACAGGCGGGTAGGTGCAGGTAGCGATCGGTTGAAGAGCATGCATTTAGTTTTACTTGTATTTAAGAGCAATTGGAGGCCACGGAAGGAGAGTTGTATGGCATTGAAGCTTGCCTGGAGGGTTGTTAACACAGTGTCCAAAGAAGGGCCGGAAGTATACAGAATGGTGTCGTCTGCGTAGAGGTGGATCAGGGACTCACCAGCAGCAAGAGCGACCTCATTGATGTATACAGAGAAGAGAGTCGGTCCAAGAATTGAACCCTGTGGCACCCCCATAGAGACTGCCAGAGGTCCGGACAGCAGACCCTCCGATTTGACACACTGAACTCTATCAGAGAAGTAGTTGGTGAACCAGGCGAGGCAATCATTTGAGAAACCAAGGCTGTCGAGTCTGCCGATGAGGATATGGTGATTGACAGAGTCGAAAGCCTTGGCCAGATCAATGAATACGGCTGCACAGTAATGTTTCTTATCGATGGCGGTTAAGATATCGTTTAGGACCTTGAGCGTGGCTGAGGTGCACCCATGACCAGCTCTGAAACCAGATTGCATAGCAGAGAAGGTATGGTGAGATTCGAAATGGTCGGTAATCTGTTTGTTGACTTGGCTTTCGAAGACCTTAGAAAGGCACGGTAGGATAGATATAAGTCTGTAGCAGTTTGGGTCAAGAATGTCCCCCCCTTTGAAGAGGGGGATGACCGCAGCTGCTTTCCAATCTTTGGGAATCTCAGACGACACGAAAAAGAGGTTGAACAGGCTAGTAATAGGGGTGGCAACAATTTCGGCAGATAATTTTAGAAAGAAAGGGTCCAGATTGTCTAGCCCGGCTGATTTGTAGGGGTCCAGATTTTGCAGCTCTTTCAGAACATCAGCTGAATGGATTTGGGAGAAGGAGAAATGGGGAAGGCTTGGGCGAGTTGCTGTTGGGGGTGCAGTGCTGTTGTCCGGGGTAGGAGTAGCCAGGTGGAAAGCATGGCCAGCCGTAGAAAAATGCTTATTGAAATTCTCAATTATGGTGGATTTATCAGTGGTGACAGTGTTTCCTATCTTCAGTGCAGTGGGCAGCTGGGAGGAGGTGTTCTTATTCTCCATGGACTTTACAGTGTCCCAGAACTTTTTTGAGTTAGTGTTGCAGGAAGCAAATTTCTGCTTGAAAAAGCTAGCCTTGGCTTTTCTCGCAGAAGTGTTTCAGGGAGCGTTTTACAGTGATGAGTGGAGGTCGTTTGACCGCTGACCCATTACGGATGCAGGCAATGAGGCAGTGATCGCTGAGATCTTGGTTGAAGACAGCAGAGGTGTATTTAGAGGGGAAGTTGGTTAGGATGATATCTATGAGGGTGCCCATGTTTAAGGTTTTGGGGAGGTACCTGGTAGGTTCATTGATTATTTGTGTGAGATTGAGGGCATCAAGTTTAGATTGTAGGATGGCTGGGGTGTTAAGCATGTTCCAGTTTAGGTCGCCTAGCAGCACGAACTCTGAAGATAGATGGGGGGCAATCAGTTCACATATGGTGTCCAGAGCACAGCTGGGGGCAGAGGGTGGTCTATAGCAGGCGGCAACGGTGAGAGACTTGTTTTTAGAGAGGTGGATTTTTAAAAGTAGAAGTTCAAATTGTTTGGGTACAGACCTGGATAGTAGGACAGAACTCTGCAGGCTATCTTTGCAGTAGATAGCAACACCGCCCCCTTTGGCAGTTCTATCTTGTCTGAAAATGTTGTAGTTTGGAATTAAAATGTCTGAGTTTTTGGTGGTCTTCCTAAGCCAGGATTCAGACACAGCTAGAACATCCGGGTTGGCAGAGTGTGCTAAAGCAGTGAATAGAACAAACTTAGGGAGGAGGCTTCTAATGTTAACATGCATGAAACCAAGGCTATTACGGTTACAGAAGTCGTCAAAAGAGAGCGCCTGGGGAATAGGAGTGGAGCTAGGCACTGCAGGGCCTGGATTCACCTCTACATCGCCAGAGGAACATAGGAGGAGTAGAATAAGGGTACGGCTAAAAGCTATGAGAATTGGTCGTCTAGAACGTCTGGAACATAGAGTAAAAGGAGGTTTCTGGGGGCGATAAAATAGCATCAAGGTATAATGTACAGACAAATGTATGGTAGGATGTGAATACAGTGGAGGTAAACCTAGGTATTGAGTGATGAAGAGAGAGATATTGTCTCTAGAAACATCGTTGAAACCAGGAGATGTCATTGCATGTGTGGGTGGTGGAACTAATAGGTTGGATAAGGTATAGTGAGCAGGACTAGAGGCTCTACAGTGAAATAAGCCAATAAACACTAACCAGAACAGAAATGGACAAGACATATTGACATTAAGGAGAGGCATGCTTAGTCGAGTGATCAAAAGGGTCCGGTGAGTGGAGAGGTTGGTTGGTGATTTAGACAGCTAGCCAGGGCATCGGTAGCAAGCTAGCATAGGATGGAGGTCTGTTGTTAGCCACCTCCTGCGCTCCGTCAGTAGATTAGTGGGGTTCCGTGTGGTAGAGGGGATCAATCCAAATCACACAACAACAACAAAAATAAAAACAATAGATATAGTTATAGAGGCCCAAGAAGAAAACATAATAATAATAATGAAAAAATAAAAAATTAATGGTCCGATTGTCTATTCAGATAGCAGCCGGTAAGACAGCCAACGGTTAGCAGGCCGCAGATGGGCGTTCAGGTAACGTCGCGACGGAGGAGCCAGCCGAATAACTCCTTCGGGTAGATAACGTCGGCAGTCCAGTTGTGAAGGCCCGGTGGGGCTCCGCGAAGGCAGCAAAACGGGTCCGGATAGGCGACTGCAGCCCAGGTGCGATTGATGGAACTCAGGAGTGATTGACGGAGCTTGCTAGCTCCGGAACAATTGATGTTTGCTCCGGAATCGACGAAGGCCGATAGTCACACGGATAGCAGCTAGCTAGCTGTGAGATCCGGGCATGAATGTCCAGAGAGCAGTCGAAATCCAGGGACATGGAGAGAAAAATTGGTCCGGTATGCTCCGCTCCGAGCCGCGCTGCACCGTACAGAACTGGCGATAGACTTTCGAGCCAAAGGATAGCCGATGACCACAAACCGTGGTTAGCTGAACACCAACGACTTGCCAGTAAAGGAGCCAACTAGCTTCTGAACTAGCTTCTGGATTAGCTTCTGGCTAGTTTCAGGCCAGCCTCCTGGAGTTTCTGGCTAGCTTCTTGGAGGATTACAGATCTGAGGTAAATAATACTTTTTTATAAATATACATTGGCTCAAACCTTCATGTCTTAATTAAAGTAATGATGGACTGCCGTTTCTCTTTGCTTATTTGAGCTGTTTTTGCCATAATATGGACATGGTCTTTCACCGAATAAGGCTATCTTCTGTATACCACCACTACCTTGACACAACACAGCTGATTGGCTCATACACATTAAGGAAAGAAATTCCACAAATTAACTTTTAATAAGGCACACCTGTTAATTAAAATGCATTCCAGGTGACTACCTCATGAAGCTGGTTGAGAGAATGTCAAGAGTGTGCAAAGCTGTCATCAATGCAAAGGGTGGCTACTTTGAAGAAGCTCAAATATTAAATATATTTTTAATTATGTGTAGATTGCTGAGAAAAATATATGAAATCCATTTTAGAATAAGTCTGTAACATAACAAAATGTGGAAAAAGTCAAGGAGTCTGAATACTTTCCGAAGGCACTGTATATACAGAGTGTACAAAACATTAAGGAAACCTGCTCTTTCTTTGACTTAGACTGACCATGTGAATCCAGGTGCTATGATACTTTATCACCTGTTAAATCCACTTTATCACCTGTTAAATCCACTTCAATCAGTGTTGATGAAGGGGAGGAGACAGGATAAAGAAGGATTTTTAAGTCATGAGACAATTGAGACATGGATTGCATATTAGTATCATTCAGAGGGTGAATGGGCAAGACAAAAGATTTAAGTGCCTTTGAACGGGGTATAGTAGTTGGTGATAGGCGTACCAGATTGATTGTGTCAAGTACTGGGTTTTTCATGCTAAACAGTTTCCTGTGTGTATCAAGAATGGTCCACCACCCAAAGGACATCCATCCAACGGCAGGCCAGTGGTCGAATATGGTAATTGATGAAAGAGGACAAAGGAGGCTGACACGAATTGTGCAGAGCAACAGACGGGCTACAGTTAGTCAACTGACTGTCCAGTACAACAATGGTGCCCAAAGACCCATAAAAGAATGCACAACTCGTCGTACCATGACACGAATGGAGTATGGCAGCCGACGACGTTACAGAGATCCACTTCTTTCAGCTCAAAACAAGAAACTGCAGTAGTAGTGGGCTGAGGAATGAAAACACTGGAGAAGTGGAAAAACTACTGTTTCACTCTGATGGGAGGACTAGAATATGGATAAAACCACATGAATACATGCATCAATCATGCCGCTTGTCAACATTACAGGCTGGTGGTGGTGTGATGGTGTGGGGTGTGTTTTCATGGCACACATTGGGCCCTTTGATAAAAGTGGAGCAATGTTTTAATGCCTCACGATATCTGAACATCATTGCCATTCAGGTGCATCCCTTCATGGCAGCAGTGTATCCATCTGCAAATGTATTTTTTAAGCAGGATAATGTCCCATTTCACAAAGCTAGGATTGTCCAGGAATGGCTCAATGAACATGACACTGAATTCATCTTACTGCAGTGGCCTGCCCAGTCACCAGATCTCAATCAGGTTGAGATTCTGTGGGATGAGTTGGAGCGAGCTATTCGGATTAGGGATCCATTACAGCCGACTTGACACAACTCCGTGAAGCATTGGAGTCAACATGAGCCAGCATCCGTGTGGAACGCTTTCGAACACCTTGCAGAGTCCATGCACCCACGAATTGAGGTGATTGTGATGGAAAAGGGGGTGCAACTCAATTTTAGAAAAGTGATCCTAATGTTTTTTATACACTCAGTATAAATCCACACGGGCACCGTGGCCAGGCCACAGGATGTCGGAGGACACCAGGTTCTGCATGAGGCACAGGGTAAAGTTGGGGCGTCGGGACGAGCAGAGCAGAATGACAACCAGGACAACTATGTTACCAGGGAGGACCAGTGCACAGCACAGCCCCAGGCTCAAAATCAGATGGCCCTAATCCGGGGTGGTGGTGTCCAAGCTGGAGGTGTTATTTCGGTGAAATAAAAATATAAAAGATCTAAGCGCTATCTGGAAGACAGTAGACTTTAGACATCTAATTCTTTGTTTCTCGTTTTTTTGCAGGTGCTTGACACCCCAAAATAGATAGTTAGAACAGTCTGTGCACTGCTTGAAATCCTCTCAAGTTTCTTCACTTCTCTTACCATAGGAATGATATGGGTTAACTGCCTCTGGTCAACTTTCTTTCAATGAGGTGTGTGTGCGAGAGAGAGAGAGAGAGAGATTTGTTTGGTATCTAACCATAAACAGTTAGATGCGTACTATTTTGTAATTCAGGCTACGGCCAACCCGATTCTCACAAATAGATATTTTAAAATGTAGCACACGACACTGAGACCCCTCCAAGAGGTGCACGTTTCGGTTTTTGCACTAACACTAAACAGCTGAGTCAAATTATGAAAGCTTGATGATTAGTTGATTATTTGAATAAACTGTAGTGCTAGGGCAAAAACCAAAACGTGCAACCCTTGGGGTCCCGAGGACCGAATTTGGGAAACACTGACATAGGCAAAACTTCTACTGCAGATGTCTCTAGGGGCCAGCCTCTATTTATTTATTTTTTACCCGCATAGAAAAATCTAAAATGTTCAGTGATTTTAACTGTGTAAAAAGTTGATTCAAACTTTTGAAGGATAAATGGAGTAGTAACGGATTCTTCATGCATTTAATCCATGTCTGTGAATGTATGGACATGATACGGTGCTTCCATCTAGTGGTAAGATAAGGGTGATACGGGTAGAAGAACATTTCAAACATGCCACTTGGTACTCACTGGTTGAATCAACGTTGTTTACATGTAATTTCAATGAAATTATGTTTAACCAACGTGGAATAGACGTTGATTTGACATTTGTGCCCAGTGGGATGATTGCACGTTTAATTTCCTCCCTGCCACAGATTCCAGCATAAATCTACCTGTAAGGGATTTCCTCCTCTTCTTCCGAAAAGGATCAGCGGACCAATATGCGGCGTGGTAAGTGTCCATGGTTCTTTTAATACGTAAATGTACACATGAACAACTGAATACAAAAACAAGAAACGTGAAAACCTAAACAGCCCTATCTGGTGCAAACACAGAGACAGGAACAAACACACAGTGAAACCCAGGCTACCTAAGTATGATTCTCAATCAGAGACAACTAATGACACCTGCCTCTGATTGAGAACCATACTAGGCCGAAACATAGAAATACCCAAAACATAGAAAAACAAACATAGACTGCCCACCCCAACTCACGCCCTGACCATACTAAATAATGACAAAACAAAGGAAATAAAGGTCAGAACGTGACACCACCATGATGACTGCTATCTGATGTTATCTTCATTTGGAAGCTATTGACAATAACTGGTAATTTGTATAAATCTAATTTATTTGTAGATTCACTTAGAGAGTTCTCATATGTAGCCTACCGGAATTCTCCTTCATCACTTCATTGACCTTCTTCTTCCTTCTTCTATCCCTCTATTTTTCTGTCCTTTATTTCATGTTTGAAATAGTTTCACTGTCCAAGTATTATCTTTCGTCAGTTAAAATCTTAACCTTTTACAGTCACTGTCACCATCTCAAACAGCCAGTCCGTTCTTTCCAATCAGAATTCACAATGTGGGCGGGTGGGTCTGTCAATACTAGTCACGGTCAATCGAGACCAGTGGAGCCTCCTCAGAGGAGGAAGGGGAGGACCATACTCCTCAGTGAATGTCTTAAACATAAAATTGTGAAGCATAAAAAAAGAGTTACTTTTAAGATAAAGCTATACTTCACCAAATAATTGATTAAAACACACTATTTTGTAAAGATCCTCTTCTGGGTATATTGACTTCATTACAAAACATAGGAGGCTCATGGTTCTCACCACCCTCAATAGACTTACACAGCTACTATGGCAACTTCCAGAAGACGTCCTCCAACCTATCAGAACTCTTGCAGCATGAACTGACATGTTGTCCACGCAATCAAAGGATCAGAGAATTAATCTAGTAGTGAAAGCAGAAGCTACAGCTAGCTAGCACTGCAGTGCATAAATTGTGGTGAGTAATTGACTCAAAGAGAGAGAAAGACAGTAGTTGAACAGTTTTGAACAAAATAATTTCTTCCAAAATGAAAGAGAAGGAAGAGAGAAGTAAGTGTCACTTACTTAGCTAACAAATGCAGTGAACGTTAGCTAGTTTAGCCAACTGAAACACTGCTCAAACTGAGGGATGCTATGTTAACTAGCTGGCTATGACTTTCCAACACAACACTGGAACTCTACCAAGTCAAGGTAAGCTTTTGGTTTTACTAATTTGTAACTGCTTACTGACTGTACACTGTAACATTACTGCATGATTGTAGTGGGTTTACTAATGCCTTAGTTCTATTAGCTATGCTGACTATGAGGTGACTTTAGTTAATATGGTGACAACTATGTAGGCAGTGTGTAGCAGTTTGGCTTGGAACGTTTTCTTTTTGAGTATCATTTGAGTATCATATCGTAGCCTAAACTATCGCTGTTACATTGACAGTCATCCAATTTTAGGTAATAACGCCATGCTCATGAAAAACAAATTGTCCTTCCTCATCTTAAACGGCACTGACAGCCACTGATCGAGACCCATCTATCCAGATGGTATGCAGTGTGCGGAATCATGTAGTAACCAAAAAAGTGTTAAACAAATCAAAATATATTTTATATTTGAGATCCTTCAAAGTAGCCACCCTCTGCCTTGATGACAGCTTTGCATTCTCTCAACCAAGTTAATGAGGTAGTTTGTGGAATTTGTGGAATTTCTTTCCTTCCTAATGCATTTGAGCCATCAAATGTTTTGTGACAAGGTAGGGGTGGAATACAGAAGATAGCCATTTTTGGTAAAAGACCAAGTCCATATTACTGCAAGAACAACTCAAATAAGCAAAGAGAAATGACAGATCATCATTACTTTAAAACCTCTTAGATTCTGTTAAAAATCGCGCAACATTTCGGCGTCCTGCTACTCATGCCAGGAATATAGTATATGCATATGATTAGTATGTGTGGATAGAAAACACTCTGACGTTTCTAAAACTGGTTAAATCACGGCTGTGACTATAACAGAGCGTGTGTTTCATCGAAAATCTGGTCACTGAATACTGAAAAAAGTATCAATCCGCCACTTGCATGTATTGTTGAATGGAAACTAAATTACATGGGGCCGACATTGCAATTCCTACAGCTTCCACACGATGTCGCCAGTCTCGTCATTTCCGGTGTCTTTGTTTCTTGGTCAAACCTACTAGAGAGATCACTTTCCATCCGGTCTCCGACTGGAAGGTTTGGAAGACAGATTTTGGAAGATGATTTGAAATCATGGAGCTTTTGAATACACATTGCCCCGTGATCATTTTGATAGATTATTAACGTTTACTGATACCTAAAGTTGGATTACAAAAGTATTTCGAAGTGTTTTGTGAAAGTTTATCGTCAACTTTTTTAATTTAAAAAAATGACGTAGCGTTTTCAAACTGTGTTTTTTTCTGAATCACACAGTTTCCATAGATGGCTATTTTGGGTATATATGGACCGATTTAATCGAAAAAAAGACCCAATAGTGATGTTTATGGGACATATAGGAGTGCCAACAAAGAAGATCGTCAAAGGTAATGAAAGTTTTATATTTTATTTCTGCTATTTGTGTAGCGCAGGCTACGCGAAATCTTTTGTTTACGTCGCATTCAGGTATTTCGGGGTGTAGCATGCTATCAGATAATAGCTTCTCATGCTTTCGCCGAAAAGCATTTTAATAATCTGACTTGTTGGCTAGATTCACAACGAATGTAGCTTTAATTCACTACCCTGCATGTGTGTTTTAATGAACGTTTGAATTTTAACGAGTGCTATTAGCATTTGGCGTAGCGCATTTGCATTTGCTGATGGCTAGATGAGACAGTTGCGTCTCGGGTCGACGTAAGAGGTTTTAAGACATTTATTTATTTATTTATTTTACCTTTATTTAACCAGGTAGGCAAGTTGAGAACAAGTTCTCATTTACAATTGCGACCTGGCCAAGATAAAGCAAAGCAGTTCGACAGATAAAACGACACAGAGTTACACATGGAGTAAAAACAAACATACAGTCAATAATGCAGTATAAACAAGTCTATATACAATGTGAGCAAATGAGGTGAGAAGGGAGGTAAAGGCAAAAAAGGCCATGATGGCAAAGTAAATACAATATAGCAAGTAAAATACTGGAATGGTAGTTTTGCAATGGAAGAATGTGCAAAGTAGAAATAAAAAAATAATGGGGTGCAAAGGAGCAAAATAAATAAATAAATAAAAATTAAATACAGTTGGGAAAGAGGTAGTTGTTTGGGCTAAATTATAGGTGGGCTATGTACAGGTGCAGTAATCTGTGAGCTGCTCTGACAGTTGGGGCTTAAAGCTAGTGAGGGAGATAAGTGTTTCCAGTTTCAGAGATTTTTGTAGTTCGTTCCAGTCATTGGCAGCAGAGAACTGGAAGGAGAGGCGGCCAAAGAAAGAATTGGTTTTGGGGGTGACTAGAGAGATATACCTGCTGGAGCGTGTGCTACAGGTGGGAGATGCTATGGTGACCAGCGAGCTGAGATAAGGGGGGACTTTACCTAGCAGGGTCTTATAGATGACATGGAGCCAGTGGGTTTGGCGACGAGTATGAAGCGAGGGCCAGCCAACGAGAGCGTACAGGTCGCAATGGTGGGTAGTATATGGGGCTTTGGTGATAAAACGGATTGCACTGTGATAGACTGCATCCAATTTGTTGAGTAGGGTATTGGAGGCTATTTTGTAAATGACATCGCCAAAGTCGAGGATTGGTAGGATGGTCAGTTTTACAAGGGTATGTTTGGCAGCATGAGTGAAGGATGCTTTGTTGCGAAATAGGAAGCCAATTCTAGATTTAACTTTGGATTGGAGATGTTTGATATGGGTCTGGAAGGAGAGTTTACAGTCTAACCAGACACCTAAGTATTTGTAGTTGTCCACGTATTCTAAGTCAGAGCCGTCCAGAGTAGTGATGTTGGACAGGCGGGTAGGTGCAGGTAGCGATCGGTTGAAGAGCATGCATTTAGTTTTACTTGTATTTAAGAGCAATTGGAGGCCACGGAAGGAGAGTTGTATGGCATTGAAGCTTGCCTGGAGGGTTGTTAACAGTGTCCAAAGAAGGGCCGGAAGTATACAGAATGGTGTCGTCTGCGTAGAGGTGGATCAGGGACTCACCAGCAGCAAGAGCGACCTCATTGATGTATACAGAGAAGAGAGTCGGTCCAAGAATTGAACCCTGTGGCACCCCCATAGAGACTGCCAGAGGTCCGGACAGCAGACCCTCCGATTTGACACACTGAACTCTATCAGAGAAGTAGTTGGTGAACCAGGCGAGGCAATCATTTGAGAAACCAAGGCTGTCGAGTCTGCCGATGAGGATATGGTGATTGACAGAGTCGAAAGCCTTGGCCAGATCAATGAATACGGCTGCACAGTAATGTTTCTTATCGATGGCGGTTAAGATATCGTTTAGGACCTTGAGCGTGGCTGAGGTGCACCCATGACCAGCTCTGAAACCAGATTGCATAGCAGAGAAGGTATGGTGAGATTCGAAATGGTCGGTAATCTGTTTGTTGACTTGGCTTTCGAAGACCTTAGAAAGGCACGGTAGGATAGATATAAGTCTGTAGCAGTTTGGGTCAAGAATGTCCCCCCCTTTGAAGAGGGGGATGACCGCAGCTGCTTTCCAATCTTTGGGAATCTCAGACGACACGAAAAAGAGGTTGAACAGGCTAGTAATAGGGGTGGCAACAATTTCGGCAGATAATTTTAGAAAGAAAGGGTCCAGATTGTCTAGCCCGGCTGATTTGTAGGGGTCCAGATTTTGCAGCTCTTTCAGAACATCAGCTGAATGGATTTGGGAGAAGGAGAAATGGGGAAGGCTTGGGCGAGTTGCTGTTGGGGGTGCAGTGCTGTTGTCCGGGGTAGGAGTAGCCAGGTGGAAAGCATGGCCAGCCGTAGAAAAATGCTTATTGAAATTCTCAATTATGGGGGATTTATCAGTGGTGACAGTGTTTCCTATCTTCAGTGCAGTGGGCAGCTGGGAGGAGGTGTTCTTATTCTCCATGGACTTTACAGTGTCCCAGAACTTTTTTGAGTTAGTGTTGCAGGAAGCAAATTTCTGCTTGAAAAAGCTAGCCTTGGCTTTTCTAACTGCCTGTGTATAATGATTTCTAGCTTCCCTGAACAGCTGCATATCACGGGGGCTGTTCGATGCTAATGCAGAACGCCATAGGATGTTTTTGTGTTGGTTAAGGGCAGTCAGGTCTGGGGAGAACCAAGGGCTATATCTGTTCCTGGTTCTAAATTTCTTGAATGGGGCATGTTTATTTAAGATGGTTAGGAAGGCATTTAAAAAAAATATCCAGGCATCCTCTACTGACGGGATGAGATCAATATCCTTCCAGGATACCCCGGCCAGGTCGATTAGAAAGGCCTGCTCGCAGAAGTGTTTCAGGGAGCGTTTTACAGTGATGAGTGGAGGTCGTTTGACCGCTGACCCATTACGGATGCAGGCAATGAGGCAGTGATCGCTGAGATCTTGGTTGAAGATGATGAAGACATGAAGGTCAGTCAATCCGGAAACTTTCAAGAAAATGGAAAGTTTCTTCAAGTGCAGTCACAAAAACCATCAAGCGCTATGATGAAACTGGCTATCATAAGGACCGCCACAGGAAAGGAAGACCCAGAGTTACCTCTGCTGCAGAGGATAAGTTCATTAGGGTAACCAGCCTCAGAAATTGCAGACCAAATAAATGCTTCACAGAGTTCAAGCAACAGATACATCTCAACATCAACTGTTCAGATGAGACTGCGTGAATCAGGCCTTCATGGTCGAATTGCTGCAAAGAAACCACTAATAAAGGACACCAATAATAAGAAGAGACTTGCTTGGGCCAAGAAACACGAGCAATGGACGAGCAGTTGGAAGTCTGTCCTTTGGTCTGATGAGTCCAAATTTGAGATGATTGGTTCCAACCGCTGTACCATTGTGAGATGCAGAGATGCATGATCTCTGCATGTACGTTCCTCACCGTGAAGCATGGAGGAGGTGGTGTGATAGTGTGGGGGTGCTTTGCTGGTGACACTGTTTGTGATTTATTTAGAATTCAAGGCACACTTAACCAGCATGGCTACAACAACATTCTGCAGCGATACGCCATCCCATCTGGTTTGCCCATCCCATCATTTGTTTTTCGACAGGACAATGACCCAACACACCTCAGGTCTACACTTTTTTGGTCACTACATTATTCCTTATGTGTTATTTCATAGTTTTGATGTCTTCACTATTATTCTACAATGTAGAGAATAGTACAAATAAAGAAAAACTCTTGAATGAGTTGGTGTGTGCAAACTTTTGCCTGGTGTTGTAGCTCTAAAGTAGTTCCACTTCCCGAGGAAGTAGGTTAAGCATACACATTGTGATTCTTGAGTTGATAACTATTCCCAACGACATGTTCGTGTGGAATGTTCCATTTCTCAACAGTAAAGGCAGAGTTATGTTATTGTAGACAGAAAGGTTATACTTACATTGACTTTTCCCCCTACTGGAGACCGGTTCCATTTGCTATATTACACAAATAACCTGGGGGAGCAAATCGTCTGATGTAAAACACCTCGTCCTCTACCCAATCAAACTCCATGTCTGTAAGACTTCCTGCTTTGGTCCACAGCAATATTTCATAAGAACCGAGGGGTATAGCTAGTAATGGCATAGTCTCAGCACTGTCTGGTAACAATCCACAAACCCAACAATCTGATACATTCTGTAGTAGAGAGACATGACTAGCTAATTGTTAGAAAGTGTTTGACCCAGGGAAAACCCATAATGTTCATGTCCTCTGCTTTCCACCAGACACTGGGTGGCAAATTCGCCTTTCAGCAGGACAATAACCTAAAATATAAGGTCAAATATACATTGGAGTTTCTTATAAAGATGACATTCAATGTTACTGTGTGGCCTAGTTAAATATTCTACTTAAATCAGCTTGAAAATCTATGGCAAGACTTGAAAATGGCTGTCTAGCAATGATCAATAATAATTTTAACAGAGCTTGAAGAATTTTAAAAACTTATAATGTGCAAATATTGTACAATCCAGGTGTGCAAAGCCCTTAGAGACTTACCCAGAAAGACTCACAGCTATAATCACTGCCAAAGGTGATTCTAACAACTATTGACTCAGAGGGTTGAATACTTATGTATTTCTTTTAACACATTTTAGAATTTGAAATCCATTTTAATCCCAATTTGTAGCACAACAAAATGTGGAAAAAGTCAAGGGGTGTGAATACTTTGTGAAAGCACTGCAGAAGAAGCAATTCTACTGTTCAGCTTCATTTACCTTTTCCTGGGACTGACAACCACTGTTGAGGGACATAAACCACTATGTAGGCGGGTCAAACTATGCATAATTTAAGATATAGCTGTTACAATATGTGGTTTATGATTTTTGTATTCTCAAATGTGATATACAGTAGACCTACCTTTGGAAACTGCGGACTTCATTTATCTGTGTGTGTGTGACACGCACACGCAGCACAATGATGATGTCACTGATTCTACTGCTGGGGACACTGGGGATCCTTGTTCAGGGTGAGAGACACTTTGACCAACTTGGATTCATGATTTGGCTGATTTGGCTTCAGAATTAAACTTAATTTGTGAATATTGAAGAAAATAATAAAAACAAATAATCTGGTTTTAACTCATCTGGTTAAAATGAATCATCTGGTTTTATCATGTTTCATGATAGAATGTGGAATATTTGCAATGTCTATTTGTTGTGATAACCTTATTAATCATTCCTTCTTCACTTATGTTTTATTTTTCAGACTCATCAGCAGATATAATAATGACAGTCTCCTAAATCTCAGTCTGTTAGTCCAGGAGAGACTGTCTCTATCAGCTGTACAGCCAGTTCAAGTACTAGTGATTATCTCCACTGGTACCTGCAGAAACCTGGAGAAGCTCCTAAACTCCTGGTTTATGCTTCTACAAACCGTCAGTCTGGGATTCCAGGTCGTTTCAGTGGGAGTGGATCTGGTAGTTCATTAACTCATTACACTCTGACCATCAGTGGAGTCCAGGCTGAAGATGCAGGAGATTACTACTGTCAGCAGGGTGGCAGCTATCCGTTCACACAGTGTTAGAGCGTCGTACAAAAACCTCCCTCAGCTAAAGAGGAACTGCTCTGACTCAACAGCTGCAGAGCTACAGAGTCTCCCATATTCTAAGGTATTCTAAACATCAATTCTTCACAATATGACTCTACAATACAATAATGTAGCTTATTGGCTAGACTTGCCTATAGACTATGATACTGTCCATACAGTATCTCTCAATATATTCTGCAAAAATCTTTGTAAACACACTGGGACCTGTAATGATACAGAACTGTAGAAAATGCTTTCTTTTAAAGGACATGTTGAACAAAATTCAGAAAAGGTTTATATATATATATTTTAAATATATTTATTTTCTTATTATAAGGAGCACCTGTTTCAGCACACAACAGAATGAATGTTGAACCTGTCCAAACACATCTTCCAAAATATTCATGCCCTACTTCTATACCCCCCAACTCTGAAAGTGAATACAGTCATATCGATTCCATTCAAGAAGTACCACTTTGATATCATTATTCTACATATATGTCACAAATAATTGTAGTTTACATACTGTATACTGTATACACAGAGGGTTCTACATGGAACCAAAAAAGGTTATCCTATGGGGACAGTTGAAGATTCATTTTGGAAAACTTTTTTAAGTGTAAAGTCTGCTTCCCCAGCCCATGTTCAGTTCTTTAGTCAGACACACAGCTGCCCCAGTCCTAGAGGTTTTGAGGCTGAGCGATCATGAGCTCTGGTTGAGTTGAAACTCAGATTTACATGGGCAGGGTGACCACAACACCAGAATACAGCAGTACCATGGCCAGATGTTCACCTGTTCCCAGAGAGTTCCACTGAGTTTCGAGCACATGTCTTCAGTATTAGAAACATCCAGAGAGTTAGCAGAAACCTCAATGTCCTAACTCTCTAAATACATGGCTCTGGTAACATCACAATGACCAATGATTTTACAGCACATGGCTTCAGTAGTAGTACCATGATAAAGACCAGGGAGTTTAGAGCACATGGCTTCATTATTCGTACCATGATAAAGAACAGTGAGTTTAGAGCACATGGGTTTAGTATTAGTACCATGATAAAGACCAGTGAGTGGATAAAAACCGCAGACCCCGGACGCATTTATGCTTTCTGAAACCTAGCTCAAAAAAATCTATCACTGACAAAGACATTGGTTACAATGTTTTTCGGTCAGATCGCAAATCTAAGGGTGGTGGTGTTGCTGTATGTATAAAAGACATTGTTTTTATCAACCATTCTGGCTTCAGTTACCGAACCCAAGCAATTTGAATATCTGGCTTTGAATATAAATCTCTGTGCATCCTTGAATCCTGTAATTATAGACCCCCATCTGCTATTGCTGGCACTCTGGATGGTGTTTTTTAATTATTATCACAGAATGTCAAATCTGAATTTGTGCTTATGGGTAACCTGAACCTAGACTTGTTGACAACCAACTCTGATCAACTCAATACACTCTTACTCAGATTGTAAACAATGTAACAAGGTTGAATGCAAAGTGTCCTCTAAAATCCTTATTTTAACGAATACTCCACATCGTTTTAATGCTTCTGGTGTTTTTGCAAATCATATAAGTGATTACTTGCCTAGTTAAATAAAGGTCAAAAATCAAATAAACCATTTTTTAAATTACTACGCTGTGGCCTGTGTAAGGGATGGTAAAACTCCTGAACTACATTATCTCCACGCATCACCACGAAAACGGAAACAGTTTGATACTCAGGGTTTGTTACATTACGTTTTTAACATTGCCTGGAATAAAGTTGAATTCATCCCTGATGTTGAATTAGATTTTCTTTACTCCCATGAAGCCTTCCAGGATGTATGCAGCAATCATGCCCCTTTCAAACAATACAGAATTAAGGGCAGAGACAACTCTTGGTTCTCAGATGAACTAGCTGAAATCATAAGGATTGCTATGTAGGCTAAAGCAAGGTCTGACTCAGTTGATTGTATGGCTTTTAAATGCCTTCAGATTCAGGGTGTGCCTATAACCTGAAAGCAGACCACTACCTCAAATATACTGCTGATAATCAGAATAATCCTTCAATATTTTGGCATGTTGTGAAAGGTTTAGAGTGCCCCAAAAATGCATAGCTCTCTAAACAACTGCTGGTTGACTCACAGGTGGTAACTGAGAGAACCTCTATTCTGAATTCTTTTAATCAACATTTTCTTGATGCAGGCTGATTATTTGATAGGGTTTAAGCTCAACATGAGCCCCCTGTGAAATTACCTGACACTCCCAAGCACTGTCTCAGAGGTGTGTAGAACCCTGAAAGCAATTGATTGAAAAGAAAAATCCCCTGGCCCTGATAATCTAGACCCCCTACAATTAGCTGCTACCCTCTTTTAACATGCATCTTGAACCTCACTCTAGAATGTAATGAAATCTCCAGATTGTGAGAAATCATCATTTGTCCTACTTCTTTTGAAATGATGTGATCCCACTTTACTGAATAACTATCGGCCCATATCTAAATTGTCTATTCTGGCAAAGATATTGGAGTCCCTAGTCAATAAGCAGCTTAAGGCCTATCTCCAGGAAAACAATGTTTTGAGTGGTGTGCAATCAGGATTCAGGTCTGGCCACAGCACTGTCACAGCAAATCTGAAGGTTTTGAATGATGTTCACTGTGCCCTGGATAGGAAGCCGCATTGCGTATTTGTATTCATACACTTGTCAAAGGCGTTTGACACTGTGGACCATACTGTCTTGGTGCAGAGATTGAACCACTCTGGGATATTCGGGACAGTAGCGTCCCACGTCAACATCTGCCAGTGAAAGTGCAGGGCTCCAAATTCAAAACAACAGAAATCTCATAATTAAAATTCCTCAAACATACAAGTATTTTACACCATTTTAAAGATAAACTTCTCGTTAAAAAGTACATAACACCTAAAGGACTCTCAGACCATGAGAAACAAGATTCTCTGGTCTGATGAAACCAAGATTGAACTCTTTAGCCTGAATGCCAAGCGTCACGTCTGGAAGAAACCTGGCACCATCCCTACGGTGAAGCATGATTGTGGCTGTGTCATGCAGTGGGGATATTTTTCAGTGCCAGGGACTGGAAGACAAGTCAGGATTGAGGGAAAGATGAACGGAACAAAGTACAGAGAGATCCTTGATAAAAACCTGCTCCAGACCACTCAGGACCTCAGACTGGGGACGAAGGTTCACCTTCCAAGAGGACAACAACCCTAAGCACACAGCCAAGACAATGCAGGAGTGGCTTCGGGACAAGTGTCTGAATGTCCTTGTGTGGCCCAGACAGAGCCCGGACTTGAACCCGATCAAACATCTCTGGAGATACCTGAAAATAGCTGTGCAGCGACGCTCCCCATCCAACCTGACAGTGCTTGAGAGGATCTGCAGAGAAGAATGGGAGAAACTCCCCAAATACAGGTGTGCCAAGCTTGTGGCGTCTTACCCAAGAAGACTCGAGGCTGTAATCACTGCCAAAGGGGCTTCAACGAAGTACTGAGTAAAGTGTCTGAATACTTACATAAATGTGATGTTTTAAAAAAAAAATCATTATACATTTGCAAGAATGTATAAAAACTGTTTTTGCTTTTTCATTATGAGGTATAGTGCGTAGATTGATGATGAAAAATAAAACAATTTAATACATTTTAGAATAAGGCTGTAACACAACAAATTGTGGAAAAAGTCAAGGGGTCCAAATACTCTCCAAATGCACTGTACTGTCCAAGATCCAGCCTAATTCCTCCACCAACAGTATACCACAGTGATACAATGTCATTCAGCGGCCATACAAAAACCCCTCACACTGTAGAGACACAGCTCTTTGAAAAGATACATTTAGCCAAACCACTCTGAGTTCAACAATAACCGTTGAAAGGAACGCACTGTATAAGCACCCTTTGATATATTACATCTTTAATATACATGTTATTTTTTAAGTGTACTATTCTAAAGGTAAATAATGGCAATACAAATTCACCCAAAATAAATGGAGCCTACATTTCGACTTTCTATTTGAGGTAGTTGTAACACCGTTAAGAAAATGAATTGTGATGTTGATATCAGAGGTCAAGATCTTGAATTGAATACTTAGAGCCAGTTTGGTCCCTCCACCAAAAGTCCACCACAGTGATAGAGTCTGATTGACTGGCTGTACAATAACCTCCAGACAGACACAGAGGGGAATGATAAGAGAGACATGGAACTGATGCCCCCTACTGGTCCACTCTGGAACTCCAGAAAATTGGACACGTTCACTATTTTATTTGTTTATTTTATATTTCACCTTCATTTAACCAGGTAGGCTAGTTGAGAACACATTCTCATTTGCAACTGCGACCTGGCCAAGATAAAGCAGTGTGACACAGACAACAACACAGAGTTACACATGGATTGTATATACACAAGCCGATAACACAATAAACAAATCAATGACACAGTACAAAAAAGAAAGTCTATATACAGTGTGTGCAAAAGGCATGAGATTACTGCACCTGTACATAGCCCACCTATAATTTAGCCCAAACAACTACCTCTTTCCCAACTGTATTTAATTTTAATTTATTTATTTATTTTGCTCCTTTGCACCCCATTATTTTTTATTTCTACTTTGCACATTCTTCCATTGCAAAACTACCATTCCAGTATTTTACTTGCTATATTGTATTTACTTTGCCATCGTGGCCTTTTTTGCCTTTACCTCCCTTCTCACCTCATTTGCTCACATTGTATATAGACTTGTTTATACTGCATTATTGACTGTATGTTTGTTTTTACTCCATGTGTAACTCTGTGTCGTTTTATCTGTCGAACTGCTATGCTTTATCTTGGCCAGGTCGCAATTGTAAATGAGAACCTGTTCTCAACTTGCCTACCTGGTTAAATAAAGGTAAAATAAAAAAATGAGGAGGTAGGCAATAAATAGGCCATAGGAGCGAATAGTTACAATTTAGCAGATTAACACTGGAGTGATAAATGAGCAGATGATGATGTGCAAGTATAGATACTGGTGTGCAAAAGAGCAGAAAAGTAAATAAAATAAAAACAGTATGGGGGATGAGGTAGGTAGATTGGGTGGGCTATTTACAAATGGACTATGTACAGCTGCAGCGATCGGTTAACTGCTCAGATAGTTGATGTTTAAAGTTGGTGAGGGAAATAAAAGTCTCCAACGTCAGCGATTTTTGCAGTTTGTTCCAGTCACTGGCAGCAGAGAACTGGAAGGAAAGGCGGCCAAATGAGGTGTTGGCTTTGGGGATGATCAGTGAGATATACCTGCTGGAACGTGTGCTACGGGTGGGTGTTGTTATCGTGACCAGTGAACTGAGATAAGGCGGAGTTTTACCTAGCATAGACTTATAGATGACCTGGAGCCAGTGGGTCTGGCGACGAATATATAGCGAGAGCCAGCCGACTAGAGCATACAGGTCGCAGTGGTGTGGGTATAAGGTGATTTGGTAACAAAACAGATGGCACTATGATAGACTGCATCTAGTTTGCAGAGTAGAGTGTTGGAAGCTATTTTGAAGATGGGTGTGTTAGCAGCCCTGTGAGTTGAACACTTCATGACTGAGAGCTGTCCTTCCTGACAACAGAAACCCATGACAACAACGTCTTTGACCACCATCTTTCATGTGTTGTCTAAAAATCATGTCAAAAAACATATGTAAACAGACAAGATGTATCTCATTATGCAGAAAACTTCATAAGGACGTGGATTACCTCCTTGAAGTATCACATGTAAGCTCCTTTTCATGATTTGATTTGCTCAAGTGAGTTGGAACTGATATTCGTTGAATTGATATTGTTCCATTATAAAATACAACATGCTACCGATATCAACATAGCACTTTCGTAATGTTGAAAGTTCAACAGCAAACATGAACGTGGCCAGTCTGCCGGAATTTCATACCAGCAGAGGGCATCAGTTATAAAGCAGCATTCGGTGAGCTGCTATTGTTGAGATCTGATTGGTTTGGCAAAATGTAGCTTTTCAAAGCGCAAGCTTAGTGTCTCTGTAGTGTTAGAGGGTTTTACGCCCTTTGAAAGAGATTGTATCACTGTGGTTCACTTTTGGAGGCACTAGACTGGATGTTGGAATTAAGTTCATCCACATGTTATTTCTAATTAGATCATTTGTTCTGACCGTTTTGATATTTTCAACTTTTTGGAATATCGAACGTGGAGGTGTACTTTCTAATTTTCTTGTTGATTGATAGATTTTCTGCATTTGCAGATGAATCTATGATATCGCAAAACAAGGGAAAAAATGCATATGGCACCACAACAAACCTGCCAAGAGAGGGCCACCAACCATAACTCACGGACCATGCAAGGAGAGCATTAATCAGAGAGGCAACAAAGAGACCAAAGATAACCCTGAAGGAGCTGCAAAGCTCCACAGCTGAGATCTGTGTATCTGTATCTGTCCATAGGACCACTTTAAGCAGTACACTCCACAGAGCTGGGCTTTACGGAAGAGTGGCCAGAAAAAAAGCTTAAAAATTGCTTAAAGAAGAAAACAAGCAAACATGTTTGGTGTTCCACAAAACGCATGTGGGAGACTCCCCAAACATATGGAAGAAGGTACTCTGGTCAGACGAGACTAAAATTGAGCTTCTTGGCCATCAAGGAAAATGTCTGGCACAAACCCAACACCTCTCATCACCCCGAGAACAGCATCCCCACAGTGAAGCATGGTGGTGGCAGCATCATGCTGTGGGGATGTTTTTCATCGGCAGGGACTGGGAAACTGGTCAGAATTGAAGGAATGATGGATGGCGCTCAATACAGGGCAATTCTCGAGGGAAACCTGTTTCAGTCTTCCAGAGATTTGAGACTGGGACAGAGGTCACCTTCCAGCAGGACAATGACCCTAAGCATACTGCTAAAGCAACACTCGAGTGGTTTAAGGGGAAACATTTAAATATCTTGGAATGGCCTAGTTAAAGCCCAGATCTCAATCCAATTGAGAATCTGTGGTATGACTTAAACCCATCCAACTTGAAGGATCTGGAGCAGTTTTGCCTTGAAGAATGGGCAAAAATCCCACTGGCTAGATGCGCCAAGCTTATAGAGATGTACCCCAAGATACTCGCAGCTGTAATTGCTGCAAGAGGTGGCTCTACAAAGTATTGACTTTGGGGGGGGGTGAATAGTTGTGCACACTCAAGTTTTTTTTTGTCTTATTTATTGTTTGTTTCACAATAAAAAATATTTGCATCTTCAAAGTAGCATGTTGTGTAAATCAAATTATACAACCCCCCCCCCCCCCCCAACATCCTTTTTAATTCTAGGTTGTAAGGCAACAAAATAGGAAAAATGCCAGGGGAGTGAATACCTTTGCAAACCACTGTATGTTCAGTCATCTAAAGGTGAATTATGTCGATATGCTTCAGTAACTACTCAAAGAGAGATAAAACTGAAAGATTTCAGGTGAAACAAAGATAAACTGTTTGAGAACAGAAACTTACTGATGGAATAAACCCTTCATTTACAGTTAAGATGTAAAACTGCTACATCATTATTGTCTTATCAGTCAACTCCCCTCGCTCTAACTTCCCACCTGTATTTTAGGTGAGATAATGTCCCACCTTGACAGCCCAGCCTACAGTTCGGAGCTGCAGCAATGGAAGGCCACTCTCATGACCAACAAGGGCTTCCCTTCAGAGTGGAGGCTGAGCTGGAAGCTGGATGATTGCATCAGCAGCAGAAGCACCTCATCGGTGTCTCCGCATGATGCCATCAGAAACACTTCTCTTCATCTATCTTTTTGAGTAGAAAACATAGAAACCTGTTGGGTTAGTATTGGAAAAGACGAATTTGATGTTGAAAAGGGTGGAATTTACCTTTAACAAGAGACTGAGGCAACAAAGTGCCAATTCTAAATGGAGTTAAGGAGAATTTTGAGGTATTCCCCTTCAATGTGAATAGAGCCCCACAGTGGATGTGTTATAATACCCATTAAACCTAGCGGTCAAACAGGGAAATGGTTCTAATTGTTTTTCCACCATTCATTTTTCCCATAGGGAATTTTAGAAACACATAAAATAAGGGCTGTGTTTCGTGTAGTTTTACCCCGGCGTGACTTTTTGATAACCATGTAAACTCTCTCAGACAAGGTGACTTTTATAAATATATTCGGCTCTATTCACCCTTAGATTCAAAAATGGTAATTGTTTGGACACGATGCACGAAAAATACGAATAAAGACGATAGCATTTGAAAACAGTGCTAGGAAACTAAACCAATGCATGGCTTGCTGTCAATCACATTTTGTCCATAGATTGCTTACAGGGTAAGGAAACCAATATGTCATTTTGTATTTTGGGTGAACTCTCTCTTTAAATGGATAGTTCACCCAAATGACAAAATAACATATTGGTTTCCTTGCCACGTAAGCTATGGAGAAGGTATGACATCAATCCATGCTTTGGTTTAGTTTCCCTGTCACTTTCCAAATGTTAAAGTTTTAGGATTTTATGGCACAAATCCCATTCAAGTCCTGTTATCGATATTATAATTTTTCATGCATCCATGTTAAAATAATCTATAATGACTTTGTTGAGCTTCACAATCAATTTTAAATACCTTTTGGACATGATGCGTGAAAAATGCTAATATCAGTACCAGGACTTGAACGGGATTTTTGCCACATATGCTAAAACATTAGCTTTTGAAAACAATGCCAGATAAATATCACCAAATGTTTTTTTGTTTTTTTTACCTTATATAAAGAATTGACTGCTGTCATATCCTGTCCATAGACTGCTTAAAGGATAAGGAAACGAAAGTATAATTTTGTAATTAGACATTTCCATTTCAGAATGAATAATGTTAGAACTAAATGATAGAGTATTTTACTCTTGATATGGTTGTTGTCTAAAAAACTCAAGTGAACTGAGAAAATATGACACTCACTTCTTCAGAGTTTTAACTTTGATACTAGCAGAACAGAGATCTGGGTCACAATCACCCAGATGATCCTTGAATAAATAAAGCCAGTGTGTGTCTGTAATAGTGTGAACTCCCTAATACAAGATTTTTCTAATGTTATGAGCAGATAAGCCAGCCAGTATATAGTTCAACCGGCTGGTGCATGGGTTATAGCCTCTGGTCAACAAACAGCCAACAATCTCAAAGTACTTTATAACACTGTAAAAAATATTAGTGACACCTGCTCTTTCCATGACATAGACTGACCGGGTGAATCCAGGTGAAAGCTACGATCCCATATTGATGTCACTTGTTAAATCCACTTCAATCAGTGTAGATGAAGGGGAGGGGACAGATTAAATAAGGATTTTTAAGCCTTGGGACAATAGAGACATGTATTGTGTATGTGTGCCATTCAGAGGGTGAATGGGCAAGACAAAAGATTTAAGTGTCTTCGAATGGGGTATGGTAGTAGGTGCCAGGCACACCGGTTTGAGTGTGTCAAGAACTGAAACGCTGCAAGGTTTTCCGATCTCAACAGTTTCCTATGTGTATCAAGAATGGTCCACCACCCAAAGGACGTCCAGCAAATTTGACACAACAGTGGGAAGCATTGGAGTCAACATGGGCCAGCATTCGTGTGAACACGTTGTAGACTCCTGTCCTGGCGAATTGAGGCTGTTCTGAGGGCAAAATGGAGTGCTACTCAATACTATGAAGGTGTTCCTAATGTTTTGTACATTCAGTGTATAAACACAGATTTATTAGTAAAAAGTAAGTACAGATGTAGGATCTTAATTTGAGCCAGTTTGCTACAGGAGGAAAATAGTCCTGCAATGACAGGAAATGTGAATTATTATGTGGATTATAATTAATATACATTTTTATAGGCAATACTTTTTTTGTTATAACAATCAAGTCTGAAATTTCAACATGGAAATTACAAAATTTAGAAGCATTTTTGCATTTCCTAGATATCTTAAGATGAATGCACTAACTTTAAGTCGCTCTGGATAAGATTGTGTGCTAAATGACTAAAATGTAAAAATGTAAATGTATTGTGACAAGTCGTAGGAAAGGAAAGTCATCAGAGGAGATAATTAAATAAACATGAGGACATATTACTCTTTTGAGTGATGATCACTTCCCCCATGGTCCCTTTTTTCACATTTTTCCAAAGAGATTTGCCAATGAAAGCTTATCCCTAAAGAACACTGTTCTGCATCCATGCAATCTTTCTTGTTCTCACAAAACTACCTTCCAGGGAAATGCATCTGGTTGGGCGATAAGGGGCTTCTGTTGGGGAGGAGCAACAGATCAAGTTTGGTTGATTACATATTGTGCCCAGATTCCAGGCATGTGTGTGTCAAGGTTGGTCTCAGTTAGAATTGAATTGAGAATGCCTCATACATTTTCATTTACATTCAGGAATTGGAATTGGAGTAGCAAACAGGATACAGAATTGCAATTCGAATTGGAATGAAAAGAAATAGAATTGAATTCAGTGAAATTCAAATGCCTCTTCTATTCTATATTAACTTGAACAAAAATATGTAAAGTGTTGGTCCCATTTTTCATCAGCTGAAATAAAACATCCCATATATGTTCCATATGCAAAAAAGCTTATTTATCTTCAATGTTATGCACAAATTTGCTTACATCCATGTTAGTAAGCATTTCTCCTTTGCCAAGATAATCCATCCACCTTACAGGTGTGGCATATCAAGAAGCTGATTAAACAGCATGATCATGTTGTTTAATGTTAATCACTTACATTTTGTTCAATATGGGAAAAATACTACTTTTCCCAGAATGCATTAGCTTAACCCTCAAGTTGACCCTTAGTCCTTCAAAAAGAAGCCAAAGAAATGATGTGGTTATTGGAAATATAAAGTACAGCAATTGGCTATTCTAAGCACTAAGGTTAAAAGAGTATATGAACATTGTTTCCAGAGAAAAGTGATATATTCTTTGGTATCTGGAAGTGTGAACTGTCAGACACAGTGAAACTCTCATGTTCTATGACTGAGTGGAATTTATTTGAATTGCACTGAATTCAATTCTACTTCCTGTCACTCAAACTCAAATTCTACATCCTGTGGGGTGTGACCAATTCAACCTAACCCCGCTGTGTGTGTGTGTGTGTTTCTGTCTGTGTGTGAGTGAGTGAGAGAGAGAGAGAGAGAGAGAGAGAGAGAGAGAGAGAGAGAGAGAGAGAGAGAGAGAGAGAGAGAGAGAGAGAGAGAGAGAGAGAGAGAGAGAGAGAGAGAGAGAGAGAGAGAGAGAGAGAGAGAGAGAGAGAGACAGAGAGATGTGATGGGGCTTAGAGCTACTGCCCCTCCCCCAACGAGGACCAGCTTCCTCCATGCATCTTCAAAAAGCCCTGAACTTCCATAAAAGTGAGACATGAAAAAACAAGACCAAATGTATCTAAACGAATATGCAAACTGACATGTTACATAACATTCAAAGAGTAACTACATTTCCTACATTGCTACTGATTATGTAGGATTGATATCCAGATCTGTTGGGAAAAAGTGAGAAAACAAAACTGAAAAATATATGGACACATGCACCTAAACTGATGTACATTTATGACATGCTACAAACCATTAGAGTTACTACACTATCTACATACTACTGATATTGTAGTAGATACAGTAATGGACTCTCATTTGAGTCTCAATGTAATGTCAGATATACAGCTGCAAAACTACGCTCTACAACAAGGATGTAGGCTCGGGTGGGCTGGTGCCCACCCAATCAGATTGAGAGAACATTATTTGGGATATACATTCACCGACCAGTTTATTAGGTAAACTACCCACTTAACTAAAATGGATTGCTCATGGAGACAGTGAAGCACATGGACAATGCTTGTTATATTAAGCAGGCAGACAGGCACTGAGGCATTAGGCTACTGTTCGATTGAAAGTTAGAATGGCCAAATGAGTGACCTAAGCAACTTTGTGCATGGTTCCAGGCGCAACGGATCCAGTATGTCAGAAATGGCCGCCCTACCAGGATTTTTACGCACATTGTTTGAAACAGCATGAAATGACAAAGCTTCCTAAGTCATACAACATAAAGGATGGATGAAGATAGTACGCTCTCGTTGGCTGGCCCTCGCTTCATACTCGTTGCCAAACCCACTGGCTACAGGTCATCTACAAGACCCTGCTAGGTAAAGTCTCCCCTTATCTCAGCTCGTTGGTCACCATAGCAGCACCCACCTGTAGCATGCGCTCCAGCAGGTATATCTCTCTGGTCACCCCCAAAACCAATTCCTCCTTTGGCCGCCTCTCCTTCCAGTTCTCTGCTGCCAATGACTGGAACGAACTACAAAAATCTCTGAAACTGGAAACACTTATCTCCCTCACTAGCTTTAAGCACAAGCTGTCAGAGCAGCTCACAGATTACTGCACCTGTACATAGCCCATCTATAATTTAGCCCAAACAACTACTTCATCCCCTACTGTATTTATTTATTTATTTTGCTCCTTTGCACCCCATAATTTTTATTTCTATTTTGCACATTCTTCCACTTCAAATCTACCATTCCAGTGTTTTACTTGCTATATTGTATTTACTTCGCCACCATGGCCTTTTTTGCCTTTACCTCCCTTATCTCACCTCATTTGCTCACATGGAGAACCTTGAAAAGCTTAAGGATCCAAGCTGCTTGGGTGAAGTTGTTGTCTTCAGTGTGGACACTTGGTAGCGAATGTCAGCATCTGAGGAGGGGTTGATGAGCTCAAAAGCATCCCTTTCAAGACTGAGAGACTGGCGTGTCAGAAACTCTGGGCCAGAGAGCCAGGTTGTGTCTGAGAGGTAAGCTGCAGGGATGAATGTCGTCACATGATCTGCAGGGTTCTGATCTGTAGGTACATAGCGCCACTGTTCTGGATGAGTAGATCTCCTTATCCGATGGACTCGATTGCTGACATAGACGTAGAAACGTCGGATCTCGTTGTATATGTAGTCTAACACCCCCTTGCTGTCTGTGTGGAAGGTTGTATAATCAAGCTCGATGTCTATTTTTGAGGTGATGAGCTTGGCCAACTTGACTGCCAAGACTGCTGTGCAGAGTTCCAACCTTGGAATCGTGTGTTCTGGGCATGGCGTCAGTTTTGCTTTACCCATAACTAAGCCCATGTGACTCAATCCTTTGATGTCTATCACTTTGAGTTAGGCAACTGCGGCTATTGCCTTCGTGGATGCATCTGGGAATATGCATATTTCTCTTCGTCCTTAGTGAGACCTTAGTGTAGGCCCTAGGGATATGTTGGTTACATAGCTCTTTCAAGGACTCTCTCCATGGCTCCTCCATTTCTGCATTCTCCGTTGGCCATTGTGATCACCCTGAGAATAGACTTGCCTTGAATGGTGACAGGGGCCACAAATCCCAGTGGGTCATACAGACTGTTCACAGTTGATAGCACTCCTCGGCATGTGAAGGGCTTCTCATCTTCAGCTATTTTGAAGCTGAAAGTGTCAGTCCTGAGGTCCCAGTTGAGACCCAAGCTGTGCTGCATAGGCAGAGTGTCTGACCCTATGTTGAGATCTTTGAGGTCGTTTGCATGATCTTGAGATAGAAATACTTCCATTACCTCCTACTTGTTCGAGGCAATCTTGTGTAACCTCAGATTAGAGTTAGCGATAATCTCTTGTGTTCTCTTGAGCAGGGTGACTGCATCTTGGACTGCAGGAAATAACTTTAAGCCATCGTCGACATAGAAGTCATGTTCCACAAACTGTCTGACATCAGGATCGTAGTTTGTTTGTCCTTGTTGAACAGACTGTCTGAGGCTGTAGATGGCCACTGCTAAAGAGGGACTGTTGCCAAAGACATGGACCTTCATGTGGTAGTCGATGATGTCTTTGGACAAGTCGTTGTCCTGGAACCACAAGAATCTCAGGAAGTTACTGTCTTCTTCCTTCACCAGAAAACAGTGGAACAGTTGTTGGATATCTGCTGTCACAGCGACAGATTCCTTACTGAAACGAGAAAGCACCCCAAGGAGTGTGTTGTTGAGGTCGGGCCCAGTCATGAGAACATCACTGAGGGATACTCCATCGTATTTGACACTAGAGTCAAAAACCACCCGGATTTGACCAGGCTTCTTTGGGTGATAGACATCAAATGTAGGTAGGTACCACCCTTCTTCTTCTTCTTTCATGGGCGGAGTCACTTCAGCATGACCATTCTCGATGGTGCCACCTAGCTGTTGCTGTCGTCCTTCCTTCATTATTTTCAGAAAAGAGCTGTCTTCAACAGAGAAGGCCACTTTATTGTTGCCTCTTATTTGCTGGAACACATTGCAGCCCAAGTGAATTTCCTCTTTGTCGCAAGGAAGACTTTTGTAGCAGCACAATGCATGTTGATTGGGAGCTTGGGCATTCTGGAAACTTTCTTTCTCCACGAAGAGGTTGAGACATGGCTCGAAGAGAGTAGGGCGTCCTTTCTCCAAAGTGTTTGTGTAAAAAGTACTCACTGAGAGAGGCTTGTGAACGCTCCCCAGGCAGACATAGCCTATTATGACCCATCTGAGGTCAAGCTTCTGGGCATATGATGAGTCATTGGGCCCATTAACTTGCTTGAGCACCTTATGGACATTATCGGAGCATGATGGGAGCCTTGGGCTCGAGTTCTGGGATGAGGTGAGCAAGGGGCTTCAGGTGAGCATGGTAGAGTGCTGCCTCTGGAGTTGGGATCTCAGATCGGTTGTTCAGGATCTCATTACACTTGATAAGAGTTGGCAGTGGAAGACTGACTTGCCCATCCATAGATTCTACTTGGTAGCCATTGGCTCGTCTTCCTACTGTCTCCATCACCCTGACGCAGGTCTTAAGGGAGTAGGGAGAGCTGGGGCCTTGTACCCTGAAGATATCGAAGAACTCAGAACAAACCAATGATCTGTTGCTTTGCTCATCGAAGATGGTATAGAATTTCACTGCTCTATCTCGGTAGCCTGTTGGGTAGATTTAGACGAGGCAGATCTTAGAGCAAGACCTGTCGGTGATGTTCCCACCGCAGACTTGCGTGCACTAAGACGTTACGTCGAAAGGTGTGAGCTCTTCCTCCCCACCGTGCTCTGTAGGAGGGTCTGTTTTTTTTACCCAGGGGGGTGGTCCTGGATGAAGGGAGGTGTTATGACTCTCGCTTTCACATTCTGAGCAGCTAAAGCTTGACTTGCAGTTCTTGGCAATGTGAAAGGAGGATGAACAACATTTAAAGCACATGCCTTTCAACCTTGCGTTGGTCCAGTGGTTACTCGCGGAAGGCGCGGCACTACCGTAAGGAGTGAGGCTACTTGTGGATAGGGCACTGCCGTTCAGAGTTCTCAGCTTTCTTGATAGGCTTGTCTGAGTCAGAGGGGGTAGTGGGGGATACCTCTGTTTTGTGAACTGAGACTTTTGTCTGTCTGCTTTGCTTCCAGGGAACTTCGTCTGCTTTAGCAGAAACATCGGCAACAAGGTTGAAACTGGGGTCGTTCATGATTCTGGCTTGCTGGATGACGAAGTCAACAAAGAAGGCAAAAGGAGGGAACGGAACATGATATTGTTGCTTGTAGTTGGAACCAATGGAGATCCATTTCTCTTGTAACTCGAAGGGCAGTTTCTGGACTATAGGTTTAACAACTCGAGCTGTATCAAGAAAAGCTAGACCACGGAGGTCTCCTTCGGACTTGGCGGACTGAAGCTCCATAAGCAGGTCGCCCAACTCCCTCAGCTTTGGGTAGTCCTTGTTGGAGATCTTGGGGAAACTGTTGATTCGTTTGGTGAGCGCACTTTCTATCACCTCTGGTGAACTGTAGCATTCCTCAAGTCTATCCCAAACCATCCTCAGACCTTATTCTAAATGGTTTACATAAACGGCTCGGATTTGTTTTATATGTTCAGCAGCCTCTCTTCCAAGTGAAGATCCATTTCTTCACTATAGGTTAAGTCTAAGTCTCTGATGGCGTTGTGAAAGGAGTGCCACCAAGCCCTGTAGCTTGGTATTTTGGTATTTTATTAGGATCCCCATTGCTGTTGCAAAAGCAGCAGCTACTCTTCCAAGGGTCCGCACAAAACATGAAATATAATACAGAATGACACAATACAGAACATCATTAGACAAGAACAGCTCAAGGACAGAACTACATACATTTTTTAAAAGGCACACGTAGCCTACATATCAATGTATACACACAAACTATCTAGGTCAAATATGTGAGTTGCATTTTAAATGTTACGTAGGCCTACAAGTCTATTTGGTCTGTATTGCAAAATCACATGTTAGATGGTTTGTTGTGTGTGATCGATTACAGTAGGGTAGGCTTTTATGATAATTTAATAATAATATTTTTGCCCACATCTACATTTTTGCTGGCCCTACCATCAACAGATTTCTGCGTATGTCACTGCCTACCTCTACAAAAACATGGTTACTTGGAAGCATTTAAAGACATTTTGGGAATATTTGATGGTACGATAAAGTAATCGAAACCACTATTGATTATGGCCAATGTGTGATTCTTGTTATGTTGGACCCTCTCCATGGGACCATGGGTAACGCTCCCAGCTATTTGCCCAGTGATTGGGGGGTGGCTGGTGGGGGAGAGATTATGTTTCTGTGGGGTAATTGGAGATTAGGGGATCGTGTGGCATGTCTTTTCAGACACACACACAAAACTGGAGCATTTGCTTAATGGTAGGGCGAGACAGCAGAGTAGGCTTTGTCCTGTTCAAGCGACAGCTGTTGCCCACATTGGTGAGATGATATACTCAAATCTGTACACTCCCAACTGACATGGCAACCTCAGAAGGTTTCATGGACATTCTAGTTGTTGTGGTGTGTTACTTTCCTTATTGGATTGTAACTTTGTATTTAACATAATAGTTTCATACTCACATAGACAATTTTATTGTTTCGTAAATCTAAGTTGGAACGAAATATGTCAATTTGAATGAATACAAGTAATATTGGACCAGATGGGTGAATCTTATTGTCTTCTCCTTGTCCATTTACACTGTTCAAATTGCCTTCTTTTGTGTTGGAGTTTACATGCTAAGTGTTTGCCTCCTTTTACAGATTAATCTTAATAAAATAATAGAATTCTACCTTGTGCTTTGTATTTATTTTCTAAACATTGAAATCAATGTTGCATCCGTGTTTGCACTTGTGACAATACAGTAGGAGAGAGATTTGAAGGCATTATTTCAGCAGCTAGTGGCAATAGTAGGTAGCCTACATATATATATATTTTTTTAACATTTTAGTCATTTAGCAGACGGTCTTATCCAGAGCAATTTACAATAATGAGTGGATACAGATTAGTCTCTTGAGCAGTATGATTGGGAAAGTTATGTCGGTCTATTAAATAATTACATTATATTGACACACTAGTTTGAAAAACATTTGGCTTGTATTGCCAACAATGGAAACCCACGAGTATTCTCCTGTGAAATTCCATTCAGCCCACATAGGATTGCTGAGAGCTGTTATTAGGCTACGTGAGTCAGGGTAGCTAGCCTACTTTATTACACATCCAAAACAGAGATAACGTAACTATCAGCCACTGTGGAGGTGGCGTCACGCAGACATCTTCACTTTGAAGTATGCCATCGATGCACAGTCATCTACTCTGCCCTTAGGTTTTTAATAACATCAACAACGTACAGGTAAGAAGAGAACGATTATAGGCTGACATTACCTACATTTACAAGCGTTTTTATAAACGGTGATGGGTTCGCGGGTTATTTTACATAATTATTTGTTTATTTATTGGCGGTGGATGTCCGTGTAGAGGCAGTGTGGAGGGATTATTTCAACAGCGCATTCCATTGAAGAAATTAGATCAAATCTTGCCTAATTTTGTCATAAAATGTTTTTATACCTAGGTTACAGAAACTACGGTCTGGTGGAAGCTTAGGGCGGAGCTTAGCTCCTACTTTTTTGTTTTGATGCGTTTTTGTCTTGAAGCCTATTGCTTGTAACTGTTAAGTCTGTCGAGTACTAAGCCGATTCTATTTCAAGGGTAGCGAGTCGAAACGGGACATGGAGACCATGATTAAACGACCCGACAAAAATTTTGCAATTCGGGCATATTGAGCGCAGTAAGAAATCACTTCAGGAATTCATCTGGGAGCAGGAGGCTATAAACATATAATTGGAGGATTATCCCCGCTAAAATAATTGGACAACTTTTTAACGGATGTAGGCTACTGTCATCGCGTTTTTGTTTTTTTATTCTAGTGTGTTAGGCTACTGGAGGACAGAACAAATTCGTTTAGCCCTTGATTATAGTCAGGTAAGGGACTTTTTTAACTTTAAAGATGGAAACAGACTCAAGTGATATTAGGTTATGCAACGAAAGGCCATATGCAAATATTTGTCATTGTTTTAATTATTGTTTTTCATGGTGTCCCCAAAAAGGTTGAGCACAAGTCCATTGTTCTGAAGAGGAGGGGATAAACCGTCCTTCAATGGTTAATTAATTCACAGTGCGAACTTGATGTTCAACAGGCAGCTCGGAAGGTTCTATAATATCTAGATCTATAATGTCTATTGAAGACAACTTGACTTGATTAGAGACAGCGTGTCATGTTTGACTTGACTCCACAAGATAACGAAAACAGGCTAGGCCTACTCTGCTGTCACAATTGCTTATCCTTTTCGCCATATATTTCTGCCTCCTTTACATTCATAAGGCAGACTATTGGTGCTATCATTGTCAGTGCACATACACAAACTTGTGTTTGTGAGGGGCCCTAACAAGAAACAAGGCGCCTATTGTACAAGATCAGCAACAGATTACTAGAATTCCTTTTCTCTCCACTCGCTCAATGGCTTCTCAGTCTACTCCATCTGGACTGCCTAAAAACCCACACAGGCAACTTTAATATTTGAACGTCTTTGTCCTTCTTCAACTGTTGCTGCTGTTTAACCATCTCACCACAGTACGTTGGAGACCTATAACTAAAATATGGACAGTTTGTCTAAAGACAGACCGTCGCCCTGTTGAATTGTATTTCTGTATTGCAGGTAGGTATCCACACAGCATGCTGTAGAATGGTCAGCCATGTCCAGAGACACTAAGACAACACTTTCGAATCTAAGTCTTGTGACTAGGGAGAATTTACAAAACCTTTTGTCACCAATGGCTTGGGTGACTTGCCTCCTGGATTGTCCTGCACTTTGAAAGAAAGCATAACAGTGTAGGCCTGACGCAGTGGACATAAAGCTTGGCAAAATAGCATGTGACATATATTAATCTGATGATTAGAGGCCTGTAAAAGTAATGATGTGTGTGTGTGTGTGTATATAGATGGAGAAAGATGCCTGTAGATGGATCTGGATGGTTGAAAGACTGTCTGTCTTGTCTGTCTATCTCCAGGCCATCAGACTGTTAAACAGTCACCACAAGCCGGCCTCCGCCCAGTACCCTGCCCTGAACATAGTCACTGTTACTAGCTGACTACCACCCTGTACTCTACCCTGAACCTTAGAGACTCCTGCACTATGTACATAGTCATTGAACACTGGTCACTTTAGTAATGTTTACATACTGTTTTACCCCCTTCATCTGTATATCCTGTATTCTAGTCAAAGCTAATCCTATATAACTACTGCTGTACACACCTTTTCTATTCATATATTGTCCATAATGTCTATATACACCATCATGTATGTATGTTTGTGTGTATTTACATTTTGGGGATTTGTGTGAATTGTTAGGTATTGCTGCACTGTTGGAGCTAGAAACAAGTATTTCGCTGCACCTGCAATATCGGCAAAATATGTGTACGCGACCAATAACATTTGATTTGATTTGACAGACATAAAGACAGACAGATATTTTTTTGTACAGACAGATGCAGACAGACAGATACTGTAGGTAGACAGGCAGACGGATACATAGGAGCTAGAGATAGATGGATGGGTAGATAATTATTTAAATAACCCCCCCCCCCCATACACACACACCATCCCCCCGCGTGTGGCCAACATGTGGGGAGGTAATCCGGTGCCATTAGGGTAATCTTCTCAGCATGGCGATCAATCGGGAGTATGCTCAGCAACTATCAGGCAGGCAGAGTATTGCCGTCCCCCCAAAAAATTAGGGGCAAGGAAAAAATGATTTAATCATACAGATTAAGTGGGAGAGACGTGGCGGCTGGGGTGGGGTGGTGTGGTTGGGGGGGACATGGCGGAGGGAGGTTGAGATTGTTCAGTGATAGGGTTTATCTCGAAAGAGTTGTTTTGAAATCATGTGGATAGGTAGGATCTTGAAATCATTGCAGTCGTGTATTATTACCATGATGGGGGTATTCATGCCGCTTAGTGCTGCGGGTCAATGTATGGTACAGGACAACCTGCTTAAAAAAAAGATGACCTCATATAATCAATAGCCTAATAGTAATGGTTAACCAAAGTCATTGTTATTATGCTGAATAGAAGTAGGATCCAATCTACAGCATTGTAGAAATTTACTGCACTTTACTGTAAAGTCAGTTTTCTGAATAACCTACCTCCTGTATCAGGCACAGGGTACAGTAGTGGCATCATTAGTAGTATGCAAATTCTCTGCTGTACCACTGTGGACCACAAACTGAAAAACACCATTCATAGTCAAGAATGACAGTTTAGCATAACATCGTTGACATGTTTCAAACTCAAACCGTGAGTGTGCTTTTGCTTAAAGTTCTTTGTGCAATAATGTGTGTAAAGGCTGTAGAGAAAATAAGAGGGGTTTTGGTGTGTGTAAGTAGAAGTGTGTTATTTTTGCATGCTAATGACAGTGGGCAGTCAACATGTACTGTAGGTAAGAGAGAGAGAGAGAGAGAGCCGTGTGTGTGTGTGTGTGGAGAGAGCTCACTTGCGGCAGCTGTGTTTAGAACACACATGCTGGTGTCTGGTGAAGACCTTGGCTCTGGTCAGTTGGCAATGCCACAACTGAGAGCAATGTGGGCAGGGGACTTTGTTCTGGCATGGTGTGTGTTTTTTTGTTTTTGTTTGTGTGTGCTTGTGCATCCGTTAGTGTGTATGTGCATCAGAGAGATTATGCTGAAGGTGCATCTTCTCTTTGGATGTTGGTACTAAATAGAGTGACACAGGAGGATTGACTATCTAACCATAGAGGCTGTTCATGTGACTGTCTTGGCAGCATTCAGGATGCTTACTGTTCCTGTTTTTGGCTTTCTAATTTTGCGATAATTTGAGCATTACCATTCTTCAAATGAAGTCCTGGTACAGTGCTTTCAATCAGGTTAAACAAATAACCATATGGGTTTGAACAAAATGTATATACAGTACACAGTGCCACTTAAGGGCCAATATTAGGCATTTTAATTTTAAAAATCACTAAGGTCTCCCACTCTATACAGATGGGGAACATGTTGCCTGATTAGTGAATGGATATAGGTGCCAACATTTGTTCTTCTACTTGCTATTCTGCAAATTAGGCCTAGTCAGTTAAGATAACTATATTGGGAGGTGTCATGTAGTTTTAAGCAACTGATTATTCATATGGTTTCAGGCAAGTGGTTGCATTGTTACTTTTTAAATCTGCAAATTGCCTTGTGCTACTGCTAATACCAGGGGTGGGAAAACTACAGCCTGTGTTTTTTTGTTTGTTTTTGTGGTAGATTATTATTTTGGGTTAAAAAAAACACTCCAGGCCACATTCAAACGTCTACAACTAGATAGAAAGCATGTAGAAATTATAATGGAACAATATAGTTCCAAAATAACTGCCCCTTTTCTGACCCTCATTGATTTTGACCAAAAAAGTCAGTCCCCCAAAAAATCTGTGCAGCCCTCTGTTGAATTTCAAAATCCCGATGTGCCCCTCGAGCCAAAAGTTTGCCCACCCCTGACCTCTACGGTACATTGGATAGAGCCCCAAAAGTCTCTACAATCTGTATTGCTGAAGCGTTACAGATTGCGCTATCGAAATGAAAGGTAATTTCTGATTGAGCCTCCGCTAACGCTGGAACATTGCCTTTAAATTTCAATCACACTGTAATGCTGCGCTTCCGCAATACAGATTGAAAGAAGCCCGTTGTCACGAAGGCCGTTATTGTAGCTACACTTCATACGATGAAGTTAATATTCATATCTCTGACTTAATATAGCATTTAATGTATTATTCGTCCATTGCTAATGTGATTACAAACCATTCAGTTGAGTTGGTTATGTTGTTTGGGTTGAAAACTGACATTGCGTTTACACAGACAAACTCCATCACCCCATTGATTCACGGTCTGCTTTTTATTCAACACTAGACTTGAATAAAAACCGATGTCCTCTGGAGTTGCTGAGCAACCTTTCTTTTTTTTGTTGTCCCATTTGAAATCAAGCTTATGTCACCTTTTCATATCTGAGTTCCTGCCTATTCTGTGTCAGTGCTTCATTCTTTTCTGTGTCTGATCATGCTTCCTTATGGTTGACGTTCAAATAGATGCATTACAGTTATGCAGACTTTCCAGCCATTCAATGATGACATTAATTGATCGATAAAATACCAAGTCGATAAAGCAGTAAGACTGTGAGTTTACTCATTAAGGCCTGGAGTTGTGCAGCTCCGATCTATAGTGTTTCCCGTTTGAGTGGTAATGTTCTCTTGGTCTGTCTGACTGTGGGTAGATACAAACTAACCAAGATTGATCAGCTGGGAAAACTCATACTCCCATGGTTCTCCTCTCTCCTCTCACTATTGCTGTAGTATTGACCCCTAATTGTCTTACGACAGTTTGCGTTACTTCTACGCGACCCTCGTCCCTCAACCGACCTGTCTTGTAGGAGTAACTATTGTAGCTAGCTAACTATTTACCTAGCTAGCTAGCTCTACATAAAACCTTGCTTAACCTTTTTAAATTACCATGAAGTTGTAGACATGCAGGCCCAAAATACGTTGTATCGTTGAGTTAGCTGAGCACAGCAGCTTCATGAAAACTCAGTGTAAGCATTAGTACCACTACAGTATATTGCTAGCTAGCTTTTTTTGAAAGATTCAATATTGTGTATGGAGCACTAAATTGGTAGCTAGTTGGTTAGCAACATTGTTTCAGTGACTTGCTCAGCTAGCAAGCTAATGTTGGACACATTTATGATAGCTTTCATGCCCATAGTCAAAATTCTGAAATACTTCCCATTGAAATACAATAATCCTTAGCTACATGTAAAACTGGGCGACTTTCTCCCCAAAAACATCAACATTATTTACATATTCATTGTTTTAGCTTAGATCAACTGTTTTGAGGGAGAAATGGGGATCAGCAGACAATGTTACCTCCTGTAGGTAACAGTTTCAGATCTTATATAGCATATTGTAGCCAAACTCCTTTTGATCTATCCCATTACTCTTTGTGAGATACGAGACATATCACTGCAGGCAGAATCGTTGAGTTATCTGACGTAAGACAATGGCCTTAGATTCTTATTTTCAGAATCACCATCCATTACAGACAAAATAAAACATTTCAATGAGAAGACTTGAAACATATTAATTATGGGGCTGCCTTGTCTGTATTTCAATATACAGATGTAAAATCGTAATTTGATCATCCTGTTGCAGGAAAACTTTCCTGCATGTAAGGACATGTAAAACTTGTCTGAGGTTCTGAGTGTATCTGAGGTTTACAGAGGCTTTTGAAGTTTGTAACTTCCACTTTGAAATTTCAGACTTGATTTTCAACCCCTACAAAAATGTCCATGAATCTAATCCACATAATTCAAATGTCTTATTGCTGCAGGATTATTTTCCTGCTGTAGCAAACTGGCTCAAATGAAGATCTCACATCTGTAGGGAAAACACTGGTAATTTGTCCAGATGGGAGATGAGGAAGCGAGGCAGTCCCAGATCCCTTCTGTTCAGCCCTCTGAGACAGGGAGAAGAAGACAAGATTGGATGGGTGTCCGGTTACCTATACTATAGTCTTCCAATGAGGCGGTGTTGGAAAAGATGCTGCACCACCTCAGAGAACCTGATCCCGATGCAGCCAGCTGTAATTAAATGCACACATGAAATGAGGACCGATTTGGATACCACTTCATTAGAATGGTCCCCCACAAATGATGTGTAAATGCTCAAACGGTACATTTTAAGCTCCAATATGAAACGTTTTTTGGAGACTCAACCAAATTCACAGACATATCTGTAACGCACATTTCTTTCTCATTGAAAGCAAGTCTAAGAAGATGTAGATCTATTCTATGTGCGCTATTTTTAGGTTTCCTGGTCTTAAGTTTTGCATCTTTTACTTTCGGTTTTATACACTAGCTGAAAATACAATATTTTGGGTTATTGAACATGTATTTCACAGCGGTTTTGATGGTACAATGATTCTCTACATTGCTTGTTTTGTCACATTAACTGAAATTAGGCTAACTATTATAATTTTGGCAACCAGGAAATGGTGGAGGGTGTTCTGCCTATTGCACCTTTTAAAAATGCAAGGAGGATCAAGGGACTCTCTAATTAAATTGCATTTATTTGTATGGCATGTTGAAGGGAACAAGGATTAAAGACTGACACGTTTCGGCAGCATGGCCTTCATCAGGGAGTACACAGATGTACTTTGCACTCAATGGCCAAAGAGCACCTTCTATTTACAAAAATACCTACTATTGTGTACCCTAGCAGTGATACCATTCCTTCTTTTTTCTACAAACTACTGGTTTTATTTAGTGACTGCAAATGATTTAATAATACTGTTTTTAACAAGTAATTCGGCCTGACCAACTAATATATATATATATTATATTTTTTAATGGGGATTTTGTCTGTAAAAATGTTTCAGGTATGGCATTTTATCATATTTGAAAAACTCCTGTCCTACATATCGACAATCGGATTGAATGATTTGGTTTATTTCAAGTAGAATTCACATTTGTTGACAACTCAATCCAATGCTAAACAAAATTGGTTGTTAATCTGTTGTCTTTGTGGGTATTTACTTCCTGCTACATAAGAGTGATAGCTTAGATGTAGCCTACACAGCCTTAGGCTATATGTTTTACCGGCTTTAGACTGCAGTGCCTTTCATTTCATAATTATGTAAGCTTTCCTTACTCTTTACTTTACATGACAGAGATGCATCTGAAAATGTTGTGCTTATTGCCAGGCTATACGATACTAGGATTATCACTATGTTTAGCACCATTTCAGTGTCAATTTCCACCAATTTCATCTAAAATTTGATCAATCAGGAAATTGGCACTAATACTGTTATAAGTATACAATTAGCAAATTTACGCTCATTGTAATCTCTGTATAGTATTCTACAAAACATTAACCTGCCAGGCTGCCACTAATTAAATGTAAAAGATGTGCTGTCTGCGAAATCTGATGAATTGGATGAGATGGATCATATGTGTTGGGCCATATTACTTTAGATATTCTCATTTCGGTATTCGACCCTTGTAGCATTTCAAATGATTATATTCACTATGTTTGACAGAGAAACAGACAGAGGGTTGGATGGAGAGAGAGGGAGTCTGAGCTGACCTTACCATGATAATCTAATCCCTGTCGAGAGTGCTTTTTTTAGAGAGCAAGTTAATGCCACCAGATTATACTCCAGTGTCTCCCACACCGACCAATCGAGGCTGTAGAGATGGAGAGGGAGAGGTCTGTGCTGCACTGTCAGGCCCACCAGGAAAATACAGGAAACACCGCCTCATATTACACAACATTCTGGAATTGCTCAAAATCGGGCTTTAAACTCACCTAGGGGAGCTATATGTGTGTGTGTCTGTGTGCATTTGCGTGCATTTTCTTCATTCCCTCAATCTCCATGCTCAAGATCCCTCCCTGGTTTACCTTCAGCACATTTCAGTGGTGTAGCAGGCCTGGAATGTTAAAAGGCAGCTCATTGAGCAGCTCATCACATGCTATCAAGAGTAATCCCTGTGTATTTGTTGTGTAACCGGGTGGAGAGTTGAACACACACACACACACACACAGCAGCAGCATAACCACACCAGCTGCTGGTTGCTTTAAGGGCCAGACATGCTGTGTGTTTGTACTAGTGCACATTTTGCACCTCTTATGCCATAATGTTAAATCAAAGAAGGAACATGAGACTTCATCATATCTTACTCTTATTTTAACAATTACTTGAACCTTTTTGCTTTTCTGAGGGATACAGACTAGATCTTTTTGTTGATTTGGGAAAGCGGTGTTTCACTGTAGAATTAGGTTGTAGTTGCAATGGCGACAAGACATACTTCCTCATTTCTGTTTAGTTTATAGAGATACTGTTTATAGATGTCAATCACACACATTGTGTGGACCACATCTATAAACGGTGTTTCTTACCCAGACATGCACTTTCTTGTTTCCACACAATATTTGACAGGTCTACTCAGTGGGCTGTGTTTCTGACACGTCTATAACACAGTGTTTCTGATACGTCTATAACACAGTGTTTCTGACACGTCTATAACACAGTGTTTCTGACACGTCTATAACACAGTGTTTCTGACACGTCTATAACACAGTATTTCTGACACGTCTATAACACAGTGCTTCTCACACGTCTATAACACAGTGCTTCTCACACGTCTATAACACAGTGCTTCTCACACGTCTATAACACAGTGCTTCTCACACGTCTATAACACAGTGCTTCTCACACGTCTATAACACAGTGCTTCTCACACGTCTATAACACAGTGCTTCTCACACGTCTATAACACAGTGCTTCTCACACGTCTATAACACAGTGCTACTGACACGTCTATAACACAGTGCTACTGACACGTCTATAACACAGTGCTACTGACACGTCTATAACACAGTGCTACTGACACGTCTATAACACAGTGCTTCTCACACGTCTATAACACAGTGCTTCTCACACGTCTATAACACAGTGTTTCTGACACGTCTATAACACAGTGTTTCTGACACATCTCTAACACAGTGTTTCTGACACGTCTATAACACAGTGCTACTGACACGTCTATAACACAGTGCTACTGACACGTCTATAACACAGTGTTTCTGACACGTCTATAACACAGTGCTTCTCACACGTCTATAACACAGTGCTTCTCACACGTCTATAACACAGTGCTTCTCACACGTCTATAACACAGTGCTTCTCACACGTCTATAACACAGTGCTTCTCACACGTCTATAACACAGTGCTTCTCACACGTCTATAACACAGTGCTTCTCACACGTCTATAACACAGTGCTTCTCACACGTCTATAACACAGTGCTTCTCACACGTCTATAACACCGTGCTTCTCACACGTCTATAACACAGTGCTTCTCACACGTCTATAACACAGTGCTTCTCACACGTCTATAACACAGTGCTTCTCACACGTCTATAACACAGTGCTTCTCACACGTCTATAACACAGTGCTTCTCACACGTCTATAACACAGTGTTTCTCACACGTCTATAACACAGTGTTTCTGACACGTCTATAACACAGTGCTACTGACACGTCTATAACACAGTGCTTTTCACACGTCTATAACACAGTGCTTCTGACACGTCTATAACACAGTGCTTCTGACACGTTTATAACACAGTGCTTCTGACACGTCTATAATAGTGTTTCTGACACGTCTATAACACAGTGCTACTGACACGTCTATAACACAGTGCTACTGACACGTCTATAACACAGTGCTACTGACACGTCTATAACACAGTGCTACTGACACGTCTATAACACAGTGCTACTGACACGTCTATAACACAGTGCTACTGACACGTCTATAACACAGTGCTACTGACACGTCTATAACACAGTGCTACTGACACGTCTATAACACAGTGCTTCTCACACGTCTATAACACAGTGTTTCTCACACGTCTATAACACAGTGCTACTGACACGTCTATAACACAGTGTTTCTCACACGTCTATAACACAGTGCTACTGACACGTCTATAACACAGTGCTACTGACACGTCTATAACACAGTGCTTCTCACACGTCTATAACACAGTGCTTCTCACACGTCTATAACACAGTGTTTCTGACACGTCTATAACACAGTGTTTCTGACACATCTCTAACACAGTGTTTCTGACACGTCTATAACACAGTGCTACTGACACGTCTATAACACAGTGCTACTGACACGTCTATAACACAGTGTTTCTGACACGTCTATAACACAGTGCTTCTCACACGTCTATAACACAGTGCTTCTCACACGTCTATAACACAGTGCTTCTCACACGTCTATAACACAGTGCTTCTCACACGTCTATAACACAGTGCTTCTCACACGTCTATAACACAGTGCTTCTCACACGTCTATAACACAGTGCTTCTCACACGTCTATAACACAGTGCTTCTCACACGTCTATAACACAGTGCTTCTCACACGTCTATAACACCGTGCTTCTCACACGTCTATAACACAGTGCTTCTCACACGTCTATAACACAGTGCTTCTCACACGTCTATAACACAGTGCTTCTCACACGTCTATAACACAGTGCTTCTCACACGTCTATAACACAGTGCTTCTCACACGTCTATAACACAGTGCTTCTCACACGTCTATAACACAGTGTTTCTCACACGTCTATAACACAGTGTTTCTGACACGTCTATAACACAGTGCTACTGACACGTCTATAACACAGTGCTTTTCACACGTCTATAACACAGTGCTTCTGACACGTCTATAACACAGTGCTTCTGACACGTTTATAACACAGTGCTTCTGACACGTCTATAATAGTGTTTCTGACACGTCTATAACACAGTGCTACTGACACGTCTATAACACAGTGCTACTGACACGTCTATAACACAGTGCTACTGACACGTCTATAACACAGTGCTACTGACACGTCTATAACACAGTGCTACTGACACGTCTATAACACAGTGCTACTGACACGTCTATAACACAGTGCTACTGACACGTCTATAACACAGTGCTACTGACACGTCTATAACACAGTGCTTCTCACACGTCTATAACACAGTGTTTCTCACACGTCTATAACACAGTGCTACTGACACGTCTATAACACAGTGTTTCTCACACGTCTATAACACAGTGCTACTGACACGTCTATAACACAGTGCTACTGACACGTCTATAACACAGTGCTTCTCACACGTCTATAACACAGTGCTTCTCACACGTCTATAACACAGTGCTTCTCACACGTCTATAACACAGTGCTTCTCACACGTCTATAACACAGTGCTTCTCACACGTCTATAACACAGTGCTTCTCACACGTCTATAACACAGTGCTTCTCACACGTCTATAACACAGTGCTTCTCACACGTCTATAACACAGTGTTTCTGACACGTCTATAACACAGTGCTACTGACACGTCTATAACACAGTGCTTCTGACATGTCTCTAACACAGTGTTTCTGACACGTCTATAACACAGTGCTTCTCACACGTCTATAACACAGTGCTTCTGACACGTTTATAACACAGTGCTTCTCACACGTCTAACACAGTGCTTCTGACACGTTTATAACACAGTGCTTCTCACACGTCTATAACACAGTGCTACTGACACGTCTATAACACAGTGCTACTGACACGTCTATAACACAGTGCTACTGACACGTCTATAACACAGTGCTACTGACACGTCTATAACACAGTGCTACTGACACGTCTATAACACAGTGCTACTGACACGTCTATAACACAGTGCTTCTCACACGTCTATAACACAGTGCTTCTCACACGTCTATAACACAGTGTTTCTCACACGTCTATAACACAGTGCTACTGACACGTCTATAACACAGTGCTTCTCACACGTCTATAACACAGTGCTTCTCACACGTCTATAACACAGTGCTACTGACACGTCTATAACACAGTGCTACTGACACGTCTATAACACAGTGCTACTGACACGTCTATAACACAGTGCTACTGACACGTCTATAACACAGTGCTACTGACACGTCTATAACACAGTGCTACTGACACGTCTATAACACAGTGCTACTGACACGTCTATAACACAGTGCTTCTCACACGTCTATAACACAGTGCTACTGACACGTCTATAACACAGTGCTACTGACACGTCTATAACACAGTGCTACTGACACGTCTATAACACAGTGCTACTGACACGTCTATAACACAGTACTACTGACACGTCTATAACACAGTGCTACTGACACGTCTATAACGCAGTGCTACTGACACGTCTATAACGCAGTGCTACTGACACGTCTATAACGCAGTGCTACTGACACGTCTATAACGCAGTGCTACTGACACGTCTATAACGCAGTGCTTCTCACACGTCTATAACGCAGTGCTTCTCACACGTCTATAACGCAGTGCTACTGACACGTCTATAACGCAGTGCTACTGACACGTCTATAACGCAGTGCTACTGACACGTCTATAACGCAGTGCTACTGACACGTCTATAACGCAGTGCTACTGACACGTCTATAACGCAGTGCTACTGACACGTCTATAACGCAGTGCTACTGACACGTCTATAACGCAGTGCTACTGACACGTCTATAACGCAGTGCTACTGACACGTCTATAACGCAGTGCTACTGACACGTCTATAACGCAGTGGGTCTCCAGGACGTGGATTAGGCAGACAGTGTAGAGGGTGTTAGTCAGTGTGACGGACACTGGAGCTGCCGTGCGGCCTGGTAAACAATGCCTCGTTTAAAGGGCCTCTACACTGTGACCTCACCACGACAGACGGCTTTCATCCCCGTCGCCTCTCACACCTCTGTCTGTCTCTTTTTAGCTGGACGTTGGAGCGGACCCTCTGTGGCCAAAATAGGGACACTTTGGGACCAAAGAGCATCCCTTTGTGATCAAAGTGGAGGCGTCTCCCTGCCTATCTCAATAGCTCAATTTACTATGGTTCTCGTTGTGTTTTATGTTGTCTTGGTCTCTTGTTTTGTATGCTGTCTTATGTATTTAAAAAAATACATCTTCCACCTACAAATAATCAAGGTGAATCACTGGGATAATTTCACTCAATCCCTAATTGACCCATAGTCTTTATGCATTAATTGGATAGTTGTAAGCAATATCATAATAGCTGCACCTTGCCCTTTGATAAACTCACAGGAATTGTGTACTCCAATCCTTACAGATCTAGGAGGGAGTAGGGTCTAGAGGTTGATTTGGGATTGGGCAAATTTGGATCACTGACAGAAGCACACTGTATAGCATAACATTAGCATAAGGACTGTCACATGCTAGCACTAGTGGCTATGTTGGCACAGCTTGCAGTTGGTTGAGAGAGCATATGTGGGTGACTTAATCATCACACACAGACAACACACTCACATACTCAGACACAGGTTCACTGGTGCGTGCACGCATAGCCACACACATGCATGTATTCACATACTGTCTCTCATGCATCACACACTCTCTCTCACACGCACACACACACAGGCTCTTAGCTCAGCACCAGAGCCCTGGCCATGGGGAGTTTATGCTGAGCTGGTTTGGACGTCAGGCTGAATAAATGTGAGGACAGCTGACTGGACATGGCTATTCATCTGCCAAAGAAAAGAGAGCGGGAGAGAGGGGCTGTACAGAAAAAGTCAGCTCATAGCAATATGTTTGGCTATCTGTGCCTGTGTGTATCATTCATCAACGTGTCCTGTTTTTTGTTTGTGTGTGTGTATCTTGAAGTCAATGTCACATCTCTGTTTTCATTGAATGTGTTATCTAGCTAGGCTAAAAGCCTATATCAGGGCTCTCCAACCCTGTTCCTGGAGAGCTACCCTCTTGTAGGCTTTCGCTACAACCCCAGTTGTAACTAACCTGATTCAATTGATCAATCAGCTAATTATTACAAATCAGGTGCGCTAGATTAGGGTTGGAGTGAAAACCGACAGGTAGAGCTACCGATGGTAGCTCTCCGGGAACAGGGATGGAAACCCCTGGCCTATATTATGTATTGTCTTCCTTTATGTAGATCATCTGAGAGAACACTGCCCCTCTCATCTTCAATAGAGCTTACCCTCTTTGTAAAGTTCAACATAGAGCTAATACATCTTTAAAGGCACACTCTTCCATTTGTTTTGAATTGTAAATATTGCAGACTGTACCTTTTTTTTTTTCAAATCTCCTCTTTTTGCTCTTTGTTTCTATTGCACAAATCGATGATCATTCAAGATCATGGTCTTCTCTATTAGGCCCATTTCTGTTTAGTTTGGACTTTCGAAGAACAGAGATTTATACGAACAGAGACATAATAAAGGAACAGCCAGAGGTTAGAGAGATCGGAACACACAGCACACTGTCAGACGTCTTCTCACTCCACTAAATGACACAGCATGTGTTTAAACCCTCTCATAGAAATACTCTTTTTGGTTTGTTTTTGTGTGTGTGTTTTCAATTCAGGAAAGTTTGTTGTCCACGGACAACAGAATTATGTTGAGACTCAGATTTTTTACTTTAAAATCTATGTCAAACAAAAACCAATGATTGCAAAGTTCAACAAACCGTACAACTGGGCAACTTGGAAGAATTTCCAGAAAAGTTTACAAAAACACATTTACTTGAACAGTATAGATGCAAAAGTTTGGTAACAGACTGCCGGCACAAACAGTCATTCTGTTACCAAACTTTGCATCTGCATTGTTCTTCAAGTAAATGTGTTTTTTCAAAATGATCCTTTGAAATTGTTTAGTCTGACCATGGAATTGTTCATGTCTGTCAAACATTTTGTGAGAGTTTTTATAAAAGATGGTGTTGCTGCCTATTAGGATAGGTAGCTGGATGGCATTTTAAGACCCCAAACCTAACAATGACCTAGTTGGTACCTAGTTGGAAACACTTCATACCCTCCAAAAAACTTTACCAGGGATGACTCATTTAGTCTGCTTGTAAGACACACACACACACAGGCCTGATGGCCCTCCACTACCATCTGTTGCCTCCTTTCGCTCTGACATCATCCCACCATCCCCCTTTGTGTTAACCCATCATCACCCGGCCCGGCCGTCACCTTAACCCCTTAATTTCCACTAACCACCCCCTTCCCTGTCTCTCCCCCCCCATACAGAGCCACTGTGCCACTCGGTCTGTACGCTAATCCCTCAGCGTCTGCCCTCTTAACACCTGCCACCACACTCGTCTAACTCAACTCCCATTCTGGAGCCCATGCCAGTGTCTTGGCTGTTTTGCTGGAAGAGCACACACAGTGAAAAGCCCAGAACGCACACACACACACACAGACATGCTGGGACGCGCGCGCACACACGCATGGCTCAGACTGGCCTGAAACGGGACAGATAGGTCTCTTTTGTCATCCCCCCCCCCGCCACTGCTCTCTCACCCCTAGACATCTTTTGCAGGCCCCATTGCCCAACAATGGCCACTGTAGGACCCCCTGGTAATGGTTGGAGGGCGAGACGTGACGAAATGTGACAGTTCTGGTGCAGCTGACACAATGGTGTTCCTTTCCCGCGGCTGCCTGTACTGCGTTGGCTCTAAGAGAGCCTGGGCACTTTGCGCACCGTTATAGTTTTTGAGAAGTAAGGCACCATCTTCTGCTGTGGTCTGGGAAACCATCTCCCTGCCGCCAATTACTTGGCCCGTGAAGGATGTGTGTGTATCATCCACAAAAATAATAAAAAAACACAACTTGGAACAGATGCCCCCTTCACAAAGATACATCTTTATCTTAGACGTAAATAATAAACACATTGTTTGTTTGATATAGGAACAGCTCACATTTTCTTTTACTTTAGGGTATCTATAGTGCAGGAGGAGTTGACTCCTCTTAACGATGCTGATGCCACCTGCCCCATTGTTATAATTATTTTATCTGAGCTTATCTCAGTGTCTCTTGTATGAGTGAGGTTAACTACTGTTCGTTTATGACATTGCATTTCCCTTCATATTAATAACCACTCAATGTGACCTTGACGTTCGCTGTTAGTATTGCGAGTGTGTGTGTCTGTCTGCGCGTGTGTGACTGTCTCAGCCTGTTTGTTTGTCTGTGAGATAAAGAAATGTAGTTTGTTGATAATGGCGTATTGATGCAGTTTGGAGTGGACTGGCCCTGAGGCCTCATCCTGACTGGTCAGGACTGAATGCACCTCTTCATGCTTCAGTACACACATGCAATTAAGGCATGGGGAACAGAGGACACTCACACGCACACACATACACACTTTCAGTGTACGCTTCCTTTAAGGACAACCATCAATCATCCTGTTGTTGTGGACAATAGCCATTCAAAAGTGAGTGTAATGCAAATTCTCTCCCTCTCCTCTCTAACACACGCCATTGCATTTCTAAAACTTAAATACGCACAGACGTAACACTCTCTTACGTTGTGACAGTGAAACATACACATTCAAAAAACCGACCGTATGTGGACATGATGATTTGTTAGTAATAGTAGTCCTATGTAAACTCTTTACACTTGGGCCCAATGCGAGAAGCTCTTTTCAAAATGTATGCAAACTTAAGCTGTGGATGAAATCATTTTAAATGTACCAGGGAATGGGATGTGTATTTTCGACTTATTTGCAACCGTCATTGTATAGAGGCTAGTCCTCTAGACAAAGTTGTTGGTGCTCTTTGTATGGTCATAGCGTTGTTTTGTTTTTGATGACTGCAGCACGATAGCATTTCCCCTCTGCTTGACCTCCTGGTGACTGTCAAATCAAATCAAATTCAATTGTATTTGTCACATGCGCCGAATACGACAAGTACAACCTTACAGTGAAATGCATACTTACAAGCCCTTAACCAACAATGCGATAATAATAGATATGTAAAAGAAAATAAGAAATTAAAGTAACAAATAATTAAAGAGCAGTAGTAAGATAACAGTCGCAAGGCTATATACAGGGGGTACCGGTGCGGGAGAACCGGTTAGTAATTGAGGCAATATGTACATGTAGGTAGAGTTAAAGTGACTATGCATAGATAATAAACAGAGAGTAGCATCAGCGTAAAAGGGGGGGAAATGCAAATAGTCTGGGTAGCCATTTGATTAGCTGTTCAGAAGTCTTATGGCTTGGGAGAAGAAGCTGTTAAGATGCCTTTTGGACTTAGATGTTCTGGTACCACTTGCCGTGCGGCAGCAGAGAGAACAGTCCATGACTGACAATTTTTAGGGCCTTCCTTTGACACCGCCTGGTATAGAGGTCCTGGATAGCAGGAAGCTTGGCCCAAGTGATGTACTGGGCCATACGCACTACCCTCTGTCGTGCCTTGCAGTCGGAGGCCGAACAGTTGCCATACCAGACAGTGACGCAACCAGTCAGGATGTTCTCGATGGTGCAGCTGTAGAAGCTCCGTCCGAGAACTGTGTTCGCTCTGTCCCTGTCTGTCCCTGTCTGCCTCCGTCTGTCTCTGGGTTGTAAATATAGCCTAACAGATGTCAGTTATTGTATTGGTTGCGTGGTTATAATAAATGATTAGTTTTATAATATGGCCTAATTGTTTTTTTTGTTTTTTAGGTGTTTTTAATGATAATCTCTCCAGTCTTAATGATTGCTAAAGAAAATCCAACATCTACAGACCGATCCCTCATCACTATGAGAACCTTATGACTTTGGAACGTACAAGTCAGTTTTCTTCATTGGGGATCAACAGACACTTGAGCTGCCACAGCCCATGGAGGTGGTGTCGAAGCAGGAGCGGGCGGACCAAAGCAAGGCCGACGCTGTCAAGAGTGACCAGGAGGGGGACAATGCGATGGCCTCTGGCCACACCTGTGGTCTCTGCGGACGGAGCTTCCCTCTCCTTAGCTCGCTGTCCCAGCACATGCGCAGGCACACTGGAGAGAAGCCATACAAGTGTCCTTACTGCGAACACCGGGCGGCCCAGAAGGGCAGCCTGAAAGTCCACATCCGCAGCCACAAGCTGGGCCTGTTCAGCCGAAGCCTGGGCAAGAAAGAAGAGGAAGGCAAGAAAAGGGAGGGGGAAGTGGAGGAGGATGGGGAGCAAGGACAAACACAGAGAGACCCCCAGCAACTGCTTAGTCCCGACAACAACCTTGCCAAAGGCACCTCGGCCAAGAAGCACAAAGTCAATGGCAAGACAAAAAAGAAAAACTCAAAGAAGAAAGACGACGACGCAGTGATCCAGAATGACGGCAAGGAGGACAAATCACCAACCACGGCTGAGGGCAACTTATTTCCGGGAGGGACCAACTGGATGGACGAAAGGGTCGAGGAGGCCAGTGCTGGCTCCTTCCCCTGCGGGTCTTGCAGCCAAGTCTTTTCCCAGGCCCTGCTCCTCAAGGCCCACATGAAGAAGCACCGCGGCTCCCTAGACCATGGCTGCCGCATTTGCGGCCGGCGCTTCCGCCAGGCCTGGTTCCTCCAGAGCCACATGCGGATTCATCGGGCCAAAAGCCAGCTGCGGGCTGGGGGTGGTGACAGCGGCGAGTCCCCGACCACCCTCAACGGGGTCCTCCGGGAGCCGGCGTCCCTGGTGAACGATGACTGTCTCTACGAGCTGTGTGCTGGCTGCGGCAACTTCTTTTACGACCGCAAGACCCTCCGGCTGCACGAGAGGGTCCACAAGAGCCATACCCCCAACAAGCCACTGCAGCAAGACCCCGAAAACGGCTCGTCATCACCCGCCGCCAAGAGTCGCTTCCTGGAATGCCTTAACCTCAGGGCAGCCGGGAATGGAGAGGCAGCTATAGAGGGGAATCTTGGAAGACGGATCCCCGAGCTGGACCCGGTATGCAGTTACCAGGCCTGGCAGTTGGTCACCAGAGGGCATGTGGTTGAGGTGACAGATAAAAGTCTAGGATGGGAGGAGAGGTTGGCGGATGCCGACGTGGTGTTTGACCAGGAGAAAGGCGAGTATGTGCCGCTGAAACAGGAGAAGCGGAAGAGGCAGCTGGACTCCTCCCAAAGCAGGAAGAAGAAAGGTTCCCAGGATGTTGTCGTTAATGGTGGTTGCGGTGGGATCTCCCACCAGCATGGTGACAGTAGAAATAGCCGCACCTTGTTGAATGGGCTCAGCCCAGAGACGTTTGGAATATTGCAGAAAAAGGTGAAAGATGGCCATCAAGCCAGCAAGCAAGCCACCAAATCAAACTCTTCCAGTCATCCCAGCACACCAAGAGAAGAACATTCTCTGTCTGCCTCTTCCATAAAGAGGAATAATATCAGGGACCCAACCTATGAAGGTAAGACAAAACCACACTATCACCTAGATTAGCAACACTAATTCGATTCGACCAAGGCATCTTGGTTGTATTCACACTTCAAATCCTGATTGAAAAGGGAACATTTCTGAAAAAAGTCATCCTCAAAAGGAGCATTTTTCTTGCCGCAGCAGTCTAAGGCACTGCATCTCAGTGCTACAGGCGTCACTACAGACAAGGGGTTCGATCACAGGTTGTGTCGCAGCCAGCCGTGACCGGGAGTCCCATGAGGTGGCACACAATTGGCCCAGCGTTGTCTGGGTTAGGGGAGGGTTTGGCTGGCCGGGATGTCCTTGTCCCATCGCGCTTTATTGACTCCTTGTGGCGGGCTGGGCACAAGCACGCTAACTTCGGTCGCCAGCTGAAAGGTGGTCCTCCGACACATTGGTGCATCTGGCTTCCGAGTCAAGAATCAGTGCGGCTTGGCGGTGTCATGTTTCAGAGGACTCATGACTCTCGACCTTCGCCTCTCCCGAGTCTGTACGGGAGTTGCGGCGATGGACAGTACTGTAACTACCACTTGGATATCACAAAAAGGGTTAAAAAAAAATCTGAAAAAACAGAACAATTTTCCTTACTCTCACAGCAATAATTCCCCAAAATTCAGACATTACCACATTACCATATTTCGCTGGTCATTCCCAAAGCCAACACCTACTTTGGCCGCCTTCCAGTTCTCTGCTGCCAATGACTGGAACGAATTGCAAAAATCACTGAAGCTGGAGACTTATATCTCCTTCTCCAACTTTAAGCATCAGGGCAGTTTACCGATCACTGTACCTGTACACAGCCCATCTGTAAATAGCACACCCAACTACCTCATCCCCATATTGTTATTTTGTTTTTGCTCTTTTGCACCGCAGTATCTCTACTTGCACACCATCATCTGCACATCTATCACTCCAGTGTTAATGCTAAATTATAATTATTTTGCCTCTATGACCTATTTATTGCCTCACCTCCCTAATCTTACTACATTTGCACACACTGTACATATACCTTTTCTATTGTGTTATTGACTGTACGTTTGTTTATGTTTATCCCATGTGTAACTCTGTTTTGTTTTTGTTGCACTGCTATGCTATGCTTTATCTTGGCCCTGTTCGCAGTTGAGAACTTGTTCTCAACTGGCCTACCTGGTTAAATAAAGGTGAAATAAAACAAATAAACATGGTTACATGGTAAATATGCCCATCACTAGCAACTCTTGTAATGTTTGAAATTACACTCATGACATTGACAAGCAAAAAGTGATGGATATATTTATTATTCTGTAGCACTTTTCTCACATTTTGAAGTAGTATGGAAGTGGATGTCTTAGTTCAGTTTTCCAGTTAGAAGCAGTTGTCATGGAGCAGTACTCATACAGGTCAAATGGGTGTTCAACAGTTGCCTTTAGGGTGCCACTGCAAATTATATGGCTTTATGGCGCCATCGTGTGGCATGGATTGCCCATTCCACCCCTCATCCTACATAAAGGAATATGAAAGGCCCTTGCATCTGGTACTGTGAGGCATAAACCTTTCTGTACCATTCATATAGCTTGACATTTGTTTGAATGTTTTCTGGAATATACTTAAGGGTTCATGAAGGCTTCATTCAACAGTAAAAGTTAAGTTGGACGTGAACACGGTTGAATTTAGCATGTATTGAAAATAGTTGAGTTGTTAGGCTAAATGACTAAAAAGGACTGATGAAAAGTAGCATTACAATGTCCTTCTATCTCATCCACATGTTTGTGAAAGCTTATTAAATCTTCACACCTTGCTGAAGCTCATTTTCTTAAAATGTGAGCTTAGTCTACCTGTACTCTGCTATCCACAGATTCCAAGCCATACTTCTGCGAGCACTGTGACTTCCACACCAGCGACCCTTCTTGCCTCACGTTCCACATGCACAAGCTGCACAAGCACATCAGGGATGCACGTCATCACATACTGGAAGCAGTTATAGAAGACCCGAGCCACGGCACTCCCAAAGTCTCAGGTTACATGGAATATCTCCGGCTGAAGAGCACACTGCTCAGCCAGCCCTACTGGAATCCTCCTGGCCAGGAGAGGGCGGCATCGAGCGGACAGTCTGAAAATTCGAGGAGCCTAAAGGTCAAAGGGCAATCCTCTCAGGAATCTATCATCAACGCCAGCCTCCTCAACCTGTCTGCCCCGCCCGAGGGCCAGCAGGAGGATAGTGATGCGAACCCTGTGGCAGCGCTGTCCGAGGGTAAGCTAGTCAGACACCAGTGTCCGTTCTGCACCCACACCACCCATTACCTGGAGGTGCTGTGGATCCACCAGCGTGTGGCCCACAGGGTGGATAGTGGCAGCTCCCTGGCCCCCAAGTGGGCCCCCTACGTCACCTGTTTCAAGGGCTCCAAGGCTGCTGGACGACGCACGGGGCCCCCGCCTTTCCTGGGAGGAAAAGACTGCCCAGCGCTCCCAGTGCCCCGGTCCCAGCGCACCAAAGCCCCAGGTTCCACTGCCACGCAACCTTCAGGTGGAGGCACCAAGAGGCCAAAGACCCACACAAGCACCACAACTACTACTGTCCAGTCCAACACCAGCCAGGCCATGATGTCAGGGTCACGTACCTCCACAAGGTCACCCACTGGTGGTGGGAAGTCGCTCCTACCTCAAAAGAAGAGGTTGTCAAGCCTCCCAAACCATACGGGGGAGGTGGCAAATAAGAGCGCCCGATCTAAAACAGAAGCCCACCCTAAAGTTCCTGCCGCCGCCACCACCGCCGCCTCAACCAGCATCCGAGGATTCACCCAGCAGTCAACAAGCAGACCCAAATCTGGAAGCCATCATCGGGCTGCTGCCGGGGGAAGCCTGCTTCCGCAAGAGGGCCTTGGCTTTATTCTCGCCAGGAACCATGGCAGGGCCGACCACACATCCCATCTTACCCCAGACAGAACTCACTTACACCCCCATCCCCGTCCACACCCACACCCACACAGCCATCCACAGGATCCCCCTGCAGCCCTGAAAGGTCAAGACCTTTGGTCAGTCACAAACATGTTTGGGGCGCAGGGCAGCAGTGGGTACCTGGCACCCACCACCGTCTTCGGCCATGGGAAGAGGGAGTTGACGGCTGGGGACAGCAGAGACTCCCCGATGGACATGGACATCCTGGGTCTGTTGAAGAACTACAACCCCCATGACCTGGCAGCTCTCTACCAGCACTGGGGCTTTGTAGATCCCAGGCTTGACCAACAAGGTAAGGGGGGGATTGAGTGTTGGGTAATGTAGTCCTTTTTTTCTACCTTTTTATTTAACTAGGCAAGTCAGTTAATAACAAATTCTTAGTTACAATGACAGCACAGTGGGTTAACTGCCTTGTTCAGGGGCAGAATGACAGATGTTTTACCTTGTCAGCTTAGGGATTTGATCTAGCAACCTTTCCGCTACTGGCCATACGCTCTAACCACTAGGCTACCTGCGGCCCCAATGGCATTTATTTATTGTTCACCACAGCCCTACATAATTCAGCATGTAGAGGAAGAGAAATATGCATTCACAAAACTGACCATGTACTGTACACTCAGGTCACTTTGAGAGTAGCAGCTCTAACCTGCAGCCTGTCGTCGTAGATCCCATCATCATCCTCTTTAGCCCTTTGAGTCACATGTAATAACGTGACCTTTTTGTAGTATGAGTTTTTCATTTCATTTGTCCGCCGCCTTTTCTGTTTTTCTACGAGTGTTTTGGCATGAATGCTAATAGCTTGGGGGAAACATGTTTACCAAGGCCGACAGAAGGACATTGCATGTTTCTGCCGGTGATAGTACCAGTCAAGGAATAGGTCTCTCTGTCTGCTGTCGACCTGTGTGTGTGTGTGTGGGTGTGTGTGTCACAGTGGACAGGGAGGACGGCTCATAATAATGGCTGGAACAGAGTATTTTGGCTGGAATGGAGTGATTGGAATGGTATCGAACACATGACTGTGTTTAAAAGCATTACATTCACTCCATTCCAGCCATTATTATGAGCCGTCTTCCCCTCAGTAACCTCCGCTGGTGTACCAGTATGTGCGTGCATGGATCACAGTGACACAGATGGGCAGTGGGCACCCAGTACTGTGTGACAAGGATAAGGGTGTGTGTGTCTGAGCGAGAGAAAGAGGTGGCATCGAGGCTACAGACACACACACACACACAGTAAATTCCACTCCCAGAACATCAGAGACCTGACACAATTGGGGTGACAGCAGGAGAAAGAGCAGTGAGCAAGTACAGGGAAAGAGAGGGAGAAACAACAAGGAGCGAAAGAGTGACCTAGTGAGAGGGATATGCAGACATAGAGAGAAAAAGAGCAAGAGGAGGACATCTGACATGTGACACGGGAGCGCTGGCCAAAGGCACATCAGAGGCCAGGCAGTTTAATTTGCGGTAATATATGCGTTACTTTCCAGGCAGCCAGGGGCTGGTGTCAGGGCTGTCAGATTTGGTACGAAAGTTGTCATCCACTGCTCTGAATGAAGCCCACCCCTCCCCCATCTTAATGGCACATCGGAAGTACTAATGAGCCCAATACTCTGTGGCTTAGGTGTTCTAGCGGTTAGCGTCACTGCCTCCAGCACACATGTATACCTGTGTCTGCATGAGTTCAAATCTAACCCACAGCCCTTTGTCACTCTCCTATTCTTTACACGCTATCACTCTGAGTTTATTCTGTTCAATAAAAAATCTGAAAGAAAAACCCAATGGGCTAGCTACTGTTTCTGCATAATACGTGCCTGCTGCACAGCGCCAGTAAAAAGATTGGATAAGTTATCATTGCATAAGATAAACAATTTATCAATGGAACAGGTTCCAACACTGCAATTAGAGCTAGCTGGCTAGCTAACGCTAGCATACTTTAGCAGGTCAGCTGCAATGGTAGATAGCTAGCTAGCATATACTCCATGAACAAAGCATCTATCTAGCTCGAACAATAGAGGAAAGAGTGTGGTGTTAATGATATGACTGTGAATGCCAGTCTGCCTGTGTGTGTGCTTTTGTCCTTGGATGGCAGTCCCTCAACTTTGAACAAACACATTTGCTTGTGACACTGACCTGTGAAAATGTTTATACATGATTAATCAGATGTCAGTTATGGGGGATGTACAGTAATTGGTGTGTGTGCATGCTAATGAGATGCCTGACCACCAGCACAGTGACCATTGGTCCTCTGTAGCTCAGTTGGTAGAGCATGAGGCTTGCAAAGCCAGGATAGTGGTTTTGATTCCCTGGACCACACATATGTAAAATGTATGTACTTATAACTGACTAAGTTGCTTTTGATAAAAGTGTCAGCTAAATGGCATATATATATCACACACACACACACAGTACCAGTCAAAAGTTTGGACACACCTACTCATTCAAGGGTTTTCTTTTTTTAATTAGAAAAAAAAACTATTTTCTACATTATAGAGTAATAGTGTAGACATCAAAACTATGAAATAACACATATGGAATCATGTAGTAACATAAAGTGTTTAGCAAATGAAAATATATTTTAGATTTTAGATTCTTAAAAGGCAAAGGGTGGCTACTTTAATGACAGCTTTGCACACTCTTGGCATTCTCTCACCCGACCTATAATTATTTTCCAACAGTCTTGAATGAGTTCCCACATATGCTGAGCACTTGTTGGCTGCTTTTCCTTCACTCTGAGGTCCAACTCATCCCAAACCGTCTCAATTGGTTTGAGGTGCAAGTTCTCCCACTTAAAAAGATGAGAGAGGCCTGTGATTTTCATCATAGGTACACTTCAACTATGACAGACAAAATGAGAGAAAAAAATTCCAGAAAATCACATTGTAGGATTTTTAATGAATTTATTTGCAAATTATGGTGGAAAATAAGTAAGACACATGCACATTTGTGGACTGCTGGAGGTCATTTTGCAGTGCTCTGGCAGTGCTCCTCCTGTTCCTCCTTGCACAAAGGCGGAGGTAGCGGTCCTGCTGCTGGGTTGTTACCCTCCTACGTCTCCTGATGTACTGGCCTGTCTCCTGGTAGCGCCTCCATGCTCTGTACACTACGCTGACAGACACAGCAAACCTTCTTGCTACTGCTCGCATTGATGTGCCATCCTGGATGAGCTGCACTACCTGAGCCACTTGTGTGAGCTGCACTCGTTGAGCCACTTGTGTGGGTTGTTGCCTATAATTTCCACCTGTTGTCTATTCCATTTGCACAACAGCATGTGACATTTATTGTCAATCAGTGTTGCTTCCTAAGTGGACAGTTTGATTTAGTGTATATGTGTGTGTGTGTGTGTGTGTGTGTGTGTGTGTGTGTGTGTGTGTGTGTGTGTGTGTGTGTGTGTGTTTTTCCCGCTTGTCACTCCAAGGCAATATTACCCTGAAATCTAAATGGAATATTGCCCTAAAAATACAACAGATACCTTAACTTACTGTGATATTATTAGGTTCAGTTTTTTTCTTCTAACTTTTCATTGTGAAGGTCTTGGGATTCTGAAGTGTTGCTCTGTCTCTCTTGTTTCTACAGCGATACTGCAGTACAATGGACATTTTGGAAATGAAGTCCATTCCTCCACTGAGGCCTCCAAACAAGTATGCTACTTTCCATGTTTGGGTTTTGTTTCGCTAGAAATAGAATCCGTCTCCTTTCTGTGTGCCCTTCCATGTATATCTCCCTCTGCATTCCCCCTATCCCGTCAATAACAAAATACTAATGGTATTTAGACCTTTAAAAAAATCCCTCACCACTCTTTTCTGCTCCCAGCTCTGAGAATCCAAAAGAGAAATCAGTGTTTGAAACACTAAAGGCGAAGCAGTGATACTTGAGCGTCTGTGTCAGACTGCTGTCTCCCTCTTTCTCTGTTTGGTACGAGGAGCTGACAGGAACACAAAAAAATAAAAAAGCCTTGACATCCCCCCTTGGGGTAAACAATCGTGCGTCTCCATATGGCATGTCAACATCCTGCCAATCATGACCACACGCAGGCCCTCCTGGACTCTCTCTACCTACCTGTCTGTTGTTCTCTTCTTATTTCCTTCCTCTTCTGTTGCCTTTGTAATGCATGAGACGCGAGGACACACTGACACACACCGAAAGATTAACTCACATACACACACACAAACTGACAGTTTTGCATAATCCGAAACACACATTCAGACACAGAAGTATACTTGCACACACACACAAATACACTCATAGAAAGACAACTGACACTCAGCAACACAAACATGTCTTGGTATGATCTGTGATCTGACTCCGCTTTGCCCCTTGTCTCTGTCCTCTACAGGTGAGCGGCCGTTCCTCTACTTCCACAACGTCTCTTAGGAAGGGGACATGAAAACTCTGCATGCCACATGCCCTGAAAACTCGACTTCCCAAAATGCACTGCTGCAAGATGAGAAGCCTGCAGTCCCTCACAGGAACCAAGCCATGACTACAGGAGAACAGTGACTCTTCACTTGAGGGGCCCAATTGTCTCAAGGGACACTCTTTGTCTACAACTAACTAACCCTCCCAGACTGATAAAGCTACCATTACATGTGGACGTGACAGAGTGGATATTCTTCCCCAACTGGGGTGTGAACTCACAACCCTCTACACTGTAACTCAACATACTCAAGAAGCACCGTCAATACCTCGGACACAGAAAGGACAAGGCGTTTCTGCATTCAGAGTGGCAGAACTTCTCAGGAATGCAGTAGCGATGCACTTAAGCATCTGCTACATCACACACGGGGCTTAGATGTTTATGTGGTGACAGTATACTGACCTAGAGATGGTGTAGTTGTTTAGCTCATGGTGATTGAGTTCAGGCTATGTTAGTGATAACTGATTCTAAATCAGTTGTTAAAGGGTAGAAAACCAGGATCCCCCAGGGTGTTTTATGTAACCTTCGATGCAAACCCTTTTAATCCATGTCAGAGCAAAAAGACAAGCAAAGACTGAAACTTTTATATTATATCCCTCCAGAGAATTGATAGAACATTTTGAAGTAATCGGATCGGTATGTGTGTTTACTGTGAATGTGTGTGTTAGTGTTTTAGTCATCTGTTTATTTGAGCTTTTGACACTTTTTTTGTGTGTGTTATTTGGAAACTGTTTGGATTGGTCAGCCAGCTCACACAAGCAAAGTTACCATCCACCTTGAAAGCTGGAATCTTTAATAGTAAAACTGCCATGTCCATTTGTGATATTACAACAAGAAACAAATTACTGCAAACAACAAACACATTTTTTTCTCTCGGACATCATAGAACAGCAGCATATATTCATTATTCTTAAAACAAACAAAAAAGTATACCTTGATGCACGACGCTCCCCACCTCTGCTTCGTCCAAAACAAACAAAATCAATAACAATGGCCATTGGGTGGACAGTGGTATGGTTTCCCTCACTGAGGAGTTTCTCCCATCTTTAAGCAACAATAATGAGGCAGCTGTTTGTGGCTTACCGTCCATTTCTAGCCATGTTTACATCAACAACAACTATGCTAGACTCTGCTGACCAGGGATGTAGTGGAGGGTAAACACACTAAATGCTGGCAAGTAGCCTCGAGGTTGGAGCGTTAGGCCAGTAACCGAAAGGAATACGAATACTGGAGCCAACCATGTGTCGGGTGTGCCCTTGAGCAAGGCACTTAACCCTAATTGCTCCAGGGGCGCTGTACAACGGCAACTGCGAGTGACTTGAGGAGTTGGGATATGCAAAGAAATATATATATAATCCATTATAAACGTATTATTTACTCACCTTTTTAAGTTGTGAAATGACGTTTACCCACTTATTATTGCGTTCCCAGCGTAGATCAAAGCTCAGAACGCAAATTCTCTTGATGAGTTCTACTCGCGCCTTCCTTCTTTTAGCGAACAGCTAAACTCTGCCCTCTCGCGAATCGCAGCACAGACCGAGGGCCAGTGAATCAAACTACCCCAGCAGACCAACGGCAAGTGGCTATAAAAGTAGGCAACTAGAGACGCCGCTGACAGACTAGTGGGTTTGCGAGATGCCGTACATAATTGTATTATTTTTTCCTAAACATACGCGACTCCAGCCGTGTCTACAGACATCCCTCAAACAAACAAAAAACCTGACTCTTGGAGAATGAGTGTACAACTGGCAAATAGTTGCATATAGATATGTCAGTCAGGTGGCAGAGACTTCTAGTATTGCTATAACATTTTAAATTATTAAAGGCTCTGGCTAGTGTTAGCCAGCTAGCTAGCTGGATGAAGAAAGAAGCTAATGTTAAATGGCGCTTGACCAGAGCAGGGGCAAAATCATAAATCATAAATTTGCTTTACAGAGAGTACTGAAATGTTTATAACTAACCCAAGATAGACCAGAGCCTGTCATTTCCAATGGGAGCAAATTAATCATAGTGGGCAGAATAACTAAGGAGGTGGGCAGAGCCAAGCACAAGTTAGTTTGATCCTACTGGAGCGTTCTAGCATTTATTTGCATATGTCCTTTAGGGAACGCCTACTCTGAAGTGCGCGTGTGCAATAATTACATTTACCCTTACCCTCCTACTAAATAACACAACTTTGGGAAAGGGTAAAGTCTACAAAACACAGTCCACTGTTACAGATTCTAGTTTTGGAAACAGAAAACTGTATGGAGATCAAATGTTTAATCAATTATTTATTTTTTCGGAATGTCAGCCAAAATCCATCTCGCTCCATCTTCTTCCACTGCCGGCAACTATGCTTCCTCTCATCACCATATTTGGTAGTGGGTGGAAATGCCAACCGGATGCTTCACATTTATACATCAGGTGAAATATCTGGCTCATTGTTCTATCAATGGGACTAGTCAGACAGACGGTGGCGAGGCTGCGGCAGGCTGCAAAGCATGCAGGAGGCGGCAGAGGAGACACAGAGAGAGGGGAAGCAAGCAGAGAGCGAGAGGTTAGTACAGTGGTTCCAAAACTTGGGGTCGGGGCACCCTGTGGGGTCCCCTGAGAAAATCTGTACTAATCTTATTAGACAAATTTAAGAACGTACAAAAAAAAGACATTTCAATATCTCCCCATATCCTACCTTCCCTATAGGCCTACAGTAAAATGCAAACAATACAGATATAACAATGTAACTTCCTGTATTTCATTAGTCTTCTCTTGATCGCCCACTGGACTTCATAGTTTACCCACCCATTGTTTTACCACTATGTCAATGCTGCTGACTATGTATTTTCTGTCGCGTTAAGCCTGTATATCCACTCAAGTGGATATCCCAACATTGGAAGACTGGCTTCCGTTGCTAGGGAGCACTGACCATGTGGAACATTTCAAACATGGTGTTTCTCAGACCTCAGAAAGTTGAGGTAAGTCCACGTCCCGGGCTATGTGATCCAGACGGAATGGAAAATGAATCCAAAACAAATGCATGGAAAAGGAAATCACTATGTAACTTACAGATTTGCAGTGCTTCATGCATATAGCTGGATCTACACAACCAATGGTGTTGTGGACTGAGAACAGAAAATGTCCCTTTTAGATGGTAATGTGCAGTTTGACTCCATGAAAATGACTACTCTTCAATGAGGAGGATTGTGGGTCAGTCTTGGATTGTCTGTTTCGAATAACACTGTTCTTTAGTTCCTTTTTGCTGTGGTTTACTTTTTGTGTTTTGCTGGATCACTGGATATCTGTCTTAGAAATGGCTTCTGCAGTTTTCCCCCCAAGTTATTTTAGCTGCGCACAAGGAAAGAAAGCCATCCATGTTAAAGAAGTACCAATCTTATGTTATTACTACGTTATTTATTGAATATTATATGATAGTTATCCACCTTGATTGATTGTCGTATGTAAAAATAAAATAAAAAGTTTTTAAAAAGTTTAAAGAATTGAAGTCAGAATGATATAGATCGTAAAACGATAGACGTTTGTAATAAGAAAAGGTTGGGGCTTAGATGGACATGTGTTAATCAGAACGCTTCATGATGATTTGCAATGTTCACTCAGTGCTTAGATATTCTGTGACTATTAGGACTTTAGATGATGAGGCTGTATTTTCAAAGTATTTATATTGCATAATACCTGTTAGTAGAAATAAAACTTGATATATTTACATGGGCTTGATATTGGTCATTTACTTATCCAAGAGGCTCTTTCATCAGCCTTTGAGGTGGTATGTTTATGACAATCACACACATGAACATATAAATGGTTGTGATTATGTAACGTGAAAAGTTCAATCACAGGTATTTCACAGGTATCACAGGTATTTGTAATCGGCATAATTTATCTCTCATAATTGTTAAAAAGTGCTTGGTAAAGCTCTTACACCAATTATTCTAGCTCATATAGTTCTATTAGAAGGTAAAAAGTGTTACAAAGCAATATGTAAGGAATTTGACATTCATTTTCTGAGAGGATGGATATACAACAAGTGTAGAAAACATTAGGAACACCTTCCTATTATTGAGTTTCACCCTCTTTTGCCCTCAGAACAGCCTCAATTTGTCAGGCATGGACTTTACAAGTTGTCAAGTGTTCCACAGGGATACTGGCTGGCCCATGTTAAATATCCTTCTTTAACATGTCTCCTCGCCTTCATCTACACGAACTTCAGTGTATATTTGGCCTTGCGTTTCAGCTATTACCCTGCTGAAAAGTGGATTTGTCTCCCAGTGTCTGTTGGAAAGCAGAATGAACCAGGTTTTCCTCTAGGACTTTGCCTGTGCTTCGTTCTATTCCTTTTATTTGTATCCTAAAAAAAAATCCCTAGTCCTTGCCGATTACAAGAATACCGATAACATGATTCAGCCACCATCGTGTTTGAAAATATGAAGAGTGGTACTCAGTGATCAGTTTCGTGTTGGATTCGCTCCGAACGCTATGCTTTGTATTGTTTTGGATGCATGTTTTGGAATATTTGTATTCTGTACAGGCTTCCTTTTTTCCCCCATTGTCATTTAGGTTAATATTGTGGAGTAACAACAATGCTGTTGATCCATCCTTAGTTTTCTCCTATCACAGTCATGTAACATTGTAATTGGTTTAAAATCACCATTGGAGAAATCCCTGAGTGGTTTCCTTCATGTCCTGCAACTGAGTTAGGAAGGTCGCCTGTAACTTTGGAGTGACTGGGTGTGTTGATACACCATCCAAAGCATAATTAATAACTTTGCCATGCTCAAAGGGATATTCCATGTCTGCTTTTTTTCTCTCGCTCTTTTTTACCTATCTACCAATAGATGCCCTTCTTTGCGAAGCATTGGAAAAGCCTCTGGTGTTTGTCCTTGAATCTGTGCTTGAAATTCACTGCTCGACTAAGGGACATTACGGGTAATTTTATGTATGGGGCACAGAGATTGGGTAGTAATTTAAAAAATAAAGTTAAACACCATTATTTCACACGTCGTCCGTGCAATTTATTATCTGACTTGTTAAGCACATTTTTAATCTGGAACTTATTCAGGCTTGACATAACAAATACTTATTGAATCAAGACGTTTTAGCTTTTATTAATTTGTAAACATTTCTGAAACCATAATTCCACTTTGATATTATGGAGTATTGTGTGTAGATCAGTGACACAAATCTTAAATGTAATCCATTTCATATTCAGGCTGTAACAGAGCAAAATGTGGGAAAAGTCCAGGGGTGTGAATACTTTCTGAAGGCTCTGTATGTTGTTCCAAGATAACATTTTCATTTGAACATGGTTTAAGTTAGAATCATAAACATGAACATAATTCAAATCATTTGCTCAAAGAATAGAAAAGCATAGGCAATAAAATCTCAATATGTGTAACGATCTTCGTCTTCATCGGATGAGGAGTAGGAAGGATCGAACCAAAACGCAGCATGGTAAGTGTACATGATTATTTATTATACCAGAACACGAAAAATACAAAATAACAAAGTGAATGTAAGAAATGAAAATCGAAACAGTCCTGAAAGGTGAAAACACAAAACAGGAAACAACTACCCACAAACACCAGGTGGGAAAAGGCTACCTAAGTATGGTTCTCAATCAGAGACAACGATAGACAGCTGCCTCTGATTGGGAACCATACCAGGCCAAACACATAGAAAAGAAAACATAGAACAACAACATAGAATGCCCACCCACATCACACCCTGACCAAACAAAAAATAGAAACATACAAATCAATCTACGGTCAGGGCGTGACAATGTGGCGTTCAGCAAGGATCTAACCTTTACCACAGTTCACACCACATTCCCTGCCATTGTGCCCTGGAGGTTGTGCCAACTGACAAGGTCCCTGTCTTGAAGCTGGAGCAAAACATTTATTTATTTTACCTTTATTTAACTAGGCAAGTCGGTTAAGAATAAATTCTTATTTACAATGACTGCCTACCCCGGCTAAACCCTAACGACGCTGGGCCAATTGTGCACTGCCCTATGGGACTCCCAATCACGGCCAGCTGTGATACAACCTGGAATCTAACCATGGTCCGTAGTGATGCCTCTAGCACTGAGATGCAGTGCCTTAGACCGCTGCGCCACTCAGGATGTATAAGAAAAAAACTGAAATGTCTCATTTACATAACTATTCAGACCATTTACTCAGTACTTTGTTGAAACACCTTTGGTAGTGATTACAGCCTTGAGTCTTCTTGGGTATGACGTTACAAGCTTGGCACACATGTATTTGGGGAGTTTCTCCCATTCTTCTCTGCAGATCGTCTCAAGCTCTGTCAGGTTGGATGGGGAGCGTCGCTCTACAGCTATTTTCAGGTCTCTCCAGAGATGTTCGATCGGGTTCAAGTCTGGGCTCTGGCTGGGCCACTCAAGGACATTAAGAAACTTGTCCCAAAGCCACTCCTGCATTGTCTTGGCTGTGTGCTTAGGGTCGTTGTCCTGTCGGAAGGTGAACCTTCGCCCCCAGTCTGAGGTACATGATCTCTCTGTACTTTGCTCTGTTCATCTTCCCCTTGATTCTAGTCTCCCAGTCCCTGCCGCTGAAAAACATCCCCAGAGCATGTTGCTGCCACCACCATGCTTCACTGGCTTCTGTCTAGCCACTCTACCATAAAGGCCTGATTGGTGGAGTGCTGACGAGGTTGTCCTTCTGGTTGTCCTTCTGGAAAGTTCTCCCATCTCCACAGAGGAACTCTGGAACTTTATCAGAGTGACCATTGGGTTCTTGGTCACCTCCCTGACCAAGCCCCGTCTCCCCTGATTGCTCAGTTTGGCCTAGGAAGAGTCTCTGTGGTACCAAACTCCTCCATTTAAGAATGATGGAGACCACTGTGCTCTTGGAGACCATCAATGCTGCAGAAATGTTTTTGTACCCTTCGGGCAGACCTGTGCCTTGACACAATCCTGTCTCAGAGCACTATGGACAATTCCTTCAACGTCATGGCTTGGTTTCTTCTCTTACATGCACTGTCAATTGTGGGACCTTAAATAGACAGGTGTGTGCCTTTCCAAATCATGTCCAATAAATTGAATTTACCACAGGTGGACTCCAATCAAGTTGTAGAAATATCTCAAGAATGATAAATGGAAACATTCAAGGATTTTCTACCTTGTAGAATAATAGTGAAGACATAACTCTGAAATAACACATATGGAATCATGTAGTTACCAAAAAAGTGTTAAACAAATGGAAGTATATTTGAGATTTTTCAAAGCTGTCATCAAGGCAAATGGTGGCTACTTTGATGAATTTCAAATATAACAAGTATTTTGATTTGTGTTATTTCATAGTTTTTATGTCTTCACTATTGAAACACAGATTGAAAACCTGTGGTCTGAATGGAAGAGGGCAGTCCATAAACACAGACGGAGGATCTGGAAGGATTATGTATGGAAGAACTTTCTAAGATCCCTCACAATGTGTTTTCCAACTCCTCTTAGAACATTTGTGAAAAAGTAACAGACATGGAATCTGTTATCCTCGCAAGGCATGGTACTGAAAGGCATTGAAAACCTTTTTTTTTTAGTATACATACATTTTTGCTCATCTTTATCAGGGGTGTCAATAATTTCAGACCCCCCCATTTCTCATTGATTCTTGAAGAACTTAACTTATAAATGCCTCATGAGCTTAATTAATTAACCCAACTTTCGTGCCACAGCAGAACCCAAAATATAAACTTGTTTTACTCAAATGAATGTAAATAAACAAGCCTCAAAACATGGTTAAAACTATAATGTTGATATCATGGATGGTCAGTCCTTGCATCCATTGCTTTGTCTATGAATTTGAGATTTCTTACAATTCTCCAGGCCCATCCTTCAGCTTTCACCGAAACAGAGGGCGGTTGGACCCTACCCTAACCTTAACTTTATGTCCACATCTCAACCCTAAGCCTAACGCTAGCCTCAACCCTAACTTCATATCCACATCCCAGTTCAACCCTAACCCTAGCCTCAACCCTAACTTCATATCCATATCCACATCCCAGTTCAGCCCTAACCCTAGCCTCAACCCTAACTTCATATCCACATCCCAGTTCAGCCCTAACCCTAGCCTCAACCCTAACTTCATATCCACATCCCAGTTCAGCCCTAACCCTAGCCTCAACCTTAACTTCACACCCCAGTTCAACCCTAACCCTAGCCTCAACCCTAACTTCATATCCATATCCACATCCCAGTTCAGCCCTAAGCCTAGCCTCAACCCTAACTTCATATCCACATCCCAGTTCAACCCTAACCCTAGCCTCAACCCTAACTTCATATCCATATCCACATCCCAGTTCAACCCTAACCCTAGCCTCAACCCTAACTTCATATCCACATCCCAGTTCAGCCCTAACCCTAGCCTCAACCCTAACTTCATATCCATATCCACATCCCAGTTCAGCCCTAACCCTAGCCTCAACCCTAACTTCATATCCATATCCACATCCCAGTTCAGCCCTAACCCTAGCCTCAACCCTAACTTCACATCCCAGTTCATTCCTAACCCTAGCCTCAACCCTAACTTCATATCCACATCCCAGTTCAACCCTAACCCTAGCATCAACTCTAACTTCATATCCACATCCCAGTTCAGCCCTAACCCTAGCCTCAACCCTAACTTCATATCCACATCTCAGTTCAACTCTAACTCTAGCCTCAACCCTAACTTCATATCCACATCCCAGTTCAGCCCTAACCCTAGCCTCAACCTTAACTTCACACCCCAGTTCAACCCTAACCCTAGCCTCAACCCTAACTTCATATCCATATCCACATCCCAGTTCAGCCCTAAGCCTAGCCTCAACCCTAACTTCATATCCACATCCCAGTTCAACCCTAACCCTAGCCTCAACCCTAACTTCATATCCATATCCACATCCCAGTTCAACCCTAACCCTAGCCTCAACCCTAACTTCATATCCACATCCCAGTTCAGCCCTAACCCTAGCCTCAACCCTAACTTCATATCCATATCCACATCCCAGTTCAGCCCTAACCCTAGCCTCAACCCTAACTTCATATCCATATCCACATCCCAGTTCAGCCCTAAGCCTCAACCCTAACTTCATATCCATTTTCACATCCCAGTTCAACTCTAATCCTAGCCTCAACCCTAACTTCACATCCACATCCCAGTTCATTCTTAACCCTAGCCTCCACCCTAACTTCACATCCACATCCCAGTTCAACCCTAACCCTAGCCTCAACTCTAACTTCATATACACATCCACATCCCAGATCAAACCTAAACCCCTAAATGTAGGCATGGTGTAAGTACAATTTCTATCAGGAGATGGCGCACAATACCAAGGATTGGGTGGAGAAGAGTTCAGCTGCAAAGGATGAAAGGCATAAAATAATATTACTGTCCATTCAGGATTAACTATGGCTCATTTATAGACAAAAGTTAGAAAACGTCACCCACATCACATAATACAAGGAATAAAAATACCAACATTATTAAATATATATAGTTACGCGTGGATTGTCAAAAGACATCAGTAACAACCCTCGGTATAGCCATCCGCTTAAACAATGGGCAGCTAAGCACAGATCCATTATCAGTTTTAATCTTTTAATCAAAACGATTGGGATTGGGTTTAAGCTGAGGTAAACTGGCCCCACTCAGGTGTGAAAATTCAGGTGAAAAATGTTTGTTTACCAAGCACAAAACATCTTAAATCGAAATCAACAGTTTCCGTCCATGTCTCAAATCCTTACATCCTTTCTGTTCCGTCGCATCCGCTGGCAACACCTCGGTTAACTCCTTCCGATGCTTTTTGAACACACACACACACACACACACACACACACACACACACACACAGCAGCATGCACCTATCACATCCTGTTTGTCAATGGGACCACATCATCTCTAGGCGTAGTGACAGTGTCAGTCATCCGCCTAAAATACACAGATCATGACTAGAGCCACGAGCAGAGGACCAGTGAGTTTTGTGTTGGCCATAGGGCCCAGAGAGTAGATCATGTCACCAGTCAGTCTGGGAGAGGGAGAAGGAGATGGGTTGGCATATGTTCTTTGATGGGAAACTGCCTCGCTTTAGTTCAGCCCTCTTACAGGCAAGAGGAGAGACGGACTGGTGGCTGATTGGAGTGACAGGCGTCTCCTGTCCTTTCGGTCCTTGTGAGGAGGATCTCTCTCTCTCTCTCTCTCTCTCTCTCTCTCTCTCTCTCTCTCTCTCTCTCTCTCTCTCTCTCTCTCTCTCTCTCTCTCTGTGTGTGTGTTGGGGTCATATACACACAGCTTGATTACTGCAGAGAGAAGCGGTCTATTGTGGGAGGTAATATCACATGTGCGCGCACACACACACCCTTAAGGTAGTCCATGGTGTGTGTATAGACATCATGGACAGTATATGAATAGAAAAGGTGTGTACTGCAGTAGTTATATAGTACTAGCCTTGAATAGAATACAGTATATACATATGAAACTCTCTTCAATAGCCATCCAAAGGAGGATGGGCCTGGATATCTGGATATCCTGGTCAATGATGCAGTCTCCCAAGAGGATACTTCCAAGATATTTAAAGTGTGGCAAGTGAGGAGAGATGGAGAGTGCGGGTGTTTCAAGTAGAGGATCAGATGACATAGGACCTCTGTTTTTGGGATGTTAACAGACAGCCCCATTCTGCTCTGTGCCCTCACAGCTGCTGTGAAGTTGGCTTGCAGAGCTTCTGGGGTATGGGCCACAAGAGTACAATCATCTGCGTACTGGTGCGCGTTCAGATTTGAGCTTTGCGCAGCTTGGAGTCTCCTAATGTTGAAGAGGTTGCCGGTCAATCTGAAGTCCAGTGTCACCCCACTCTCTGTTTTCATGTCCTTGTGCAGGAATGTTGTGACACTCAGGAGGAAGAAATGGAATTGGACCGGCGCTAGCACACACCCTTGACTCACACCAGTGCCAACTCCAAAGGGTTCAGACTGCTGACTGCCAACTGTAACTCAGGCCACCATCCCCTCATGGAACTGACGCAGGATGTTCACACATTTCCCAGGGCAGCCATGCTGCAGGAGGACCTTCCAAAGGAGTTCACGGTGTACTGTGTCGAAGGCTTTGGAGAGGTCCACAAAGGCCATGAATAGGTCTTGTTTCTGTTCAAGGCACTGTTCCTGCAGTTCGTGTGCACTGAAGATCATGTCCACTGGGCTTCTGTTCTTTCTGAAGCCCACACTGGGACTCAGTTATCAGGTCCTCAGTGACGGTGCCGATGAGTCTGCGGGACATGACCTTTGCCAAGACTTTGCCAGCAACTGCAAGGAGGGATATGCCCCTGCGGTTGCCGCAGATGGATTTGTCCCCCTTGCTTTTGCATATGGTGACAATGTTTGCGTCCCTCCATTGATGGGGGATGCTCTCTTGTCTCCATATCTCAGAGATGAACAGGTGAACTCCTCTGGTACAGAGATATACCCTCTGTTTTAGGATCTCAGCAGGGATGGGGTCAGGTCCAGAGGTTTTGTTGTTCTTCAGTGACCTGATGGTGGCACAGACCTCAGAAAAGGTTGGTGGGAGGTCAAGACTCTGGATGGTGGTCAGGGTTGGCAGCTCGTCCAGGACTGAGTCGTCAACTGGGTTTGTCTGGTTAAGGGCGCTTCAAAGTGTTCACACAACCTCTGACCTACCTTAGTTTGGTCTTTTATGAGAGTGGACCCATCAGCATTTCTGAGAGAGCAACTTCTTTGTCCGTGGGGTGGTCTTCAGTGGATCATAAAAGTTGTGCATGTCATATATGTCCGCACAAGATTGGATTTCTTATGCTTTGGTGATCCACCACTCATTTTGTAGTTGTCGTAGAATACTCTGTGCCTCCTTCTGCTGCTCTTGCCATTGCTTTTTTAAGGGCCTCAGAAAGCTTGTTGATTTTTCGTCTAACATGCCTGATGTTTCTTGCTGCTGTAGCTGATGGAGTGGGCTGCTGACTCAGTGATGTGATTAGGGAGGCCCATTTGCCTTCAGTCGCAAGAGCCCCTGACAATCATGTAGTCCATAATGTGCCAGTGCTTTGATTGTGGGTGCATCCAGGTTTAGTATTTGTTTTTCATTTGGAACATGGTGCTGTTAATGGTGAGTTCATGTTCAGCACAAAGGCTTAGCAATCTCAGTACATTTGCATTGGCATGACAGCTGTCTTGCGTTAAAGTCACCCAATAACTCTCTGTGGAGGGCCTCATCCAGCATCTCTTAAAAAAGCGTTCTTTTGCATCATCTTCTGATGGTAGAGTTGGTGCATAAGCACGCTGGTTTTCAACAAGGAGAATGTGGAGTGACATTAGCCTTTTGCTTATGCCAGTTGGTGTTTCTGTGAGATTTGGGAGGAGGCAGTTCTTCATGGCAATGCCCATACCATGCAGATGCTGCTTTTCTGAGAGGTATCCCTTCCAGAAGAATGTGTAGCCCTCTCCAGCCTCCCTGAGCGACCCTTCACCCAGGAGTCTGGGCTCACTGAGAGCAGCGATGTCAATGTTATATCGCTTTAGCTGCTGCGATGAGTGCAGTCCTTTGTTCGGGCCTGTTGGTGAGACTCCTTATGTTCCATGTTGCAAGTCAAAAGAGGACATATTTCTTATTATTTTGTTTTCTATCGCTGAAACGGAAAGCCCTGGTAGGTGCTCTAACTCTCCTATCCAGGAGAGTTAGAGTGAGTAATGTTTAGGTCACCTTTTATAGGCCTTTCCCCAGCCGGGGTGAACAGTGTAGTTCCTAAATAGGGCTGCTCAGATGTATAGGGTTCTGCCGGGAGCAGCTCCCACTGAAATTCCAGCTGCTGACGACCAATAGACCTGTGCTTCTACCGTGCAGGGACCTGGCTAGGAGCTTTCAGCCCTGCCCCCGTTACCAAGCACCTCGTCGCCAGTAGACTTTAATGGTGCAGCTGGGACTTGCTGAACACACACACACACACATACCTGATAAATGCACAACTTCTTCAATACAACGACATAACCATCTCCCATGTGATTGACACGGCATGGTGACTGGTAGACACAGTCATTAACGGGAGCTGTATTCATTTCAGGAAACAACGTTTCTCACAGACCCTGTTTATGAATCATTAGTTAAAACCACTTAACACACAAGGTTAATGATGCTCGTACTGCTACATTACCTGCAGAGCTAGAGCACCGTTGTGTGTGTCATGAACAGCCCATAGTCTATTCTACTATGGATTTGAAGGGTCTGACTGAGGAAACACCAAATACGATCTGCCCACACACAGTTGGGGAATTTTATATATTTTTTTGCAATTCAAGTGCCATTTTATTTTCAACCAGGGCCTTTGAATTTAAGGATATCCTGTTTTGTGATGAGCAACAGGATCAGTTACAGAGTCCGTATTGGGACAGACTCAGAGAATGTGTCAGGCTGCCTCACAGTCTGAGGCCGTCCTAATATGGACATAGAAGTTGTATAGCTTTACTGTACATTATGTGCTTGTTATGCTCTGGCACGTGCAGCATGTGTAAATTGTCTGTCCTTTGTCTCATCTCAGGAGAGCAATGGGGACAGGTGGCCATCTTGACAATAACAGATGCTGAACCAACAACACGTTGATGAAATTGTGTGGAAAGTAAGACAAGGGGTGTGAAAATCAAGTCAGCACTTTTTTTTCTTTCGGCGTGGGTGGGTGGGTGGGTGGGTGGGGGGGTGCTCCTCCTCAAGGCAGGGTCCTCCATTTTATTAAGCGTGTAAGCAGTTTATTCCCCCGTGACAATGAACCAAACAACAGCATCCGTGTCGTCTTATGAATCGGTCGCCTTTTGAAATAGAAACAGGTGACGATGGGTTATAAATCCAGCCTAAAGTCCACAGATAATTTACAGAATAATGTGGCTTCTTCGTGTGAACAGTACTGCGTACTCATTGTTCAACAAACAACTATGGAAGTCGAGGAACAATATGCGGAGAACAATGGAACAAAGTGGGCCTTTGTTTGTTTTTGCTGAGGGGTAGAATTGTGTTCTGGCATTATGGCTGTGTACAGTTAGTGTAGCATCCAATTTAGGGTGTAAAAGTCTCCTCGTTCTGGAAAGCTGAGCTTCATTGTGTGTGTGTGTGTGTGTGTGTGCGTGCATGTGCGCGTGTGCGACTAGTTTATTTTAGAGTCTTGAGAATTCACAACAAATTCTTTCCTATTCCACCCACAATGTGCAGACACACTATAAGAACCCCCAGTTACCTCAACGGACGTAGCATACCTCTATCCAGAGGAGAACCAGTCAGTCCATTCATGCTTTAGAGAGCGTTTAGATACACCCTGAACTTGAACGTGAGGCCAGTCAAGGATCAGTTCGACCTCAACTCAAGACATTTCAGTGGATTGATAAAACATTTAAGAATGATCCACTGTGGTTTCCATCAGGGCTGTTAATTTATGGAACAAATCAAATGTGTTGAATTAACAAAGTGAATTCCGGAATGGATCCAAACCCTGATTTTGGCCTCACCTTCCAGCCATTTAATTGAGCTGTAAAACTTGTTATCATACCTTTTTTTGCTACTGTGTGCTCTACTGAACATGACCCAGTTCTTGGTCTTGAGGACCAGGATTGAAGAACACTGCACTGTTTCTTTATATATTTGTTGCTCTCTTTAAGGGTCCCATCATTATGCTGTGTGGTTCATTGTAGAAACTTAGTAAATGTAGCTAACTCAATTGAGATTCCAAAGCTGCATCATACAAAGAGTATGAATCCTTCTGGCAAATGTCATACATGTAAAATAGATTTTGCTATCTAACCACTGCAATTTAGTTGGACAGTGTAAAGGAGTACTTTGTATCTTGGCTTGTTTTACATTCATGGAGAAGACCAGTCATGAATGGTTCATGTTACGGTTGTGAAGGCCTTATGACTTACCATTTAACTGAAGTGTAATGTCTCATTTGAAACCCCTTTCTAAATATGGATCACATTTGTTTTCCCTATTTGTGGCCGTTCCTGGACCATTTCAGTACCTAGACACTCTCTCTCGCTTTCTCATTATTTTTCTCCCTCCCTCCCTCCCTCCCTCCCTCCCTCCCTCCCTCCCTCCCTCCCTCCCTCCCTCCCTCCCTCCCTCCCTCCCTCCCTCCCTCCCTCCCTCCCTCCCTCCCTCCCTCCCTCCCTCCCTCCCTCCCTCCCTCCCTCCCTCCCTCCCTCCCCCACACACACACACACACACACACACACACACACACACACACACACACACACACACACACACACACACACACACACACACACACACACCTCTCCCCCTCAGGAGTGCAGAGAAGTGATGGATGGACATGTGTCTGCATCACAAAAGCACCTATCTACGCTCCGGTGTCAGCTCGCCTTTATCAAACAGCGGCCTGGGTATATTCTGCTGTGATGCCTCATTACCCAGTGCCACTGGGGCGTCGTGCCTGAAATGTTTGAGCTGCTCCCGTCGCTTCCTCAACACCTTCACCCCTCCTCCCTCCCTCATCCTCCCTCTATCATCACCACTCCTTATTGTCCTCTCTTTCTCATAGAGATCTCTCCTATTCTCCTCTCCACTCTTCTTTTCTCCATCTGTGTTCAGTATTTTCTCTTACACAGACCTCACCCTTCCCTCCATTCTCTCCCTTCCTCCCTTTCTTCCTCCCTTTCCATTCCCTCTACTCCCCCTATTCTCTGTCAGGGGACTTTGTCACACCTCTTGAGGTATGGACGACAATCAGTGGCAGCCATTACGGGGCACAGCAGCGGCAGTTGCAGCGCTCTCGCTGGGCCGAGTGATGGATCTCACGGCGACTGACGCCGTCTCTCCGGCTCAAGCACTCAGTGATCGCCTTGCTAATGAGGGCGCCATCACTTTAGCCCCAACCGGGGTGAAGGATGGCCATCGGCGGCCGTTGGTATTGGAAAACGATTGACGGGGACAGGGTGATTAGAGGACCCCTGAAAGCCCCCTTACCCCATGACCCCTCTTTAGAGCACTCTCCCGCCCCCTCACTCACTGCCACTGACCGCTGTTTGACATCCCACGATAGGAAATTGAAGTGGGTTTGGGGACGGGACAGAGAACGATGATTCTAGGTAGAATCACCTGTACACCTGGGCCATGTTCCTTAGTGCATGGATTGTTTGGCAGCATTGCGATCAAATATATTTATGGCAAGACATTTCAGTTACTACAACTTGTGTGATGTCGAACCATTAATCCCGTCGAAATAGTTGCCATTTCCCGAGAAATGGGCTGTGTTCATTAGGCTCAAAACGGGTGACAAAAAAACCCAGAAACACACATTTTTCTTTGTGTGCCCGACCCTGTTCTACGCTGTGATGCGTCACCCCAGAGCAAAGTGGCATCCATTTTGAGCCACTGTAATTGGTCCGCTTTGCCAACGTTTCCAGGGGAAGGAAATAAAGAGAGCTAAGGAGAGAGGAGGGAAAGGAAATGTAAAAACTCATCTTGTTAGAGAAAAACAAACAGCCTTGGGTCTCCTGGTTAGCAGTGCAGCACTATTACTCTCCTGATAAAGAGCCATCACCACACCAGGCGGGGAGAACACTCCATCTTTATAGAGGGGAAAGGGCTGCTTTTTCAGCCTGCTTACTGTATCTGTTATTCTACTGAAGTCCAGGGACCGCAAGAAGCCCAAACGGACATAATGTTTGACTAAAACATAATCATTTCAAACCTTGCGTACATTTGTACATGGTCTCTCTATTGTGCGTGGGAATACTTGGGAACAGATTTCTTAAATTAAAATCACTTGGGGCTGATTTCCTAGTGTTTTTACAGTCTTTTATGTTCAACAATGAAAAAAAAAAAAGTTTTTTAAATGATTATTTATTTATTATAATTTGGGGGGAGGCCACCCAAAACCCCCCGCGGGCCGCCAGTTTGGGAACCCTGCCATATAATATGACACAGACTGGTTAGCTGACAACGTCGGGAAAAAAAATGCACACACTTTAAAGGGGGTGAAGGATGTATGTCGTTACGGTTCTGGATGGCCAGATAGCTAGCAGCATTGACAAGAAGCTGCCATGTGGTGAATCGTAAGTGGCTCATTTCAGCTCATTTGATCTTGTTCTCGATACCATGTCTTGTTTTGAGGTGTTTTGACTGATGTCACATCTATGCTAATATGGCAAACAATTTGCTGAAACAACTGTAACAATGTATTTGAGAGACAACTGCATTGTGCAACTTTATTTATGTTTTCAATAAACTTTGGAGACAAATATAGTTTACATTTTATCAACAATCTAAGCCAACCCTGTCTGTTTTGCCCCATAGTTGCGCACACTTCGGTTTTGTTGCTAAACATCCAACCCATCAAAATTACATTCTTAAACATATGACTGAAGCCATACTCATATCAGTGCTGCCGCTACAGGATCGGTGTCCCCCCCGACCCCCGCGGGACAGTTGAGCTAACGCAGGCTAATGTGATTAGCATGAGGTTGTAAGTAACAAGAACATTTCCCAGGACATAGACATATCTGATATGGGCAGAAAGCTTAAATTGTTGTAATTCTAACTTTACTGTTCAATTTACAGTTGCTATTACAGTGAAATAATCTAGTGGCCAAAATCGAAATTGTGCACAAACTGGAATAATACATTGTGACCTTTCTCTTCCATTTCAAAGATGATGATTTATAAATGCATAAATACATGTTTTTTTTCTTTGTATTATCTTTTACCAGATCAGTCCTGCAGTTGACTTTTGGCTCTTTTGCACACAGTATTTCTACTTGCACGTCATCATCTGCACATCTATCACTCCAGTGTGAATTTGCTAAATTGCAATTACTTTGCTACTGTGGCCTAATTTATTGCCTTACCTCCTTATGCCATTGTATATAGACTTTTTCAGTTGTGTTATTGACTGTACATTTGTTTATTCCATGTGTAACTCTGTGTTGTTGTTTGTGTCGCACTGCTTTGCTTTATCTTGGCCAGGTCACAGTTGTAAATGTGAGAACTTCTCAATTGGCCTACTTGGTTAAATAAAGGTGAAATAAAAAATAAAAAACATGAATTTCACATTTCCACGAACTTCAGTGTTTCCTTTCAAATAGTATCAATGTCCTTGCTTCATGTCCTGAGCTACAGGTAGTTAGACTTGGGTATGTCATTTTAGGTGAAAATTGAAAAAAAAGGTTCCAATCCTTATTTGAACCATTAAGGTTTGCATCTACAACAGCAGCCCCACTTAACTCTTTGAAAGTACTCGCTTCAAACCCAAGAGGTGTGGTTTGGTTTGTGTGTTTAAATTGACCGTACATTTTTGTTCCATGTATTGTACGATTTTGTGTTTGTAACATAAAAAAGCAGGAAGAAGTATCCCACTTGGCAAAAACTGCTTGAATCAATGTTGAATCAATGTTGTTCCCATGTCATTTCAACATACAAATTCAATGTGATGACGTTTAATCAACGTGGAAAACTGATGGGATTTGAAAAACGTAATGAACATAAAGGGAATTTGGTCTTTGTTTCACCAAACGTTTAGCCTAAATCCAGTGCCATGAAGCTTGTTGTTGATTTCACATTGAATTCACGTTAGTTGACAACTCAACCAAACTAGACGTTGAACTGAAGTCTGCCCAGTGGCATGAAATATGTATGAAGAATTCTGCTAAATTCACAGAATTGTGATTATATGACAGGTGGCATGTTGTCAGCTGGTTCAACCACGTGGCTATTGTTGGCCAAACGAGGGGACCCATATGCAAATATAGTATATTCAATGTTAGTGTTTCATCTCATCAGACTCCTATCAAATCAAATGTAGCCACTGACTTCAATCCAAACTCCTCTCTCAACATTTGAGTGCCTATCGTCAACCTCTGGGCTGTGTTTATTTAGGCACCAAACAGAAGCAAACTGGGTCAAACAGAGTTACTACTTGTACTTGTTTCAATTAGAAACATGTTCCATTGCAGAAAGCTGTAAAATGTTTTCCCTTGTGTGCCTTAATGAACACAACCTGGATACATGCAATGGCTTGGGACTAACTAAATCATGCAGATATGGAGCAGGGAAGAAATAATGGATTTGGGACTGCGGCACTGCTGAAATTCTTAACTGGAGATTATAAACAACAGTACGGTAGGGCACTGTGAAAAGCATATCCATTATTGGTTATTGATAATAGTAATTGGACTTTGAAAAGGCAAATTACTTTTGAGCAAAACAGTTTGTACCAGTAACCAATTGTGTTGAATTTGTTGGAGGTGTTAGAGTACCAAAATTGGCGCGCGTGTGTGTGTGTGTGTGTGTGTGTGTGTGTGTGTGTGTGTGTGTGTGTGTGTGTGTGTGTGTGTGTGTGTGTGTGTGTGTGTGTGTGTGTGTGTGTGTGTGTGTGTGTGTGTGTGTGTGTGTGTGTTAGAGAGAGAAAGAGACTGAGGGCTGAGTTAGGAAATGGACAGCCATAAATACTGCACAAATGCGATTTGTACTGAGCCATTGTTATGAAACTGTGTTCCCGAGACTAAGAGATGGAGAGAGAGACGGAGCGAGCCAGCTAAGAGACACAGAAGAGAAATAAGACATATCAATCAAATTAACACATGGGCGACTTGATTGTTATCTCCCCCCCAACTCTATTGTAGCCAGCCGCGGTCATGGCCGAGCCCCGGGCCAGGGTGATTTATCAATGCAAAGCTAATAGCATCAATATGAATCTAACTAAAAATCTATATTTCATTACCAAATTGTTAGCGGGAATGAAGAGGGATGAGCGGGAGCCGACTCCGTTCTCCCGGGTGGGAGCATCTGGAGTTCACGGAGAAAGCATGAGTGATGGGCGACTTCAGGGTCGTGGGGAAGGACACTGTGAGGACATGAAGCTCGGCCTACAGTGGCCTGAACCAAAACACTTCCTTTCTGGTACAACTAAACGCAACACACAGACCATTTTCATCTGATGTAGCCTAGCTTGTAGTATTGTGTCAGATGTCTGATATAGCTTGTACTGTATGTCCTAACGTAGGTTTGTGGTGACTGAACCGATAACAGCACACAGGCAGGTCCTGAAGTACACTGAATATTCCCCCATGAGCTCTATTTCAGTTGAACTGTAAGGTACAGGCTGAGTACCTTCCATACCACAGTGGCCTGAACATTCTGTTGTCTCCCACTCTATTTAAGCATTCACTCTTTTGGTTTCTCTTAGACAGAACACACATTCTGCATTCTCATCTCCATAATACATTCTGTCTTTCTTTGCATTGCTCTGATCCCCATCTGCTCTTTGCTCCTCTCCTTTCACCATAGACACCTGTGACACCTTTTACTCCCTGTGTCGATTTTGAGTGCAGTTTAAACAAACAACTACGTCTGAATCGCCTTCATCCAGTATGCACGACTGCACGTCTTTGGTCTTCAAACCAAAGGCAAAACATTTAGATTACTCACAACTGAAACTGCGTTTTATTTGACTTCCCTTGTAAGTGAGCTTTTGATGAGCACAGATCGAAGTCCCCCTTTTGTTTATAAAGCCCCGGGCAAAAGCTCCGGAGTTACAGTAAAACTAACAGACATTTCTCCGGATGTCGGGAAACATCATTTTGATCTAAGAGAAGCAGCTCCAGTGGTATATGATGATATGATTGTGCTGACTGACTTCAGGAAGAAAGCAATAGATTATGAGTCCCTAAGGTGGTCTCTGGGAGTGGCTTGCCAGTGTGCATCCTTCGGAGTCTGAGATCATTTCTTCCTTTGGTTGGACGGTAATTGGGTGCACATAAGGCCGTCAAGATATCTGACATGAACATTGCATGGCACACATGTTCACTACGGTTTCCACAGGAAAATAGATGCACTTCAACTTTCATTACAAAATACTTTCAGGTTTGGGTTCAGTGGAAATTACCAGGTGTATTAGAATCACATTCCCTAAAAAGAAGGCATTTTAAGGTTAGTTTTAAAAAGCAAATATTTCCATCACAACCATCTTAATTTGTATTTCCTTTTATGTTAAGCTAGTTATGACACACAGGACATTACACAGCATCTACAGTTGAAGTCGGAAGTTTACATACACCTTAGCCAAATACATTTAAACTCAGTTTTACACAATTCCTGACATTTAATCCTAGTAAAAATCCCCTGTCTTAGGTCAGTTAGGATCACCAATTTATTTTAAGAATGTGAAATGTCAGAATGAGAGTAGAGAGAATGATTTATGTCACATTTTATTTCATCACATTCCCAGTGGGTCAGAAGTTTACAAACACTCAATTAGTATTTGGTAGAATTGCCATTACATTATTTAACTTGGGTCAAACATTTTGTGTAGCCTTCCACAAGCTTCCCACAATAAGTTGGGTGCATTTTGGCCCATTCCTCCTGGCAGAGCTGGTGTAACTGAGTCAGGTTTATAGGCCTCCTTGCTCGCACATGCTTTTTCAGTTCTGCCCACAGATTTTCTATAGGATTGAGGTCAGGGCTTTGTGATGGTCACTCCAATACCTTGACTATTTTTGTCCTTAAGCCATTTTGCCACAACTTTGGAAGTATGCTTGGGGTCATTGTCCACTTGGAAGACCCATTTGTGACCAAGCTTTAACTTCCTAATGGATGTCTTGAGATGTTGCTTCAATATATCCACATAATGTTCCTGCCTCATGATGCCATCTATTTTGTGAACTGCACCAGTCCCTCCTGCAGCAAAACACCCCCACAACATGATAATGCCACGCCTGTGCTTCGCGGTTGGGATGGTGTTCTTCGGCTTGCAAGCCTCCCCCTTTTTCCTCCAAACATAACGATGGTCATTATGACCAACCAGTTCTATTTTGGTTTCATCAGACCAAAGGACATTTCTCCAAAAAGTACAATCTTTGTCCCCATGTGCAGTTGCAAACCATAGTCTGGCTTTTTTATGGTGGTTTTGGAGCAGTGGCTTCATTTTTGCTCTATGGCATTTCAGGTTAGGTCGAAATAGGACTTGTTTTACTGTAGATATAGATATTTTTTAACCTGTTTCCTCCAGCATCTTCACAAGGTCCTTTGCTGTTGTTCTGGGATTGATTTGCACTTTTCGCACCAAAGTACGTTCATCTCTAGGAGACAGAACGCGTCTCCTTCCTGAGCGGTATGACGGCTACGTGGTCCCTTGGTCCCTTAGACCTCTGAACCAGACAGAGGTCTACAATTATTTTTCTGAGGTTTTGGCTGATTTCTTTTGATTTCCCCATGATGTCATGCAAAGAGGCACTGAGTTTGAAGGTAGGCCTTGAAATACATGCACAGGTACACCTCCAATTGACTCAAATGATGTCAATTTGCCTATCAGAAGCTTCAAAAGCCATGACATCATTTTCTGGAATATTCCAAGCTGTTTACAGGCACAGTCAACTTAGTGTATGTAAACTTCTGACCCACTGGAATTGTGATACAATGGATTATAAGTGAACAATTGTTTGAAGAATGACTTGTGTCATGCACAAAGTAGATGTCCTAACCGACTTGCCAAAACTATAGTTTGTTCACAAGAAATTTGTGGAGTGGTTGAAAAACGAGTTTTAATGATTCCAACCTAAGTGTATGTAAACCTTCGACTTCTGTATGTTCCGTGTCATATTCGACAACATAGCTGATTCTGGAATTGAATCTGGACCCTAAACCATCTACAGCAATGGGCTTTTTCTCAAGATGTCTTTCTTCAATTCCCTCGGTTCTCCTCTCCTTCCCGCTTTCTCAAACTGCATTGGAGGAGAACACCTACGGTCCGTCCCCTTGCACCTTCTCCTCCAATGTGTTTGAAGAAGGAGGTGAAGAGAGAGGACTTGAGGAAACATGAAAGAAAGAGCCCAACTCTTCTACCGCATCTCAGGGATTGTGGTTATTCCAGAAGGTATCGAATCGAACTCGTTCTACCCAGAGACGACCAAAACCACCTATGCTGGTGAGTATAATTTAGTAGCTCCGAACCAACTCAGCTTGAACACTATTAGAGCGGGAATAAGAAGTGCTCCATTTGTAATTGTCAAAGGAGAGGAGAAACAGGTGTTTAAGCTCTCTGAGACTGAAGGAACAGTGGATTTGTGGGGAACAGCTCTGTGAACAAAGCCAAGAGAGAGAACCAAGAGAGAACAGCAGTGTTCCAATGTTTTTCAACAATCGTGTACCATACCTCGTTTAACTTTCATTCGTGACCAATTATATTTTTTTAAATCATGACGTAATGCAATAGTTTCCTTGGCCATCATCCATTTTGTTTTCACCTGCATGTAGTCCCTTAATATCATTGTTCATAATGACAAGAAGATTAGTTTAAGGAATAGCCAAAATGGAGATTGAGACACACGTGCAAAACAAAGATAAATTTAACAATGGCGTGTTTAAGAAAACTACATTGACGCTATTTCGATCCAATTTGCAGCTTTTTTTTCCCTCAACGTCCCTTGACTGTCACGCTTGCTGTGCATGTGATTATAGTGGTGAGGATCTGTTAAGAAGGAACAGTGTGGAGGGAGGTCCCTTGAGTATCCTGGCAGATGTTTGCATTCAGGAGGACGGTATGTGAGGCTTGGGCATTTTACCCCCTAGAGGAAAAGCCTGTTCTGACTACTCAGGTGTTGGAATAGCTGGAACTGAGGCTGTTTTAGTACAATACAAGACACTTTTGTTACTAGCCCCGTAGAGAGTAAAATAAGTCACTATGGGAGACAGGGCAGATTTCTGGGTATGTGGCTGTTGATCTGTCTTTCACTTTACACACATTTGGTGTCTCCAAAAAGATGGCCAGATTAAATTGACATATCGTTGCCAAGAAAACAAACGATTGGGTTTGTTCCACAAAAAGGTTGTTTGGTTTACTATGCCTATTCAGTTCCTTCTATGACCATCACTTTCCATATTTAAGTGTCTGTTCTTGTTGCCAATACCCAGGTAACATCCATGGTGCATTCATTCCCCTGATTCTGTTGAAAAAGCGTTTCTTAAGCAAACGGATCAAACGGATCAAAAACGGGGATAAACATAGCTGAATTTGTCGAAAAGAAACCCATGTTTGCAACTGTTGGACTAATGATTACACCCTATATCAGCTAGATGTAGGCAAGAGTGTGCAAGGCAGAATTTAATGTCACTGTCTGTCACCTCAAATCTGTCTCTCGACCTGTGTGCACCTACGTTGCAGACGTTCACTCATAGGCTAGGTTGTAGCAACCTCATGATGGGTATAGGGAAAATGTTTGTATCATATAGTAGCTTAAACCTATCGATATTACATTGAACTGGGTGAATGGAATATGAATGAGAGTCATCCAATATGCTATAATAGTAAGAAGGACATGATCAGGAAAAATAATCGTCCTCCCTCATCTTTAACGGCACTGACCGCCACTGCACTATGCTGTGTAAATTATCATGAATTGAAATGTTTTCATAGCGATTTCTTTATTCGCCAAGCATCATCCTATCAAGCCAAACTTATAATTTGGGTCAGGGCAAGGAGAATCTTAGACTGACTCTGTGTCACCACCCCTGTCGTTAGTTACCCTTCCCGGGCATCCCAAGAGAACAAGTCCTCACCCTATAGTGTTACATTCACTTGGTAAATCGTGCACACTCCTGTGCCCACATTCGCAATCTCTAACCTTGGCCCACCTGCTTGTGTGTCACTGCTGTCAAGAGGGGCTGTGAACCTGACCTAGTGGGGGCGGGGCCTTGACCAAGGGGTGACCGTTTCAATGGCGATACACACACTATCCGCTCAGGGTTACCCCTTCATCCCTATAGCGAAAGAATATGCACTCTCTCACCTCACCACCTATGTTTTTTCATTTCTGTTTTTGATGTGTGGAACAGAGGTTAGGAGCAAATGAACAGCAGGATAAGCACACTGGCTGGCCAGGGGCCTGCTATATGGAAACGTGCTACTCTACATCTAACTGTTGAACTCTTAAACCAGTACGACCCAACACACACCCCGAGAGATGATTTGTATCGATGTTGATGTCCTCTTGCGAAACTTCTTTGAAACGGTTGACATTTGTTATTCTATTTCAGCGTTGTTGTAACAGTAGAGAGTCTGCTCGACATTCAGTGGATGGTTCTATATGTGCACATGTCGTCCCGCTCAATTATTATTTGGTTCCATGCATTAATACACTCTTAGACAAAAGGGTTCCTTGAGGACAGGTAGGGGTTTGGGGTCGGGTTCTATGTAGAACCTTTGTAGAATAAAAAGTGTTTTCCTACAGGGACAATCCTAAGAGCCCTGCCAGGTTATAGCACTAAGAGTGTAGGAGGTAACCACATAGATGACACACAATAGCGTTCAACAAAAATGACTTCTCAGAGAAGCGTACAAGTAAGAGGACATAATGCGTGTTTTTCACCTCCGCTGCCAACTCTCACATCACTCCTCTCACGAGGATGGAGAGATGGATAGCACGTCCTCCACTCTTCTGTGGTGAGAAGAGAGGAGAGGAGGTGAGAGCTACATATTGGATCAGTGTTTCCAAACACAATCAATCTTTGTTTGAACAAATGTTTAGCAGATGGCTCTGAGTTTTTGACAAGGGGCCTCCCACGTAGCTCATTGACTCTCTGTCATATCTCTACAATGGATTGTTATGAGTAGAGATCTATTGAGAGAAGACAAAGCTGTGTGCAGTTCAAAAAGGAATGGTTACTGTGTTATGGGCATCATTATTATCTAAAACCTGAGATACTTGCAGTTTAACAACAGCTAGTTATTCACCTGTCATAGAAATACAATGAATTTTGTGTAAAAACAGTACAAGCGTAAAATTGGCATGCTCTATATGACCAGCGTATAAAGCTCATGAGCCACAAAGCATTTTGTAATTCACATAGATTTGAGAAGAAATTCAGGGTGGGAGGGACCGAAGGTAAGTCCAGAGGAGAGGTAGAAGATGACAATCTCTATCAATTCTCTCCATCAGTTATTAACTGTCCTCAGCTGGATATCCTCCAAACTGCTTTGCCACTCAGTCATATGTGGCTCTGAAATCTCCTTATCGCCAATGTCCACCTGTCTGGCTCAGCAGTCTGTCTTTGGCCCGCTGTCCAACCATTACTGGCACAGTAGGGTCTGTTAAGCAGGTATGAGCGACAGCCGCCTCTACTGCTCTAGCAAAACTTTGAAAAAGGCAACAATGGTAACTACCACATACTGTAACTGCCATTTTGGTTCGAGGTAGACTTGGCTCAAGTTGAAAAGGTGGGAAAGCAAACAGTTAAAAACACAGTACCGATGTAGCGGAGGCAAATAACACATTGGTATAATGAAGGAATGTCTTGCCTCTTTTGGTCTGACTTTGATGATATTCAGTACCATCTCAGGCATGAATACCTGAAAAAAGATTACACTTACAAAATCATCCTACCTAGGTAATTTTTTGTTTAAATAGTCTTACTATAACCCTGCTTTTGTGGTTCCAGATTTAATAGAACTTTGTAAGCAAATATCACCCAAAATGTGATTTACTTAACCCCCACATTTACTTGCCCTCTCTGTAAGTGTAACGGCTACTGTTCCCCCCTCAGGACAAGGCTGGCATGCAAGTGGCAAACACTGCCACCACGTCGCCACCCGTTAAGGCAGCTTCTCACACATCTTCTCGGATTGACTCGGCGAATTAAACTTGTTTACCCGGATTCCTCCTGTCCTCCCTCCGATGTATCCCTCCGAACAGAATGAGGTCAGACGTGCATTAGGAGACATACAGGGGGAGATCAGCAAGATTAGATTAGTTGAAGCGCTTCGCAAGGCCACCGTTTTGACAATGCATATCCCCGAGCCACCCGGTGATGGCTACTCGGTTAGCTGCTCCCGACGTTGCCGAAACAATGTGTTGATTTGAATTTCCTGTTGCTGGACGCTCTGTGTCCATACAGTTTATAGAAATAAACGTGTCATTGCGTTGGGGTTAAATTCATTCCGGCCCCCACTATTTTAGATTAAGTCAAAAGAGGGAAAGGCAGAAAAACATGGCAATGACCTCTAAGCTTAGGCCTCTGCGGTTCATGTACGTAGCACCAAGTTCAAGTCACTAATGCGTGTCACTAATGTGGATGTGGCGGCGTTCAATTCTATTGTCGGTTTCACTCTGGAACATTCTGCATTTGGAAAAGGAACACAACGATAGTTTGACCTTTGGAGGTGTCTAAAAAAACAAGTGCTCTCTTATGTTACCATGAAACACAGCCAAAAGGAATGAACTGTATTGCACTCTATCACTATGCTTGTGTAACCTTTGAACCCTTTAACATGTGTGATTACAGCAAAGTGATGTGGGGTGTGGGTGTGTGTAGCTATGGGAATGCGTCGCCAGATCTCATGTCCTTTGCACAACCAACTTGGCTTTCCTACCCAGGAAAAACTTGCTTTGCATCCGTTGCATCCTTCCAATCTTTTGTTTGTTTTCCTCTAAAGAGAGATTTGTCAGGGCCTTTTGTCTTCCTATCCCATCTCTTTTGTTCTCTACCCCCCTTTTGATTCCTCGGGATCGAGGAGGAAAACCATGATTGTATAGCCTCAGGTAAAGATTTGGTAGGTTTACATATCAAAGCTGCTCATTTTTTCTCTCTCTCCCTGTCTCTCAGTTTCACAGAAGATTGTTTTGCCTTACCGCACGAGAAGAGCAAATCCGCCGAAACAAAAGGGATTATCCGCGCTCTGACGGCGTTGTCTTATTTATCTGTTTTAACTCCTTGCCAGGGTGACATGTCAGTGTCATGACAACCCTACACGATGCACACAAGGTAAACATGTGAACAAAACAGGGTATTTGCAAGTGGCAAAGCAAGTGAATGCTCTCTCAACTGATTGTCTGGTTCCGTTTGGAGTTCTCTCGGTTTCCTAATATTTCTATTGTGTTGAGTAAGAAGTTTGCCTTCAATAAAATATATCTCATATTGGAGAAATGATTTGTATCGAAGGCCGCAAACCACTGACATATCCTTAACTTCTGTTATGTGTAGCAGTTGACAAACAACATTTTGTTATTTGGGACGAATTAACTTGATATTCTCACAGAAATGATTGATTTCCATTGAGTGCTGTAATGAACATGACCCTGGAGGTTGAATTTGCTCTGTTAGGAGAGGGGAGCTTAAGGCAGAGACAATGCTACTGATGGGGGCCATCCGCGAGCACATGTTGCAATCTGGAGCAGCATCACTGAGGGGACTAAATGGACATGACAGTTATTGAATAGAGTCATCATGCGCTTCTACCCTGATGCTCCGTAATGCACAGCATCTTTTAGTATTGTTGCCCGTAACTCGGTGAGAGCAGAAGGCTATAGAAGAAGGGACGTGAAAAGGAGGAGTCCGACTGTAAGAATGGGGGAGAGAGATAGAGGGTAAGCAAATGTAGCATGATGGGGACGGACGAAAGGAGGATAACCGTTGAATCGGAACTGTATATCTACTGTCCGATGTCTTAAAAATACTATACTGTTATACATATACATGCTGAACATATACTGTATGTTTCTAGATATATGTATGTATACATCAAATACTGTATATTGAAAAGGCATCAAACAAAGTTCCTCACCCTTGTGCCATCCTCTTGATCATCAACCTCAGACTTATATATGGACTTTTTCTTGAAATGATCCTCATCAGAAGTTGAAACCCACGCCTACTCTGTCTACACTTGACACTTACATGTGACTTCTGCTATCCGAATATGAAGATCACGTTGAAAAGACAGGTCGGATTGTGTTCAGATCTGACTGACCACTTCAGGTGGTGGTCAGGGACGTATTGTGTTTGGATTTCTCCTCAATCTGGATGCAATCAGGCTACTGAAAGCACATACAGTGAGCGACGTTATCAGCACTCTGACCACAAGTCTCCATAAAACTTGTGTCTTGGGAGCGAGGGGCACCTTTTTTTAATTTAACATTAGAGGAAATATGTTCCTTGTCTGTGAGTAACGTTTTTTCTGTCTTCATAAATGGTTTTGAGCTTATTTAGAAAGAAAGAGTTAGGCTAACCTGTTGGCAATGCCCTTCATTTTTCTAGCTAGCTTGCTTGCTAGTTTTCTCCAGTAGTTAGCTACTGCCCTCAATAGTTGTTGGCTACTGCCATGTTGTTCTGTTATTATCAGATTTAGACTGTTTCACCGTTTGCAGAATGCATACTGGCATTTGAATATAGTGCTGGAAAAGGGAATCCGGACACAATGTGGACACGGTATATATTTAAATGTAGGTGTAGACACATGATGTGTCCGGGATTCCATCATCAGAACTTCACGTTCAGAATACAAAAGCTGCATTAACTGTCAAGTCTAGACATAGCCATTGAGTATTCCATGGGACCTGTCACCTCTCTTTCCATCAAAACACAGCGACTAGAGAGAGAGAGAGAGAGAGAGAGAGAGAGAGAGAGCGCATGAGCGACGTGGGAGAATTAGAGGGAGCATACTTAAGCTCACACAGGACACAAGATAAGACAGGATAATTACACCAGATAGGACAGCTTGACCCTAGAACCCCTACACACAGACTATTGTAGCATAGATACTGGAGAATAAGATGGAGGGGGGGCTCAGCCCCCATACCACTAGAGGGATATCAAGAGACCACCAACTTACTACCCTGAGACAAGGCTGAGAATAGCCCACAAAGATCTCCCCTATCGCACAAGCCCGAGGGAGCGCAAAACCGGACAGTAAGATCACCTCAGTGCCTCAACCCACTCAGGTTGATTATAGCAAAAAAAAAGCCTGGCATGACCTGACACACCCCTGCTAGGGACGGCATGGGAGAACACTAGTAAACCAGTAACTCAACCCCTGTAATAGGGTCAGAGGCAGAGAATCCCAGTGGAGAGAGGGGAGCTGGCCAAGCAGAGACAGCAAGTGTGGTTCGTCCCTCCAGTGCCTTGCCGTTCACCTTCGCACCGCTGGTCCAGACTACACACTATCATAGGACCTACTGAAGAGAATAGTCTTCAGTGAAGCCTTAAAGGTTGAGACTGAGTCTGCCTCTTTCCCATGGATAGGCAGACCATTCCATAAAAATTGAGCTCTATAGGAGAAAGCCATATCCCCAGATGTTTGCTTAGAAATTCTAGGGAAACAAAGGAGGCCCGAAGAGTTTTGTATACATTATTTGTCCTTAGGAAGGCAGTCCTTTTTATAAATGAGGAATGAGAGATTCGATATAGGTCAATCGTTTTTTTTATTTTTAAGGTTTGGCTTTTATTTACTTTTGTACACATCTGGAGGATAGTTAGCTGTTTATTATGTTCATAGGAAGGTCAAGCACAGGAAGTATCTCTTTCAAGGCGAGACCCAAATGCAGACACAGGAGGCCGATGTTTGAGCTCCGATATTTATTATACCATAAGTGGTGGGCAAAAGGCAGGTGGGGGACAGGCGACAGTTCGTAAACCAAGTCCAAGTCCAACCAGTACCAGACGATAGGCAGGCTCGAGGTCAGAACAGGCAGGGGTTCAGTGATCAGGTCCGAGTCCAAACAGTACAAGGGGATAGGCAGGCTCGAGGTCAGAACAGGCAGGGGTTCAGTGATCAGGTCCGAGTCCAACCAGTACCAGACGATAGGCAGGCTCGAGGTCAGAACAGGTAAGGGTTCAGTGATCAGGTCCGAGTCCAAACAGTACCAGACGATAGGCAGGCTCGAGGTCAGAACAGGTAAGGGTTCAGTGATCAGGTCCGAGTCCAAACAGTACAAGGGGAAAGGCAGGCTCGAGGTCAGAACAGGCAGAGTGGTCAGGCAGGCAGATACGGCGTCAGGACAGGCAAGGGTCAAAGCCAGGAGGGCCAGGAAAAAACAGAGACTGGAAAAAATAGAAGCTAGGAGAACCGCTTCCTCTACCCTACCTGACACCCTGGACCCACTTCAATTTGCATACCTCCCCAATAGATCCACAGACGATGCAATCGCCATCGCACTGCACACTGCCCTATCCCATCTGGACAAGAGGAATACCTATGTAAGAATGCTGTTCATTGACAATAGCCCAGCCTTCAACACCATAGTACCCTCCAAGCTCATCATCAAGCTTGGGGTCCTGGGTCTGAACCTCGCCCTGTACAACTGGGTCCTGGAGTTGCTGACGGGCCGCCCCCCAGGTGGGAAGGTAGGAAACATCACCTCCACAGCGCTGATCCTCAACACTCCCTGTTCACCCATGACTGCCAACAAGTTTGCAGATTACACAACAGTAGTAGGCCTGATTACCAAAAATGACGAGACAGCCTACAGAGAGGTGGTGAAAGCCCTGGTGGAGTGGTGCCAGGAAAATAACCTCTACCTCAACGTCAACAAAACGAAGGACCTGATAGTGGACTTCAGGAAACAGCAGAGGGAGCACTCCACCATCCACATCGACGGGACCGCAGTGGAGAATGCGAAAGCTTCAAGTTCCCCGGCGTACACAACACTAAAAATCTGAAATGGTCCACCTCAGGAGGCTGAAGAAATTAGGCTTGGCCCCTTAGACCCTCACAAACTTTTACAGATGCACAAATGACACAGTCCTGTTGGGCTGTATCACTGCCTGTTTATGGCAACTGTACCGCCCGCAACCATAAGGCACTCCAGGGGGTGGTGCGGTCTGCCCAACGCATCACCGGGGGCACACTGCCTGCCCTCCAAGACACCTACAGCACCCGATGTCACAGAAAGGCCAAAAAGATCATCAAGGACATCAAACACCTGAGCCACGCCCTGTTTACCCCGCTACCATCTGGAAGGCGAGGTCAGTACAGGTGAATCAAAGCTGGGACCGAGGGACTGAAAAACAGCTTCGTTCTCAAGCGATTAGGGTTACTTAACCCTCCACCTTAGACATGAAATCACTGGTAATTTTAATAATGGAACACTAGTCACTAATGTTAACACAATGCTTTACTCATTTCATATGTATATATTGTATTATATTCTACTGTATTTTAGTCAATGCCACTCTGAAATTGTTGGTCCTAACATTTCTATATTTCACAATTCCATTCTTTTTTTACTTTTGGATCTGTGTGTATTATTGTGAATTGTTAGATACTACTGTACTGTTGGAGCTAGGAACACAAGCATTTCGCTACACCCGCAATAACATCTGCTAAATACAGTATGTGTATTTGAGTCACATACATAATGTGACCAATACATTTTGATTTGGATAGGGTCACTCGTGTAACCAGGAGGAGAGGCCTCTAAACACAGTAAATGTATTTTGCTTGTGCCATGTTTCAGTCAGGCCAATCACATCAAGTTTATGATCAGTGACTAGCTCATTGACTATGACTGCCTTGGAAGTGAGGGATCTAATATGAAATAGTCTTTTTTTGAGATGTGAGGTATTATCACAATCCCTTTCAATAGGAAAGGAGCTCTTATTCCAGTGGGATTGGAAAGCGAACACAGCCATGTTTAGTTTCCCCCTACCTATATTGAGGCACAGACACGTCTCAATGGGGTCAACTGAGCTGAGTACACTGACTGTGCTAGGAGCAGACTCCACTAAGCTGGCTGCCTGGCCTGCACCGTGCTGCCTGGCCTGTTCCCTATCTCATTGTAAAGCTAGAAGAGTTAGAGCCCTGTCTATGTGTCACGCCCTGACCTTAGAGATCCTTTATTTTCTCTATTTGGTAGGTCAGGGTGTGACAACAACATTTCTTTGTTGGCCGAGTATGGTTCCCAATCAGAGGCAGCTGTCTATCATTGTCTCTGATTGGGGATCATACTTAGGCAGCCCCTTTTCCCACCTTCAGTTGTGGTATCTTGTCTTTGTGTGTTGCATGTGTTGCACTCCTAGCTATACGTTCGTTGAGTTGGTTATTGTTTTTTTGGTGGAACATTTCAAATTAAAGAAAATATATGCCTATCACGTTGCACCTTGGTCTTCATTTCACGACGGACGTTACAATATGTTGATAGATATGATGAGAGCATCCCTCCAACTAGGATGGAGTCTGTCACTCCTCAGCAGACCAGGCTGGGTCCGGTTTGTGGAGGATTCCCAGAAAGAGGGCCAGTTATCTACAAATTCTACCTTTTGGGAGTGGCAGAAACCAATTCAGCTGTACGAGTCTGCTGTAGAGCTCACCACTCCCACTAAATGGGAGAGGGCCATAGACAATTATCTTTCTAGCTAAGTTACATGCTGAAGTTATATTTCACTTGGTGACCTCTGACTGTTTCATCATAACATTGTTGGTGCCAATGTGGATAACAATATTCCTATACAGTGCATTCAGAAAGTATTCAGACCCCTAGACTCTTTCCACATTTTGTTACGTTACAGCCCTATTCTAAAGTTGATTAAATAATGTCAATCTACACACAATACCCCTTAATGATGAAGTGAAAACAAGTTTTGGGGCATTTTTGGAAATGTATTAAAAAAAGAAATACCTTATTTACATACAGTTGAAGTCTGAAGTTTACATACACTTAGGCTGGAGTTTTGGCAAGTCGGTTAGGACATCTACTTCATGCATGACACAAGTAATTTTTCCAACAATTGTTTACAGACAGATTTTTTCAAAATAATTCACTCTATCACAATTCCAGTGGGTCAGAAGTTTACATACACCAAATTGACTGTGCCTTTAAACAGCTTGGAAAATTCCACAAAATTATGTCATGACTTTAGAAGCTTCTGATAGGCAAATTGACATCATTTGAGTCAATTGGAGGTGTACCTGTGGATGTATTTCAAGGCCTACCTTCAAACTCAGTGCCTCTTCGCTTGACATCATGGGAAAATCAGAAAAATAAATCAGCCAAGACCTCAGAAAAAAAATTGTAGACCTCCACAAGTCTGGTTCATCCTTGGGAGCAATTTCCAAATGTCTGAAAGTACCAAGTTCATCCTACAAACAATAGTATGCAAGTTTAAAGCAGTAGCTGTCATACCGCTCAGGAAGGAGACGCATTCAGTCTCCTAGAGATGAACGTACTTTGGTGTGAAAAGTGCAAATCAATCCCAGAACAATAGCAAAGAACCTTGTGAAGATGCTGGCGGAAACAGGTACAAAAGTATCTATATCCACAGTAAATTGAGTCCTATGTCGACATAACCTGAAAGGCCGTTCAGCAAGGTCACTGCTCCAAAACCGCCATAAAAAAGAGAGATACGGTTTGCATCTGCACATGGGGACAAAGTTCTGACTTTTTGGAGAAATGTCCTCTGGTCTGATGAAACAAAAATATAACTGTTTGGCCATAATGACCATCGTTATGTTTGGAGGAAAAAGGGGGACGCTTGCAAGCCGAAGAACACCATCCCAACCGTTAAGCACGGGGTTGGTATTATCATGTTGTGGCAGTGTTCTGCTGCAGGAGGGAAGGTGCAGTTCACAAAATAGATGGCATCATGAGGCAGGAACATTATGTGGATATATTGAAGCAACATATAGAACATTTGTGGGCAGAACTGAAAAAGTGTGTGTGAGCAAGGAGGCCTACAAACCTGACTCAGTTACACCAGCTCTGTCAGGAGGAATGGGCCAAAATTCACCCAACTTATTGTGGGAAGCTTGTGGAAGGCTACCCAAAATGTTTGACCCAAGTTAAACAATGTAAAGGCAATGCTACCAAATACTAATTGAGTGTACATTAACTTCTGAACCATTGGGAATGTAATGAAATAAATAAAAGCTGAAATAAATCATTCTCTATACTTTATTCTTACATTTCACATTCTTAAAATAAAGTGGTGATCCTAACTGACCGGGACTTTTTACTAGGATTTGTGAAAAATATTTGGCTAAGGTGTATGTAAACTTCCGACTTCAACTGTAAGTATTCAGATCCTTTGCCTTGAGACTCAAAATCGAGCTCAGGTGCATCCTGTATCCATTGATCATCCTTGAGATGTTTCTACAACTTGATTGGAGTCCACCTGTGGTAAATGCAATTGATTGGACATGATTTGGAAAGGCACACACCTGTCTATATAAGGTCCCACAGTTCACAGTCTATGTCATGGCAAAACCAAGCCATGTGGTCAAAGTAATTGCTCGTAGAGCTCCGAGACAGGAATGTGTTGAGGCACAGACCTGGGGAAGTGTACGAAAACATTTAGACAGCATTGAAAGTCCCCAAGAACACAGTGGCCACCATTCTTAAATGGAAGAAGTTTGAAACCACCAAGACTCTTCCTAGAGCTGGCCGCCCGGCCAGACTGGGCAATCGGGGAGAAGGGCCTTGGTCAGAGAGGTGACCAAGAACCCAATGGTAGAACCATCTTGAAGGACAACCATCTCTGCAGCACACCACCAATCACTTATTTTTAGTAGAGCGGACAGACAGAAGCCACTCCTCAGTAAAAAGGCACATGACAGATTGCTTGGAATTTGCCAAATGTCCCCTAAAGTACTCTCAGACCATGAGAAACAAGATTTCTCTGGTCTGATGAAACCAGTTTGAACTCTTTGGCCTAAATGCCAAGCGTAACGTCTAGAGGAAACCTGGCACCATTCCTAAGGTGAAGCATTATGGTGGCAACATCATGCTGTGGATGTGTTTTTCAGTGGCAGGAACTGGGAGACTAGTCAGGATCAAGGGGAAGATGAATGGAGCAATGTACAGAGAGATCCTTGATGAAAACCTGCTCCAGAGATCTCAGGACCTCCGACTGGGGCAAAGGTTCACCTTCCAACAGGACAACGATCTTAAGCATACAGCCAAGACAACGCAGGAGTGGTTTAGGGACAAGTCTCTGAATGTCCTTGAGTGGCCCAACCAGATAAAACATCTCTGGAGAGACCTGAAAATAGCCTTGCAGGGACGCTCCCCATCCAACCTGACAGAACATGAGAGGATCTGCAGAGAAGAATGGGAGAAACACCACAAATACAGGTGTGCCACCCTTCTAGCATCATACTCAAGAAGACTCGAGGCTGTAATCGCTGCCAAAGGTGCTTCAACAAAGTACAGAGTAAAGGGTCTGAATACTTATGTAAATATAATATTTAATAAAAAAAGAAATGAAATACACATTTGCAAACATTTCTAAAAACTTGCTTTTGCTTTGTCATTATGCTATTGTGTGTGGATTGATGAGGGAACTAATCAATTTAATCCATTTTAGAATAAGGCTGTAATGGAAGAAAATTTTGAAAAAGACAAGGGGTCTGAATACATTCTGAATGCACTGTACCATTTACACTCACCAGTTTTAGCCTCAGCCAGCATCCTCTTCAGATAAGCCTTTAGTTCGATAGCCCTGCCCCCGGTAAACAATGTATGATCACCTGGATGATTATTTTTATGTCCAAAATTATACTCTCCCTAACGTTGACACAGTATGAAGGGACATTAGGGGTGGGGAGGAACGAGGAGCCTCGACCGTAGCCACACCCACTATAAGGACTTGGGCGATTTTGCAAATTTGCAGAATCCTTTCCAAAAATGTCCATGTTCTCATGAGGGAATAAACAGGTAGGGATTCAGGAAATATGCTTTAAAACAGCACATTTGTCTCTCAACCCCATGGCAAAATTGGAAGAATTGCATGACATGAGAAATACAATTGCTAAATCTTTTTTCCCATGGAAAGAAGTCTAGATTTGCAGAGAACTTTCTTTAAAACTGCAACATTTTCTCTACACCGCATGGCAAAATGTGTAGAATTGCAGACAATTAACTCTAAAATGGTCAAATATTTTGCTCTTAAAAAACTTCTCTAGGGTAGGGGGCACTATTTTCACCTCTGGATGAAAAGCGTTCCCAAAGTAAACTGCCTGCTACTCAGGCCCAGAAGCTAGGATATGCATATAATTGGTAGATTTGGATAGAAAACACTCTAAAGGTTCCAAAAGTTTCCAAAAAATAATGGCTGTGAGTATAACAGAATTGATTTGGCAGGCGAAAACCTTAGAAAAATCCATCCAGGAAGTAGGATTTTTTTATTTTGTAGGTTTTCTATTCAATGCCATTACAGTATCCATTGACTTAGGACTCAAATTGCAGTTCCTATGCAGTTCCTATACTAGATCAACAGTCCTTAGAAATTGTTTCAGGCCTATATTCTGAAAAATGAGGGAGTAAGACCAATCTGAATGACTAGACCCTAAAGTGTCACAGAGCTTTTTCATGCTCAATCCCAAGAGCACGCCCTCCTTGTTTACCTTTTATATTGACGACGTTATTGTCCGGTTGAAATACTATCGATTATTTAGGCTAAAAACAACCTGAGGATTGAATATAAATGTTTTCCATGTTTCTATGAACTTTACGGATACAATTTAGATTTTTTTGTCTGCCTGTTGTGACTGCGTTTGAGCCTGTGGATTACTGAAGAAAACACGCAAACAAAACTGAGGTTTTTGGATATAAATAGAGACTTTATCCAACAAAACAAACATTTATTGAGTAAATGAATGTCTTCTGAGTGCAACCATATGAAGATCATCAAAGGTAAGTGATTAATTTTAGCTCTATTTCTGACTTGTGTAACTCTTCTACTTGGCTGGTTACTGTTTGTAATGATTTGTCTACTGGGTGATGTTCTCAAATAATCGCATGGTATGCTTTCGCCATGAAGCCTTTTTGAAATCTGATTCCGTGGTTGGATTCAAAAGAAGTTCATCTTTAAACCAATGTGTAACACTTGTATGTTTTCAGAATATTTATAATAAGTATTTCTGTTTTTGAATTTGGCGCTCTGCAATTTCACTGGATGTTGGTCAGTTGGGACGCTACCGTCCCACGTACCCTAGAGAGGTTTTAAGGTGGGGGAAAATAAAATGTTGGTTAGGGCCACCAAAAGGCCAGGGCTAAATGTGTGAGTATGGATGTGGGTACGCACACCCGTGAGCCACTGCTGCCCCCAATGATGAGTTCAGATTTTTTTGTGCACCAACTGCCATCAAAGGTGTCTATCCCTGCTCTAAGCAATGTTTCTATTTGTGTTATTATGCTTGTGTTTATCCGTTGAGGCATTTGTGTATCTGTTGAGGCATGTGCGTGTGTGTGTGGGTTTGCGTTATTTGGGCCAAGCCATCAGATGGCAATCGGGGGCAGCATGCTTGGATGGTTGGCCCGGTTACCACGACAATCAACTGGGTGACGTTGCTGATGCTCCTATTATCATAGCCTGCGGGTCATTAGGAAATGGTTCTTCATACTCTCAATAACCAAATTAACCTCATATTATTATTGTTTGAAGGACATGACAGGTGTTGGGCTTTCTTAATGATGTAAGGCCAGCAGGGATCCACTATAGCACTAGAAAATGATGTGGTTCCTTATTTGATGAGACGCTATTGGATATAATCCAACAATGCTACATTGCGGGACCATTTCGTTGGGTAGAAAATATATTGTATAAATATGTTGCGTGTAGAAGAAGCTAAAAGATAGAGAGAGAAAATGAGGAGTATAACAGGTGAGGGTGATGAGGAGAGATTGTGACAGGGAGGGAACAAACAAAGAATTAGAGGTAAAGCTAAGATGAGAGGAAATAAAAGTAAAACATGAAAAGATAGGAAAGAGAGAAAAGAGAAAATGTTTGCAGATTACAAATGGTGTTTATTTGCAAAACCTAATCGAGTCATTTAAAAAAACGGTGGATTCCTATTTTGTGTTTCATTGTACTAGAAAACAGAATTTGTCAATACTGGACTCGGGACACAATTCAATGAAGCTTCATATAATTCCCCCCCTTCAAAACCCAAGAGGCTGACTCAAGAATTTGGCATCAGTTGGCAAGGCAATATCAAACTATGAGTTTTTCTCCCTCCAAATTTTCTGTCACGTTTTTAGAATTTGCAGTTTTCAATGCAACAGACTCCGGGTGGTGTATTGGAGCAAGGCAGATGGAATTTGGTGAAATGATGAAAAGAGGGTTTGACAGATTAGCACATGGGAGAACAGAGATTAGAACTACATTTAAAACAACCTTTTCCCTGGAAATTTAGAGCCTGTGTCAATTGGGAATCACATTGATTGGATGCTGCGTTGATTGGATGCTAGCGTAACGAATACAGAATAGCTCATTATTTGGATTGAATGCAGCGAAATGGACATTCTTTACAATAAAATATCTGTTGTTGGGATGCTTTTTTCTCCATGGACATGGGCAGTGTTGAGGAAGCTACTCTGAAAAGATAGTTTACCAAGCTACAAATTACTTCACACTGGAAGAAGTTATTCTACACTAAAGCTACCCTTAAGAGAAACATAGTATACTTCACTAAAGTTACTTTTAAAAAGTTGTTCACTACACTACAAACTATATGAAAATGTATCAAATTTAAATCTAAAACATCATAGAATACAAATTGCAAGGTCAGATCAATCATGTTAACAGAATGTGTAATTTATTCTATTAAACACAAAAACAATGTTTAAAATGAGAATAAGGCAGGTCTGATGCCAAAAAAGAAAGGAAATGATTGCGTACTCCACACTAGTGGAGGCTCCTCAGAGGAGGAAGGGGAGGACCATCATCAGTGAGTTTCAGAAAAATAAAAAGTGAAACATTAATAAAAGTCATCGTTTTTAGATAGAAATATACTGAATATATTCACACCACCAAGTAATCGATTTAAACATACTGTTTTGCAATGAAGGTCTACAGTAGCCTCAACAACACTCTATAGGGTAGCACCATGGTGCAGCTGAAAGACAGCTAGTTTCATTCCTCCTCTGGTTACATTGACTTCAATACAAAACCTAGAAGACTCCTGGTTCACTAACACAGTAATTATGTCAACTTCCGGAGGACTTCCTCAAACCTCTCAGAGCTCTTGCAGCATGAACTGACATGTTGTCCACCCAAGGATCAGATAATTAATCTATGTACTTAAAAAATAAGTTGTTGACTCAGAGAGTTTGAGCAAATTACAGTTTGAACAAATGAATTTCTTCAAAAATGAAGGAGAAGTGAGCAAGGGAGCTAGCTATAAAAAATATATACAGTACCAGTCAAAAGTTTACACACTCCTACTCAGGTTTTTCTTTATTTGTACTATTTTCTACATTGTAGAATAATAGTGAAGACATCAAACTATGAAATAGCACAAATGGAATCATGTAGTAACCAAAAAAGTGTTTAACAAACCAAAATATATTTTATATTTGAGATTCTTCAAAGTAGCCACCCTCTGCCTTGACAGCTTTGCACACTCTTGGCATTCTCTCAACCAGCTTCACCTGGAATGTTTTACCAACTGTTTTGAAGGAGTTCCCACATATGCTGAGCACTTATTGGCTGCTTTCCCTTCACTCTGCGGTCCAAATCATCCCAAACCAAACATACCTGAATTTGTCTAGTAGAAACTCTCGTTTGCACATGTTGGACTAATAATTACACCCAAGATCAGCTAGATGCAGGCAAGAGTGTGCAAGGTGGTATTAAATGTGTCACTGTCTGTCACCTTGATTACTCACATTTTTCTCTTGACCTGTGCATCTTAAGCTACGCACATTCATAGGCTAGGTTGTAGCAACCTCATGATGGCTATATGGAAAATTTGAGTATCATGTATAAAAATAAAAATTAAAAAAATACATTTATTTAAACGGGTAGGCTAGGTGAGAACAAGTTCTCATTTACAACTGCGACCTGGCCAAGATAAAGCAAAGCAGTGTGACACAGACAACAACACAGAGTTACACATGGAGTAAACAATATACAAGTCAATAACACAGTAGAAAAAAAAGTCTATATACAGTGTCTGCAAAAGGCATGAGGAGGTAGGCAATAAATAGGCCATAGGAGCGAACAATTACAATTTAGCAGATTAACACTGGAGTGATAAATGAGCAGATGATGATGTGCAAATAGAGATACTGGTGTGCTAAAGAGCAGAAAAGTAAATAAAAACAGTATGGGGATGAGGTAGGTAGATTGGGTGGGCTATTTACAGATGGACTATGTACAGCTGCAGCGATCTGTTAGCTGCTCAGATAGCTGATGTTTAAAGTTGGTGAGGGAAATAAAAGTCGATGTTACATTGAGCGAATGGAATATGAATGACTGTCATCCAATATGCTGTCATAGAAATAAGGCCATGCTCATGAAAAAGAATCTTCCTCCCTCCTCTTAAACGGCACCGTCCACCACTGCTTCACACATATTATATTTGAGCACAAAAAGGGGTGTGGTGTTCCTGGAAATAGCGATACCGCTTCATGTCAAAAAAGTAACACACTACTAAGATTTGAATTTTGTTCAACTATCACCAAGCTACCGCAAAATGTAGTTGAATTACTAATTGAACTACATGTCGTTCACTACTCTCCAATACTGGACATGGGCATATGCATTTCATTAAATTAAACAATTTGTTGTTGTTTGAGTGTGTCAGTTGGGGTCATTGAGAGAAATAAAGGACCATGATAGCTACAAAGCTTTCTGGAAACTAAACCGAATCTGTTCCATCAATCAGACCATACACATGACTGACATGCTGATGAAAAACACACCCTACTGTGAACAGTAGGAGATGGGAGAGAGGCCGGATGAGTTTCTATAAGTGGGGCTTGGAGTGAGAAAGGGGAAAGGAAAGAGAGAGAGTGAAAGGATTCTGATAAGCCATTTGAGTTCTTTGGTGCGAGAGGGATCAGGAAGAGAGGAAGTGACTTTTTAGAAAGAGAAGGGCACAAAAAAAAGAATTGGTATGTGGCTTTGGAAGTGAACACTTCATGTGGTGACCTATTATTACCATAGATGTGTTATATTGTTGCTGTGCGTTGATCAATTGGCATGAGGGAGTGACTCGCTAGCCAGCTTTGAAACAGTGCTGGATAGGCTACAAACCAACGTGCTAGATGTAGTTAGTTACTGTCCAATGCAGACTTCTGTTTACAAATCTCCACTGAACACTTTCCCTGGGTCATTCCAGTGATTCAAAACAAAGGTGCAAGAACACCCCCTCACTCCCAGCATGCATTGCAGAGAACCATCCGACCTCCCCATGCGGATCCGAGTTTCCCACAGTCTCCTACACAGCGGATGAGTGAGCAAGACACTGGCAACTGCCCAGGAAATAGTTAGCTGATGCTGTTTATCCTTCATACCAGCAAAACTATACAGCCACAGATAGAGATTTAAAAAAATATATCCTTTAGTACTGGGGGGAGGACAAGGAGAGAGGTGGTAGGGGGTGAGTGAGGGAATCAGTGAGGGGGTGGGGTGAGAGTCTGTGTGTATTGTGAGAGAAAGATGGAGAGACAGAGCAAGAGCAATAGTCTTGTTTCCTTGAGTTGTTATTCTCATTTACAAAAACCCAAGCCTCAAATAAGATGTGGCAGCAGGGGAAGAGAGTCCCGAAGGGCTATGCTGCATTGCAAACACACACAGAGCGAGAGAGAGAAGGCTCAGTAGCCTCATCAACAAACAGTATTCACTGAGTGTATCTGCCAACTACCCCTCTTCATTTGGATGGTGCCTGTCTCTGTTTGCCTCCTGTAGTCATCATCGTTGTGCTAGCCTGAGGGGGAACCCCCCCGGCAAACCCAGTGGTGCCATCCGGCTTCCTTCACTGTTCCATTAGGAAGGTAAGGCCTGTCAATCAGCACACACACAAGGGGGGGGGGGGGGCTGAAACACACTTCTTACACACACTTCCTTGTCTATTAGATGCAGCAGAAGGGAAGGGCAGCTGGAACTGACATTTTTGTAATGGCGAAGAGTCCATGATATTTTTGTGGTGTTTTTACCTGAAAATGTATACTGACGATCACCGTTTTGAGTGTTTCTTCCTTCTGTTCGGTGCATTTTCTGCATCGACTTAGTTCCGTATCTGCCACAATTTACAGTTAGGTAGAAACGTATTTGTAAAACACGCTTGATAGGGACAGAAGTTGAGGCACAGGTTAATATCTCGATAGCAAAGCTTTGCAAAGAAATGGACTTGTTCATGCTTTTCTGTGTACTACGTCTTTACCGAGTTTTGACATTTAACTATGAATGAGTGTGCAAACCAAAGAAGAAGATTTTCTTTTTTTAATCGAACCATCACAAAGATCTACCTTGTCAAATATTCAGCTCACACAGACATCCCAAAACAAAGTTTAAATAAAAAATTGTGGATCTAATCCAAAAGAAAATGGCCTTTCTATATTGTTATACATGTTTACAGGCCTCCACTCTCTCCACCACCACCATGCCTAAAGGGGGGGGGGGCTCAATTTAATTGCGTCGGAACAGAGTACATTACAACATTACAACGGCCAGCCTTTGGGAGTGAGGCCAGATCTCAGCCTGAGAACAATCAGGCACTAACTACACATCACCGTGACAGAGATGCACCTCCTCTCTACCTCTCTGTATTGATTTTCTATCCCATTGTTAATGGTCCCATTAAACACCGTCATCTGGCACTTTACCGTGCCCAGGCCCACTTAGCAATAAAACTCCTCTCCAGACCCATTTTAAAGGCCGGAGAGGGGGTGGAGTGGAGGAAGGAGGGGAGGGAAGGAAGGAAGGGAGTGAGATAATTCACCTGCAGGCTGGACAACAAGGTCATATGACATGTTTTGGGAGATGTCTGCAGTATCTTGCTGAGTGCTGACTTGGCTCGTTGGCAGAGAGAGAGATGATTTGCTAAGGAAGTCAAGTATGTGAATGTATTTTTTGCAGACTGTATCTTAGCACTGGTTTCGAGATAAATTCTGCATGCATTCTTCCATCTGACACTCCAGGTAGACTCGTGCAAATGCTCAAAGTATTTCAATGACTTCAACCCAGAGGCGTGTTCAATGGGGATAACACGGAAGGAAACGGGTATAGGTAGTACCTGAACCTATCTAAGAAAAAAATGCTTGCTTTTGGATTTCATTCGAACGCTTTCTACTGTAACGTGCCGTTTATAAAGTTCGGAGAGTGGAACTTCCACTATAGGAAAGTTAAGACTAGACAGACGACGCATAGAGGAGCTATGTAAAAAGTGTATTTATTCTCTAGAAGCAACCATCTTAATTACTTCACGTGACTGACATGAATTTATAGACACAGGTCTGGCGTTGTTAATTCTCATCCTTACATACGTCCCAATCTCTCTAAGAAACGTCCTTGTTTTTCTAACATAAAACACATTAGGTAGTGGCCTACTTGTTTTAGAAGCAAAATAATTGAATAGTCTATGCATATTGCTGAGATAAATATTATATAACAAAACAAAATATTCCTGTCATGGCTACCTGTGACTGTCATAAATGCAAACAAAATGCAATTGACATTTCATTCGCACAAAATTGCAAACGCAACATTCAGTCCACCTTCACACTTAGTATTTTCTTTTTCTTCAAACCATGAAGACCACTCTCAGTACCATGCGCTGTCGGCATGCATAAAGCAGTCCCATGGTCGTGCAATAGAAGATATCCCCAAGGCCTCTTTCAGTTCCACTTTCATGTGGTCAAAGTCTACACAAACAGTAGCTGGGCAAGTTCTCCCTCTTAGAGTAGGCAGCTCCATCCCGATCCCAACGTGGTAAACCAAGGAGAGCACAGTCCTTCCACGTGCAAGCTCACCAAGCAACAAAAACAGTGACTGGCGGGAGATGCAAAATTCCCCGAAATCCACGAAGCAGGCTACCAGGGTAGGCAATTTCAAATTAAATCAAATGTTATTTTTCATGTGTGCCGAATATAACAGTTGTAGACCTTACAGTGAAATGCTTACTTACAAGCCCTTAACCAACAATTCCGTTTTAAGAATATACCTAAAAAAAGTAAGAGATAATAGTAACAAATAATTAGAGCAACAGTAAAATAACAATAGCGAGGCTAAATACAGGGTATATCAGTACAGAGTTAATGCGCGGGGTCACCGGTGTTGAGTTAATTGAGGTTATATGTACATGTAGATAGAGCTATTAAGGTGACAATGCATAGATAATAACAGAGAGTAGCAGCAATGTAGAAGGGGGGGGGGGTAATGCAAATATTCTGGGTAGCCATTTGATTAGATGTTCAGGAATCTTATGGCTTGGGGGTAGAAGCTGTTTGTAAGCCTCTTGGACCTAGACTTGGCGCTCCGTTACCGTTTGCCATGCAGTAGCAGAAAAAACAGTCTATGACTAGGGTGCCTGGAGTCTTTGACAATTTTTAGGGCCTTCCTCTGCAACCGCATGGTATAGAGGTCCTGGATGACAGGAAGCTTTGCCCCGGTGATGTACTGGGCAGTACGCACAACTTTCTGTAGTGCCTTGTGGTCGGAGGCCGAGCAGTTGCCATACCAGGCAGTGCAACCCATCAGGATGCTCTCATTGTTGCAGCTGTAAAACCTTTTGTGGATCTGAGGACCAATGCCAAATCTTTTCAGTCTCCTGAGGGGGAATAAGTTTTGTCGTGCCTTCTTTACGACTGTCTTGGTGTGCTTGGACCATTTTAGTTTGTTGGTGATGAGAACGCCAAGGATCTTGAAGCTCTCAACCTGCTCCACTACAGCCCCGTTGATGAGAATGAGGGCATGCTCGGTCCTCCTTTTCCTGTAGTCCACAATCAACTATTTTGTCTTGATCACGTTGAGGGATAGGTTGTTGGCCTTGCACCACATGGTCAGGTCTCTGACCTCTTCCCTATAGGCTCTCTCATCGTTGTGGTGATCAGGCCTACCACTGTTGTGTCATTGGCAAATTTAATGATGGTGTTGGAGTCGTGCCTGGCCTTGCAGTCATGTGTGAACAAGGAGTACAGGAGGGGACTGAGCACACACCCCTGAGGGGCCCCCATGTTGAGGATCAGCGTGGCGGATGTGTTGTTACCTACCCTTATCACCTGGGGGTGGCCCGTCAGGAAGTCCAGGGTACAGTTGCAGAGGGAGATGTTTATTCCCATGGTCCTTAGCTTAGTGATGAGCTTTGAGGGCACTATGTTGTTGAAAACGCTGAACTGTAGTCAATGAATAGCATTCTCACATAGGTGTTCCTTTTGTCCAGGTGTGAAAGGGAAGTGTGGAGTGCAATAGAGATTGCATTATCTGTGGATCTGTTGGGGCGGTATGCAAATTGGAGTGGGTCTAGGGTTTCTGAGATAATGTTGTTGATGTGAGCCATGACCAGCCTTTCAAAGCACTTCATGGCTACAGAAACATGTTGGTATTACAGACTCAGACAGGGAGAGGTTGAAAATGTCAGTGAAGACGCTTGCCAGTTGTTCAGCGCATACTCGGAGTAAACGTCCTGGTAATCTGTCGTCCCTGCGGCCTTGTGAATGTTTACCTGTTTAAAGGTCTTGCTCACATAGGCTGCGGAGAGCGTGATCACACACACGCCCGGAAAAGCTGATGCTCTCATGCATGTTTCAGTGTTAATTGCCTCGAAGCAAGCATTGAAGTTATTTAGCTCGTCTAGTAGGGTTGTGTCACTGGGCAGCTCTTGGCTGTGCTTCCCTTTGTAGTCTGTAATAGTTTGCAAGCCCTGCCACATCTGTAACGATTTTCCTCCGTCGAAAGCTAGATACATGTTTAATAACGAAGAAAAAAACGAATAATACAAAAACAACAAACGGAACGTGAAAACCTATACAGCCTATCTGGTGACAACTAACACAAAGACAGGAACAATCACCCACAAACACACAGTGAAACCCGGGCTACCTAAATATGGTTCCCAATCAGAGACAACGATAATCACCTGACTCTGATTCAGAACCGCCTCAGGCAGCCATAGACTTTCCTAGACAACCCTACTCAGCCACAATCCCAATACCTACTAAAACCCCAATACAAAAACACACCACAAAATAAACCCATGTCACACCCTGGCCTGACCAAATAAATAAAGAAAACACAAAATACTAAGACCAAGGCGTGACAACATCCGACTAGCTTTGGAGGTTCGTTGTTTGATGGTTCGTCGGAGGGAATAGCGGGATTTCCACTCCTTGAAAGAAGCATCTCTACCCTTTAGCTCTGTGTGAATGTTGCCTGTAATCCATGGCTTCTGGTATGTACGTACAGTCATTGTGGTGATTACGTCATCGATGCACTTATTGATGAAGCCAGTGACTGATGTGGTGTACTCCTCAATGCCATCGGAATAATCCCAGAGCATCTTCCAGTCTGTGCTAGCAAAACAGTCCTGTAGTGTAGCATCTGCTTCATCTGACCACTTTTTTATTGACAAAGTCATGAGATACTCTACCTCAGGCGAACAAAACCTTGAGACTTCCTTAGATATTGTGCACCAGCTGTTATACATAGGCCGCCACCCCGTGTCTTATCAGAGGCTGCTGTTCTATCCTGCCGATAGACTGTATAACCTGCCAGCTGTATGTTATTAATGTCGTCATTCAGCCACGACTCTGTGAAACATAAGATATTACATTTTTTTATGTCCCGTTGATAGGATATATACGTGCTCTTAGATCGCCCCATTTATTTTCCAACGATTGAACGTTGGCTAACGGTATGGATGGCAAAGGCAGATTAGCCACTCGTCGCCTGATCCTCACAAGGATCTCCGATCTCCTTCCACGAAATCTCTGTTTCTTTTTCCTGCAAATGACAGGGATGAGGACCTGTTCGGGTGTTTGGAGTATATCCTTCCCGCCCAACTTATTAAAGACAAATTATTTGTCCAATTCGAGGTGTGTAATCGCTGTTCTGATGTCCAGAAGCTCTTTTTGGTTATAAGAGACGTAGCAGCAACATTATGTACAAAATAAGTTACAAGCAATGTGAAACAAATAAAAATAGCATGGTCGGTTCAGAGCCAATAAAACGGCAGCCATCCTCTCCAGCCCCATCATCTAAACATGTTTTGGGCTTCAGCATGTTTCATTGAAATGTACAGCTGTGTGTCATCTGCATAGCAGTGAAGGTTGACATTGTGTTTCCGAATCACCAAGAGGTAGCATACAGTGGGGCAAAAAAGTATTTAGTCAGCCACCAATTGTACAAGTTCTCTCACTTAAAAAGATGAGAGAGGCCTGTAATTTTCATCATAGGTACACTTCAACTATGACAGACAAAATGAGAAAAAAAATCCAGAAAATCACATTGTAGGATTTTTTATTAATTGATTTGCAAATTGTGGTGGAAAATAAGTATTTGGTCACCCACAAACAAGTAAGATTTCTGGCTCTCACAGACCTGTAACTTCTTCTTTTAGAGGCTCCTCTGTCCTCCACTCGTTACCTGTATTAATGGCACCTGTTTGAACTTGTTATCAGTATAAAAGACAACTGTCCACAACCTCAAACAGTCACACTCCAAACTCCACTATGGCCAAGACCAAAGAGCTGTCAAAGGACACCAGAAACAAAATTGTAGACCTGCACCAGGCTGGGAAGACTGAATCTGCAATAGGTAAGCAGCTTGGTTTGAAGAAATCAACTGTGGGAGCAATTATTAGGAAATGGAAAACATACAAGACCACTGATAATCTCCCTCGATCTGGGGCTCCACGCAAGATCTCACCCCGTGGGGTCAAAATGATCACAAGAACGGTGAGCAAAAATCGCAGAACCACACGGGGGGACCTAGTGAATGACCTACAGAGAGCTGGGACCAAAGTAACAAAGCCTACCATCAGTAACAAACTACGCCGCCAGGGACTCAAATCCTGCAGTGCCCGACGTGTCCCCCTGATTAAGCCAGTACACATCCCAGGCCCGTCTGAAGTTTGCTAGAGAGCATTTGGATGATCCAGAAGAAGATTGGGAGAATGTCATATGGTCAGATGAAACCAAAATATAACTTTTTGGTAAAAACTAAACTCGTCGTGTTTGGAGGACAAAGAATGCTGAGTTTCATCCAAAGAACACCATACCTACTGTGAAGGATGGGGGTGGAAACATCATGCTTTGGGGCTGTTTTTCTGCAAAGGGACCAGGACGACTGATCCATGTAAAGGAAAGAATGAATGGGGCCATGTATCATGATATTTTGAGTGGAAACATCCTTCCATCAGCAAGGGCATTGAAGATGAAACGTGGCTGGGTCTTTCAGCATGACAATGATCCCAAACACACCGAAGCAGAAGGAGCAACGAAGGCAACGAAGGAGTGGCTTCGTAAGAAGCATTTCAAGGTCCTGGAGTGGCCTAGCCAGTCTCCAGATCTCAATCCCATAGAAAATCTTTGGATTTGCCCAGCAACAGCCCCAAAACAGCCCCAAAACATCACTGCTCTAGAGGAGATCTGCATGGAGGAATGGGCCAAAATACCAGCAACAGTGTGTGAAAACCTTGTGAAGACTTACAGAAAACGTTTGACCTCTGTCATTGCCAACAAAGGGTATATAACAAAGTATTGAGATAAACTTTTAGATAAATCTTTTCTTAGATTTGTGTGTGTTGTGTAATTTGTTAGATATTACTTGTTAGATATTACTGCACTGTCGGAGCTAGAAGCACAAGCATTTAGCAATAACATCTGCTAATCATGTGTACTGTATGTGACCAATTACATTTGACTAGAGGCTGCAATCGCTGCCAAAGGTGCTTCAACAAAGTACTGAGTAAAGGTTCTGAGTTCTTACGAAAATATGATATCTGTTTTTTTTTATTGAATAAATTAGCAAAAATGTCTAAAAACCTGTTTTTGCTCTTGTCATTATGGGGTATTGTGTGTAAATTAATACATTTTTGAACAAGGCTGTAACCTAACAAAAATGTGGGGGGGGGGGGGGGATCAAGGGGTCTGAATACTTTCTGAAGTCAATGTATGTCTCAAAGGGAGAGTGCAATTGGCATGCTGACTGCAGAATTGTCCAAAAGAGTGGTTGCCAGAGAATTTAATGTTAATTTCTCTTCCAAAAGCCGCCTCCAACGTAATTTTAGAGAGTTTGGCAGTATATCCAACTGGCCTCACAACTGCAGACCACGTGTATGGCATCGTGTGGGTGAGTGGTTTGCTTACGTCAACATTGTGAACAGAGTGCCACAAGTTGGTGGTGGGGTTATGGTATGGGAAGCCATAAGCTATGGCCAACGAACACAATTGCATTTCATTGATGGCAATTTTGAATGCACGGAGATAATGTGACGAGATCCCGAGGGCCATTTTTTTTAAAGGTACCTGTGACCAGCAGATAGGGAAACTCCATATATTAGGGCCTAATGAATTGATTTCAATTGATTGATTTCCTTCCATGAACTGTAACTCAGTAAAATATTTCAAATTGTTGCGTCTACATTTTTTGGGGGTCAGTATAGATCCAGGGATGATTGTGGTCAATACTCACGGTTTGCCTGTCCGACAGCTAGCAGTGAGAGAGATGATAGCTCAGAGAACATGGTGCATGCTCCTCTTTGTATGCTGGCTCCACGGGGCTGGTAGTAGGCCTAGCATGTAAGCCAAGCACAGTCACGTCCCGTCATGACTTCAGAAGACTTTTCCCGTCTTTAAAAATGCTCAAAAAACACAGCTGCCACCAATGTAGTGTGTCATTTCTAGGGTTCGGAGAGAGATTACAGTCGTGTGTGAGGAGAGGGAACAGCACTGGTGCTTTGTCACAGTTGAGGGTCCGCAGTGTCAAAACATGTTCTCTCTCTCTCTCTCTCTCTCTCTCTGCATATCACATTTTCAGATGTACAGTATCTGGTTCACACTGTGTTCTATATTTCAAATATTTCAAACATCGAAATTCAGAAGATAACCGAAGATAACAAATAAGCTGTCCACACATTCGTATGAAAGTGAAATCCTCTTCACAATATCTCCACCAAAGACAAGGCTCACTTGGAAACTGATGACAAGAAACAAAAATGGACTCAGTAGCAGTTTCATAATTTTTTCTTCCCAGAGCCATCAACAAATACATTTCACTAGTGTGTTTACCAAGAAAACAACAGCAGGACATATATGGGACTAGATTGGCGAGGAGGAAGAGGAGGGGGATAAAAAGGAGGAACATGTTTTGAAGACAAACATTTGTGTTTACAGTACATTTATAACAGGGGTCTTCTGGGAGCCGGAGTCTTTAGTAAAGGACTTGTGTTTTATTAGTTGAATGATATAAAACATGACAAAACAGCTACTCAAAGAGGCTCAGAGATTCTCCCCCTTTTCCCACAGGGATTTCTATGTAGGCCAAGAGCTGCTCCCCTCTTCTCTTTGTGTGTGTGTGTGTGTGTGTGTGTGTGTGTGTGTGTGTGTGTGTGTGTGTGTGTGTGTGTGTGTGTGTGTGTGTGTGTGTGTGTGTGTGTGTTGGCAAGGAAAAAGGACATTCTAGCACACATAGAGGAGATTGAGAGGCAGGGCAAAACTAGGCAATCTTATCCGCTGTAGAGATGACAACACTGGAAGCCTGGGAGAGAGAAGTGTGCGGGTAAAATAAACAAGCATCTGCAATCCCATATGCACAAATGTGAATTAGACTCATTAACATTAGCAGTCCGATCAAAGCAGGCAAGATGCCGTTTATGGACCTGTTCTTGAGAAAATGTTTCTATGGTTCCCTGAAAGTTTTCCTGGGAGGTTTCATTAACTTTGTAAGAATTTAAATTATCAGATATTTGAAGGTGATTAAATAACATTCTGAGAACATGTTTCAATAATACTGCTAGTTTAGTTTAACTGTTCAGAACTCCAAGCACAGACAGGACACATGGAAATAAATTTGCTGAGGCAAATATGCAAATATGTATTTTTTATTGTGGCATGGCATCAGTGAGATTCAAACCTATGACCTTCTGCTGTCTATCCATGGAATTAGTCCACCGCGCTACCAGGATGGAGTTAGCATGCCATGTTTGTTTTTACTTATACCAAGCTGTTCATCTTAGTCTATTCAAACACATCCTTTTTCAAGTTAAGTGTGTTCAGGTGTGGCCAATTAGTGGGTGTGGCTGACACACTTAACAAGATGGAAGACAGTTTTGTTGATGCTGAGAATGGAATGTATATTTCTTTCAACGTAAATGTTTTCATGTAAAGTTTTCTGAATGTTCTGAGAACATTACTTCAAATATAACCATGAGGAAACATTATGGGACGGTTGCATGCAAAATAAAACATGGGACAACAACGCTCTCACCAAGCTCGAAGAAACATATGGTTCTCAGAACATTATGTGCTAGCTGGGAAAGGTGAGCTAAGGGAACAGATGGCCTTGCTGAACACAACTGAGACGACATCAGATTTTGGCACTGAAGAGAGACGGCTGAGCAGACCTTCCCTGACCTGGAGGCAGTTTATTAAAAAGAACCGCCTTCAAAAATCTTAGGGCCAATGTTATTTGACCTGTTAGAGCTCCTGAATAAAAGAAGAAGGAGATGAGGAAAGGAAGCTACCTAATAAGATGAATGGGACACAGCCAATCAGACACAATATTGCTAATCTGACAACTGACAATGTCCTGATATGGATGCTTTACATTCAAAATTGGGTATTAAAACACAGCCCATACTGCACTTAGCTAGTGTTACTCAACTCCTGTTAACTGACCTGAACTAAAATCAGAATTGGGCTTTTTAGAGTCGAACATAGCTATGAACTGAATTGAGCCTAGATCGGTGTATTATTATCAGAGTGGAGATTCTGGAGGACTCCACTCCATAATGAACCCAGCCAAGTGGAACAAGACAGGGTGTGTGTGTGCGTGTGTGTGTATACATGCATGTGTACAGTGTGCGCAACGCCAGAAGACATGCGTTTGGTTGTGAAAAATCAAATATCGTCTTTAGCTGAATTGACAGATTATAATGCCCTTTTTCTCTCTGTCAGATTTTAGACCAAAAGTGCAGCCATAGTGAGAAACACAATAGCAGCATGCTCTTCAAAGTGGTATCAAGCTATTCCCAACCCAAGGGGCACTGATCTAGGCTCAGTACACCATGTACAGTAGCATGGTCCGTGTCCTAATACCCTATTACACTGATCTAGGATCAAGTTCAGTTCATAGCTGTGTGTGTGTCTGCGAAGAAGTATGTTTATCTGAGTGTGTGTTTATGAGCGTGCGCATGGTGTGTGTGTGTGCTGGCCTGCTAGTTGTTGGGGTGGAGCCCAGCCTATATCTCCTCACAGACCCTCTTTCCTTCAGTGGACTGGCTTTTCAACTGTGATCGATTGGGCAGTGCTGACAGTAAATTTTCACTGGCAGCAATAAAGGTAGGCTGATTCAAAGAATAATCACAGTATGCAAATGAATAGGATTTCTGGGCTGTCATTTTATGGACGGCCCCCCGCCGCCATTCATCAGGGAAGAGGTGGGCTTAAAGACAGAGAGATAGAAACCGAGAGGGAGGGATGGGTGAAGGACGAGAGAGAAAGAGAGAGATGAGAGGAACACACACACACACCTCCCCTTGTTATGCTTGTTTACAAGGCCGTCTTGTACCGTGCTCTCCACTATGTCCCTTCCCAGAATAGAGTTGGCTGACAGTATGGCACACTCCCCCAACACCTCTCCGTTTTTGCTTTCCTCTGGCCTTGGGTTAAAAGGCTTAGTGCAAGGATGTTGGTGTCAGAGATTAGGACGTTAGATTTCATTCACAGAGCCTAACAAAGATTGACAAATTAAAACCTTCTGGCCTTTTTGGATAAGCAGGTGCCCGGCTCCCTACCCACTGGACACACACTGGTTGAATCAACGTTGTTGCCACGTCATTTCATTTAAATGATGTTGAACCAACTTTGAATAAAGGTTGAATTACCGTCTGTGCCCAATGGGTAGTAACTCCAAAATGGTAAAAATGAAAAATTAAGCCTTGAGACAACTGAGACATGGATTGTGTGTGTGTGCCATTCATAGGGTTGAATGGGCAAGACAAAAGATTTAAGTGCCTTTGGTAGTAGTAGCCAGGCACACCAGTTTGAGTGTGTCAAGAACTGCAACGCTGCTGGGACTTTTCACACTCAACAGTTTCCCGTGTGTATCAAGAATGGTCCACCACGCAAAGGACATCCAGCTAATTTGACACAACTTTGGTAAACATTGGAGTCAACATGGGCTAACGTCCCTGTGGAATGCATTCGACACCTTGTAGAGTCCATGCCACGATGAATCGAGGATGTTTTTAAGGTAAAAGTGGGTGCAACTCAAAATTAGGAAGATGCAGGTGTGTTATGGGTAAACTCCATGCTATTGTCATGATTGGATTAGGACCCATAATCACAAATGCTCCAACAAATACAAAGTAACACTACCTTTTATGGGTTCTTATTACACTGTAATTACACATCAGCAAGTACTGCAGTTAACTATAACTCATAGTTAGTGTAATAACATGTAACTGGTAATAATTGTAATTCATGTGTACTTATACAGTACATTACCCACCCTGACAACCTGGCCCTTAATTTAAAGCTTCTGGAAGCACCATCCAAACAAAATTAGGAGAATAAACACACAGGTACACCATTGAGTACATGAATACAATGTAATTACTAATTGTTACACAGGATCAAGCTAATCAAGCTAATCAAATGATCAGGGAATTAATCTACTACTGAAAGCATAAGCTGGCTAGCACTGCAGTGCATAAAATGTGGTGAGTAGTTGACTCAAAGAGAGAGAAAGACAATGGTTGAACAAATGGTTGAACAGTTTAACAAATTAATTAATTCCAAAATGAAGTAGAAGCAAGAGAGAGAGTGAGATTTACATTTTTTTTCAGTTTCACTTACTTAGCAAGCAAAAGCAGCTAGATAGTTTAGCCTACTGAAACACCCTGCTCAAACAGAGGGATGCTACGTGAGCTAGCTGGCTATCCTGGCTAAGTCAAGGTAAGCTGTAGGTTTTACTAATTTATTGCCAACGTTGCAAACGGAGGAAAACGGGGATAAACATATCTGATTTTGTCCAATGGAAACTGGTTTGCAACTGTTAGACTAATGATTACACCCCATATCAGCTAGATGTATTGAATATGTCACTGTCTGTCACCTAATTTCCACCTCTTTTCCCTATGTTGTAAACTTTCATTCATAGGCTAGGTTGTACCAATCTTATGATGCGTATAGAGAAAATGTGGGTATCATGCAGTAGCCTAAACCTATCGCTGTTACATTGAACTGGATGAATGGAATATGAATGACAGTCATCCAATATGCTGTAATAGAAATAAGGCCATGCTCATGAAAATAATTATCATCCTCCCTCATCTTAAATGGCACTGACCGCCACTGATTTTGATGGGTACTTACTTTTAATTATAGTGTACCTACAAAGTACATTACACATCTTGACAATCTAATCTTCAGCTTCTGAAAGCGCCATCGAAGTGGGAAATGAAAACAATATTACATACAGTAACAGAGTACATGTATAAATACAATTTAGTTACTAAACTCAAAAAAAGAAATGCCCCTTTTCAGGACCATGTCTTTCAAAGATAATTCGTAAAAATCCAAATAACTTCACAGATCTTCATCGTAAAGGGTTTAAACACTGTTTCCCATGCTTGTTCAATGAAACAAACAATTAATGAACATGCACCTGTGGAACGGTCGTTAACACACTAACAACTTACAAACGGTAGGCAATTAAGGTCACAGTTATGAAAACTTAGGACACTAAAGAGGGCTTTCTACTGACTGAAAAACACCAAAAGAAAGATGCCCAGGCTCCCTGCTCATCTGCGTGAACATGCCTTAGGCATGCTGCAAGGAGGCATGAGGACTGCAGATGTGATCATGTCCGTACTGTGAGACGCCTAAGACAGTGCTACAGGGAGACAGGGCGGACAGCTGATGGTCCTTGCAGTGGCAGACCACGTGTAACAACACCTGCACAGGATCGGTACATCCAAACATCACACCTGCGGGACAGGTACATGATGGCAACAACAACTGCTCTGGAATGGTAGTTCCAGAATGGTAGTTTTGCAATGGAAGAATGTGCAAAGTAGAAATAAAAAATAATGGGGTGCAAAGGAGCAAAATAAATAAATAAATTAAAATTAAATACAGTTGGGAAAGAGGTAGTTGTTTGGGCTAAATTATAGGTGGGCTATGTACAGGTGCAGTAATCTGTGAGCTGCTCTGACAGTTGGTGCTTAAAGCTAGTGAGGGAGATAAGTGTTTCCAGTTTCAGAGATTTTTGTAGTTCGTTCCAGTCATTGGCAGCAGAGAACTGGAAGGAGAGGCGGCCAAAGAAAGAATTGGTTTTGGGGGTGACTAGAGAGATATACCTGCTGGAGCGTGTGCTACAGGTGGGAGATGCTATGGTGACCAGCGAGCTGAGATAAGGGGGGACTTTACCTAGCAGGGTCTTGTAGATGACATGGAGCCAGTGGGTTTGGCGACGAGTATGAAGCGAGGGCCAGCCAACGAGAGCGTACAGGTCGCAATGGTGGGTAGTATATGGGGCTTTGGTGATAAAACGGATTGCACTGTGATAGACTGCATCCAATTTGTTGAGTAGGGTATTGGAGGCTATTTTGTAAATGACATCGCCAAAGTCGAGGATTGGTAGGATGGTCAGTTTTACAAGGGTATGTTTGGCAGCATGAGTGAAGGATGCTTTGTTGCGAAATAGGAAGCCAATTCTAGATTTAACTTTGGATTGGAGATGTTTGATATGGGTCTGGAAGGAGAGTTTACAGTCTAACCAGACACCTAAGTATTTGTAGTTGTCCACGTATTCTAAGTCAGAGCCGTCCAGAGTAGTGATGTTGGACAGGCGGGTAGGTGCAGGTAGCGATCGGTTGAAGAGCATGCATTTAGTTTTACTTGTATTTAAGAGCAATTGGAGGCCACGGAAGGAGAGTTGTATGGCATTGAAGCTTGCCTGGAGGGTTGTTAACACAGTGTCCAAAGAAGGGCCGGAAGTATACAGAATGGTGTCGTCTGCGTAGAGGTGGATCAGGGACTCACCAGCAGCAAGAGCGACCTCATTGATGTATACAGAGAAGAGAGTCGGTCCAAGAATTGAACCCTGTGGCACCCCCATAGAGACTGCCAGAGGTCCGGACAGCAGACCCTCCGATTTGACACACTGAACTCTATCAGAGAAGTAGTTGGTGAACCAGGCGAGGCAATCATTTGAGAAACCAAGGCTGTCGAGTCTGCCGATGAGGATATGGTGATTGACAGAGTCGAAAGCCTTGGCCAGATCAATGAATACGGCTGCACAGTAATGTTTCTTATCGATGGCGGTTAAGATATCGTTTAGGACCTTGAGCGTGGCTGAGGTGCACCCATGACCAGCTCTGAAACCAGATTGCATAGCAGAGAAGGTATGGTGAGATTCGAAATGGTCGGTAATCTGTTTGTTGACTTGGCTTTCGAAGACCTTAGAAAGGCACGGTAGGATAGATATAGGTCTGTAGCAGTTTGGGTCAAGAGTGTCCCCCCCTTTGAAGAGGGGGATGACCGCAGCTGCTTTCCAATCTTTGGGAATCTCAGACGACACGAAAGAGAGGTTGAACAGGCTAGTAATAGGGGTGGCAACAATTTCGGCAGATAATTTTAGAAAGAAAGGGTCCAGATTGTCTAGCCCGGCTGATTTGTAGGGGTCCAGATTTTGCAGCTCTTTCAGAACATCAGCTGAATGGATTTGGGAGAAGGAGAAATGGGGAAGGCTTGGGCGAGTTGCTGTTGGGGGGCAGTGCTGTTGTCCGGGGTAGGAGTAGCCAGGTGGAAAGCATGGCCAGCCGTAGAAAAATGCTTATTGAAATTCTCAATTATGGTGGATTTATCAGTGGTGACAGTGTTTCCTATCTTCAGTGCAGTGGGCAGCTGGGAGGAGGTGTTCTTATTCTCCATGGACTTTACAGTGTCCCAGAACTTTTTTGAGTTAGTGTTGCAGGAAGCAAATTTCTGCTTGAAAAAGCTAGCCTTGGCTTTTCTAACTGCCTGTGTATAATGATTTCTAGCTTCCCTGAACAGCTGCATATCACGGGGGCTGTTCGATGCTAATGCAGAACGCCATAGGATGTTTTTGTGTTGGTTAAGGGCAGTCAGGTCTGGGGAGAACCAATAATAGGCTGAGAGATAGTAATAGTAGTAGTAAATAGTAGTAGTAATAGGCTGAGAGAGGCTGGATGTCCTCACCAGACATCACTGGCAACAACGTCGCCCATGGGCACAAACCCACCATCGCTGGACGAGACAGGACTGGCAAAAAGTGTTCTTCACTGATGAGTGGCGGTTTTGTCTCACCAGGGATGATGGTCGGATTCGCATTTATTGTTGAAGGAATGAGGCCTGTACTCTGGAGCGGGATCGATTTGGAGGTGGAGGGTCCGTCATGGTCAGGGGCGGTGTGTCACAGCATCATCGGACTGAGCTTGTTGCAGGCAATCTCAATGCTGTGCGTTACAGGGAATACGTCCTCCTCCCTCATGTGGTACCCTTCCTGCAGGCTCATCCTGACATGACCCTCCAGCATGACAATGCCACCAGCCATACTGCTTGTGTAACGGATGTGAAACGGCTAGCTTAGTTAGCGGTGCGCGCTAAATAGCGTTTCAATCGGTGACGTCACTTGCTCTGAGACCTTGAAGTAGTGGTTCCCCTTGCTCTGCAAGGGCCGCGGCTTTTGTGGAGCGATGGGTAACGATGCTTCGTGGGTGACTGTTGTTGATGTGTGCAGAGGGTCCCTGGTTCGCGCCCGGGTATGGGCGAGGGGACGGTCTAAAGTTATACTGTTATATTGATGCTGTTGACCCTGATCACTGGTTGCTGCGGAAAAGGAGGAGGTCAAAAGGGGGGTGAGTGTAACGGATGTGAAACGGCTAGCTTAGTTAGCTGTGGTGCACGCTAAATAGCGTTTCAATCGGTGACGTCACTTGCTCTGAGACCTTGAAGTAGTGGTTCCCCTTGCTCTGCAAGGGCCGTGGCTTTTGTGGAGCGATGGGTAACAATGCTTCGTGGGTGACTGTTGTTGATGTGTGCAGAGGGTCCCTGGTTCGCGCCCGGGCGAGGGCACGGTCTAAAGTTATACTGTTACACTTGTTCTGTGCATGATTTCCTGCAAGGCAGGAATGTCAGTGTTCTGCCATAGCCAGTGAAGAGCCCGGATCTCAATCCCATTGAGCACATCTGGGAGCTGTTGGATCGGAGGGTGAGGGCTAGGGCCATTCCCCCCAGAAATGTCCGGGAACTTGCAGGTGCCTTGGTGGAAGAGTGGGGTAGCATCTCACAGCAAGAACTGGCAAATCTGGTGCAGTCCATGAGGAGGAGATGCACTGCAGCACTTAATGCAGCTGGTGGCCACACCAGATACTGACTGTTAATTTTGATTTTGTCCCCCCCCCCCCCCCCTTTGTTCAGGGACACAGTATTCAATTTCTGTTAGTCACATGTCTGTGGAACTTGTTCAGTTTATGTCTCAGTTGTTGAATCTTGTTATGTTCATACAAATATTTACACATGTTAAGTTTGCTATAAATAAATGCAGTTGCAAGTGAGAGGACGTTTATTTTCTTTCTTAGGTGTTACACAGGATTGAGCAATTTCTATATAATTACTTGGGCCTAATACTCATTAGTGAAGTGGAAATGAAAATTTAAGTGAAAATACCTACAAACAACAGTTGAGCTACTACTTTAGTCAACTTTATTGCAACATCTAAAAATACCTTTCATTTTTTACAAAATAATAAGGATTCATAATATGATTAAACAAAGAGAACATAAAAATGACTACTCTAGTGGTGACTCAAATCTACAGCCTATAGGATGGTGATTAGCCTAGATACAGTAGCTAATTTAGAAAAACAGGTAACAATGGAAATCAACAACTGACTCTGTCATCATATGTTTCTTTCTTGTAAGCATTTTCCCATCTTGGAGTCTTAGACCTTTAGGAAATCTGTGGTAGAGAAGTATGTATGACAATTTAGCATTAGAGACACTATGTTACCCAATACCGTACTGAACAAAAATATAAACGCAACATGTAAAGTGTTGATCCCCCATGATTCATGAGCTGAAATTAAAGATCCCAGAAATGTTCCACATGCACAAAAGGCTTATTTCTCAAAAATGTGGTGCACAAATTTGCTTACATCCTTGTTAGTGAGCATTTCTCCTTCTCCTCACTCCTAGGCCCACCAATGCTGCTCCCCTGCCCAGTCATGTGAAATCCTTATATTAGGGTATTAGGGTATTAGGGTAATTTAGCTAGCTAGTCAAGGCTAAAAAACTAGCTAGCATGTTAGTTAAATCAAACGAAACTCAACAGATTTCATGGAAAGTCTATTCTGTAGAATGAGCTATGGAAACTAGTTAGGCCTGCCAACTAGGCTAGCTAGCTAACAAAAATACCAGCTAATGTTTGTTACCTAGCTAACGAGCTACAGTTAGCCATATATGGCTCTGCGGTTAGCTAGCTACCCAACACCTGGCTAGGTGAGCAGCTAACCGATCGCTGCAGCTGTACATAGTCTATCGGTAAATAGCCCACCCATTTTTACCTACCTCATCCCCATACTGTTTTATTTATTTACTTTTCTGCTCTTTGCACACCAATATCTCTACCTGTACATGACCATCTGATCATTTATCACTCCAGTGTTAATCTGCAAAATTGTAATTATTCGCCTACCTCCTCATGCCTTTTGCACACAATGTATATAGACTCTCCTTTTTTTCTACTGTGTTATTGACTTGTTAATGTTTACTCCATGTGTAACTCTGTGTTGTCTGTTCACACTGCTATGCTTTATCTTGGCCAGGTCGCAGTTGCAAATGAGAACTTATTCTCAACTAGCCTACCTGGTTAAATAAAGGTGAAATATATATATATTTTTTAAATAGGTAGTTTGCAAATGCTAGCTAGATAGCTAACTTTCTATGCTAAATCGTCCAGCAGATACTTTCTCTCTCTTGTTGTGGCGTTTTTGTCTCGTCTACAACAGTATTTTTTATTTTGCGGCAAACTATCATGTCTGGATTTTGCACAATGACCTTTTACAGAGGGACACTTTTGAGGTCATCGTGATTTCGAGCGTGTTGCGCAGATGGGCAGATTAAGCCTTAATTCCTTGACATTCCTATGGACTGTGCCATATCTGATCCGGTCCAGAGCATGGGCCAAGCCAGTGTAAATGTACATGTGTTTATTTGCTAGCAGCAAAATAATTTGTTTATCCTCGACATGTATCAATCATTTGTGTTGTAGTGAATATCAGTTTGTGTGGAGCTTGTATTGGCTTTAATTAGGCAATGAGTAACAGGGGTGGGGGAAAGAAATCAAGTATACACAGAATAGCCAGAATGCAAGATTCAATACAATGTTAGTGTTGTGTAATAGATTAACTGAACTGTTGAACATTTGCTGAAATACATTTGTTTTAAACAAATCCATTCCACTGTAGATTTCTTCACAAGAACATCAATACTTATTTTTCATAAAACCATTAAACTTGGCACCCATGCAGGGGATCCATTCAGGTGTGAGATAAAAGTGGTGAACCTTCTCTCTTATAGTTTTTGAAACCTGTAGATCTTTATATATCCTTTCAACTAGGATATCCTCCTGTGCACAGATGACAAAGTCACACCAGCTACAACCTGTGAGAAGGATTTGACCTTGCACCCACCAGTAGTAAGCATGAGATCTCTTCAACTTCAGCTCTCCATTCTGTATCTTCAGGTAAGGGCAGTCAACATAACTTGGTACATTTGGGCACTTGACCTCTAAGAGTCCAAAGTGTGGTCTTACACTGGGATCAAATATGATTCCGTCTGGAGAGGATCCTAACCGCGGAGCATCTGGGTGCACTACAAAGCCACACGGAAAGAAGTTAACATTCTTCAGTGTGCAGTACTCATGTACAGCTACTGGCCACATGGCTAGCCCCCTCTTCATCTCCATGGTCTGCATACCAGATCCCTGTACAGCCACTGGCTCCATGGCTAGCCCCCTCTTCATCTCCATGGTCTGCATTCCAGATCCCTTGAACAGCCGCTCAGCTAGGTGGTCAGCTGAGGTCTCTCCCCGGACATGGCAAACCTCTCAGAAACGAGAGGATGTTATTCTCATTTTCCTGAGCTGATGCCATTCCGAGCTGCTGCCATGCTCCCTTGTAGCAACCTCAACTTTGTGACATCTCGTAGGTTGTCTCTAATGCCTTGAGGTGGAACTGCTCCTGATGGCTAAGGACGTAAGCACACTGGGAAGCCTGAAGCCTGTAGTCAACTAATGGAAGTATTGGTGGAGAAGGGGCATCGGCAATCTTCACAATTTCATGGGTCTTTGGCTGTGGAAGCTGAAAGGACAGAACACTGCCGGCTTGCACTGGCCCAAAGGCGGACTCAACCAGGGGCACGTCAGCTGACATTTCCATTGTTGTCACAAGAGGGGCAGTAAGTGGAGAAAAGTTGGCATACGTTTCTGAGACGCGGAGAAGGTCCATGTCAGGCATATATCCATCGAGTGCTTTGTAGAGAGAACTTCTACAAAACATTTTAAAACCCTAACATAAGGTTGGGGAGATTACAATGACAAAGATTGTTGTAACTTTTCCAGAAACAGCACAAGTCCGAAAATTCAAATAAAATGTATTCAAATATACAGATGATATATTTCCCCCCGTCTTTGTCCCAAACATTTGTTATTACATCGTAAAGACGCCACTGTTTAGGCTTATCATGTGGATACAATCACAAGAAAATGTTTTCTAACATGTTTCCGTTCTAGGAACCTCCAATTTACCTTATTCCATCAGCACACGAGTTAGTAGGTTGACAGAACTCTATCCCACCAACCAGACCTGGCTTCAACACCCTAATTAACAAGGATGTACTGTAACATAGACTGAATACTTTTCAGGTGTATTTTTTAATGGATATTGATAGACTCACAAGTGTTCTTGGCCTGTGCCAACGTTGTTCTGTGGCTGTGCAGCTGTGAACTGGTGGTGCAGCAGGATGGTTTAGTTGAGAGTAGTGCGCTGTCTGGTAAAGAAGGGCCACCAGAAGATTGCACAGAGCACTTCCTGCAACACAGGAGCAGTGGCTTTGGACCACTGTCACTGGTACGGAGTGCTTTTAACACCATCTGTGAAGATAAGTGTGATGAAAGACTGAAGTGAGAAACAAGAATGATGCGGCCCATAAATAACAATAAACATAGTAGTGTCTAGTCTTCTTAACTAGGGGCTCATTTAACTATACAGGAATAGATTGTGTCTCAGTAACACAATTACCAAACACTGCATCAACAGATTTTTACCAAATAACCTGTTAAGTGGGCAATTCTAAATTGGGATTGGGACCCATCATTAATATCTATCTACTGATAAGATTAAACGTTGACACTGTCTCCAACACATTTTGACCATGATGACAGTGCCTCACAGGAGATGTTTAACAAGGTCCCTAGTAGCCATCTATAACCTTTCCCTACTCTCATGCTGTGCGGCTTTTCACTCTTCCTCATGGACCTGTGACAGGCAGCCGTCACGGTGATCTCCCCTGTCAATGTATCTTTGTTAGATACTGTGAAGAAGACCTGAATAACAAGTATTTTTAGATAGCAAATATAACTAGCAAGCATAACTTAACCAAGCTAACGAAAATACACACATCAGGTAGATTCTGTCAACGTTACATCATTTTACGAAGTAACTAGCTGGCTACAGTTAATAGTTAAATTAGCTAGCTAATCATTGTAGCTAGCTAACGTTATATCTGTCACTGACTTGGTACTCACCTTCATAGTTGTCTATGTGGCTTCCTATAGCCTAAACCCACACAAACTCGTACATCACCTGGGTCCGTACAATTGCCCTTATTTTAGCGCCCCCCAAAACATAATACTTCCAGATCAACTGTAATGTCAATACCATTGTAAAGCATAATTTCTCCCCTTTCCAACAGAATCAATTACATGACCTAAACGCTGCCCGTTTCTGCATAATTCAAGCGGGCAATGAGCCCAGTCAGGTCTTTTTAAAAATGGCGGGTGGGTAAGCTAAACTAATGCGTGATAGTGAGAAAGAGAGATGTTGTGTGGGAATTTTTTTCGCTCGATCTGTCCAACTTATCGCCTCTAAAATGTAAATAAAACACTATAGAGTTTATATAATGTGTCATTACATACCTATCTGAAGGTTTGTGTCGAATTTGAATCGGGCTTTTAGGGCGGTGCTAAAGTGATCTTAGAAGTAAACAGCGGCTTTGAGAATGATGATCGCATGCAATGATGATGAATAAAATGACTAGGTATCCCCCCCTTACCCCTGTCACTGTGCATTTCTTGTTTTTAAAGGATGATAGAAGTGCTACACCTAGTGGAGAGAGATTGTAAGACAGAAATAGTTGCTTTATGCGTGCTGTACGTTATGACATGACATGTCAAGATGTAACAGAGGGTCAGTTTTTTCAACTTTTCTCCAATACTATAGAGCCATTACCATGTCGATCAACGCTTGAATAGAAACCTAGTTCACCCCCCCGATTTTGACGTCAACACAGTCACTACAGGCCCATTAGTTTTCTATGTAGCCTCGTTTGAATGTTGCGGTTGCGCACATTTGTACGGAATGGGGTGAGTTTACGTTATACATCTTGAACCCCTTTTCATTCTTGCTAGCTGGAGTCTCGGAGGTTGATTTAACAATTCGATCTACATCATTAATATTAATTTGAGGCAAGTCCTGAAGACATGTAGTAAAAACTTTTTGCATCAACACATCACATTCGAAAGTCAGAATGTTCTTCAACAGTGCAAGGTTACATGATGGAATAAGAGTTTGTTTTATGACTATTTTAAATGCATGTATAAACCATTATTCAAGCAAACTTACAATTTTAACCATAACTGTTGCTTAATGTGTCTAAAAAAAATGTAATTGATGGTTAAAGAAATTGACCCATTGTCAAATACATATACAATTATTTAACAATTGAATTGTTTTTTATGTGAACCATTTGTGAACCTGTTTTTGCCACTGTGCTCATAAGCTTCCATGAATTTGAAACAAAAGCTTGAACTGGGCCTTTGAATCAGACTCCAGAGCCCTTTATAGGCACTTTGCAGAACGTTAATTCCGTATTCATATAGTAAACAGTACTGCACGGGAAGTTCTCTTGGTGCCTTCAGCAGTTGCCGAAGTTGACCATAAACAATGTCCACAGAAATGCCTGGGCCACAACGTCAGTGCCAAAAAATCCAATTGGAGAAGGGCTTTAAATTCTGCGTGTCATCCGCTTTAACTGATTTCAAAAGGTATGTATACTTAACATTATTAGCCAACTAGCAAACTAGCTAGGCTAGGTCAGTACTTGCCAGCAGCAACAACATTAGCCAGTTCGCTAAGCTAGTAAACAAAACAACCAAAGTTAACTTTCTACCTGGTGATCAAAGCAGAGTCAATGAGGAGATCGGTCCTCAGTTGGCCTACACATATCACAGGGTTTGTCCAGGCTGAAACATGGTGTGTTGGGATGCTAGTTCTGATACTTAAAGATGCACTCCAGGATCTTTAATCGCAACAAATGTGTAACACGATATAGAACGAATAGCCCCCAAAAAATGTTTTTGCAGGAAATACAGTATCATATCATATGACATAATACACAATTTGATGACATAGTACACAAACAGGGAACACTTGAGCACCACTGTCAGGCTGAAATTATACAAAAGTTTGAGAGTGCATCTTTTAGTCAAAAGGTATCTGTAATTTACTAATTTTACTCCACTGCAGTGCTAAAGAAAATAATGTACCTTTTACTCAATACATTTTAGTTGACACACCCAAAATTACTCATTACATTTTGAATGCTTAGCAGGACAGGAAAATGGTCTAATACACACACTTATCAAGAGAACTTCCCTGGTCATCCATACTGCCTCTGACCTGGTGGACTCACTAAACACAAATACTTTGTTTGTAAATTATGTCTGAGTGTTGGAGTGTGCCCCTGGCTATCCATATTGTTTTGTTATTCGGGTTGTCTGGTTTGCTTAATATAAGGAATGTTAAATAATTATTTCTACTTTTACTTTTGACACTTAAGTATATTTAAGACCAAGTACTTTTAGACTTTTACTCAAGGAGTATTTTACTGGGAGGCTTTCACTTTAGTCATTTTCTATTGAGGTACAGTGCATTCAGAAAGTATTCAGACCCCTTCACCTTTTTCACATTTTATTACGTTTACAGCCCTATTCTAAAATGTATGAACTTATTTTTTCTCCCTCATCAATCTACACAAAATACCCCATAATGACAAATCAAAAACAGGTTTTTAGACATTTTTGCAAATGAATTACACGTAAAAACAACGGAAGTATCACATTTACATAAGTATTCAGACCCTTTGCTATGAGACTCGAAATTGATCAAATCAAATGTTATTTGGTCACATACACATGTTTAGCAGATGTTAATGCTGTGTGTTGTGAAATGCATGTGACAAACCTGATCTCAGCTGCATCCTGTTTCCATTGATCATCCTTGAGATGTTTCTACAAATTGATTGGTGACATGATCTTCCTAGAGCTGGCCACCCAGCCAAACTGAGCAATCGGGGAGAAGGGCCTTGGTCAGGGAGGTGACCAAGAACCCAATGGTCACTCAGACAGAGCTCCAGAGTTCCTCTGTGGAGATGGGAGAACCTTCCAGAGGACAACCATCTCTGCAGCACTCCACCAATCAGGCCTTTATGGTAGAGTGGCCAGACAGAAGCCACTCCTCAGTAACAGGTACATGACAGCCCGCTTGGAGTTGGCCAAAAGGCACCTAAAGGAGTCTCAGACCACAAGAAACAAGATTACCTGGTCTGATAAAACCAAGATTGAATTATTAATCGTTATTATAGTCAAATCTCAACTACTGTTTGTAGGCATTTTCACTTGGTAATTAGTAGTAGGCCTAAGTAATTATATAGAAATTGCTAAAACCTGCGTAACGCCTAGTAACTACCTTGTATTTATGGAGATATTACATTTTCTCTGAGGTGTACTAGTGTGTTGATTTCCCACAGAAGCTGACGATGAGATTGTCCCGATGTGTATCTTACTTTGTAGGTACACTATAATTACAAGTACTGTAACTACCCGTCAAGATAAACTTCATTATAACAAACCAAATCCTGTGTAACACCTAGTAATTACACTGTACCTATGCAAATATTACATGTACTCTGTGGTGTACAGTGTATTTATTCACCCACTAAATTGATAGCCCGGTTGTCAGGATGGGTAATATACTGTATATTTACACATTAATTACGAGTAAGTACTCCTAAAGATACACCACATTTTAATTAGCTAAACAACTAGTAATTACATTGTACTTATGCAAATCTTTTTATTTCACATTTATGTAACCAGGTAGGCCAGTTGAGAACAAGTTCTCATTTACAACTGCGACCTGGCCTAGATAAAGCAAAGCAGTGCGACAAAAACAACACAGAGTAACACATGGGATAATCAAACGTACAGTCAATAAGACAACAGAAAAATCTATAAACAGTGTGTGCAAATGTAGTAAGATTAGGGAGGTAAGGCAATAAATAGGCCATAGTGGCAAAATAATTACAATTTAGCATTAACACTGGAGTGATAGAGGTGCAGATGATGATGTGCAGTAGAGATACTTGGGGACAAAAGAGCAAACATAAATAACTATATGGGGATGAGGTAGTTGGGTGGGCTATTTACAGATGGGCAGTGTACAGGTGCAGTGACCGGTAAGCTGATCTGACAGCTGATGCTTAAAGTTAGTGAGGGAGACAGAAGTCTCCAACGATGACCAGTGAAATATACCTGCTGGAGTGCGTGCTATGGGTGGGTGTTGCTATGGTGACCAGTGAGCTAAAATAAGGCGGGGCTTTACCTAGCAAAGGCTTATAGATTACCTGGAGCCAGTGGGTTTGGCGAAAAATATGAAGCCAGCCAACGAGAGCATACAGATCGCAGTGGTGGGTAGTTGTCACGGTCGTCCTCCTCTTCATCTGAAGAGGAGAGGCGAGAAGGATCGGAGGACCACAATGTGGCGTGATATATGTTCATCATTAATTTTAATAAAGAAAACACTGAACACTATACAAAAACAGTAAACAAAATAACAACCGTGAAGCTAATGCGAGCTGCGCTGAAACAAGCCATCAACATAGACAATCACCCACAAACAAACAGTGCAACCCAGGCTACCTAAGTATGATTCTCAATCAGAGACAACTAATGACACCTGCCTCTGATTGAGAACCATACTAGGCCGAAACATAGAAATACCCAAATCATAGAAAAACAAACATAGATTACCCACCCCAACTCACGCCCTGACCATACTAAATAATGACAAAACAAAGGAAATAAAGGTCAGAACGTGACAGTACCCCCCCACCCCCCCAAAGGTGCGGACTCCGGCCGCAAAACCTTAACCTATAGGGGAGGGTCTGGGTTGGCGTCTGTCCGCGGTGGCGGCTCTGGTGCGGGACGCGGACCCCACTTCACCATAGTCTTAGTCCGCCTTATTGTCCGCCTCCGTGGCTTTATAACCATGGCCACCCTTCTCAATGACCCCACTGGACAGAGGGGCGGAAGCTCTGGACAGAGGGGCGGAGGCTCTGGACAGAGGGGCAGGGGCTCTGGCGCCTCTGGGCTGAGGGGCTCTGGCGCCTCTGGGCTGAGGGGCTCTGGCGCCGGACAGGCGGGAGACTCCGGCAGCAGCGCCGGACAGGCGGGACCACCTGCAGGGAGGAGACAGAGAGACAGCCTGGTGCGTGGGGCTGCCACAGGAACCACTAGGCTGGGGAGACCTTCAGGAGGCTTGGTGTTAGGAGGAGGCACCTGAAGGACCGGGCTGAGGGGGAGCACTGGAGCTCTGGTGAGCAGCCTTTGCACCACTTCCCCAGGCTTGACAACTACTCTAGCCCGGACCCTCCAGAGTGCAGGCACAGGTTGAACCGGGCTGTGGGTAAGCACGGGAGATCTAGCCCCCCCCCCCCAAAATGTTTTTGGGGCTGCCTCTCGTACCTGTCGCGCTGCCGTGCTGGCTTCGCCAACCTCATTCTCCTGTAACCTTCCTCGCACTGCTCCATCGAATCCCAGGCGGGCTCCGGCACTCTCCCTGGGTCGACCGCCCACCTGTCTATCTCCTCCCAAGTTGTGTAGTCCTGTGATGCGGACCGCTGTTGTTGCTGCTGCTGCTGTCGTCGCTGTCTTTTACCACGCCGCTTGGTCCTTGATTGGTGGGTGATTCTGACACGGTCGTCCTCCTCTTCATCTGAAGAGGAGAGGCGAGAAGGATCGGAGGACCAAAATGCGGCGTGATATGTGTTCATCATTAATTTTAATAAAGAAAACACTGAACACTATACAAAAACAGTAAACAAAATAACAACCGTGAAGCTAATGCGAGCTGCGCTGAAACAAGCCATCAACATAGACAATCACCCACAAACAAACAGTGCAACCCAGGCTACCTAAGTATGATTCTCAATCAGAGACAACTAATGACACCTGCCTCTGATTGAGAACCATACTAGGCCGAAACATAGAAATACCCAAATCATCGAAAAACAAACATAGACTGCCCACCCCAACTCACGCCCTGACCATACTAAATAATGACAAAACAAAGGAAATAAAGGTCAGAACGTGACAGTAGTATATGGGGCTTTAGTGACAAAACTGATGGTACTGTGATAGACTTCATCCAATTTAATGAGTAGAGTGTTGAAGGCTATTTTGTAAATGACGTCGCCGATGTCAAGGATCAGTAGGATAGTCAGTTTTACAAGGGTATGTTTAGCAGCATGAGTGAAGGAGGCTTTGTTGCGAATAGGAAGCAGATTCTAGATTTAATTTTGGATTGGAGATGCTTAATGTGAGTCTGGAAGCAGAGATTACTGTCTAACCAGACACCTAGGTATTTGCAGTTGTCAACATATTCTAAGTCAGAGCCGTCCAGAGTAGTGATGCTAGTCGGGAGGAGTGTTGTATGGCATTGAAGCTTGTCTGCAGGTTTGTTAACACAGTGTCCAAAGTTGGGCCAGAAGTATACAGAATGGTGTCGTCTGCGTAAAGGTGGATCAGAGAATCACCAGCAGCAAGAGCAGCATCATTGATATATACAGGGAAAAGAGTCGGCCCGGGAATTGAACCCTGTGGAACCCCCATAGAGACAGCCAGAGGTCTGGACAACAGGTCCTCCGTTTTGACACACTGAACTCTATCTAGGAAGTAGTTGGTGAACCAGGCGAGGCAGTCATTTGAGAAACCAAGGCTGTTGAGTCTTCCAATAGGAATGCGGGGATTGACAGAGTCGAAGTTGCTGCGGGGGGTGCATAGCTGTTGGCCAGGGTAGCGGTAGCCAGGTGGAAAGCATGGCCAGCCATAGCAAAATGCTTTTTGATTTATCGGTGGCGACAGTGTTTCCTAGTCTCAATGCTGTGGGCAGCTGGGAGGAGGTGCTCTTATTCTCCATGGACTTTACAGTGTCCCAAAACTTTTTACATGTACTCTGTAGTGTACTAGTGTGTTCATTCTCAGACTTGGATGGTGCTTCCAGAAGCTTTAAAATGGCGGCCTGGTTGTCAGGATTGGTAATGTACTGTGTAAGTACACATTATTTATAAGTAAGTAGCCCTCAAGATAGACTTAATATTAACTTGCTAAACCCTGTGTAACAACTAGTAATTACATTGTATTTAGGCAAATCTTACTTGTGCTTAGAAAGTGTCTTATTCCTCATCTGGGATGACACACTAAATCTGTTTTCGTCAGCTCAACAAAGTTAACCCAGATGGCAAGCTTTATTTTGGGGTTAGCAACTAGCGCTAGCAACAACGTTGACTGGAGATATATTTTTAACAGTTCACATACAGGGTTAAGTAATTAAAGTTTATTGAGCATAGACTATAATCTCTCAGACACCCAGCGAATCCACAAGATATCCAAACCTTTGTCGCAGCTGAGAAGAAGCTAGTACTAAATTGTTAAATTTAGTGGAAACCTGCCCACTTGTAACAAGCATGGTAACAAGTTTTCATTGCTACACTTCTGTAATTACAGATGGCAATTACTACCAGGTACATGCTATTACATTGTTACAGTTAACTTGTTAGTGTAATTACACATGTAATTACACTAATAAGGACCCCATAAAAGGAAGTGTTACCAACTATAATACACCTATGAGATGAAAAATGCATAATACTGATGAAGTGACAATGTATTGAGATAAATATGACACCGTCTCTCTCTGCCGCTCCTGTAGCCAAATTATTTAATTAAAACACTCTCACCCAGGCTTCCACTGCTCACAGATAGTCTACATCAGGTCAGGCAAAGAGCGACCGTAGATTATGTATATCAGTATATTGTTATCTACAGTAGCCATTTAGCTATGCTATTGAAAGAATACAACTAGTCTTTACGTGACTTGAGTTTGTTTTCTTGCTGCCTTGTACAACAACAAAAAACAGTCAAATTCTCCCCTGCTCTGAGATACGACAACAAGCTACTCAAAAGTAGGATTATACTCTACTCACCATATGGTGCCTGTAGTCTGTCCTACAGCCAGGATGTGCTCTCCTGGTGGCAGAGGTGCTAGGGAGGGGGATTTTTTTTAAATTCAAGAGTTTGTGAGATTAGCCTAGCAAGTGTTATGGACAATTCATTACATTTACAAGAAAGAAAACAGAATACATTCTCAATAATTCAAAGTATTCATAAAAAATGTTGCCAATCTGCAAGGGCACTTCTCATACGAGGGCAAATTGGTACCCCTAGGGCCCTATCTGTGCACATGCCTGATTGAGGGTGGCTAACCAAGCCTAAAAGCTTCTACAATTTCCATGGTCTTGGGATTATAAGCATTTCTCAACGGCTGGCCATGCCTTCCGCCTGGCTACTTCAACCTCGGCCAACAGCTCCGCCCCCCCCGCAGCTCCTCGCCCAAGCCTCTCCAGGTTCTCCTTTACCCAAATCCAGATAGCAGATGTTCTGAAAGAGCTGCAAAACCTGGACCCGTACAAATCAGCTGGGCTTGACAATCTGGACCCTCTATTTCTGAAACTATCTGCCACCATTGTCGCAACCCCTATTACCAGCCTGTTCAACCTCTCTTTCATCTCGTCTGAGATCCCCAAGGATTGGAAAGCTGCCGCAGTCATCCCCCTCTTCAAAGGGGGAGACACCCTGGACCCAAACTGTTACAGACCTATATCCATCCTGCCCTGCCTATCTAAGGTCTTCGAAAGCCAAGTCAACAAACAGGTCACTGACCATCTCGAATCCCACCGTACCTTCTCCGCTGTGCAATCTGGTTTCCGAGCCGGTCATGGGTGCACCTCAGCCACACTCAAGGTACTAAACGACATCATAACCGCCATCGATAAAAGACAGTACTGTGCAGCCGTCTTCATCGACCTCGCCAAGGCTTTCGACTCTGTCAATCACCATATTCTTATCGGCAGACTCAGTAGCCTCGGTTTTTCGGATGACTGCCTTGCCTGGTTCACCAATTACTTTGCAGACAGAGTTCAGTGTGTCAAATCGGAGGGCATGCTGTCCGGTCCTCTGGCAGTCTCTATGGGGGTGCCACAGGGTTCAATTCTCGGGCCGACTCTTTTCTCTGTGTATATCAATGATGTTGCTCTTGCTGCGGGCGATTCCCTGATCCACCTCTACGCAGACGACACCATTCTATATACTTTCGGCCCGTCTTTGGACACTGTGCTATCTAACCTCCAAACAAGCTTCAATGCCATACAACACTCCTTAAACGCTAGTAAGACCAAATGCATGCTTTTCAACCGGTCGCTGCCTGCACCTGCATGCCCGACTAGCATCACCACCCTGGATGGTTCCGACCTAGAATATGTGGACGTCTATAAGTACCTAGGTGTCTGGCTAGACTGCAAACTCTCCTTCCAGACTCATATCAAACATCTCCAATCGAAAATCAAATCAAGAGTCGGCTTTCTATTCCGCAACAAAGCCTCCTTCACTCAAGCCGCCAAGCTTACCCTAGTAAAACTGACTATCCTACCGATCCTCGACTTCGGCGATGTCATCTACAAAATGGCTTCCAACACTCTACTCAGCAAACTGGATGCAGTCTATCACAGTGCCATCCGTTTTGTCACTAAAGCACCTTATACTACCCACCACTGCGACTTGTATGCTCTAGTCGGCTGGCCCTCGCTACATATTCGTCGCCAGACCCACTGGCTCCAGGTCATCTACAAGTCTATGCTAGGTAAAGCTCCGCCTTATCTCAGCTCACTGGTCACGATGGCAACACCCATCCGTAGCACGCGCTCCAGCAGGTGTATCTCACTGATCATCCCTAAAGCCAACACCTCATTTGGCCGCCTTTCGTTCCAGTACTCTGCTGCCTGTGACTGGAACGAATTGCAAAAATCGCTGAAGTTGGAGACTTTTATCTCCCTCACCAACTTCAAACATCAGCTATCTGAGCAGCTAACCGATCGCTGCAGCTGTACATAGTCTATTGGTAAATAGTCCACCCTTTTCACCTACCTCATTCCCGTACTGTTTCTATTTATTTACTTTTCTGCTCTTCTGCACACCAATATCTCTACCTGTACATGACCATCTGATCTTTTATCACTCCAGTGTTAATCTGCAAAATTGTAATTATTTGCCTACCTCCTCATGCCTTTTGCACACATTGTATATAGACCCCCCCTTCGTTTTCTACTGTGTTATTGACTTGTTAATTGTTTACTCCATGTGTAACTCTTTGTTGTATGCTCACACTGCTATGCTTTATCTTGGCCAGGTCGCAGTTGCAAATGAGAACTTGTTCTCAACTAGCCTACCTGGTTAAATAAAGGTGAAATAAAAAAAAAAAAAAAAAAAAATTATGTCCTATGTTTAAGACAAAAAAAATATTAAAGCTGTACAATTTTACCTCCAATGCACACTGAGAGTTAAGATGCTCGAACATGTGAGTGAGTGGCAGATGCCAACATGGGCCTGCCCTGCCGAACCTGTCACTGTTGGAATGCCATCTCCCACCTATCACTCCGTGTGCCGGCACTTAATCCCCCCCTTTCCTTCACTCACTCACTCACTCACTCACTCACTCACTCACTCACTCACTCACTCACTCACTCACTCACTCACTCACTCACTCACTCACGTCAAACAGACAGACACATGCACATACACACACGCAAGCACACACACATTGCAAACACAACATCACACAACATACCACATATAGTAGCATTGTGAGAGATGACCAAACAAATCGACAGCATCACCTGTCCACCAAACACGCTATCCATACTTTGCGCAGTCTTCATCAATCAAATTACCCAGTGCATATGTTATTTTATTTATTATTATTTTATTTTTATTTTTTTGAGTGAAGGGAAACCAGTCAAACAGTATTCCCCCGGTTGTGATGGGGGGATAGAGGGAGAGATGGAGGGAGGAAAAAGTGGTCTGTCATCTTTGACAGCCCGATGCACAAGGCTGTGCCTCATCTCTTCAGACAGACGTGTGCGTTTCCCCACGTCTACCCCAGGTGCTACAGATAGATGGAGAGCTAAGAGAAGGGGAGACAACTTAAAGACAGTTAGGAAGGAGCTATCAATAGTTCATCACTAAGCTTGTGATGCATACAAGCAAACAAAGAGGAAATGGCACCAGGAACAAACTCCTACAGCGGATCTCTCTGACTCTGATGGTTCTCTGCAACTGGATCCTGGACTTCCTGACGGGTCGCCCCTGAGTGGTGAGGGTAGGCAGCAACCCAACAGCCTCGCTGACCCTCAACATGGGGCCCTCAGGGATGCATGCTTAGTTTCTTCCTAAAAAGTATCAAAGACTCCAGCCATCCAAGTCACTGTTCTGTCTGCTAACACAAGGCAAGTGGTACCTATGCACCAAGTCTGGAACCAATCCTGAACAAGCCATCATTTTTCTAAATATTAGTTAAATAATTAACCAAGTAGCTACCTGGACTATCTGCATTGACCCTTTTTGCACTAACTTTGTTACACCACATACACGAGGAACGGGATGGTCCATAAAGCCGCCCAGAGAAGACCGAGCCCTTGGGGAAGCGAGGAGGAGGAAGGGGGAGGGTTGGACCCCCACCTCGCCACACTGGCAACACTTTAAGGGGTATTGCACTAATAATGGAGCTGACTAGGGAAACGTTCCTGCTGTTCTGTTCTTAGTGCCAGTCTGCACGTTCAAACTAAAACAACGTAACTAATAATGGCATCTTTATGCTTTCATTTATAAAACAATGATAGAAACTCTTTCAAAATGCCAATGTTTATTTAGTTATGGATCCATAACGAATTAGTATGGGAATAAATATCATTGAATTACAGAAATATTCTCCAATTCTATATACAGTGCCTTGCGAAAGTATTCGGCCCCCTTGAACTTTGCGACCTTTTGCCACATTTCAGGCTTCAAACATAAAGATATAAAACTGTATTTTTTTGTGAAGAATCAACAAGTGGGACACAATCATGAAGTGGAACGACATTTATTGGATATTTCAAACTTTTTTAACAAATCAAAAACTGACAAATTGGGCGTGCAAAATTATTCAGCCCCCTTAAGTTAATGCTTTGTAGCGCCACCTTTTGCTGCGATTACAGCTGTAAGTCGCTTGGGGTATGTCTCTATCAGTTTTGCACATTGAGAGACTGGCAAAAGGTCGCAAAGTTCAAGGGGGCCGAATACTTTCGCAAGGCACTGTATGTAATTATTGGCGGAGAGCCATGTCATATTTTTCGATATACTGTAGGCGACATGAGTCTCACTAGTGTTGTGTAATTTGCTGTTAAAAGGGGTGTAGGTCTTGTTTCTTTTGAAGAGCATATTGAAGTTCGAAGCAACAGGATTTGAAGCAATAGCCTACAACTATTTTAGCACCTTTTCGCGCTGCTCTGAGACTAGCATGGGGACTGGTCTTGATAAATCCATGAGATTTTATTTTCACTGAATCTCCATTTGGGTATTAGTTGAGTAGAATGAGAAAATGAGGGTGTAGAAATGTTGTGCTCTTAGTGTAACCTTTATTTAACAAGGCAAGTCAGTTAAGAACAAATTCTTATTCACAAGGACAGCCTACTCCTTCCTCCCTGTCGGGGAATTGAATCCCGGTCTCCCACTTGCCTGGCATTCTCTACTACAGCCATTATTGAAGGCTGTCAAATGCTTCTCAAAGATGCACTCTGGCGGTCAAACTAGCACTAAGTAGCATTAAATGGTACCAGTTGTTCACACTTAAATAACGTGCCATAGAATTATGTGGCACCATGCAAGCTGCACCGCAGTACGCTGCAATTTTAAAGGAGGAACCACCGTATGCTGCTGCTACTGGTTATTATATGTAACTTTATTCCTTGTTATATGTACATATCTACCTCAATTACCTCGTACCCCTGCATATCGACTCGGTACTGGTACCCCGTGTATATAGCTAAGTTATCGTTATTTATTTGGAATATATTGTTACTTTCGTTACTGTGTGTTTTACTTTTCTATTATTTCTAAATTTTCTTTCTTTTGGGAAAGGCCTGTGAGTAAGCATTTCACTGTCAAGTCTACACCTGTTGTTTATGAAGCATGTGATGGATACTATTTGATGTGGTTCTCTTTCACTGTCATTCTCTCCCTCGATTGTTTTCTTCTCCACTACTTGAAACCTTTGTTTCTCTCATTCTGTTTTCTTGCCTCATTTAGCCCTTCTCTTCCCTCCTCCCACTTTTTAACTCCTCTATGTATCCCCCCCCCCCCCCATCTCTCCCTCTGCAAGTAACTTTAACCTGCTTAGGCGTCTAAGCTAAACACAATGTTTGGTGCTGTGGATGTTTATGAACGTGTATATTGTGTAGCCTAAAGTTTGTTAGAGATATGACTCAGTGACTGTTTATGTAATGACAGGGGAGTGAGGCCTGAGGTATTGGTAATGAGCTATGACTCGTAATAGAGCTAGACCATTATGTCTATGGCTTGAAAAAATCAATCTGAACAGTGTATTACGAAATGCATGTGTTCTCCCAGTGGGGAACCTGGCAAATATTTTTTACAATTTTAAATAACATTCCAAATAGATTCCTATCTCAGTGGGACTCAATTGGCTAAATAAAGGATCAATACAAAAATAAAAAGTCAGTTACCAAACAATAATCGAACCTACTTTTCCCTTGAGAGGAAACTGGGAGAGTCTGTCATAAATACTTTAGTCTGCACTGCTACTCCCATAACCAACCCATAAGCCCTTGTGTCAGTCTGTTGAACGCACGCTGAGGCAAAAAAAAAAAACGTTCTTTGAATTCAAGCTTGTTTGTTTTTAAGTTCCGCTCTGTATTAGGCAGTAAAGATTAGGAAAGGCAAAGAGTGGTAGTGGTTTGGGTATTCTGGGCGGGGGTTGCTTTCAAACGTTTTTACTGATGTTTCCCTATCCCCCAGTTGCCTCTTTTTGAACACAGACATACGATTTGAGGATTTTAAGAGGTGCGTTAAATGTTCTGCTCGTTGTTTTTGTTTTGATGTGTGCGTCAGGAAGGCGCCTCCATACTTTGGTCTGACGCTTTGAAGAAAAGTGGGAGAGAGCGAAAGAGAGTCATTTTTTTTAAAGAGGCAGTTTGGAAAGTGTTGCAAATCTCTGTCTTCATAACCCCCTCCCTTCTCAATGCACAAACACACCTTAGATCAGTGAGGGGCTGCTGAGACTGCATGTGCAAATTTAGCAGATTGACAACTGTCCAAGCACAGATACATCAACAACCCATGGGCATGTGTAGAGAGAGAGAGAGAGAGAGAGAACGAAAGAGCGTGAGAGAGAGAGAGAGAGAGAGAGAGAGAGAGAGAGAGAGAGAGAGAGAGAGAGAGAGATCCTTAGCAGGCACGTTGACTCGACATTGACAGGCACTTGTCTAGGAGGCGCTCCACTTCCAAAAACCATAAATCTGGATTGAGGGGTGGCCAGAAGGGACTTTGACAGAGACAATAATAAAATGCAAACAGAAATGAAAATTTTAAGAAGCAATTTCAATGAGGAAAAAAGAGAACTGTCAGCATTTCAATAATTGTTTTCTCCAAAGTTAGCTTTTTGTATTATTTAGAGATAGATTCAAATCTGTCAATCTACGAATACATTTCTCACAAGGTGCTTAAAAGCAACCCAGACCTAAATCTCTAGTTAGAATAAAGCGAAAATCCAATTTGATTGCATTTGAAACATGTTTCTCCACAGTGCAACTTTGATCGAATTAGGTGGATTAGTTTACAACCTTCGCAGCTAACAACCATTCCCACAACTTTAGAAAACGTTCCCTTAGGAGTCTCATTAGGTCTTTAACTAACATATTCATAGGAGCAATCCAGTGATGTGCAAGGACTGTTTCCAAGAGAGCCATTCATTCCCTTAATGTCAAACAGAACTTACCCAGAACGTGGTTACAATGTTCTCCGAATAATCAATATTCATGTTCTAGACACTTTTCATTGGAACATTGCAAGAATAGTCTAGTTTTCTGAGGGTTAGGATAATATTTCATCAACATCACAACAAACAAACACAGAACATGGTAGCCATGTTCTGAGAATGAAATATATGAATGTTCTAGGCATGTTTCATGGGAATGTTTGCAAGAGCATTCATGTGTCCAATGGCGTTTAAAACATAGGACATTCTGTCATTGTCCTCTTGAGGACAATCTAGTTCCGAGCTTGTTCCAGGGATGTCCCTAAAGACCCTAAAAATGATGTTTCTTTACACACCCCTTGTTGCTGTTGCCAAGCCCATCGAGGCCCCGATTGGTGAACCACTGATCCATTCACAGCTCTTTGTTTGCAAGGTTAGGTACACCCACACACACAGTGCCGTTAACATACAATGTTTTCAATTAACACATTTGACATAAATAAGTACATTTTACGGTAATTACTGTATTAATCAACATATCCTCATCTGGGATTTGAACTCGCAACCTCTTGGTTCACCTCATTCTGATATTCCTGTTACACCATCATGTCTGTGTCAATGACTGATTTCACCTACAATGCTACACTTTGAACTACTGTATATCTCAGCTCTGTTACAGTTTATCGCTTTGGTGCTATTTTCACAAGTATGTGGTGAATTTCAAAAACTCTTAGTACAAACTTCAAACTGGTAACACTTGTAACACAGCTAGTCTTGCATTCAAAACCTTCCGTTATGAATTATTTTAGCTTGCAGACAAATTGCACCACACAACCAAAATATAAGTTTACAGAGCTGCCAACTCTCACACACCTCTTATATCTCACACAGTGAAAAGTACTGCATTTAAGTCCATTGTATTGTGGTTAACTTTTCAACTGTGCTCAAAATGGTTTTGAAATTGTAGCATCTGGGACTGCAATTTAACATCACATGCAGAACCTCTATTGTTGTCCTGTCTTGCCACAGCACTATGAACCGCTGCACACTGAAGCATATGATTGGTCTAGTTATGTAAGGGATCAAGGGGATTGTATGCACATTTTAAAGAAACGCCCCTCAAGATTAGAGTGGAGATGAATGGGGAGAGAGAGAGAGAGAGAGAGAGAGAGAGAGAGAGAGAGAGAGAGAGAGAGAGAGAATGTTCTCGCTAAGTTTATAAAACCGTAAAGAGAGCAGCATGGTAGCACTGTTTTGTGTAGAATGTTGTCAACAAAAACAGGGTGCTGTTACTTCGGTCCCTATTGCAGAATGCAGTCTTTTGACAGCATGTACTAAAATCGATTTAATCCACACTTGAATTAGTCCCCTCTGGTGATTGGCATTTAGCCTGTGACAATGAAAAGGCAGCAGACAGACCTACAGTCGGTTTTAGCAGGAAGGTTTGGTAGGGTGACCTGATTTGTAAAGATGAAAATACATTTTCGTCAAACAGATTGTGAACCCAAAAGTGTAAGTTTGATACTCGAGGGGGGACAATGAATAAAATAATTGATTAGGGTGTAGGGGCAGATTGATGTAATCTTGTCTTTTTATTATCAGTTAACTTTATTTATTCTGATCAGTTGAACAATTCTCATTCTTAACAAAGGGCTAAAATAAATCTATTCCTCACACACTTACAATATTTTATTATTTCTCTTCTTCCCAAGTTTGCCAGTGTCTGATATGCCTACTTGTGGCTTTGAAAATGATTTACATGAGACTATGTATTTTTACAGCTATTTTACAGACATTTTTGAATAAGTCCTACAAATAAGCATTGACTATTAAATGCTCCAGGCCATTTTAGTATTGCTCACATCAATGTTCCCTCTAAGCTGCGCCCCCCGGGTATGCTGTGCAGAAGATATAACTTCACTTTCTAGCATTTTCCCCCCTTAGTTAATTAACACTATCAATGGTTCCTTTTACTGTGGGAATTGTTTACCGAAACAACACAATATTAGCCACTTTTAACACAGCATACCGAAACAAAACGACTTATTCAAGACTTAGCATGCAAAACGAACTATGCAAGAGAACGCTAGAGAGACGTCATGGCGGACTCAACACAGCAGTGCAGAATGCCTCAAGACAAAAAGGTAATAGTCAATATCTGTACGTTTTACTAAATATTAGCACTTCACTCCATATACGCTTCGGCAATAACCTTCAATCTGGATAACAACACAAAAAACAATATGATAAGGCTAGAGAAATTGAGCGACCAATATCACCAACACAATCGACACCCAAACATGTTGGAGAATAAGCATGGAGAGCCAATCCCCGAAAGAGAACGAGACTCCGACGGACACAGGCGATTTATGCTTTTCACCACCAGGAACACCTTAGCAAGTGTAGAAACCGAGTTGCTAAGGTCGATTAATGATCAACTGGGCATACTTGAACTAGTCAGTGGAGATATAAAGGAGTTGAAGGGGAGCCTCGAACATGAGTGACGAAAAAGCTGTGACAATGGAGGAAGAAAGAAAGAAACAAGCTAAAAGGTACAGTCGACACGATTGAAACGGACGTTAAAGAACTTAAAAAGGAAAAACTATTCTGAGACAAGCCTTACATGAAAAACAGACTTGATCTATGAGAGAAAATCTGGCACTTGCTGGTATCAAAAGAAAATGAGGGTGAAGATCCTGAAAGTGTGGTGAAATAATCATTTCTTGAAACACTACAGATTCCAAGCGGTACTGTTGACAAAATCAAACTCAAACGTGTGTGCACTGTTTCAGACAGAGAGGGCAGAGATATGACTGCCCAAACGTTGCCAAATGTGCATTCTTTAAAGATAAAAAAATGGCTAAAAGCCATTTCCCGAAGGAAATTGCAGAACGGTGCAAAGTTCTGTACCCACTTTTCAAGGTGAATAGATGAAAAAGGAAACGTGTAGCTCTCGTAGTCTATAAATTGTATATTGATACCCAATTGTTCCGAGACACCACGACTACCATGGCTATTCTAAATGTAGTTTTCATAGATGGAACATCCAATACTATCCAAGGTAGGGATTGTAATAAAGAAAAGGAAAACAATCAAATAAAGTAATACATTCAAGATAGGGAATGTTGTCAAATAATTAGTAGTTGACTTTCCATTTATATCAATCAATCAAATGTATTTATAAAGCCCTTCTTACATCAGCTGATGTCACAAAGTGCTGTACCGAAACCCATCCTAAAACACCAAACAGCAAGTAATGCAGGTGTAGAAGCACGGTGGCTAGGAAAAACTCCCTAGAAAGGCCAGAACATAGGAAGAAATCTAGAGAGGAACCAGGCTATGAGCGGTGGCCAGTCCTCTTCTGGCTGTGCCGGGTGGAGATTATAACAGAACATGGACAAGATGTTCACATGTTCATAGATGACCAGCAGGGTCAAATAATAATAATCACAGTGGTTGTCGAGGGTGCAACAGGTCAGCACCTCAGGAGTAAATGTCAGTTGGCTTTTCATAGCCAATCATTCAGAGTATCTCTACCACTCCTGCTGAGAGTTGAAAACAGCAGGTCTGGGACAGGTAGCACGTCCGGTGAACAGGTCAGGGTTCCATAGACGCAGGCAGAACAGTTGAAACTGGAGCAGCAGCACAGCCAGGTGGACTGGGAACAGCAAGGAGTCATCAGGCCAGGTAGTCCTGAGGAATGGTCCTAGGGCTCAGGTCCTCCGAGAGAGAGAAAGAAAGAAATAGAGAAAGAAAGAAAGAAAGAGAGAAAGAGAGAATTAGAGAGAGCATACTTAAATTCACACAGGACACTGGATAAGACAGGAGAAATACTCCAGATATAACAGACTGACCCTAGCCCCCCGACACATAAACTACTGCAGCATAAATACTGGAGGCGGAGACAGGAGGGGTTATTGAAATAAAGAAAAATAATTGAAATAATAGTTCAAATATAAGGAACTGGAACGCAAAAGTAGTCAAAAGCCTGAAATGATGTTGGAATCAACATGGTACGGATAAAAACAGAAAAAAGAGGACATACTGTAGAGGGCACAGTATGTAGGTATGTGTGGGTGTATTGTGATGGAAGGTGGGCTGTGTGCTTTTGTGTTTGGAAAAGTGTGGACTTAAATGGTTGCCAATGCCATGTGTGTCTGCGAGCAGGAGTTGTGACAGAAAGCTTTCAATTTTGTGCAGTTAATGGGATATACATTTTAAAATAAATATAGTTTATAAAAAGGTATTGTCCTATCATGATGGAATGGTCCCCCACCTTATAACCTCTACACCCACCTGAGCGACCCATACAGTAGAAGCCCTTATCTGTTTTATAGGTCACGTGCAAGTAACCTATAGGCAGCCAAGACAGAAAGATAAATGCGGTCAGAGACCCACTAAAGCAGCGCCGCCCCCTCAAGATTCTGAGCCTGCCTGGCAGGGTTGTTCCTACAAAGCCAAAGCCCCCGGATGGGTGAGCATAATATACAAGGAATTTCTCAAAGCTGCTAATGAGAACCTTGACGACCTTGTACCGAGCCGGTGGGGATTCCGGTGGGGTGCCCCCACCCAGGTAGTGGCAGTGCTGGTAACACTAGCTGCAGTAACCATGGGGAGGGGGTCACATTCAGACATTCAGAGAGAGGACAAATTATTGTGGCCCTGGTGGCACAAAATCAAAGATTTGACTGCACAGAGATGCTTGGGAAAATGGTCACAACGGGGGACCAGCGTCTGTGTGTTTAAGGGGAAGGGGGTGTATCATAGTTCCATCAGCTAGGACTTAACATTGGTTAATCAAATCACCCCATTCTTGTTAAATGTTGCATGCCTTCTCAAACAGCTGCAACTCTATATGCATTCACATATCAAGTCCTTCTTGAGTTTCGGGGTTTCGGGGATGGAACAACTGTTGAACATCTGAGCTTGTGGGAGAAGGGTGGGGAGTGTGTGTGTGTGTGTCTGCGAGCAGGAGTTGTGACAGAAAGCTTTCAATTTTGTGCAGTTAAAGAAAGACAGATATATGTGTGTGTGTGTGTGTGTGTGTGTGTGTGTGTGTGTGTGTGTGTGTGTGTGTGTGTGTGTGTGTGTGTGTGTGTGTGTGTGTGTGTGTGTGTGTGTGTGTGTGTGTGTGTGTGTGTGTATCCCACATCTTTTCTATAGGGTAATGTTGGGAACAATATAGGATGAATCACAATAATTGTTTCCTAAAATAATAATTGCTTGCCAAAAATGTAATTTTTGTCATGTCAATCCTGGTTATAGGTAACAATCCTTTGCATGAACTGCCTAGATTATTATGCATATTATTTGTTAATTGTGGAAATGAAGATACAAAAGTTTTTGTAATATATATATACTGTATATATTTTTTTAAATAACTGTATATAATACAATTGAAGTGAGGGTTTTGGAAATGCTTTTGGCGGTTAATCTGCTTCTGTTCTGTGGGTGGCACTGTGTGCTCTTTATGAAGGATGGGTCCCAGTCTCTCAGGGGCCCTGGGATCCCGGGGGACGGGGGTGGTCTGCCAGTCACTAGGACGACAACCCAACTTGGGATGGGGGAGGTTTTAGCGGGTGGAATAGTGGAGAACAATTGGAGGTTTACTTAGTGTAAAAATCATGGTATAGCTTCAGTGTATGGATTTGTTTAACACTTTTTTGGTTACTACATTATTCCATATGTGTTATTTCATAGTTTTGATGTCTTCACTTTTATTATACAATGTAAAAAATAGTAAAAATAAAGAAAACCCCTTGAATGAGTAGGTGTGTCCAAACTTGTGACTGGTACTGTAGGTCTGGATTGAAGTCATTGCATGCCTCCTCCATGGCCTGAAGGAGGGTGGTACGCTCATGGGTATGGCAATCATACATCTTCCACCTGGATTTGAATCTATATTATACTTAGGTATTGTAGTGGTCCTGTATGTGGCTCAGTTTATAAGATGCATGGCACAATTTTTTATTTAAACTTTATTTTATCATGGAGCCATACTGATATCAAGCTCTCGTTTACAGATGAGCCCTGAGTTATTCTGGACAAAAATATAAACTCAACATGAAACAATTTCAACAAGTTACATTTCATATAAGAAAAATCTGTCAATTCAAATAAATTCATTATGTCCTAATCTATGGATTTCACATGACTGGGCAGGCCCACCCACTGGGGAGCCAGGCCCAGCCAATGAGAATTCGTTTTCCCCACAAAATGGCTTCATTACTAACATAAATACTGCTTAGCAGCCCCTCCTGCAGGTGAGGAAGTCAGATGAGGAGGTCCTTGGCTGGCATAGTTATACGTGGACTGTGGTTGTGAGATCGTTTGGACGTACTTCCAAATTCTCAAAGAATATGTTTGAGGCAGCTTATGGTAGAGAAATTCACATTCAATTATCTGGCAACAGCTCTGGTGGACATGCTCATGCTGTTAAATCAGCTTCTTGATATGCCATACCTGTCAGGTGGATGGATTATCTGTGCAAAAACTTTGAGAGAAATATACTTTCTGTGGGATCTTTTGTTTCAGCTCATGAAACATGCGACCAACACTTTACATGTCACATTTATATTTTGCTCAGTATACATAAGTTACAGAAAACACAGAAAATATAAATACAAAATGCAAGCAGAATGAAAAACAGTCATAAAAAACACATTCATCAGTAATAAGGTCCTCAATCAGCTTTCTGAATTGCCCTAAGAGGCACCAGAACATCAAATTGAGAGAAAATTGAAATTGTTTCACAAATAAGGTGCAAGAAAACAAGAAGCTGATTTAACTCAGTAGAGACCAAAGCAATCTCCAGAGTTAGCCATCCCTGAGACCGGGTGTGATAACTCTTATTACTAAAGTTTAGTAATGATGTTAGGTACAGTGGGACTTTTTGTAAAAGGGCTTTATAAATGAAGACATAGCAATGTACTGTATCAACCTACATGACATCAAAGAGGACCAACCAACTTTCTGGTAGATAAATGAATGATGAGTACTAAAATAGTAGTTCAAATAGAGCCTGGTCAACCGTGGGGCCCACAGCCTTCACAACAGTATCATCGACATACAAGTGCAGGTAAGAAATGTTTACAGACATGTCAATATTGTTCATGTAAACAGTAAAAAGTAATGGACCCAGAATCAACCCCTGTGGGACACCTTATATAGTATCCAGGAAACCGGATTTAACACAAATTGGTAGATTTATATACGTTATATCTGTCAAATAATTTTTAAACCATTTACATGCAGCCCGGTCTTGGCAAATTGAGGAAAGCCTCTTAATTAGCAGTGAGTGAGCAACAGTTTTGAAAGGTCAATGAAGAGGGCAGCACAATGTGGCTGTTTGACCATACAGTTAACCACATCTATAACTAGGAATGCAGTAGAGATAGTGCTATGATCTGTTCTAAAACCCGACTGATGTACATTTAGAATATATTTGAAAGATAAGAAAGATCTTCGCTGAGAATTAATCAAGGATTCTAATATTTTAGCTAGGCAAGAAAGTTTAGAAGTAGGCCGATAATTCTTAAGGTCGAAAGGGTCACCACCTTTGTGAAGGGGGAGTACATGGGCCGCCTTCCAAACCTTGGGGACAGTACCAGATATAATTGTCAGATTAAAAATATGGTTTAATGATTCAGCAATCAGTGGGGCAGAGAGCTGCAGCAAAAAAAAGGATCAAGCATATCAGCCCCTGTGGATTTTTTAAAACATCAATCTTAAGCAAAGCATCCACAGATAGTACATTGTTGAAATGAAAACAAAAATTCACTAGAAGTTGACGGGTTAACCTTCGAGTCAGCTAGAGGCTGGCAGAGGGAAGAGCAGTCGATTGACTGACCAGGATCAACTACACCACAGTTACTCTCAAAGCCTTCCAAGATCAAATTATTATTAAATGCATCACTTAACCCATTCTTCTCAGTTATGATACCAGAATTAGACTGAACATGCTTAGGCAGGGAAGAAGAGGAACTTGTACTCTTCAGACCTCCCTCAAGTCGCTGGATGCAGGGGCAGGGGCACGAACTGGGAGAACAGTTTTGGCAGAGCTCAGTCCACCCCGATGGAGTTTCCACAAAAGGAGTGGAGATGCTGCAGGGGACCAGAGTGGCTGCCAATGTTCCATTCTGGGTGTGCACAGGAGGTATTGGTTGTGGCTCCTGTTGCAGGGTTGGGCTGGGGGGCAGGAGTGTCCCAGGCCTGCCCTGGGGATGGGAGTAGGGAGGGTAACCAAAACTTGCCTTGGCCGGGAGGTTGTGGGTGGAATTGAGATGGGTGGTGTGGAGGGCAGCGTGGCTGGTGAAGCACCAAACTCTCAGCATATGTAGGCTGATGATGTGAATGATGTGGACTGCATCATGTGGTGCACTACCCTTGACAGTGTTTTGCCAGACTCTAGGGTAGGGGTTGGTGCTGCGTAGAGCTGGGCTGAGCTGGGGTGGGCCTGGTTTGGTAGAGCTGTGCTGAGGCGGACGGTTCTGGTTGAATTGTGTTGTGATGGGCCGGGTCTGGTAGAGATGTGCTGTGATAGATATGGTCCTATTGAGCTGTGCTGAGGCGGGCCTGGACTAGTATCATGGGAGGGCGGTTTTAGGGGGTATTGAAGAGGATGGTGTGCAGGGCAAAGTGGCCAGCAATGCTCCAAACTCTGCGTGGGGCCTCTTTTAATGCATACAGCTTGGGCATAGCTCAGTGTATCCGCATGCAATTCCTGGTAGAGAAGTGGTGGAGGGTGCTGTGGGGGGGGAGTGTTTATGGCTGTTCTCCAGTCTCTGTGAAGCACCACTGGATACAGGTATAAAGGAGTGTCTCATTTGTCTCAGGTAGTTGGTGGCTGGTCTGCTGCTCCTGTAGGGGTGAGGTGGCCACCCAGAGCAACATCCTTTAACATTCTGGTGAAGGTGGGGACTGTCTCTTCGTACAGGTGTCCAGACTGAGGGTGGGATGGTGTGCAGTAGCACACAGTCCCGAGAGAGGCTGGCATTTATCCTCTGGATGGTGGCAGGGTGGAAATGTCTTCTCTGGAGCAGGGTAGATATTACAATCTTCGCAAGGGGAAAGATGGTGGTGGCCCGCTCTATCACTCCCCTTAGGGATGTGGCCACCCTCTCCTGTTGGGCAAGCAGATAAATTGGTCCATGTGTGAATGATGATGACTGGGGGAGCAAAGCTGGGCCACAGTCAAGAGCTCCATAGCTCTCTCTTGTGGGGCACCATAACTTTGCCACCTTTTTATTTGGGAAAAGTTTATTATCTAATATAAACGTTCCATTGGAGTCCATCATTAATATAATGTCTGGTTTCTCGTCAGGTCTGTGGAGGATGGCAGGAGTGATGGGAGTAATTATGGGGTTGTCCTCCTCAACAGTTTCATTGCACACTGCAGCTCCCGGATCTCATCTCTATGCTGACGCGCCAGGCTGATCTCCTCCTCTATAAAGATGCTGTGGTACTGCAGGTGCACGTGTGAGAGAGGCATGCTCAGGGCTGTGTCTGCTCAGGCGAGAAACACTGGGGACTACATACTGGGAGAGGTTAAGTGGACAGTGGTAGAGGTTAAGTTCAGCAACAAGAGCTTTTATTTGGTCGAAGTAGTGGACAAATTGATCCAGACTGGCCTCCGAACCTTGAACCATCACATTGCTGATATTATAAATATTAATGTTACATTTGGAGGTGGAATCAATGTACCATTTGCCTCAATGTTTATGTTTTCTTCCATTAAGTTGATTGCTGGTCTTGTGGAGAACTGTGTACCCAGCATTAGGATCAGCCGTGTAGAACAGAAGGTCTCCTTTTATTTCCTCATTCGCTTTTAGGATTAAGTCTCTTAAGTCCTCGGAGTCTCTGCGGATTCTCTTAGCAACTTATTTATAATTTATTTATCTTTTTTTCCTGACTCACTTGTAACATTTGCAGGATATGTGACGGCAAGATCTCTGAAACATTGCCTCGAGAATTCATCCATCTTCATCTCCATGGTGACCTCTTTCCAAATATATGAAGATACTCTCAATGCTCAGAATGTACTCACCTTTCCAAGTGCTCTTTTGCTTGTTTGTTTCTTCACCTGTATGCTTGTTTTACTATCAGGGCCTGAAATAGCAACACTAGACTTGGGTATTTAGTTTTATAAGGCAGTGGCTACTTTTCCTAGTGTCCAAACAGGAAATAAAGCAACATATAAAGTGCATATAATATACATAACACTACATCATCTCCTGCCTCACACTTCAGAAAACACAAGATGACTACATAATACAATACAATGCAAAATAGAATACAAAATATCAAAAAAAAATGCCTGTCTCTTTCACAGTCGCCGTTGTGACGTAAGGTGTTCATTGATTTAAAAAAAAAATGGTATCTGTTTTTCTTGCTAGCTTGAGTTACCTGGGGTGGCAGAGAGTTCCATGTAGTCATGGCTCCATTTAATACTGTGTGTTTCCTAGCCTCTGTTCTGGACCTGGGGACTGTAAAAAACAGTCCTCTGATTGCATGTCTTGTGCTGTAGCGATGAGTGTCCGTACTGTGGGCCAACTGGACAGATAAGTCGGTATAAAAGAAATAGAGCCCACACACTCATAAGCTCCACCATGTACCTTTACTTATAAACAAACAATGTTTCGATCCTGCAATGATTTTCGTCAGGTCATTTCACAGGAAGTTTACCGTGCCCATAATAATAGACATAAGACAAGCACCAATCAGGGCGGTCTATATATTTTTAAGTTGAAATGAGCAGCACAAAAACAATGAAATATACAGTATGTGGACTGAACGCGGCGGACACTGAAGACACGCATATCCGAACATAGAAGTAGCATCAGAAACTAAGACCCCAAAAGTCCAGTCGTTATGCCCTTTATGACTGCCAGACACAATGTTTCTTCATTGAAGTAAATGGGTATCGAGCATGTCAAAGACCCGAGGCGAGGAGGGGATATTGATAGATCTTTAATCGCAAAGAAAATCCTACCGGATATTCCGATAGGAAATTATGTCTCCAACGGGACTTAATGAGGATTTTTCCCATCAGCCATTTTCTGTGAACGTCATCCGATTCATTAATTTGTTATTATGACTACCACTTTAGGTTTTGGTGCATATGCTTCGTCTAGAGAAGAAGAAAAAATATATGCATATGCTTCGTCTACCTCATAGGAATTGGTAAACAGTCATAATATTGGAGAAGTATATATACAGTTGAAGTCAGAAGTTTACATACACCTTAGCCAAATACATTTAAACTCGGTTTTTCACAATTGCTGACATTTAATCCTAGTAAAAAATTATCTGTCTTAGGTCAGTTAGGATCACCACTTTATTTTAAGAATGTGAAATGTCAGAATAATAGTAGAGAGAATGATTTATTTCAGCTTTTATTTCTTTCATCACATTCCCAGTTGGTCAGAAGTTTACATACACTCAATTAGTATTTGGTAGCATTGCCTTTAAAATGTTTAACTTCAGTCAAATGTTTTTGGTAGCCTTCCACAAGCTTCCAACAATAAGTTGGGTGAATTTTGGCCCATTCCTCCTGACAGAGCTAGTGTAACTGAGTCAGGTTTGTAGGCCTCCTTGCTAGTACACGCTTTTTCAGTTCTGCCCACAAATGTTTTATAAGATTGAGGTCAGGGCTTTGTGATGGCCACCCCAATACCTTGACTTTGTTGTCCTTAAGCCATTTTGCCACAATTTTGGAAGTATGCTTGGAGTCATTGTCCATTTGGAAGACCCACTTGTGACCAAGCTTTAACTTCCTGACTGATGTCCACATAATGCCCCTCCCTCATGATGCCATCTATTTTGTGAAGTGCACCAGTCCCTCCTGCAGCAAAACACCCCCACAATATGATGCTGCCATACAGTACAGTGGGGCAAAAAGGTATTTAGTCAGCCACCAATTGTGCAAGTTCTCCCACTAAAAAAGATGAGAGAGGCCTGTAATTTTCATCATAGGTACACTTCAACTATGACATACAAAATGAGAGAAAAAAAATCCAGAAAATCACATTATAGGATTTTTAAATGAATTTATTTGCAAATTATGGTGGAAAATAAGTATTTGGTCACCTACAAACAAGCAAGATTTCTGGCTCTCACAGACCTGTAACTTCTTCTTTAAGAGGCTCCTCTGTCCTCCACTCGTTACCTGTATTAATGGCACCTGTTTGAACTTGTTATTAGTATAAAAGACACCTGTCCACAACCTCAAACAGTCACACTCCAAACTCCACTATGGCCAAGACCAAAGAGCTGTCAAAGGACACCAGAAACAAAATTGTAGACCTGCACCAGGCTGTTTGTGCTTAGAGGACGAATTAACTGAACAGTACTATGCAGTAGATGCTTTGGATGAAAAACAAACGCTTGCATCTGAAATCTTTGAGGGTCTGATGCTTCCAAGAGCTGTGTTTGGTTTTGGCACTTTGCCTCTCAGCTGTGTTGTACTTGAGTGCAGCTCTTGTGAGAAACGGGGCACGGGTGTTGGGTAAACAGCTCACACACACACCTTCCTGTTCTCTGATTGGCTCCTTGTGCCGTCTGCTGCTGCTTGCCCTTCTCTCTTTGCCATTGGCAGTCACATCTCTGTCCTCCTTCCCTCTAATAATCTTTCTCTCGCTCTCTTCCCCTCACTCTCTCTGGCTCCCTCTCCTTCTCTGCCCAAACCCCACTCTGAAGCGACGCAAGTGAAGAGCCCGCAATCCTCTGACTCATCTACCTCCACAGTCTCACTACTCTTCCTCGTTCCCTCTTTTTGTCCTCCATCTTTCTCCCTCCCTCTCACTTGCTCAAGATGGCCTGCCTGTTCTCCACCACGTTTGCTCTCCCCGGTTCTTTACTCCTCCCTTTCTCTATCCTTTATCCCTTTTCTTTCTCTCCTCCCTCCCCCCTTCTTGATCTCTTTCTTTTTTTTCTCCTCCCTTCTCTATCCTCACTCTTTTCCCCCCTCCCTCCCAACCATTTCTCTGGGCCCTGTGCTGGCCGTCAGTCAGGATGTGTAACACAGCAGCTGCAAAAAGGCCTCACAAACGCTGGCTGACAAGAAGTGACAGCACTCTATATCGCTCGCTGGCACTGACAGCTGACAGATGGATACCACTCACACTGGATGGGAGGGGGAGAGAGAGAAAAAAAGCCCCAGGATGATTCTCTAGCGTGACTCTCTGTTCCCAGTGACGGGGCCAACGTTTGATTGAGTGCCAGGGAGAATAATAAACCCTTCCATTCACTAGAGCCTGTGTAGGTCTCTCTCTCAACCCCCCCCCCCCCCACACACACACGCACAATGACCCATGTGTTTAATTCGTTAAGTGTGGAACTGTCCTGAGTATGTCAATACACTTAAACTAATTCTAAATCTAATTATTTCAGTAATACTTCTCTCTGTGGTCCTCCTTTCCTCCATCCTATTTCGTCCTCCATTCCAACCATCTCGTTCTCATTTCTTTATCCCTTCCTTTATATACCAGTGTTCTTCTTAGACGCCCCATGATGGTTCCCCTTGTTCCTGCTTGACCAGACTTAGAGGTGCAGTATACAAGGCTCACAGGTAAGTCCAAAGCTAACACCAACTAGCACAGTTGGCGCCAAGTGGTAGAGTAAGAGACCCCTCCCCATCAACGTCCTGTCCGTCTGTCAGCCATGACATCGCAACCAGGGGGGAAATGGCCAATAGGGACTGATTTTAAGCATCTATCATCCATTTGCTTATACCTCTGGGTGGGGAGGGGGCTAAAAGTTTTTGCTTCTGGGAGGGGTGGGGGGCTAAAAGTTTTTTTCAATCAATAGGCATCCTCACCTTCCTAGAGTCTAGCGAGGAAAATAGCCAGGTGGTGACTGTCGAGCACATCCTCAATGACTGCAATGAGATAAAGAGACGAGAGAGGGGTGTATCGTTGAGAGAAAGGAAAGGGAGAAATACTGATGTGATAAAAGGGAAATTGGAGGAGGAAAGGAGAGAAGAGGGGTACCTAAAGGAACAGGTAAGAGGGTAGAAACTGAAGATGAAAAATTAACACAAATAAAAAAAGTATGAAAATGTATGCACTCGACTACTAAGTCGCTCTGGATAAGAGCGTCTGCTAAATGACTCAAATGTAAATGTAAAATAGATGAAAGAACACATGAGAAGAGAGAAGACAGAAGAGGAGGACCTTTGACAAAATAGGTAGGACAGAAAATAAGGAGTAAGGTGCAGGGAAGGAAGGACAGATAAAGGAGTAATGGAGAGGGGAGAGAGGGAAAAGGGATAGAGCGGAGGAGAGGACAGAAGAGGGAGAGGAGAGATGAGGATTACAGTGTGGAAGATTGCCAGGGAATTCACCGTGCGGGTCTGGAAGTGTGTTCAGCTGTTCTAGATTTAAACAGAGAGCTCACTACTCAGTCAAGTTGCAAAGGGATGTCGCGGCTCTTTTAGAAAATGTTTGAGACCCTTTCGGAGAGTAAAAAAGGTCCCCAATGCATGATCTGTCATGGAATGTCACAAGGCTCTTATTAAAAAATGACCACCGTCATTCAAGTATTACCCTTGTCTCCTCCTGAATGCCAATATATATCCCATATTTAAAGTACTGCACTACTTATTATCAACAAACAGAGCAGGCTCTCTAACAAAAGTTTCTCTTCCTCAAAACAACCACATTTTTGTCAAATGTCTCCATCGACCCTGTCAGCGCTCATGTCACTGTCTGTTCATAGATGTCTGTCAGGGGTGGGTGGATGAAGGGGTATCGAAAGAAGCACACACTTTGTTGCTGAGTGATCAAAGCTGCATGGCAGATATGGGCCCTAATACCCAGGCAGAAGTGTCTGATATTTGATAGTGCTCATCATTTCGTTAGCCTGAGGGCTAGAAACCATTTTAGATACTTATCAGTGTGCATCAGGCTCTTTTTGTGTTGTGGACTCAGTAATGAGGGATGGCGACCGCATACTTTTATCAGATTGGAGGTTTGGCTTTATGTGATTGACAGATGGAGATGGATATGACCTATGACCCTCGTACCGCAGCGTTAGCCGCTAGCCATAGCAAAAGCATCAAGCACTAGCTTCTGTGGTTTCTAATAGAACAACAAGACATAGAAGTTTCCCTAAAACCACAGATCTAGGATCAGATTACCCCCAATCATCACCAATACGGTATTGAAAGAGTATCTGACCTCGTATCAGTAATCAGGGGTAACTGCTATCTCGACCTATAGAACCTAGAGAAGGTGGATGAATATTTTATTTCATATGAATGATTTGCCCAACCCTCTCTTGCCTTAGTCTGCCGTAACCCAAACATTTGAGAGCCTTACTATACCCAGCATGATGTTATTTCGCATGATCACATCAATGTGATCTGCACTGTACCTGTGTGTCTAATGTGGTTGTGTCTGTGTTTTGCGAGGAAAGCTGCGGTGCTTGTGGATATCTTGTCCTTAAAGTCGCCTCTACAGTGGTTATCTGAATTATGGCAACACTTTATTTCAACCGTTGATCTATTGATGCTTGACTCTGCAGAGGTGTTACCCGGGTTTGAATATCAGTTAGGGCCAAACCCCAAATTAAATGGATCTATCATTTAGTTTAATTTTCTTTGGAATGTATTGTATGGTCAAGTAAAGTGGACAAAGAACAACCCCTGTAAAAAAAAAGCACTGATGCCTCATTTAGCTTGCATTGAATCACTGGAAGGCACTGAAGGGTTGTAACAAGTCATGATGGGTACTAAAACCTTCTAGATAGGGGACAGAAGAGGAGGATGTAAACTAGATAGCTAAACTTCCAGGACAGTGGTTTCCAGTATTGTGATAGTGATTCCAACTGCAAAGCCTAATCATAGCTCCGAATCCATGTTGGCAGTTGATGTGGCGTATGACTACGCCTGTCAATCAAACTGCTATGGGTACAGATGTGCCATACGGAAGGCAGGATCAGCAGTCATTTCATGTGTGTGTGATGCATTACAATATTTACATTTTCCAATATGTTATGTTACAATCAGAAGGTTAATTTACATTTAATTTCAGTTCAGGTCTCTCCTTGACAAAATGAATTATACTGGTCATCTCTGTATACCCATCGCAAGACCCACTGTTTGTTGCTTATTTATAAAACCATCTTAGGCCTCACTCCCCCTATCCGAGATGTCTACTGCAGCCCACATCCTCCACATACAACACCCGTTCTGCCAGCCACATTCTGTTAAACGTCCCCAAAGCACACACATCCCTGGGTCGCTCGTCTTTTCAGTTCGCTGCAGCTAGTGACTGGAACGAGTTGCAACAAATACTCAAACTGGACAGGCTTATCTCAATCTCTTCATTCAAAGTTTCAATCATGGACACTCTTACTGACAGTTGTGGCTACTTTGCGTGATGTATTGTTGCCGCTACCTTCTTGCCCTTTGTACTGTTGTCTGTGCCCAACAATGTTTGTCCCTTGTGTTGTGCTGCTGCCATGTTGTGTTGCTACCATGTGGATGTCATGTTGTGTTGCTACCATGTGGATGTCATGTTGTGTTGCTACCATGTAGTTGTCATGTTGTGTTGCTACCATGCTGTGTTGTCATGTGTTGCTGCATGCTACAGTATGTTGTCGTATTAGGTCTCTCTTTATGTAGTGTTGTGTTGTCTCTCTTGTCGTGATGTGTGTTTTGTCCTATATTAGATTTTTTTATTTCATATCCCAGACCCCAACCCCGCAGGAGGCATTTTGCCTTTTGGTTGGGCGTCATTGTAAATAAGAATTTGTTCTTAACTGACTTGCCTAGTTAAAAAAAAGGTCAAATTAACAAAAAAATTCCATTAAATTGTATTTCCTTCAATTACATGGTCACCCCAATCCTAAATGTAGCCATTAAAGTAAGTTAAAATGTGTACATTTATCGTAAACCTATGCCACAAACAATATTAGCCAGTTAAATAGCCAATGAGGTAGCCAGTGTGTTACAACATTCAACACAACATGGCAGCAGCACAACATGGTAGCAGCACAAAACATGGTACAAACATAATTGGATACAGCAACAGCACAAAGGGCAAGAAGGTAGAGACAACAATACGTCACGCGAAGCAGACTCAACAGTCAGTAAGTGTCCACGATTGAGTCTTTCTATAAAGAGATGGAGATAAAACTGTCCAGTTTGAGTATTTTTTTGCAGCTCCTTCCAGCACTACACGCATTAAACAACAAGTGACATGCCAGCATAACACAAACATGTCAAGTCCCATCACCCCATATGGGTTATGCCACACTGAAAGGCAGAGGGATACACTGTTGATCGGAGGTGAAAAGTGGCAGTGTTGTTGGCACACCTTGGGGCACTGAAGCCGTCACACAGACAAACAATGGCACTGGCAGTCTGGGACACTTTCTCTCATTACTCGCTGGCATCCAATCTGTCACTCATCAAATATCCCCCCCGCACTATAGGTCACGACACAGATTACTTCCTATTCACTTCCTGTGTTTCCCCACCTCCTGCATTCCTTCCTACTTGACCTTTTTGTGTACACGAAGAGGAGCGAAATATTGTAGGGCTGGAACTCTATCACATATGATATACCCCGGAGTCATATCTAGCCCGTCCCCATTTCAACTGAAATGCATTGTGATATACACTGGGCTGTGGGGTGACGTGACTCAAAGCCATCCATGTTGGCTCCTCAGGGTTATTATTGACCAATAACAGTCAGTTATTGAACAGAAATGTTCACTAAGGGTACAAACAAAACAGCTCCCAAGTATTCATCATTAGTGGGTGAGTAGACTGTGCAGAGGCAGCATTATGGCATCCAGTTCATCAGAAAACCTTTCTTTCACATGACTCTGATAATAGCCATCTGTTGTCCTACAAGGGGAGAAAATCATTGGCTGATTTCCTGTATCTCTATTGGGCATATGGCTTATATGAATGCAAAATGTTGGCTTTTGACATAAATGAGGGTGGGAAAGTAGTGGACTGTTTGCCCATGGTCTGTACAAAAGTTATTCTGGTATTATTTGACAAATCATAACTGCCTCTCAGTTGGTTTCTAAAGATCAAACAGTACCTTTCCTCAGCTAGGTAGACCCGCTCTACATATCTCCCCAAGTTCCCTCTCACTTCTCATATACCTTTTCTCGCCATCTGCGTCTGCATTCCGGGTGTTAAAACTGTGACAGCCACGTCCTAGCACTGGCATTCGCAGTAGCTTAATCAATCCATCAACCACACAAATGCATTCACACACACACTTCGCACAGAAACACACTGAAGAAATCCGCCATGAAACTTAATCACAAAAGGTCATGTTGGCGAGAAGGGGAACAGATTAAATTAGCATAGTATTAGATATGGAAAATGATTTCTGTCAAAACCATCCGTAGTACAATTATAATATGTTAATTACGTATTTCATTAAGGAAGTTGATTATGGTTCACAGCTGAAATGATGCGGGCAAAGACACCTGGAAGGAAGCGATGGAGCTTGAAACGCTTTCTCTCTCTCTCCATTCTCTCGCTCTTTCTTTCTCCGTCTTGAATCTTCATTGCTCATCATCATTTTTCATTTATTCCCAGATTGCCATTAATTTATGCATTAATTGCACGAACATGCTTTATAAGAATGGTACAAAAGGGAAACTGGGGCTTCTATTTGTTAATCAAAAAGAAAATTAGGGGAAGAGCGGAGATCGGATTCATTGACCACAAACCCAAAATGGAAATCAGGAGAGAGAGAGAGAGAGAGAGCGTGTAGCGGATGATGACGTCCAATAAGACAAGGACGAGAGCAACGGATAGAAAGACGAGGCGAAAATATCCTTTTCACAGCACATCAGAATGGTCATTAAATCCCGATTAGAACTCACACTAGGTTGGTTGATTGGATATCTAAAATCCCACTATATAATTGAGCCAAAAGCTTTGTGTGTGATCTCAGCCTTGCATTGACAATCAGATGCACTCAAAAAACCCATAACTAGCCTGCTAATATTCTTGCACGCGTTAAGTCTAGGGGGTTTAGGCTTAGTTAACTGGTCTGTAACCTGAATGAATGTGTGCAGCTATGTGAGGACCGTGTTGGATGCACATGTGCCCAGGGAGACAGCAACCTTACCTTGGTCCAGGGCCAATTCTCTCTTGAACTCTTGGTTGTCCAAGCAGATTAATATTTGTTCAGAGGGTCATGAAACATAAATCCAGTGTATGTGCAAAAATATCAAAAGGGATGACTAAAGACTAAAAACAAACAAAAGGCCTCATGGCCACCAAGCAAAACCAGCAGCTTCATGGCTTGCAAACTGGGACACTGACTGACGATCACCCTAATTGGCAACACCTGATGTGCTTATTAACCAGGCTCAGCATCTGGACAAGGTTGCTGCTGCTCCCTGGGGGTAATGGAGTGTAGAAGTGTATCCTGGATAGTGTGTTTGTCTATGTTCTTACACTACCCGTGCCCCCATATCATAACACCCCATGGTCACAAGCGCCAAGCTCCATCTGGTATGGAGGCAACGATTAGAGACTTGGCGCAACCTTCACTAGGGGCACGTGAACATCGACCACAACTTCAGCCGACTCACTAAGAACACCATCTACGTTCCATAATGCCTCTTTGCTCCAGCCCTGCACACTCACTGGAGGGGAACTGCTAGCCATATCCTCCTCAATTTCCTCCACCTTAGCAGGCGACACGTTAGGCCTACATGCTGTAGGAACTATCAAATGCTCCTCAACAACAGGAAGTGACAAAACCGATGGATCTGGATTCTCCACCAACCTCACTTCTTCAAACTCCTGATTCTCATCACAAGACACAGCCATGTCCACCTGCAAAACCCAGACCAGGTCTGCCAGAGAATCCTCACAACAACATTGGGAAGAATATCCTCCCTTCCATATCTCTATGAGAAATGTGTCAGCTAAATCAAACTTGACATCCAAACAACCTCACGGTCAACCTGCTGAGTAACCACAATCTCCTCTGCTTTGGCAAAAAAAACGTGTCAGCTAAAGGAACAAAAGACTTGGGGGAGCCAACTCATTTCTCAGCCCACAAATACAACCAAGAAGACACCTTATCAGCCCTACAGTAGCTTACGAACCGCACCAAACATTTCTGTTGACCAAAACCATCAGCTATCTTGCTAATCTCTCCTAGCATACTAGCTCGACACAACACTTGCTACAAACTCTCTCAACAAATGCACAAACGCAGTACCGAACCATACTGGTTCAAAATCACCCACACTACATCTGCAAATGTTCACCTCTGTTCAAATGAATGCAGGACGAGCTCCCATATGTTACAAAACTCACTATTGTAGCACTCACTAAGTCGAGACCTGGTTAACTGGTCTGTAACCTGAATGAATGTGTGCATATATGTGAGAAATCAGCGCTTGAAATCTGTTGGATGCACATTACCTTGATCCAGGTCCAGCTCTGTTTCTCTTGACCTCTTGGTCGGTCAGTCCAAGCGGATTAGTATTTATTCAGAGTGTAATAAAACATAAATAAGTACAAAAAGGAAAGAATACTAAAGGCATGCCCAAACTAAAGACTCAAAAACAAACAAAAGGCCTCATGGCCACCAAAGAAAACCTATGGCTTGCAAGCTGGGACACTCATCGGTGATCGCCTTAATATTCTTGTTCTTTGGTATTATGGCAGTCCGCAAACAAATATTATAGGTGCATCTCGCCACATACTGTATTGGCTGTGTATCAGCTTACTGTTCTAATAGTATGAATTCATTCAACTTTGTGAAATAATTACCCTACCAACTAACCCTGCACCCATTAAAACCTCACCATTATTCCACTACTTTGGCCCTATCTGATTCTACTCCAAGCCAGCAGCCTGGGAGGACGGGACACTATCGTTCAAAACATCTTGTAACTCTTCTGCAGTAAAATTTAGTACACCCAAGTACTTCTCCGCAGCTGCCACCACAACATCTATCCTCTGTGATTTACTTTCCATTCCTGCGGTACAGTTGACAACCATAGCCATGAACGCCAGAACAACAACCTTACTGAAGCACATGTTATTCCTATTACGCTTTATTGGCCTCAGCCTACTCACAATGATCCTCTTAGGATCCCTCATCCTGGACCCATCGTCCTCTACTACTCGCTTCACTGTCTCTGCATACGAACCTTCTGCACTGTGATCCTGGCAAACTCAATCTGCCTTTCTCTCACAGGACACCTCTGATCTCTAGCACCCTGTACACAAAACCTTTTCCACAGACACATTCCTTTATACACACAACCTTTTTCCCCCCTCCTACACCCTGCTGCCACATGACCATAAAGCTTGACAACTAAAACACCATAATGAATTCGGGACAGGGATCTCATGGGATAACTGACACATCCTAAATTGACTTTATCTGTTAAAGACTCTGCATCAAAACTCAGTAGTACAGACAATGTCTTCTCAGTTTCATCATGCTCTCCACTGGGCATCACAGACACCAGAAGTGCTCAACTTAAGGTGATCCTCCTCAACACTTAACGCCACTCCAGTCATCACTCCTTTCAATGGCGCCCTGCTCCAGAGAGGGAAGCAAGTCACAGTTCTTGTCCCCAGTTGTGTGGTGCAGAGCGCACACGCCCTCTGGACGGCAGAAACACAACAAATAAACATGACTCCACTTCGAGTCCCTTTCACAACCCAATATTCCCCAACCTTTTATCCACCCAACCTGACACCATATATGGATATGAAAGAAGCAAGAATCCATTCTCTTCTAAAATCTCAATCCCACTGGGCCAGAATCATCTTTCTCATCATCAGGTTAAGTTTCAACTCGGCGGCCTTCACCCCACCTGCCTCTGCAGTTAATTCCTCCTCACTCTCGTCCCGTTCAATTTCCTTTTGTAGCTCTTCCCAAAGTGATCTGTGATCCACCACTCCATATTCACTCAAAACTTGTTTTACTTTTCTCCTTTTAATCCTGTCTGCCATCTCATGGCCACCGCACCGGTGTTCTATCCCACAATGCAGTTCCCCACCCTAATTGGTAGCACCTGATGTGCTTATCAACCAGGCTCAGCACCTGGACACGGTTGCTGCTGCCCCCTGGGAGAACGGAGTGTGGAGGTGTATTCCGGACAGTGTGTTTCTCTATGTCCTAACACTAGCCTTGCCCTCATATCAAAACAACGATACTAAGAAAATATAAAAAGAGAACTTGAAGAGAAACAACAAACGTACAAATGAGCCTTACTCTTGCATGACATACACGCATGTACACCCACATGCACATGCTAGTCCCACTAGATAGATTGTGTGCCAGTGGTACACATTATTCAACTGATTGGCTTCATCATATGAGAGAGAGAGAGAGAGAGAGAGAGAGAGAGAGAGAGGGGGGAGAAATGGAGGGGCGGGTAATCACCAATACTCGTAATTAACTGTGTAAGAAGTTACAGCTTTTAATAATGATGGATCATAAAGGCTATATTTTCAAGCTGGTAAAAAATAGTAACGTTGAGTAATATGATTGAAAACACAACATTATAAAGTGTATGCAAGAAATATAAGAAGAAATATGTAAGAAATATAAAAAAGAATATACACAATCATGGCTCTAATGTCGAATATGATCAGGTTTCGTTCCATCATTCATCAGGAACAATTCATTTCTATCACTTTTAGAATAATATGTTAATGTCCCAGAACATAGAAATCAAAAGTGCATTCAGTGTGTCACAAGCAAATATTGACATTTATTCTGAAGTAGACCTAAGCCTTTGAAGTGTATTCACACAGACCCATACAGACACAGTACACAGAGACACAGATAGACACAGACACAAACAGACTCAGACACACGGACGGACACACACAAATACACACGCAGACACATGCACACACTCATGCACGCACGCACTCACACTCACACACACAAAAACACAAACAATGCTCCAGCTGTTTCAGATCTGATTTGATGTGAGTCCTTTGATGTACGTTTAAAGATATATCGAAATGAGTGAGTACAGTTCACTGTTAATGCATTTCAAAGCCTCCGTCTCATAAGTTGCTCATAGTAATATTTTGAAGATAAAGAAAGCTCAAGTAAGAGGAAATCGTTTCTATCAAAACACCCGTTTCAAATTCAGACAAGCAGAGGGTAACAGAAAACGTAAGCAAAAAGAAATGGGAGGGGGTATCTTAATCATAATTAATAGAATAGAATCAAACATAGAAAAAGTATAGTATATATTAGTATATATTAAGATCTCTCTCTCTCTGTCGGCTCCAATATTGAACCTCAAGTGTTGTTTGAGCCCCAACATTACGCCATTTGCAGGTTATGCATTTTTATTTTTTTCTAAACGAGTGAGATGGAAAAAAATGGGATCATCGTCTACTAATGTTCGCTACACTGTGTCACAGATTCAGAAACATCCTCTCCAGCCGGGGAGTTGAAATCCTGTCTTGTGATTCTCCCATCGCTCCTCCGTTAACTCAGGGAACATCTCGGAATATGATTTACTTTCATTTTTGCAAGCCGAACTTTACTTCAAAGTGCGAGATTAATTACTGACCATAATTCTATCCTCCCGATTCCTGCTTACAAGCAAAAACTAATGCAGGAAGTACCCGTGACTCGCTCAATACGGAAGTGTTCAGATGACGCGGATGCTACACTACAGGACTGTTTTGCTAGCACAGACTGAAATATGTTCCGGGATTCATCCAATGGCATTAAGGAGTATACCACATCAGTCACCTGCTTCATCAATAAGTGCATCGGCAATGTCATCCACACAGTGACCATATGTACATTTCCCAAACAGAAGCCATGAAAATACAGACAACATCCTCACCGAGCTAAAGGCTAGAGCTGCCGCTGAGTGTCCTGCAAGGAGCGGGACTCTCATCCGGAAGCTTATAAGAAATCTCGCTATGCCCTGAGACGAACCATCAAACAGGGAAAGTGTCAATACAGGACTAAGAATGAATCCTACTACACTGACACTTGTTGGATGTGGCAGGGCTTGAAAAATATTACAGACTACAAAGTGAAACACAGCCATGAGCTACCAGACGAGCTAAATGCCTTCTATGCCCGCTTCGAGGCAAGCAACACTGAAGCATGCATGAGAACACCAGCTGTTCCTGATGACTGTGTGATCACGCGCTCCGTAGCCAATGTGATCAAGACCTTTAAACAGGTCAACATTCACAAAACCGGATTACTAGGACGTGTCCTCAAAACATGCGCGGACCAACTGGCAAGTGTCTTCACTGACATTTTCAACCTCTCCCTGACAGAGTCTGTAATACATACATGTTTCAAACAGACCACCATAATCCCTGTGCCCAAGAAAGCAAAGGTAACCTGCCTAAAGTATTACTGCCCCGTAGCACTCATGTCAGTAACCATGAAGTGCTTTGAAAGGCTGGTCATGGCTCACATCAACACCATCATGCCGGAAACCCTAGACCCACTCCAATTTGCATACTGCCCCAACACATCCACAGATTACACAATATCAATCGCACTCCACACTGCTCTTTCCCACCTGAACAAAAGGAACACCTATTTGAGAATGCTTTTTATTGACTACAGCTCAGTGTTCAACACCATAGTGCCCACAAAGCTCATCACTAAGCTAAGAACCCTGGGACTAAACACCTCCCTCTGCAACTGGATCCTGGACTTCCTGACGGGCCGCCCCCAGGTGGTAAGGTCAGGCAACAACACATCTGCCATGCTGATCCTTAACACTGGGGCCCCCTCAGGGGTGCATGCTTAGTCCCCTCTTGTACTCCCTGTTCTAAGTTTGCTGACGACACAACAATGGTAGGGCTGATAATAGCAATAACAATAATACAATAATAGCTTCGGTAATTCATGTAGCTTCCCCGACATGTGTCCTGCACCACCATACACCCCCCCACCCCACCCACTCACCCCACCACCATCACCCCGCAACGAAATATTTTTACTTATTTTCTCCACACCACCCCTTTTCCTCCGCACACTCAAAATGATTCATTATCTCATGATTAGCCCGAAGAGTAAAAAAAAAAAACTGAAGTTGTTCTCCTTCTTGAAAGACAGAAAACACATCTCTTGTGAGTGTTTTAAAGGCGGCAATTTGAAGGACCGGATCACGAGGGCACTTGCGAAATGGCAGTTTCAGTTTCCTCTCTGACAAGTGCTCAAATGGAGGGGATTAGCCTAAGCCAATGATCTCCAATTTGAGTGTGTCATTGAAACCTCATTTGAAGTGGCGTCAATAACATTATCGCGCCTATTTAGAGAGAATCAAATCTGTCGGCATCCCCAAAATTGTGATTTGGGACTTCTGAAGAAGCGAGTTTGTTTTGGTGCCAAATGTGGAATCGAGGCTTCTTGTCTGCGGTTATTATCTGTATCTATTCACTGGGCCTGAGAGATTTGAACTCGATCCCTCAGTCCATCAGCTCTCAAATTACCCTTTCTCATCAAGTGTTTGAGAGAAGATTAGGCCATAATACAATCTATCATGGTGAGAGGCAGGGTTAACGGATAGTTGGATGTTACTTGAGGGTTAGACTTTGACTCTCATAACATTTTCATCTTTCATTGTCATTTCTAGAAAGCTAATGCAGTGTGTCTCACTACACAATATCCTATACCGCTCTGTCCTTTCCAGTTGTTTGAAACATTTTGATCAAATACAGTATTTTGTACACAAAATGTTATGTTCCAGTAAGTGAACAGCAATGGTCAATAGATGGCACAAGCATGGCTTAACCCTTCATTTGATAGTTTGTGTACTCAATATCTTATATTACGTAAACAGTATGATGAATGATTATGATCACTTATTTTTCTTCATGGGCAGTATATAGTAAAGCATTCTTGTTCAGAGCGTTCTTGTTTCTCATCTGATTGTGAACAAAAAGCTCAAGCACTTTAACGCTTCAGAGGAGGAGAATACAATTTGAATTGTGGGGGATGGGGGAACCAAGTGTGTGTGTGTGTGTGTGTGTGTGTGTGTGTGTGTGTGTGTGTGTGTGTGTGTGTGTGTGTGTGTGTGTGTGTGTGTGTGTGTGTGTGTGTGTGTGTGTGTGTGTGTGAATGTTTGTTGGTGTGTGTATACTTGTTGGTGTGTGTCTGTGTGTGTCCATTTGTTGGCGAGTGTGTGTGCGCACGTCTGTGTGCATGTCTGTGTGTGCCTGGGTATGTGCGCCCTGTCATATGATAAATGTGCTCTCTCTCATAATCTATGTGCTTCAAAATATGATGTATGTGAGGATGAACTTTGAATTATAACCTAAAGAGGGACTCATAAATCTTGTTACTTATGTGAGTAGCGGTCCACAGGAATCCATTCTCTGTGTGTCTGTGTTTGATGAATAATGCAGTCGAGTCTGGCCAGTTGGATCCAGAAAGAGACATAGAGACCTATGGTTGCTGACAAACAGCTCTTTTGGGTTGAAATGAATGTAAGGAGAGATGTGTTGGTACTCAGACTCAAGGTCAGGTGTTGCAATGACACTACAGTCATTATTGGGCATCCAGGACCTAACCTTGGTGTTGTACAGGAAACATGCATTTATGGATGCAGACCCACCCAAAGTCTAATACTGCGTTCAACTTGGCATAGGTGCAAAATAGTTTGAGGGTAACTGAGAAAGTGTGTGTGTGCGCACACTCGCGTACGTGTGATTCTATTTGCAACCAACAACAAGAACCTTACAGGTACAGAACTAGTAAAGCTAGTTGCCGTAGATCTAGTTGCTGTAGATCTAGTTGCTGTAGATCTAGACTTAGGGCTCTATTCAAGCCGCATCGCGGAGGTTCAGCTTTACAAGGTGATTGAAATTCAAAGGCAACGTTCCAGCTTTATCGGAGACAGCATTTACGGGTAAACGCTGCACATGTCAGCTTAATCGGAAATTATCTTTACGTTTCTATTGCGGAATCAAATCAAATCAAATGTATTTGTCACATGTGCCAAATACAACAGGTGTAGACCTTGCCTGTGAAATGCTTACTTACAAGCCCTTAACCAACAATGCAGTGTTACAGATTGAATAGAGCCCTAAGCATGGGTAACTCCCCTCTTCAGTGGCTTGAGTGTCAGCTGGCTGTATTTTTTTCCCGGCACTATATTGATCTGTTAAGGACCCCAAATTACACACACCTGGTTTCCCAGGTCTTAACCAGACACTGATTTGAAAATAAGAACAAAATCCAGCAGACACACAGGCCTCCGAAAGTCCAGAGTTGCTTCATCCCTGGTCTAGACATTACTAGTTGACGATCCAGACATGATCAGTTATCATAAATCCAGTCAGTGCTATTTGATGCGGACCCAAAACACAACTGCTTACCCTGCCACCCATAGACATCAAAACCAGTAGTTGGTGATAGTGCTGACGTCATCCATGTATTCCTATGGAAGACTCCTGATGATGCGTGGAGACAGAAGTATTTGAATTTGAAGCGCTCCATATTGCTGAACGTGCTGAATTGGCACATAAGAATCCTAAGGATCATGGTGAAAGTGGGCGTAACTAGCAAACGATCACGGTCGATGTAGTCATTTTCATCCTGCCTGAGAGAGTCAAAGTCCAACGTTTTTTTGTTTGGCCATTCTGGTGATCCTAATTTTACATAGGATTTCTAGTGCAAACCAAGGCTTTTGGCACCGCTAGGTTGTTACGCAGTAGCCGACCAGCGGAGCTTGTGACTTCACGCTCCAGACCGGACACTGGGGCTTGGTGCCAACAGACAGTGCTGTAGGAGTGGCTCCAAATGCAGATGAGAGACGGTGATAAACACTGGGATGTGCATTCTCTGCCCTTGTCAACACACTCTCCTGTCTGACATCACTCATCATCCTTCTCACCAACCCTCACCACCGTTGCACACAGAGAGATCCGCAGCTATAGCCAATGCAATTCAGCACAAAACCCTTCATGAATTTTAATTTAAACCGCACACACACAAAATAAACGGTTGTCGAATAGAAAGCCGTCAGGCCCTCGACTTATCATATCCTTTTAGCAAGACAATAAATCATCAGAGATATTCCAGGTAAGATCAATTAGATTGGGGCTTTGATTGGAGGGGATGTTGTGGTCTACAGCAACAATTAGAACAGCATCAGGCCTTGTGTCTCTCTGAAATGCAGCTCAACTTCAGTGTGTGAAATTCTATATGGCAACGAATTCGGGGGCAGACCCAACCGGTACCCAAAACTGAGTCCAGCGTCTTTCAACTCCTTGACAAGGTTGCTATGTGTTGTTTTCTTTGATGTACTGTGTCTGTAATACACCTCCCAAAACCTTCAGATAAAAGCAGTAGAACATGAAGGAAGGTGGGAACCTACCAGTTGGCAGAGTCTCAACCTTGTTGATGTCACCTTCTGGTCAGTAAGGATATGACATGGGACCTACAGAAGAAGAAAAAAAAGAATATGCTGTAGTTCAAAGTCAGTCAATGAGAGCTTTAGGAGGACTGTGCTCAGGGCACTCAGTCAGTAGGACTGACCTAAGATCAGTCATGTCATTGTTGAAGAGGTATAACTAGAGGCAGTTTATTGGTTTACAGTTGATCGAGGGAAATCAGACAGTGCTACATCTTCTGCTAATTGAGTCCCACACCAACAGTAATCGGATCAGAACCTCTGTACTCTTTATCAATTAAGAGAGCAGACTCATTTAGAAGGGAAAGGGACTATTGAACCGATTTACCTTGGCCATGTCAAAGGTCAAGGTTTCTGTTTGTCAATGCAATCAGAGTCGTGTTCATTAGGCACCGCAATGGAAAATATCTTTCAACAGAAAACTAAAATGAGCATTTCTTATTGGACCAGCTAGTTTCCCCTTGTTTTAGTCCATTTGGCGCCTAATGAACATGACTCAGGTCTCTTCAAGCAATTGGGCATTGCCAAAGTTATAATGCAGCGTGTCCAGAATTATAACCTCTGTTATAGGTCCCAGAGGTTTTCCTGGTCAAGGTCATGTACAGTAGTCATGAGATCCTGGCCCTATATATGCTGCATTATATGGAGATGTTGAGGTGTCTCTTCATAAACAAAATGTTACACATTCTTTCATAGGCATAGCTCTAAATGTACTCTCAGCCATCATACCATCTTGGGGTATAGAGGATATTCTCTCACTGAGGTACAATGCAGAATAACAAGGTTTGTGTCCAAGCTGGGACTTCAAACAGTCATTTAAGGCCTGAACACAACCTGACAGTGTCCTCTTAAGCGGCCAGCACAAACGGTAAAACCCCCTTTTCCAGGAAATGTAAAAACCCTTAGACTGTCTGTCGGTTCAGAGGCCACAAACTTTCCCAAACACAATACAACGTGTTTTATTTCAGAGCTGGGTGGCTGTCACCAGGGCTTTCTCAGCTTCTCAGAGGTTTGATTTGAACCTAAATTGCATCTGTGGAAACTCATTGCTTAGCCCTTCCTGCTTTCATCCCCTCTTTGCACTCCACTGCATCGTCCCTCCAGTCCCCCTCCCCAAATCATGATATGTCCATGTCTCCTCCAACCACCAGGGAAAAGACATCGGATGGACAACAATTAACTATAGGCCCAAAACAGTTGATCGAACACTGTTCCAGGGAGGTTGAGCGGCTTTCCCCTAACTAACTAGGGCTGTTACAGCGAGGAAAGGGAATAAAACATGAAACTGATGCCTCTGTTACGCATAGGAGTCAGTTCCCTTTAAAAAAATATATATATATATTTGTCAAGTGTGTTGAGAGGTTTTATAAATTAATTTGAAATCAATAGTTTATTGATTTTATTCACTTTAACTAGCTAGCTAAAGATGCTAACTCTGCTGTGTTAGCTAAGGATGCTAACTCTGCTGTGTTAGCTAAGGATGCTAACTCCTCTGTTTTAGCTAAGTGGCTAATTTTGCACGGCCATGTCATCAGGTTTTTAATTTACGATGTTCATTTTGAGTCTTAATGGCTTGGCATGGGCCATCACAAAACATTTAAACCTAGACCCTCTGGCACTTGAGGACAAAATGGGCTTTAATGGTGAATTTATTTAGAGAGAATATCACCCCAGTGTTTTATACCTCTTCATGTTTTACTCCATTACAAGCTTGTGGCAGTCTTTTTTTCATAAGCCTGTTGCATTTCAGTGGTTGATCAATTAATATGACTCCTTTTTTTGGCAGACCAGATTAAGGATATACAGTATATAACAAGAATCAAACTGTTTTAAAATTGTGATTCTGAACTGAATCTCTACCTAAGATATATGCATACATTTACACGCACATTGTACCCATCTGTCAGGGATGCACCCTTCTTACCCCATCCCTTGCTTTCGTGTCTTCTCTCAACACCCTACATAAACAGTGGAGACAAGATGGAGAAGAATATTTTAGACAGAGAGAGATACATTAACAACCTTATTACTTGTGGCAGTGGCCTTGTACTGTACTGTAGTGTAAAACCAAACAGCCTTATCCAGGTGCGGCGCAGGAAGCGCGACCCGTCAGATCAATCCACCATCCATATTCAGAGTATTTACTCTGCCTTTTAGTGAGAAAGATTAGCTCGGAAAAGTTGATTTATGGACAACAGAAAGCTTGTGTGTGTGATTCCGCCATGATTCCCAGCGTTCCCAGTCATTCCCAGCCGGAAAGCCCCTTGATACCCTGTTAGACCTGAGGTGTAATGTTTGATAATATACTGCTTCTGTCACGGCTCTCGTTTTTTTCTCGCTCTCTGTGCAAATACATTACATTCAGGCACAACGTTAAAAGATTTATGTGAGTGGAGGGATAAAAAAAAGGAGCGAGGGAGAGAGAGAGAGAGAGAGAGAGAGAGAGAGAGAGAGAGAGAGAGAGAGAGAGAGAGAATATGCATTGATTAAAAGCCTCAGATAGTCCATCCAATACCGCCCTGGAGAACATCAGTTATTTCGCATTCTGACACAGCGATTGATAACTGGTAAATGTGTGCGGGAATGACAAATGCAGATTGAAACAGGCTTTGACAAAAACGATAACAGCATCGGTCTCGGAGAGCAACTGAGGTATGAGCAGAGGCTGTTTAAAATATTTAATCATTTTATGAAGGCTGCAAGATGTTGTTTGACCCTGGAGGAGTGTGAATGTCATGAGGATCAGAAATTGCCAAGACCTTGACGTAAAACAGAGGGGGGAGGGGGGGGGGGGGTATTCCAATTTTCTGTTACTTGGTCTGGACCCCTGTCTTGAGGATATAGAAAATAATATATTCACAGGCAAGACAGGGAGAGGGGATGATATGAAACTATTTGCACTAGTTCTATCATTATCAAATATTAAGAACAGAGCAAATACAAATAGGTTGTTGTCTGCTTTCTTGCCAACAGGCAAGATGTTAAGAAAAACAAAACAAATATACAATATGTATATTTGTTACAAATTACAAAGCAATCTGAACATGATAACAAAACAGGAGGAATTTAATTCCAATAAGGTGGCACAGTTACTTACCGTATTAAACTTCCAGACATTTTAAGTCGCTGCCCAATCATGCCCATCATCCTCTTTTGTAGACAGCAGCATTCTGAATCCCTCTCCATATGGCACTTGGCGGGGCCCTGAAGAGAAAAACAGCGGGAAGTGGGAAATATGAAAAGATTCCAATCCCCCCATTCCTCCCCACCTCCCCAATTCCAAAGACCCCTATAAGGGAACTTGGTCATGTTCGTTGAGGTTTGCATCGGAAAGTTTTGCAATGGGGAACGAAAATTAGCGTTTCTTATTAGACAAGTTCCGGGAAATCCCTCCCTGTTTCAGTCAGTTTCTTCCCAATTGGTGCCTAAAGAACATGATCTTTATCTTGTCTACTATAGCATTTGGGGAAATCAGCCCCCGAAACATTGACCACCAGTACAATCCTCTTATCAAAGTCTGATGTCTGAGAAGCAACAGACAATTAAGAGGTGCCCACTAATGAAGGAGATTAAGGACTCATAGTAACAAGCATTAAAAGGATTTGTGTACATGGGTCACAGACAAAGGAGATAATACACTGCATGACCAAAAAAGTATGTGAACACCTGCTCATCGAACATCTCATTGCAAAATCATTGCCATTAATATGGAGTTGGTCCCCCCTTTGCTGCTGTAACAGCCTCCACTCTTCTGGGAAGGCTTTCCACTAGATGTTGGAACATTGCTGCGGGGACTTGCTTCCATTCAGCCACAAGAGCATTAGTGAGATCGGACACTGGGCAATTAGACTTGGCTCGCAGTCGGCGTTCCAATTCATCCCAAAGGTGTTCAATTGGGTTGAGCTCTGTACAGGCCAGTCAAGCTCTTCCACACCAACCTAGACAAACCAATTCTGTAGGGACCTCACTTTGGGCAGGGGGGCATTGTCATGCTGAATCCGGAAATGGTCTTCCCCAACTTTTGCCACAAAGTTGGAAGCACAGAATCGTCTAGAATGTCATTGTATGCTACAGCGTTAAGATTTCCCTTCAATGGAACTAAGGGGCCTAGCCCGAACTATGAAAACAAAACTTTACAGTTGGCATTATGAATTTGGGCAGGTAGCGTTCTCCTGGCATCCGCCAAACCCAGATTCATCCACTGGATTGCCAAACTGCCAATGTTTGTCTATGGAGATTGCATGTCTGTGTGCTCGATTTTATACACCTGTCAACAATGTGGGTGTCCACATACTTTCGCATATGTAGTGTATGTAAATTGAGAGCTCAAGCAAATTTGCCAAGTGTGATGTACCTGCTTTCGACATTGACTTATAATGTCCGGTAAATCATGCATTGATTTCAATGTAAGTACGTGCAAGTATTCCAGACTCTATGATTTGTGTGGTTCAATTGGAACTTCCTGCTTGTTACAGTTGCAGTTCATGAAACAACCCCATTCCGCCCACTGAGAGAGAGAGAGAGAGAGAGAGAGAGAGAGAGAGAGAGAGAGAGAGAGAGAGAGAGAGAGAGAGAGGCAACGTCTTGAGCCAGGTTCAGGAGATATTTCACAAGGATTTGGCTCAGCCTCTTAAAAACCTCATTGACAACTGAGATCGAAACAAACACTTCCACAATAGTTACCGTCAACTGTTCAGGATGCCATCATTGCAAGTAAGGTATTATTTAGATTTAGGAAGGAATCTAAATGTGATATTTTGTCATTTGTAGCAGTATTTCGGTGAGCACACACACAAAACACACGTTTCTAATTCCTTTAATACAAATGTAAATGTAATGGCAAAAATAATTATAATATAATATAATTGCATGTAAATAAAAAAACAAGCTTGTAAGCTAGGATTGGGTACCAATTCCTTTTCAATTATGGAAGTAAACTGGAATTGGATCATAATTTCAGTTCAATTTCTGAATTGAGTGAGTTGAAATGGAATTGACCCCAACCTATCATCATTGTTGTCTCTCCTCTGAACCATCCTTGTTCCAAGACATGGGAACATTCACCGATGCCAATACTCTCTGTTTCTCAACAGCAGCCCAGTTTTACAGTGCTCAGTGTGCCAGTTGGTGGCGTTTGTTGGCCCTTCTAGGTGCGTACACACATAGCATGTCCTTGAAAACATTGTGCTCTTCCCTCTCACACCTGCAAAGCTGTCATATTGGCTCTTGTCACTTTTCCCCTAAGGTTACTATACACGCTGTGGAAGGTGACTGAGGAGGAGAGGCGGACAGACAGTCAGTTGTACACCAAACCTGTCTACGGTTTGAATCAGACCTGGTTTCAACATTGTATTTCTTTTCTTTCAAATATTTTAGCTGTGCTTGCTTGAGCTTGCATGGTGCAATGGAAACACTTGAATAGTACAAAAAATGCAAATCCATTTTTAGAATTTATGCTACGGCAATGGGTGGTGAATTGATATAGTGTTTGCCAAATCAATGAGATTTCCGGTTCAGTTACCAAATCAAAATACTATAGACGATTTAAAACGAACGTCCAGATAATATTGAGCAAGAATAAAGATAATTTATTCAGAAATGACATCAACTCAATCTTTACACTTTTTATTAGGCAGTTTTAGTTCAGCATTCCACTTTGACTTCAGCACATTAGGGCCATGAAGCAAATGGTCCCAATAACTCTAATCCAACACTGGTAATAAAGTGTTACCTGTCCGTTTTTCATCATCATTGCTGGAATTTGATAGCTGTAATCTCAAATATACAGCTATGAGAGACTACAGAGGACCTTTTAGAGGGAGAGAGAGAGGCAGAGAGAGAGCATCGTTACGACACTGTACATAATAGGACATTTGAAACGTCTCTATTCCTCTGAAACGTTTACTGTAAAAAAAATATTAAAAAATCTGTCTATTTCACTTTTGTTTCGTATTTATTTCACTTGCTTTGGCAATTTAAACATACACTATACAGTGCTTTCGGAAAGTATTCAGACCCCTTGACTTTTTCCACATTTTGTTACGTTTCAGCCTTATTCTAAAATGGCTGAAAAAAAAACTAATGACAGCCTACTTGGAGTTTGCCAAAAGGCACCTAAAGACTCTCAGACCATGAGAAACAAGATTCTCTGGTCTGATGAAACCAAGATTGACTTCAGGACAAGACTCTGAATGTCCTTCAGTGGCCCAGCCAGAGCCCGTACTTGAACCCGATCGAACATCTCTGGAGAGACCTGAAAATAGATGTGCAGCAACGCTCCCCATCCAACCTGACAGAGCTTGAGGGGATCTGCAGAGAAGAATGGAAGAAACTCCTCTGGCTATTTCAGCCACACCCATTGCTGACAGGTCTATAAAATCGAGCACACAGCCATGCAATCTCCATAGACAAACATTGGCAGTAGAATGGCCTTTACTGAAGAGCTCAGTGACTTTCAATGTGGCACTGTTATAGGATGCCACCTTTCCAGCAAGTCAGTTCCTTACATTTCTGCCCTGCTGCAGCTGCCCCGGTCAATTGTAAGTGCTGTTATTGTGAAGTGGAAACATCTAGGAGCAACAACGGCTCAGCCGCGAAGTGGTAGGCCACACAAGCTGACAGAACGGGAGCACCAAGTCCTCAAGCAAGTAGCGTATATAAATAGTCTGTCCTCGATTGCAACACTCACTACTGAGTTCTAAGCTGCCTCTGGAAGCAACGTCAGCACAAGAACTGTTTGTTGGGAGCCTCATGAAATAGGTTTCCATGGCCAAGCAGCCGCAAACAAGCCTAAGATCATCATGTGCAATGCTATGTGTTGGCTGGAGTGATGTAAAGCTCACCGCCATTGGACTCAATCACGCTTCACCATCTAATAGTCTGACGGACAAATCTGGTTTTAGCGGATGCCAGGAGAACACTACCTGCCCCAATGCATAGTGCCAACTGTAAAGCTTGGTGGAGGTGGAACAATGGTCTGGGGCTGTTTTTCATGGTTCGAGCTAGGCCCCTTAGTTCCAGTGAAGGGAAATCTTAACGCTACAGCATACAATGACATTCTAGACTATATTGTACTTCCAACCTTGTGGCAACAGTTTGTGGAAGGTCCTTTCCTGTTTCGGCATGACAATGTCCCTGTGCACAAAGCGAGGTCCATACAGAAATGATTTGTCGAGATCAGTGTGGAAGAATTTAACTGCCTTGCACAGAGCCCTTACCTCAACCCCATTGAACACCTTTGGGATGAATTGGAATGCCGACTTCGGGGCAGGCCTAATCGCCCAACGTCAGTGACTGACCTCACTAATGCTTTTGCAAGCGAGAGAGAGAGTGTGTACAGGATTAATAGTACTTCAGGCATCTGCCGTATGATGCACAACAAATTTGATTTACTCCATCACTCACTTTAGGAGGATGACTCTACAACTTCACAACCAATCCCTCATCTTTTATTCAAAACCGCCCCTCCCCCCCATCTCTCTCTCATTCAATCTCCATCTACACCACACGCCTTCACACTTCCCAAACTTTGTTGTCATACTCTATGGCTAGACGGCAAGACACAGGTATAGCATAGCTATCTGACAGAGACATACTAGCTGGGTGTTTTAGAGGGAAAAATACTCCAAATGCCTTTAACCAGTCAGTAACACAGCGGGATGCCATGGCAGCCTCATGCCCTTAATAACGGTAGCTGTCAATGCAGACAAGGTTGCTGAACTCGAGAGGAACCTGTCAAAAACTCTGAGGCTGTGACTAGCAGAGCCACTAAACATGAGTACCCATTTGTACAAGCTGGGAGGGTTTGGCTGATAAAACGACCATCTTTCTTTCAAAGCTGGTTCAAATCAAGACCATAGTACGGTTTACCTATTGACATTTTAAGGCCTTGGTCTGCTTGTGTTAGTTGTAATTTACTGTTCTGAATTGGTCTTATTGAACATTGTGTGACATCAGGGGTTTGTTTAGAAGGTTAAAATGTCTAAAAGAATGCAGGTATGTCTATGACGTTGCGCTCTTGAATAAGCTCCATGTGTTAGACCATCAGACCACTAAAGTGTATAAAGAGCTGAACAATTTGTTGAAGTGACGGGGGTTCTCACTTTGTTTCATTGTCCAGGGACAGGTTACTACAGTTGTATTTCCTACACATACAAACACCCCTTTTATGGTAGAATGAATACATTTGGTACATACAGTACTATCTGACATACCCTAATGTGGAATGACAACCCTAAAACACCAATGACAACATGATGGTAAGGTACTTAATATTAATTCCACAAAAATATAAATTGTTTGTTATCACTGTCTTCCCAGTGACAGACGTTAAGCACAGTGACTCAGACAAAAGGAAGGAGAAGTTAAGTCAACGAGAATGGAGGCATGAAGATAAGTGAGAAGGGTATCAAATTTAAAAAAGGGGCAATATAAATGGATGAAAATTGATTTTAAGTTGTGATAGTTCCAATAAAGAAAATGCCAACCTAAAAAATGGGCTCACAAAAACACCTCAGAAACAAAATGGTGCCATTAACGATATAATAGGATTATAGTTTCCGTCTGTTTGTTTGTTATGGTGGATAAAGAAAATCAGCGTTAAAGAGAAAAAGCTTAACAGCACCCTGATATCACTGCCTCTGAAAATTAGCGGCAGACAGAGATCATTTGCATATTAATGTATTGTTTTCGGGAATTTGCCTCGTTAACTAGCCCTATCGCAGCGAACTAGCTATTGCCAATTATTTCCGCCAAGCACGCTGTCATAAACACGTAGAAAAATCTGCTGGTTCTGGGGTGTCATTTTTAGATAAAATGTATCGTCAAACCTATATGAATTTGCACCCCAATTATGAGAGCTTGAGTGATGCGTGAGTGGGAGGTGATTTATTTATGAATAACATCAAAGTTGAAGTGCGGCCACTTAATAAAATGTGGTGAAAACAGGCATTCTTTGTGTGTGTATGTGTGTGTTTTGTGCTCGTGTGGCACATCTTAAGTGGATCATTTTTTAAAAAACAAGTGGAATTGTCATTTGATTTTAATTATCGTGTACAAGTTGAAACAGTCCTTGATACAACGTTCTCAAAAAAGGCATATGGCTGAATACAAGAGGATAATGTGACAGGCTGTTAATTACAGACTTGGGTTATTGTCATTCTCTGGGGATAAACATGGTTTACACCACTACACACCTACAGTAAACAGAGGTTGAGGACACACGGGCCAGAATTCAATTGTACATTGAACAAAAATATAAACGCAACATGTAAAGTGTTGGTCCCATGTTTCACGAGCTGAAATAAAATATCTCAACAATATGAAGGAGTATTTCCGTCTGTAATAAAGCCCTTTTGTAGGGAAAAAAGTATATTTCAATTGACTGATTTCCTTATATGAAGTGTAACTCAGCCAAATCTTTTAAATTTTTGGCTGCATGTTGCGTTTATATACCAATTCAGTACAGACAATAGAGTTGCAAAGTGCAGTGAAAGTAGACAACAAATACAGTAGATACCTAGGCATTCGTTTAGAGGGTTAACACAGCATGCAGAATAGCCAGATTGAAAGCTAGTTGGTCATGCTTGTCTTACATATTCAGGCCCAACCAATGTAACTAACTCAAAACATTAGTCCCTCCGTTTTCAGATTCATCTCCCTATTCGGTTGCACTTCCACACAAGTTGTGTCCCAACTGATGAGTTTTATAGGGTACCCTGGGCTCAAGGTAGATTAACTTCCGACTCATCCTCTTTGAACTGCAGATTCCATTTCAGTGATTAATTTGCATCTTTCGACCATGTCGTTACACATCGCTGGTGGTCTAACTTGTTAGTGCTCTGTGGAGCTGCTATCAGAGGATATGAGGGTCATTGATCTCAGTCTCTGGTGGCTAACCCGTTCTCCATTCGTTCTCCCCTCACCGGTTCTCCATTTGGGCTCCCCTCACCGTGTCGACTTTCCCCCACCATGGTTCGCCAACATAATGACCATCTCTGGGCTAGTTTAGTAAAAAGTTGCCTTGTCGACATGACTGCAGTTGCTTGGGTTCAAAACATGGACCTTAGTGAAACGTAACCCCTCCCCACCCCCCACCCAGCCACCCACCCAGCATCCCCAAGAGAACGATGAAAAGGGGCCTGGAGAAAAGAGAAAGAAAAGAGAAGATGGGAAGGATGAGGGGAAAAAAAGAGAGTGAGCCCAGCTAGACGGATAAGATGGCAGGCGGTTTTGGCCCGGGCTTCACTCCACATCGCCCTAGCTACTGATCTGTTCTCCCGACACTGCCCACCGAGCACATTTCCATCACAGCAGCATCAAACTGATCAAAAAGCTCCTCAAATGGCTCCAGGCACTGCTTTCTGTATGGGCTTCATATTAACCCTTTCCTGGACTACTGGGGTGGTGTAACACAGTACATTGAGTGTCCATGTGTTGTACTATCAGAGAGTGAGATTCTAATTGTGGTGTGTGTGTATGTCTGTAAATGTGTAGGCAGTTTAAAGACTATCAATTCAAATTTGTACATGTGTTTTGTAAAAACAATACACTTCAATGTGTGTGTGTGCGTGTGCGTGTCTGTGTGTGTGTATACACTAGCGTAATTGTTGTTTGCATCTGAGTGTGTCATATTGAAAGTGATTAGCACAACGAACAGGCCCCAAGGTGCACTCAACCCGTGCTTATCTCTTATCTCTCACACACACATGCACACACACACACACACACACACACACACACACACACACACACACACACACACACACACACACACACACACACACACATGCCCCTCTTTCTCCAGCAGACAAGGCTACATGTGCTCTTGATGTTAATGATAATATTACCAGGCCCCAGGCAGGGGATTGGAATGGGCCTTGGTAATGACCCATTAAAGGAGGAGGAGAGTGGCAGCCATCCCTACTCACTCAGTGAGCCATCACAGTATACGCCTTGGCTTTAGATTGCAGTATTCATACAAGGTACACCATTGCTGTTTTAAAATGGTAGGGTTATGAGTACTAGTTGACGCTGATATGAACATTGATTTCGTATGTTTTACCACTACAAACTCAAATGGATGTTCTATAGGGATTTCGCTGTCTGACGAACCTACATCCCAACACGCACACACCCGCAAGAACGTATGCACGCACGTAAGAACACATGCACACAATCACTAAGGACTACTTTGAGATAGTACAATAAGCACAACTCTATAGCAGCAGACAATAGAGAACATGTTAAATTGATAGAGTTGCATGAACCAAAGGTCATGTTTATTGCATATAAACTAAAGGGTGTTCAGCTGGCGTCAGCTTGAAAACCTGCAGTAGGACGGATCAGTAGTTTCTTTTTTACAAACACATAAAAAATGATAACATCATACAAACATCAACTACATCGCACCTGCCCAGACCCACTCGCATATAGCCCCATCTCCAGCGCCCACATCACTTTCCACCACATGGCCTGAAACGGCACCATTTTGTTTCTCTCCGTAGCCCACACACTTTCAATATTTAAGTAATAAATCATTTGATTTTTTTCCATTGTGCTAATGACGGTGAATTGATCGATTTCCACATTGTTAGGATACGTTTTTTTCAAGATGATTGATGAGAAGAGAATCGTCCAACCCATCGGGAATCTCGCTCCACCCCCATATGGCATGTCTGGAAATATGCAGACAAATGGATTAAGAGTATGTTTACATAATAATACTTCTGACAGCCAACTTTCTAACTCCACCCACGACGTGACATAAAACTTTAACATTCTGTCATGGAAATAAATGTATTACTTAAGTCATTAACTCTTTCCATGCCTTTTTCTTTTCCATCTTGGACCAATTTATCTGAGAATTCTGAAAAGCTATTTAAGGATTTTTTCCGTGAGGTTATGTTTTTAGGAAGTGATATTAGTATGTATTGTAGAATACATTTCATTTTCTTCCATATTGTTCTAGTGTTCTTTAACTATGAAGTTGTTCATGTTCTTAGCGTTATCCTTTGAAAATGAACAAGTAAACACATTCTGGGGATCTTCAATATGAACCCATTGTTCCTCTTTAGTGCATTTAACAATATGTCGCAAGTAAAAGACTTGTTGATACAATTCCAAGTCTGGAAAGACTTTTGCCATTCGATTGCTTATAATTTATTAAACTTATGGGTGTCATATAATGGGACTCTCCAGATTCTTCTGGGTTTAATATAACTGAAATAACTGTTTGACACATGGAACTAGGAAGTACTGAATTGAGTGACGTGTGTGTTGTCAGTTGTGTAAATAAGGTGGCTACTTTTCCCAAAATGTTGAATAGAATTCTATAGAAAAGCCGTCCATTCCTGGTGCTTTTCTCTGTGTGAATGTCTTAACAGTATCAACATCTTCTTCTTTGGTGATCTCTGTTTTTAGTGATTACTTTTTGTCTGCTGATAATTGCTTCAGAGTTGTCGAGTCTAAGAAGGCTGTAGGATCCATCCAACTATTGTTTGAATTCTGATTTATATACATACACACTTTTACATGTTTTATTCATTACGTTGTTGTTTGTAATTAGCGCTTTTGTATCTTTATGTTTTCAAATTATAATTGGTTTAGCATGTATTTGTTTTGTGAGAGCTGTGCGATATTCACCAGGTTCATTTTCCATTAGGTAGTAGTATGCTTTATTTGAGTTTAACCTGTAGTTGCTGGCTCTCTTCAAATGTAAAAGATCGTATTCATTCTTAAGTTCCGAAATTGTATTTTCTTCTCTACCTTTTTCTAAGATAATGATTTATAACATTTGCATTGAAATGTAATTTCTGAACCAGATTGAACTTTGCAGAGTATGAGATTATTATCCCCCTAATGTACTCCTTAAAAGCATCTCAAATTCTATCAGAGGTCGGCTTTTCTCTGTCCTCTATGTCTACATTTGTAATGGTAAAAGGTTTAGATTTTTTAATTTACGTATTTAATACATTGGGGTCCAGAAGATTACATCAAGCGCTCTGGTCATTCTCCAAACTCTGTCACGAAGTGTATTTTCTATTGGTGTAATTAAACATGTTACCGGAGAATGATCCAATATCGGGGCGGCAGGGTAGCCTAGTGGTTAGAGTAACCGGAAGGTTGCAAGTTCAAACCCCTGAGCTGAGAAGGTACAAATCTGTCGCTCTGTCCCTGAACAGGCAGTTAACCCACTGTTCCTAGGCTGTCATTGAAAATAAGAATTTCTTCTTAACTGACTTGCCTAGTTAAATAAAGGTTATAAAAAAAAATTATCATGAATTCTTTTAATACAGTAAATTGTTTGGTGTATTTTTGGAAATAAGAATGTAGTAATTTCTTGAATAGCTTTTCTTACTTTCAGAAAAAAAGGAATAGTCCTTTGTAGTTGGGGATAATTGTAACGGTTTTCTTTAGGTGAAGTAGAGGCGGACCAAAACACAGCGTGATTATATTGATTCATGTTTAATAAACAAAAAAATAAACACGAACACTACAAAACAATAAACGTGGAAAACCAAAAACAGCCCTGTCTGGTGCAAAACACAGAGACAGGAACAATCACCCACAAACACATAGTGAAACCCAGGCTACCTAAATATGGTTCCCAATCAGAGACAATGACTAACACCTGCCTCTGATTGAGAACCATATCAGGCCAGACATAGAAATAGACAAACAAGACATCCAACATAGAATGCCCACTCAGATCACACCCTGACCAACCAAAACATAGAAACATACAAAGCAAACTATGGTCAGGGTGTGACAATAATAACATCTCCAGGTGTCCGGTAAATCATTTACAGAGATGAACATTTTCAGCTTCTTTGGAGGCTCCCTAAATTTGTGAATAAAAACTATGGATACATACATTGCACATACATTTAAAGAAAGAATTCCACTTTTAAGAAAGAAATACAATTACATTGTAGTATAATTAAGTTTTTTTTTTCACTCTCTCCAAAACCAAATCCATCCTCCTCCACCACCCCTCCCCATTCTCTCCCCCAAAACCAAATTTGTCACCACCTCCCTTCCTTGCTCTCCCTTAACCATCCAGACCAAGTTTATCCCAACCTCCATCCTTTCCCCTCTCCCTTCTTTTCAAACATATTTACACCCCTCTATACTACTACTTAATCATCCATTCTCCTTTATTCACACAGAACATACACCCAATGCCTACACACATCCATTCTCTACCGCCCTCCTAAACATATTCATATAGGTCGTCCTGTCCTGTCGTGTCCCTGTATATATCGTTTATTTTTAGTTTTTTACATATTTTCTCCACATATCTCTTTAAAAACATTTTGCTAAACCCTAAGCTTCCAAATACTCTCCTGCAACCCGACTCACCCAATGTAGCTATTTTTCCTAAAGTATTTATATTTACTTCAGGACCCCTCAACTGAAGCTAGCCAGCTAACCAGCGGGTATGCTAGCGGTCTCCAGCTAACCGGTCATCAGCTAACCTGTAGTTCGGAAAGCTCTCGCCTGTTCGTACAACGCGACTTTAACCAGAGCACAACGGACCTATTTATTTTTCATCCCCGGATTCCCACCGCAAACGGAACATCTTTCAGCTGGATTTTTCAGCAACTAGCTATCTAGCTAAACCGCAACCTCGGATTACTCCTGGCTAGCGTTTCCACCCACTTAGCTTGAAGCTAGCCCAGCCGTAGCACCTGCGCTACCACCGTAGCATACTCCTGAGCTACAATACCCGGGCCCACGACCGGTCTACCGATGTCATCGCATGAAGAGGAATAAACAGACTCACCCCATCGCGACGTCCCCCAAAGGCTAACTCTCTAGCCCTCGCTATCTCCCTGCTTGCTAATTCGGCCTGCTAACTGCTAGCTTGTCCAGCTCCGGCCCGCTAACTGCTACCTTGTCTAGCCCGGGCCTACAAACTGTTAGCTTGTTAGCACAGGCCTGCTAACCGCCTGAATCGCCGCGTCTCAAACGCTCACCGGACCCATATTTACTTTCTATCTCTTTTGACTTTTAATTTGTTTATACCTTCCGGAAACCTGCCTCACCCAATGTGATACGGAATCGCTATTATTTTTTAATTTATTTTTAGAACACACTCAAGAACCTCCAGAAGCTAACCAGCTAACTAGCTACAAGCTATTTAGTCATTGTTATTTTTTTTTTTACCTGGATAACACTTGCCAGGCCAGCTTCCCTGCCCCATCCACCGCTGCCCCCTGGACACTGATCTCTTGGCTACATAGCTGATGCACGCTGGACTGTCCATTAATCACGGTACTCCATTCTGCTTGTTTGTTCTATCTGTTGGCCCCGTTGCCTAGTCTACGCCATTTTACCTGCTGTTGTTGTGCTAGCTGATTAGCTGTTGTCTCACCTACTGTTTTAGCTAGCTTTCCCAATTCAACACCTGTGATTACTGTATGCCTCGCTGTATGTCTCTCTCAAATGTCAATATGCCTTGTATACTGTTGTTCAGGTTAGTTATCATTGTTTTAGTTCACAATGGAGCCCCTAGTTCCACTCTTCACGCCCCTGATAACTCCTTTGTCCCACCTCCCACACATGCGGTGACCTCACCCATTACTACCAGCATGTCCAGAGATACAACCTCCCTCATCATCACCCAGTGCCTGGGCTTACCTCCGCTGTACCCGCACCCCACCATACCCCTGTCTGCGCATTATGCCCTGAATATATTCTACCATGCCCAGAAACCTGCTCCTCTTATTCTCTGTCCCCAACGCTCTAGGCGACCAGTTTTGATAGCCTTTAGCCGCACCCTCATACTACTCCTTCTCTGTTCCGTGGGTGATGTGGAGGTAAACCCAGGCCCTGCATGTCCCCAGGCACCCTCATTTGTTGACTTCTGTGATCGAAAAAGCCTTGGTTTCATGCATGTCAACATCAGAAGCCTCCTCCCTAAGTTTGTTTTACTCACTGCTTTAGCACACTCTGCTAACCCTGATGTCCTTGCTGTGTCTGAATCCTGGCTCAGGAAGGCCACCAAAAATTCAGAGATTTCCATACCCAACTATAACATCTTCCGTCAAGATAGAACTGCCAAAGGGGGCGGAGTTGCAGTTTACTGCAGAGATAGCCTGCAAAGTAATGTCATACTTTCCAGGTCCATACCCAAACAGTTCGAACTACTAATTTTGAAAATTACTCTCTCCAGAAATAAGTCTCTCACGGTTGCCGCCTGCTACCGACCCCCCTCAGCTCCCAGCTGTGCCCTGGACACCATTTGTGAATTGATCGCCCCCCATCTAGCTTCAGAGTTTGTTCTGTTAGGTGACCTAAACTGGGATATGCTTAACACCTCGCCAGTCCTACAATCTAAGCTAGATGCCCTCAATCTCACACAAATCATCAAGGAACCCACCAGGTACAACCCTAACTCTGTAAACAAGGGCGCCCTCATAGACGTCATCCTGACCAACTGGCCCTCCAAATACACCTCCGCTGTCTTCAACCAGGATCTCAGCGATCACTGCCTCATTGCCTGTATCCGCTACGGAGCCGCAGTCAAACGACCACCCCTCATCACTGTCAAACGCTCCCTAAAACACTTCTGTGAGCAGGCCTTTCTAATCGACCTGGCCCGGGTATCCTGGAAGGACATTGACCTCATCCCGTCAGTTGAGGATGCCTGGTCATTCTTTAAAAGTAACTTCCTCACCATTTTAGATAAGCATGCTCCGTTCAAAAAATGCAGAACTAAGAACAGATACAACCCTTGGTTCACCCCAGACCTGACTGCCCTCGACCAGCACAAAAACATCCTGTGGCGGACTGCAATAGCATCGAATAGTCCCCGTGATATGCAACTGTTCAGGGAAGTCCGGAACCAATACACGCAGTCAGTCAGGAAAGCTAAGGCCAGCTTCTTCAGGCAGAAGTTTGCATCCTGTAGCTCCAAATCCAAAAAGTTCTGGGACACCGTGAAGTCCATGGAGAACAAGAGCACCTCCTCCCAGCTGCCCACTGCACTGAGGCTAGGTAACACGGTCACCACTGATAAATCCATGATTATCGAAAACTTCAATAAGCATTTCTCAACGGCTGGCCATGCCTTCCGCCTGGCTACTTCAACCTCGGCCAACAGCTCCGCCCCCCCCGCAGCTCCTCGCCCAAGCCTCTCCAGGTTCTCCTTTAACCAAATCCAGATAGCAGATGTTCTGAAAGAGCTGCAAAACCTGGACCTGTACAAATCAGCTGGGCTTGACAATCTGGACCCTCTATTTCTGAAACTATCTGCCACCATTGTCGCAACCCCTATTACCAGCCTGTTCAACCTCTCTTTCATATCGTCTGAGATCCCTAAGGATTGGAAAGCTGCCGCAGTCATCCCCCTCTTCAAAGGGGGAGACACCCTGGACCCAAACTGTTACAGACCTATATCCATCCTGCCCTGCCTATCTAAGGTCTTCGAAAGCCAAGTCAACAAACAGGTCACTGACCATCTCGAATCCCACCGCACCTTCTCCGCTGTGCAATCTGGTTTCCGAGCCGGTCATGGGTGCACCTCAGCCACACTCAAGGTACTCAACGATATCATAACCGCCATCGATAAAAGACAGTACTGTGCAGCCGTCTTCATCGACCTTGCCAAGGCTTCCGACTCTGTCAATCACCATATTCTTATCGGCAGACTCAGGAGCCTCGGTTTTTCGGATGACTGCCTTGCCTGGTTCACCAATTACTTTGCAGACAGAGTTCAGTGCGTCAAATCGGAGGGCATGCTTTCTGGTCCTCTGGCAGTCTCTATGGGGGTGCCACAGGGTTCAATTCTCGGGCCAACTCTTTTCTCTGTGTATATCAATGATGTTGCTCTTGCTGCGGGCGATTCCCTGATCCACCTCTACGCAGACGACACCATTCTATATACCTTCGGCCCGTCTTTGGACACTGTGCTATCTAACCTCCAAACAAGCTTCAATGCCATACAACACTCCTTCCGTGGCCTCCAACTGCTCTTAAACGCTAGTAAAACCAAATGCATGCTTTTCAACCGGTCGCTGCCTGCACCCGCATGCCCGACTAGCATCACCACCCTGGATGGTTCCGACCTAGAATATGTGGACGTCTATAAGTACCTAGGTGTCTGGCTAGACTGCAAACTCTCCTTCCAGACTCATATCAAACATCTCCAATCGAAAATCAAATCAAGAGTCGGCTTTCTATTCCGCAACAAAGCCTCCTTCACTCACGCCGCCAAGCTTACCCTAGTAAAACTGACTATCCTACCAATCCTCGACTTCGGCGATGTCATCTACAAAATGGCTTCCAACACTCTACTCAGCAAACTGGATGCAGTCTATCACAGTGCCATCCGTTTCGTCACTAAAGCACCTTATACCACCCACCACTGCGACTTGTATGCTCTAGTCGGCTGGCCCTCGCTACATATTCGTCGCCAGACCCACTGGCTCCAGGTCATCTACAAGTCCATGCTAGGTAAAGCTCCGGCTTATCTCAGCTCACTGGTCACGATGGCAACACCCATCCGTAGCACGCGCTCCAGCAGGTGTATCTCACTGATCATCCCTAAAGCCAACACCTCATTTGGCCGCCTTTCGTTCCAGTACTCTGCTGCCTGTGACTGGAACGAATGGCAAAAATCGCTGAAGTTGGAGACTTTTATCTCCCTCACCAACTTCAAACATCAGCTATCTGAGCAGCTAACCGATCGCTGCAGCTGTACATAGTCTATTGGTAAATAGCCCACCCTTTTTCACCTACCTCATCCCCATACTGTTTTTATTTATTTACTTTTCTGCTCTTTTGCACACCAATATCTCTACCTGTACATGACCATCTGATCATTTATCACTCCAGTGTTAATCTGCAAAATTGTAATTATTTGCCTACCTCCTCATGCCTTTTGCACACATTGTATATAGACCCCCCCTTTGTTTTCTACTGTGTTATTGACTTGTTAATTGTTTACTCCATGTGTAACTCTTTGTTGTCTGCTCACACTGCTATGCTTTATCTTGGCCAGGTCGCAGTTGCAAATGAGAACTTGTTCTCAACTAGCCTACCTGGTTAAATAAATGTGAAAAAAAAAAAAAATAATAATAATAATATGCACCCTCCTTCACTCTCCCATTCATATGCACAGACACATACCCACGCATACACCCACTCACACCCTCTTGCCCACACACACACACACACCACACACCACACACACACACACACACGCACACACACACACACACACACACACACACACACACACACACACACGCATACGCACACGCACACGCACACACACTCACATGCATACTCACATGTTTGCATGCATAGAATCATTATTGACAATTGTTGACATGCTAATTTCCTCTTTTATATTGTCTTTTCAGTGTCCATGTATCTCATTGGCTCTGGCTAATTCTATCGTTACTTCTTACAGAACAACAGTTTCTTAGGGACAATAGAGTCTAGATTGTATTGGGGGTAGGGTGAAGTACTATTGTCTCAGTATACGATAAACTGGTCTTGGGAATCACTGTATGTAGCCTAGTGTGCTTATCTGTTTTTTCCATTTCTGCCACTCTGCTGGGTACTGGGCTCTCTTTCAACTGGAAAGGTTTCCTGCAGCCGGTTTAGTGCTTCATTGGGTCTTGTGAACTCCTCTCCATTCTCTGTGTTCCCTTCCATACCAACAGTATTGCTTGGAATCAGAGTTGGTTTGAGTCTCAGTGTCGCTTTACCCACAGATTGGTATGCTGTTGTGTATACAGTGGGGCAAAAACTTATTTAGTCAGTCACCAATTGTGCAAGTTCTCCCACTTAAAAAGATGAGAGAGGCCTGTAATTTTCATCATAGGTCTGTCTGAGTTTACATACACTTAGGTTGGAGTCATTAAAACTCATTTTTCAATCACTCCACAAATTTCTTGTTAACAAACTATAGTTTTGGGAAGTCGGTTAGGACATCTACTTTGTGCATAACACAAGTAATTTTTCCAACAATTGTTTACAGACAGATTATTTCACTTATAATTCACTGTATCACTATTCCAGTGAGTTAGAAGTTTACATACACTAAATTGACTGTGCCTTTAAACAGCTTGGAAAATTCCAGAAAATTATGTCATGGCTTTAGATAGCTTCTGATAGGCTAATTGACATAATTTGAGTCAATTGCAGGTGTACCTGTGGATGTATTTCAAGGCCTACCTTCAAACTCAGTGCCTCTTTGCTTGACATCATGGGAAAATCAAAAGAAATCAGCCAAGACCTCAGAAAAAAATTGTAGGCCACCACAAGTCTGGTTCATCCTTGGAAGCAATTTTCAAACGCCTGAAGGTACCACGTTCATCTGTATAACCAATAGTACGCAACTATAAACACCATGGGACCACACAGCCGTCATACCGCTCAGGAAGGAGATGTGTTCTGTCTCCTAGAGATGAACGTACTTTGGTGCAGAAAGTGCAAATCAATCCCAGAATAACAACAAAGGACCTTGTGAAGATGCTGGAGGAAACAGGTACAAAAGTATCTATATCCACAGTAAAACAAGTCCTATATTGCCATTCCTTCAGCAAGGAAGAAGCCTCTGCTCCAAAACCGCCATAAAGAAAAGCCAGACTACAGTTTGCAACTCTGGTCTGATGAAAGAAAAATAGAACTGTTTGGTCATAATGACCATCCTTATGTTTGGAGGAAAAAGGGGGAGGCTTGCAAGCCGAAGAACACCATCCAAACCGTGAAGCATGGGGGTGGCAGCATCATGTTGTGGGTGGCAGCATCATGTTGTGGGGGTGCTTTGCTGCAGGAGGGACTGGTGCACTTCACAAAATGGATGGCTTCATGAGGAGGGAAAATTATGTAGATATATTGAAGCAACTTCTCAAAACATCATTCAGGAAGTTAAAGCTTGGTCTCAAATGGGTCTTAGAAATGGACAATGACCCCATGCATACTTCCAAAGTTATGGCAAAATGGCTTAAGGACCAAAAAGTCAAGGTATTGGAGTGGCCATTACAAAGCCCTGAAAAAGTGGGCAGAACTGAAAAAGTGTGCGTGAGCTTGGAGGCCTACAAACCTGACTCAGTTATACCAGCTCTGTCAGGAAGAATGGGCCAAAATTCACCCAGCTTATTGTGGGAAGCTGGGAATGTGATGAAATATATATATTTTTTTATAAATCATTTCCACTACTATTATTCTGACAATTCACATTCTCAAAATAAATTGGTGATCCTAACTGACCAAAAACAGGGAATTTTTACTAGGATTAAATGTCAGGAATTGTGAAAAACTGAGTTGAAATGTATTTGGCTAAGGTGTATGTAAACTTCCGACTTCCAACTATATAACATCCCGTTACTTAAATACACATCCAATTCTAGTTTTTCTCGTATTGGTGTTGTGTGGCACTTGGTGAATTTTTTTATTTGTTGGCTCTCCAAAATGTGGCTTGTGTGTGTATTAATAACAGAAGTGACTCGCCTATCAGTGATTTGTGTGTGAGTGGTACGTGTGTGTATGAGTGTGTGTGGGGGGTGAAACGTGTGGATTTTTCCACCGCAGTGCTGTCTCGTTCCCCTCGTTCCCGGTGACAGGTCTGATCAGAAAGTGATGACAGCCTATGATTGTCAAACAGCCTGTCGCTGAGTGGCAGATTGGCTTTGGCATACGCTAACACTCTCCCTCACTCCCCCCTCCCTTTGCCCCCTTCTCCCTGTTTTTGTCACATCTCTGTTTCCTGGCAGTCGGGGTTGGCTTAACTTGGAGTGAAAGTTATAAAAAAAACAACAACAGACACAGGCAGTGAGCATACCACCAGGGGAACTCAATCTCGGTGTGTTGTTGTGCTAGGGGAGTCATATTCAATGTCGCACGTCAAAGTTCCCACTGTTAGGTGAAATGAAAGGCATCGAAGATAGTGACAATGTGGGAGTCGCAGCTCGGGCTGAAGAAAGAGAGCTGGGTTTGGCGAGTGCCTTGCTCAACTCAAAATAAGGCCTACACCCATCACACTCAATGACTGGACAGGTAGGATACTTCCAGCACATTCTGATAGTCAGTAAAGAGTGTCAAACAGAGTGTATCCCTGGATTATGCACTTCCAGAGATGTCCACTGTATAAAATAGATTTAAAAAATGCTGTATAGATATTATATATTAAAATAAATGTTTAAATATTATAATAAGTGATAATGCTTAAGTGAATAATAACATTGCCATCCCTAATTTCATGAATTACTGTACCTCCCTACAGCAAACAACCCTGTGTATTAGAACTGAGGATAAGACCCAGATGCAGACAGATAGAATCACAGATGTCTATTGACCAAACAGGGGGCAGGCAAAATACAGGTCAAGGGCAGGCAGAGGTCCGTAATTCAGGGCAGAGTCAGGCAGGTACAGAACGGCAGGAAGGCTTGGGGTCAGGGCAGGCAGAATGGTCAGAACCGGGGAAACTAGGGAACAGAAACTTGCGAAAACAGGAAGACGGGAAAGCACGCTGGTAAGACCTGACAAGACAAGACGTACTGCCAACAGATGAACATAGCACACATGTATACATGCACAGGGGATAATGGGGAAGATGGGTGATGCATGGAGGGGGTGGAGATAAGCACAAAGACAGGTGAAACCAATCAGGATGTGACATTGAGTGCAGTATGGCAATGTCAACAACAATATATGGTTTAAATCTACTATACTATCACAGATGGCTCAACTTAATAAAAATGAGCTAGTCTTTGCTTTATGTAGAACTGGCCATTGCATTGCTTCTAGTTATAACCAGGACACGGTGGCTTCACCATCCAACCAGCTACAAGGGAAGGATGGATATATTAGAATGTATCCTTCAGAAGGACTTAAGCCCCACCCCTAACCCCATCACTGATGATAGGAGAATCTCAATTGGTTTTGCTCGACTTCTCACGCCCTCTCTTCTTCCTCTTTTTGAAAAAGGTGAAAGGTAATCGAGGAGAGGTGGCGGGGAGAGGAAATGTAGAAACAACTGCTCTTGTATGAAATGAAACTCTCCTTCTCCACTCATCAAGCAAATTACATTTACAGAGGAATCCAAAAAAATGTGTAAAGTGTTAAAATAAAATGTAGCTGGTTGTGCCAGACATTTTATAGATAGAAGACAGGTAACATATAGTTTTTAAATTAGTGGATGCTTTTCTCCTCTGAGAAAACAACAGCTGATTTAAATGGGGTGTGGTGGATTTCAATACACTTCCGTGGTAGGGAGCCGATAGAATACCGATGAGGTTCCTCAGCGGGGAGGAGGCTATCGAGGAGAAGAGGACACTCTTCCATTCACCTATTAACGAATTGACACTCTCCTCGACCACTTGGGTCACAGAGGAGAGGAGGATGGAGGAGTGAAGGAGAGGACAGATTTTTGCCCAGTTGAGAATCTCAGCATCTACGGGACTGAGCCATGCCCACCACCCCTCTGATTGGTTCTCTGGTCAATTGGGACTCTATGGGTGCATCTCTATAGTCAGAAGGGGTTTATTCTACTCATCTCCTCTCCTTATCTCCTGTTCTTGATCTTCACTGATCTGAAAACAGAAAGATTTGTTGTCTGCTCTTTCATTTCAGTACAGATGAAAAAGCACAATTAATTGAATTAAAAGACTTAATTATTTATTATAAAGCACCTCAAAACAAGGACTTAAAATCAGCTGATGCTCCCCTGGCTATTTACAGGGAGCATCCCTGGCTATTTACAGGGGAGCATCCCTGGCTATTTACAGGGGAGCATCCCTGGCTATTTACAGGGGAGCATCCCTGGCTATTTACAGGGGAGCATCCCTGGCTATTTACAGGGGAGCATCCCTGGCTATTTACTGGGGAGCATCCCTGGCTATTTACAGGGGAGCATCCCTGGCTATTTACAGGGGAGCATCCCTGGCTATTTACAGGGGAGCATCCCTGGCTATTTACAGGGGAGCATCCCTGGCTATTTACAGGGGAGCATCCCTGGCTATTTACAGTGGAGCATCCCTGGCTATTTACAGGGGAGCATCCCTGGCTATTTACAGGGGAGCATCCCTGGCTATTTACAGGGGAGCATCCCTGGCTATTTACAGGGGAGCATCCCTGGCTATTTACAGGGGAGCATCCCTGGCTATTTACAGGGAGCACCCCTGGCTATTTACAGGGGAGCACCCCTGGCTATTTACAGGGGAGCATCCCTGGCTATTTACAGGGAGCACCCCTGGCTATTTACAGGGGAGCACCCCTGGCTATTTACAGGGGAGCATCCCTGGCTATTTACAGGGGAGCATCCCTGGCTATTTACAGGGGAGCTCCCCTGGCTATTTACAGGGGAGCATCCCTGGCTATTTACAGGGGAGCATCCCTGGCTATTTACAGGGGAGCATCCCTGGCTATTTACAGGGGAGCACCCCTGGCTATTTACAGGGGAGCATCCCTGGCTATTTACAGGGGAGCTCCCCTGGCTATTTACAGGGGAGCTCCCCTGGCTATTTACAGGGGAGCATCCCTGGCTATTTACAGGGGAGCACCCCTGGCTATTTACAGGGGAGCATCCCTGGCTATTTACAGGGGAGCTCCCCTGGCTATTTACAGGGGAGCACCCCTGGCTATTTACAGGGGAGCATGCCTGGCTATTTACAGGGGAGCATCCCTGGCTATTTACAGGGGAGCATCCCTGGCTATTTACAGGGGAGCATCCCTGATTTGATTAATCCATTCTGTTGTAATAATATTCAAGCTCACAAAAATATGATCACCTGGGAATCTGTTTGAATTTTTTTTTAAGTATGTGTGACAAAGTATTCTCAAAGTGTGACAAGCTATAGGGCTCTGTCCCTCGCAAACTTTGTTGAAGTCAGCTCTGCTGCTCCAGTCGCAAGATCTGGGACACGGCAAACTCTCGGTGGAGATGTTAGGTAAGATGAAAGTGACAAGCCAGCATCCATCTTCAACTTGTCTATTTATATTTATATTCATATTCATGAGCCGTCGGACCATCGCGCCACCATGCATTTAGCGTTATTGTTAAAGGTGAACTTCGGCCTCCCTCCTGGCAGCTGACAGAGAACAATGACTCGAGCTGAGTGACAAAATACCAGCAGGCCTGCGTGCTAAATCATCCACCCTGACTCGGGTTCCGCAGAAGCCGAGGAATCTCATCTGGGGGACTTGTAAAAAATGACTCTCCCCTTCACTTTGGGCATTAAGTGGATTGTTTGTTCCCTTATTAATACATCTCTTTAAAATATATACTGTATGTATAGCATTTACTGTCGAACAGTAGGCTGAGTTCCGAGGATATGTCCGGTTCATTTACGGCCTTCCCGTTTTAACTGACCATGTGACTCCTGCAAACTTTTATCATTGTGTCCGTGTAGAGAGGTCCACGGGCACGTGTTGGAACTTTTGGCGCGGGGGGGGGGGGGGCACTCTTCATAAGCAGGAGAAGGCCGTTAACCTTTAAGCGAATGGATAATTCTAAACAGCACTGTAAAATTAATAGACTCTAAACATCAGCGTCGAAAGCAAGCAGCTTTGTCCACCACTCCGTAATCCGTACAGCCGTATATCAGTGGCTCAGCGCGTCCATTCACGACAGTTATGGGACATATGCTCTTAAAAAATAAACCATGACAGGACAAAGTGTTTGTAGACGTCTCTTTACACAGCATCGTATGCTACGGAGTGTGCTGTGAATGATTGCCCTATCTCTTAAAGTAAGCTGTTACATTGTGCACTGTGAGTCAATGAGAAGAGGTGAGTCAGGCACAGTGAGGTACAGTTAGTTTAACTAAACCACTAACATTTTCCATAATATGGGAAAAGCACAATAATGAGGAAGTTGCCCGTACCTTCTTTTCGGTTCAAAAGTCACCCCCTGAATTGCAATGGTGATCTTAGTTCTCATCATACACTACACTTGTTACCTTTGATGAGGCCATAACGAAGCCTCTCCAGTGCCCACCAAATACCCCTTCCCCCTCTAGAGTCTTGTTACTACATCAGATAGAGGGGAGCCAGCCATGTACGTGACCCCAGATATACATTATGCATAGATAGACTGATGGATGAGGATGGAGAAGAAACGGTGTGCCTTCAAAGTGACATGGCGGCAGGGATGTCAATGATGTCGGCAGCACCAGCGGCAGGGATACATATCAACATTGCTCCATCAATTTCAAATCAATGGGACATGTTTGTACATACCGTGAGTGCATCTGGTAGGACACAAGTGAGGTTCAGCCTGGTTCTCAGTACGGATGTATGACAATGTATCACTATTTTAGTTAACTTCTTTGTCTGTGTGTGTCCGTCTGTGTGTGTGTGCGTGTGATGGATATTGTATGAATATTTGAATGCTGCACTAATGGCGGGGGACAATTGAGTGAATGCGATTGTGCTGGTCACGACAAGTGAATGCTATGACCATGAGACTGATTGGGACTGCAGACTATTGCTGTTCCAATAGGGAAACATATTGTACATTTGATCAGTCAAAGTTATTGTTGACTCTTAATAAGAAGGACACTGCAGTTATGGAAAGTGTGTATGACTACCTATCTGGGCTTGTATACGACCATCCATTGAAGAAGGAAGTTCTACCCGCCATCTCCTCCCATCATCCCTCTGGAGTCCCTTCCCTGCGAGATTTCACCTGACAGCACTGCTGTACATAGAAACGCCTTCACCTCTCAACATTATGCGGATGCGTCGTCCGTGGTTCGAGTGAGCCTCGTTCGACAAGTGTCAGCAGCTTGCAGGTTTTCGGCTAATGATGCCGCACTGGCTCGCCCGCTGCCCCTCCGTAGGCTTCCGCAAGCAAGAAACGTCCATCTCGCTGATTATAAACAAAACCACCCCCCCCCCCCCCACACACAAAAAAAGCAGGAGGGAACATGAGCCACTGTCAAGTCAGACTTGACGAGGACACGGGATCTGTGTCACCTGAATTTACAGGCATAATTGTGACAGCCAAGTTGGGATCGCCCGTCTGGGACGTGTCACATTTTGGAGTTTGCGCTTATTCTTATGCAAATTATGTCAGGAATCAGGATTGGACAGAATGTGAATGAAACTCTAGACGTTACGGGACCCACCACAATGTCCAAGGCTTATATACCAACCATGTGACAGCAGTTTCTCTTGTACCTTGAGGGGGGGGGGGGGTGGAAAACACATAGACATTCAAATCGGCCAACCTGTGCCAGGAATAGTCCCACATAACAAGGGAATGTCGACAGAACAATGTTATGAACCTCAGACTACGGGAAAGCACGAGCCATCTCTTTTCCTCAGGCCCTAAAGGCTAAATCTACATTTCCTATACACAAATGGGGAAAGAGCTATCTCTGGTATTACTGATGTACACAGAGGCAACTTTTTTCCTCCTCGTATCAATTTAAGATTTGATTGCTAGAGGAATCCCACCGCAGCAGTGGTAGCTTTTGTTGCCCGTGGAGGCCCTATGCAATTACAGACTGAAGAAATACTATTCAGCCTGGGTGCAATTCAATCATTTAGTCTCGAATGCATGGAAATACATACCAATCTAACCACAATGCACGTGGACTGAGGGAAGAATACATAAATTAAACATAACAAATGTATTTCTTCTCATTGTTTGTACATGAGACGGTGTATCCCGTCAGTCAGAAATAATAATGGCTTATTCAGTCCCTTCTAGGTAAAACTAAGACAAAATAAAGGTGAAATAAAAAGTAAAGCCACTCAACGATGAAGAGGTATGCTTTCAGTTGCTTCCAACAGTGACTGATGCCAAAGCGAAGATGCCGCCGTCTGTCATCACCGCACACCTGCGGGTCCTCATAGAGAACGGGCATCATCAAGAAAAGCGTCTGATAGATTTCGAAAACACGGTTTGGCAGCCATCATTATTCTCCAAAGAGATTATTTTGTCACATCTCCATTCTTCATGAGCGTTAGACTCACCCTGATGAATAGTGGCACGCTCTATCTCTGAACACGGCTTACTTTTGACAGGGACACAACACTTTACAAGATGGCTCTCGAGTGACTGGGACGATTTCAGCAGGGAAAGATGTGTCAACTAGCATTGGAATTAACTCTCTGTCCGACATGAAGGGTCTTTTGGAGTTTTGAGTCTTCATTTCCTATCTTCGGGCCTGGAGACCAGGAACTGGTAATGGATAGATCAGCCATATTCAACAGCGGTTCAAATCCGAACCGAGAACAGGGTCATTACAGCCCGACGGTTCCAACAACAAACAAAAAAAGAAGGATAGAAAGATGGTGCTTTGTTACTATGGCAATAAATTACAATATCCATCCGGACCTTTGCCACCTAGGAAATGTGTGCGACTGGGCCTTCTCAAATAGTAGTTGAGTACCCCTGGGATAGATGACGGAAGTAGAAAGAAGTTAGCAACTAATCGTCTAGAATATGATAGGATCATAGTAGCAATGCAGAGTACGAGATGGTGTACATTTTAGGACATCTGTACTCTCTATGACACAAGTCCCGACTGAGATATAGGTGAGGTACATGTTGTTTAACACTGTGGTAAGGATTGTAATTCTATTCTTCTTCTCTTGCAGGTGATGAGTGGAATGAGAGCACAGAAATATAAGATGAGTGACATGGGGTTGTTGATATTATTTACACATTATTTCCTTTTGTAAGGAGGAAATTAATGTACAATGATATGTCTGCACAAGTCTCAATCCTTTACATTCCCTGTCCAATTGTCTGGCCACCAATACATCATGGAAATGTGATATTTAAAAAAAAGAAGTTTAAAGTCTCATTAATCTGCAGTACACTGCAGTGCTCGGACTGATTTTTCATTTTGATTATTATAAGTTGTAAAAACAAATAGAATTCGTGATGCCTTCTGCTGTACACACCCTTTTTGAACATCATATTTATGCTGTGGCCTTGTAGGGTAATGTTGATGACATCTAGACAATTTATTTATCCGTTTGTTTTACAGCAACAACAACAAAAATGGAATCGCAAGAGAACAAACAAAACATTGTCTGACTGACAGTCATATTGAGGGGCTGTGTTTGTGTGATGACAGCTCTTCCACAAGACGAGCAAAGGACATCTCGCAAAACCTCTATTCATATTTCCTGTGGTTGAAAGCAATGCTGGTGCTGTAAACATCAGGATAGTTTCATTGTTAATTCTGTGATTTTGCTTTTCTATCATGTATGTGTGCCACAGGAGGTTGGTGGCACCTTAATTGGGGAGGAATGGTATCGGAATTAGTGGAATGGTATCAAATACGTCAAACACATGGTTTCCAGATGTTTCATGTCATTCCATTTTCTCCATTCCGGCCATTATAATGAGCCATCCTCCCCTCAGCAGCCTCCTGTGATGTGTGCAGTATGTAATACCAGACCATGGGTTTTAATGGCCTTGAGCCTGCCTGCCTGGTCCTGTGGTCAACATATCAACTTCCCTTTATACATGAAGTTGCTGGTTGAGTGGTATAGTCCAGGGTCTCCCAAGCTTGGTCTCCCAAACTGGGTGCATGTTTTAGTTTTTTTGCCCTAGCACTAGACAGCTGATCCGATTAATCAAAGCTTGATGATGCGTTGGTTATTTGAATCAGCTGTGTAGTGCTAGGGCAAAAAAGTAAACGTGCACCTGGGTGGGCAGTACCAAGTTTGGTAAACCCTGGACTATACCACTCGAACAGCAACTTCTTGTATAAAGGGAACTTGATAAGTGGACCACATTTCAGAATTTCTCCAATATGTTTGTTCCATTAAAGAATATTTCCACCTGTTTGTACCTACTGAACAAACCTCCAGATGTTAGTTTTCCAAAGCAGGGTTTACCCCAATGTTTATGTCTCATGTTGCCTCACAACTTTTCTTCTGTGACTTAAATCTCTTAGTATGTGTTTTGTTTTCTTTTATGACTTCCAGGTACTGAACACAAGCTGCTAGGCACCACGGTTCCTCATTGTTTTGTATGAAGCGCCTCAGGCGAATGTACAAGAGATGTGTGGGGTGGCAGTACTGTGTGTCATCTTAAATACCATCCGGAAGAAACCTGCCATGCCCCCTTTATCAAGTCCCCAGGTGACTCAGAAAAATTGGAGGCTTAATTTTATAATACACCTGAAACAGTTAAGTCCCTCAGAAATCCTGATTTTAATGACAATAGCCCTTATTCTCTGTATTTCGGTGAGAGAAGTGACTAAGCCTACTGTATATTCCCATTTCCTCTGGTAACTTAAATTTGAAGCTATTCCTACTAGGATTAAATGTGCTGAGCGTCAAGTCTTTGAGTTCTGATTTTCCCAAGTAGTCAGATGTTGACAAAGAACCTCATCTCTTACTGTACTATACAATATGTATGTTACCAGTTCTATCTAACTCAATCATTGGATTAGACAATGCAATCAGCAAAATAACAAGTTTATTTCTCCACCAGTCAGACTGTGGTAAATTTGATACTATTTAACCAATGATTTGCCCCATATGACATACATACCACATATGACTATGTTATGACATCTGTCATTACCAATCCATGACATTCAACAGAGATTTGTAATATTATTCGATTGACATGTGTTCGGTTTTGGACAACTATATTTGTCCATTCAAGTAAAAGAGCATTTGAGATGATCGTGCACTCAATGCATATTTGCTCTCATACCCATTATTGTTATTTTCTCTGTGGCCCCGTGTCCATGACACATAATTGGCCCATAATTGAGTTGAAAGGAGTAAACGTTGGATTCCCGAAAGGAAACTGACATTTACCAAATAAGCAGGAGGCCCACGAATCCCCCCGGAATCGAGGCAAAACCATGCAAATCTGCTTAAACTGTGCCTATCTCCCAATGTTGCTGTCTGCTCCACAGGTAGCTGCATTGTGGCATTACTTACGATTACAGTGATTTACATAGTCTAAGTACTAGGACCATGCTAAGATCCTTAACATAAGGGGGAGGCCATCACCAGAACCAGCAAAGCGCTGTCTGCTATGAGAAGATAGAGAAGATTAGCCCTTTCCTGCAGTCAATGACCAAAAGCGCCCTCTTTGGCCTCATGGGTTATGTTAATGTTTATAATTTCATAATTAATAAAGATTTTTAGGAAAATCTGGTGTTTCTATATATTTCAGTCTTCTGTGATGTATATAAAGTGTATTATTGGTATGCAAACTCAAATTGTTATACATTTCAACTCTATATCTTCTTTTTTTAACCCTCTTAAGGGTAAAAAAATGACCCTCCACTATGTAAAACAGCAGAGGAAACCCACCTAAATGATATTAGCTTGTGAAAGCTGTTCAGGGGGCTGATACTTGTCCTGATCCACCTGAGGCTGCAGCTGGGGCAGGTAAGAGGAGAAAATGCCAATTTGCCACCCAAAGAAGGACTGTAAAACAAATACTATGTGCTGCAAATGTCAGAAATATTTCTGCAAAATCCATGCACACACACTTGCATGTGCTAATTAGAGTTGATTGATTTATGCTCTTCGCATTTTTGTTTTGTATCGATTATCTTATTTTATTCTTATTTATTGCTGTTGTTTGCACCCACCAACGAGGTGTATAATGGTTAAAAAAAATGGGAGAAGACTAGTATTTGTAGTTGAATTCCTAATTGTACAGTATATAAGAATATATCATAATATTGCCAAAAAAGTTCAAGACTTGTTTCCCTTCAATAAAATGCATTCAAAACTACTTTCTGCACATTTCTGCTACTTTCCTAGGCTATACAAGTGCTATCTCTTGCTAAAACAAATGTAGTAAAGTAAAGAAAACAATGACAGGTGTGTTGTAATATAAATGAGTGGTGTCCACTGATTAAATGCAGTCTTCCTGCATTGTGAAGAGGGAAGGTTGTTTTTTCATGCAAAATGGATTTGGGGTTTAACATTCAATGAAGGTGCTTTATTTTAGGGGTTTAGTGAAGGGGGGTCATTTCTTATCCTTAGAACAAGGGGAGTAGACAGAATGTTAAGACTACACAAGGGTTAAGCACATAACCATGTGTGTGAGGTGTATACTTTTGTTTCAAAGTAGATTTAAGACGAAGAGACCCTCTGTGTGACCCTAATTTAGCCCACTGCAGTAAAAGGTTAACTGGCGCTATGGTGCTAAAATCACTAATATCTCGAACCCATTTTCATTTAAAATCTCTTCAAAGTGCAGCTTGTTTTTTGTTGGTCCAGGAGACAAATTTCCTCGTTGCTGTGACTATTAATGCTCATTGGTGTGTGTCATCAAGAGGCTAACACAACATATACAATGAGAATAGTCAATATGAGTCTCTCTAATCAGTGATAGACAAACTACATACGAAATGTCATGTCTTGACCACTTAAAGTACATTTTTTGCTGAGGGTCTGGTTACCTTCAAGCCGAGAATTGATATATCCATTAAGAATAAATCAATGTTTTCCTGATGCTACATTGCCTTGTTAAAAAAAATCCCCAAGATAAATAACAAAGCAGAATACTGGTTTAAAGTTTATTTTACAATTGCAGAAACAAAACAATACTTTCATGATTTAGAGGATAGAATTTTGAACAGTATTAATGATACAACATTGAAATGTATAATTTCTTGTGCATTGCATGTTCATTTTGACATACAGTACCATGCACCAGAAGAGATGCCTGCGTAGTTACATTTAATCATGTAAACCACACTGAAGGACCTACTTTTCATTGAAAAAAAGGACATGTTCTGGCTCTACAGTATATATACAGTATACAGTGCCATCGAAAACTAATCAGACCCCTTGACTCTATCCATATTTTTTTTACGTTACAGCCTTATCCTAAAATGGATCAAATAAATAAAAATCCTCAGCAATCTACACACAACACTCCATAATGACAAAGCAAAAACAGGTTTTTCAATTTGTTTTGCAAATCGAAAAATAAAAAGCAGAAATACCTTATTTACATAGGTATTCAGACCCTTTCCTATGAGAATTGAGCTCAGGTTTATCATGTTTCCATTGATCATCCTTGAGATGTTTCTACAACTTGGAGTCCACCTGTGTAAAATTCAATTGATTGGACATGATTTGGAAAGGCACACACCTGTCTATATAAGGTCCCACAAAGCAAAAACCAAACCATGAGTTCGAAGGAATTGTCCGTAGAGCTCCGAGACAGGATTGTGTCGAGGCACAGATCTGGGGAAAGGTACCAAAACAATTATGCAACATTGAAGGTCCTCAAGAACACAATGGCCTCCATCCTTCTTAAATGAAATAAGTTTGGAATCTCCAAGACTCCAAGACTCTCTAGAGCTGGCCACCCGGCCAAACTGAGCAATCGAGGGAGAAGGGCCTTGGTCATGGAGGTGACCAAGAACCCGACAGAGCTCCAGAGTTCCTCTGTGGAGATTGGAGAACCTTCCAGAAGGACAACCATCTCTAAAGCACTCCACCAATCAGGCCTTTATGATAGAGTGGACAGACGGAAGCCACTCCTCAGTAAAAGGCACATGACAGTCTGCTTGGAGTTTCCCAAAAGGCACCTAAAGATTCTCAGGCCATGAGAAACAAGATTCTCTGGTCTTGATGAAACCAAGATTGAACTCTTTGGCCTGAATGCCAAGCGTCACTTCTGGAGTAAACCTGGTACCATCCCTACAGTGAAACATGGTGGTGGTAGCATCACGCTGTGGGGATGTATTTCAGCAGCAGGGACTGGGAGACGAGTCAGGATCGAGGCAAAGATGAATGAAGCAAAGTACAGAGAGATCCTTGATGAAAACCTGCTCCAGAGAGCCCAGGACATCAGACTGGGGCGAAGGTTCACCTTCCAACAGGACAACGACCCTAAGCACACAGCCTAGACAACGCAGGAGTGGGTTTGGGACAATTCTCTGAATGTCCTTGAGTGGCCCAGCCAGAGCCCGTACTTGAACCAGATCAAACGTCTCTAGAGACCCGAAAATAGCTGCACAGCAACGCTCCCCATCCAACCTGACAGAGCTTGAGAGGATCTGCAGAGAAGAATGGGAGAAACTCCCAAAATACAGGTGTGAAAAGCTTGTAGCATCATACACAAGAAGATTCTAGGTTCTGTAATTGCTGCCAAAGGCGCTTCAACAAAGTAAAGAGTAAAGGGTCTGAATACTTATGTAAATGGGATATTTCAGTTTATTTGTAATAAATTAGCAACATTTGATAAAATCCTGTTTTTGCTTGTAATCATGGGGTATTATATGTAGATTGATGAGGGGGAAAAAAAACTATTTAAAACATTTTAAAATAAGGCTGTAACCTACCAAAATGTGGAAAAAGTCAAGGGGTCTGAATACTTTCTGAAGGCACTGTATATACTATTTATACCTATATATAGTTAATTGTATATTTTTTCCATATTTCTCTATAAAATGACAATATAAAAATGCACACAGTACAAATGCTGAGCTGCAGCAAATAGCAAGATATGATGACATACATTTACACACGCTTGCTGATCATTTATGTATGTATCCTTTTTAAACTTCATTTACATGTTGAAACTGAAACTGCACACAATACAAAGAAACGTGGTATCAAAGCAAATATTTCAATACCACCATTAAATAATACTTGATTAGGGAAACAAATACTGTATGCAGAGAAAAGCTAAACAAATGAGTATTCTGTTGCCATTTGACCTACACATCATCCTTTAAAATGGTACATCCCTTACGCAATGTTGAGGTGATCAGGAGAAGAGAGAGTCTAAATGTTTAAATGTCATCTTGCCATGGAGTTTATTTTAACAACCCTAATGTGTACCTCATCATTGTACCCCAAAAGCACTTATGTAAAGTGCAGAAATCCTAATTCTTTTTTGATTAGTTGTAAACAACTAAACACCTTCATATCGATCATATATTTGCAAAATGTGTGGTTTTGTTCAACATTTATTTTAAAATGTTAGTTTCATCTTAAAGGGATACTTTGATTTTGGAAATGATGCCCTTCACTGAACAAAAAAATTATGCGCAACATAAAGCAACATGCAACAATTTAAAAGATTTTACTGAGTTACAGTTCATATATACGGATATCAGTCAATTTAAATAAATTCATTAGGAGATAATCAACGGATTTCACACGACTAGGCATGGGTGGGCTACATGGAAGCCAGGCCCAGCCAACCAGAATGAGTTGTTCCTCACAAAAGGGCTTAATTACAGACAGAAATACCCCTCCCAGACAATCCGACAGGTAAGGCTGTATGTGGAGGTCCTAGGCTGGCGTTGTTACACTTTGTCTGTGGTTGTGAGGCCAGTTGGACAAACTGCTATATTCTCTAAAACAACATTGGAGGTTGGCTTATGGTGGAGAAATGAAAATGTAATTATCTGGCAACAGCTCTGGTGGACATTCATGCCAATTGCACACCCCCTCAAAACTTGGGACATCTGTGGCATTATGTGATTAAATGGCACATCTTAGAGTGTCCTTTTATTGTCCCCACAAGGTGCACCTGTGTAATGATCATGCTGTTTAATCAGCTTCTTGATATGCCACACCTGTTAGGTAGATGGATTATCTTGGCAAAAGAGAAATACTCACTAACCGGGATGTAAACAAATGTGCGCACAGCATTTTTTAAAATAATATTTTTGTGCGTATGGAACATTTCATGGATCTTTTATTTCAGCTCATGAAACATGGGACCAACACTTTACATGTCGCGTTTATATTTTTGTTCAGTGTACTTCCCCAGAGTCAGATGAACTAGCATGCTAGCAGATACTCACAGACTTCCAGTCATTGTGCTAACACTAGGTAGCATTGGCTCGAGAAACTACCTCAAACTTCCTCCATACTGGACACAGAAGCATAAATATGGTATCCACAAGTTCATCGGACTCTGGGGAAGTAGATAAGTAGCCTCATTGCCAAAATCCCAAAGTATCTCTTTAATTCACTGAAAAACATGCAGACAAAAGATCATATAAATAATCTGAAAAAATTTGTGTTCAATTTAAAAATTAAATAAAATCCAAAACAGAACATGGCCCAGTTTTATGACAGCAGTTACTTCGGACTGATTCCAAAGTCTCAGTTAAGATGCAGTGCAGTATTGAGATATAGTGCAACGGTTCAGTAATCAGTCATATCATCAGCTTTTGTCCAGCTCATTTATGCTTTATCAAACTTTTCTAGTTCAGTGACAAAGATGAGGTGGTCCTCCGGAGACTTGCCATGCGTTTTGCTAAGGTGCAGTTTGACTGCATGCTTGCTGACAAAGGTCCGATTGCAAAGCTTGCACTGAAATACAGAGCACGAGTCTTCCTCATTAAGTCCCAGGGAACTGAACGTTTTCTCCGTTATCATTCTGGTAACTGCCTGCTGCTCTCTAAGGTGATCTATGGAAAGCTTTGAGATGTCCTTCATGCTGAAGCCTAAGTGGGACTCCAAATGATTTATGTAAGAGGAAGGAGTCCTAAACTGAGAGGCACAGTCACTGCAGAGAAACAGGGGCTGGCCCGAGTCAATGTTTTTCAGGAATTTTGTCCCGCCTGTCCGCCTCAGCTGGTACTTGACATTGGCCAGCCAATGGGAGATCGTGGTCATGGAGAGACCCGTGAACTTGCAGATATGGACCCGCTCTTGGGGGCCTAAGTCAGTCATGACGAACTTGCCGTCAGCCGTCTCCCGGAGACAGGAGGTGAACTGGGCCTGAAGGATGAGGAGGTGCTGAGGATTCCAGTTGGACTGCCGGCCTTTCCTTTTCTGGAATGCAGAGAGCTCCTCCAAGCCATCCTCGAATGCGCTGTTGTCCGCGTCAGATTTCTCAGAGATGGAGGATGGGGTGGAGGATTTCGGTGTCAGACGGCCGGTCAGGTTCTTGACCATGTCGGAGATGTCCATCAAAGCATTTTCCCGTAAAGGGGACGAGAGAGATTCAGACAAGCTTGAGAGAATAGGCCTGTTGCTGTTATTGGTGTTACAGTTGCTATTGTTGTTCGGCGTAGTGGAGGTGCTGTTAGCAGTGCGTCCATTCGTGTTTTTGGATTTTGTCAAGTCCATGGGTTGGTCATCATTGTCATAGAATCGATTGATTGACTCAACTTGCTTGACCTGATTGGAGTTGTTCATGGGCTTCTCCATCATGTTGTTACTGATCTTGTACAGCATTGCCAGAGGGTCTAGAAAGGGGGTGGCTGTCTTCGAGGCCTTTCCCAAGTGATTGTTCATGATGGACTGCAACGCACTGAGGGGGTTGACAAATGACTGCTCAGGTGAATGATCCGTGATGATTCCCAAGCCGTTACAGCCATTGCTGGCTACCGTTTTTGGCACATCTGCTCCGTTCTTCATTGCCGGATCCGCTTTGCCGTCTTTTGCCTCTCCCTCTCTGCTTCTAGGCTCGCTCTTATCCTCTACATCAATGTTTTTCACCGGCCTGTTGAGGCTATCCGGCATGGGTGACCCCTTCCGCTCCTTGGACAGTGGGGACGGTGACTTGGTAGAGCTCACTTTGCATTTGTCTTCTGACGCCTTCTCGTCCTTCTCCTTCTTCACAGAGACCTTCCCTGTGACTTTTTCCACCAGCTCCTCCATGGCCAGCACATTGTTCTTGTGGCTTGGAGGTGGGGAATGGCTGATCGGTGAATGGATCAGATTGCTAGAGTCAGAGGACATCACCTTCAAGCTGCTAGTGCTGAACAAGGGTTGAACCACCTGGACACTCTGCATGGAGGACTTCAGAGACCCATGGAGCTGGTAGGCAGCGTGGATGCTAGGGTAGCCAGCACCACCCCAGGTGGGCGTCCCAGTCTGGGCCTTGCTGATTGCACTTGACACTGTGAACTCTAAGGACTTCAGGATATCCAGACCTCCTTTGGGAGTCTCTTCCAGGTCTTCCTCTGTGAGATACTTGTAATGTCCAGCTTTGCCAGTTTTCTCACTTTTCTCAGTCAGATCCTCTTTCTCTTCTTTAATCTTATTCTCTGGTTCACTCATCTCCATTTTCTCCTCATGTTCCTCCCTTTTCTCTTCAGTGTGCGAGGAGTGCAGGAGAAGAGAATCGGGCTGTGACTTCACATTGGGCGCAGGGAGTCGTGTAGAGGTCGGCGGGAGAGGAATGGACTGCATCTTTTCCTCAACCAGGGGGTCAAACACCAGCTGCTTCCCCTTTTTGGACGCTGTGTTGGTCACTTTCAAAAAGTGTCCTGTGACCATCATGTGGGCTGTCAGTTGTTGCAGGGTGTCGTGGGAACTCCCGCACTCCATGCATTTGAGGATCTGGGCCTTGCGAGCCTCAAATTGCCAGGTGTAACTGGCGCCATTTTGGTAGCCGTAGCGGTTATTCGCTGTGACATAGGGGTTAACCACTTTCTGGTCTTTCGTGGTCTCCCCCAGGTGTACACCAGGTGTGTTGTGGACAGACTCTGGTGAGCACGGGGACACCAAGTCCTGAAATGCTCTTTTTCTGGTAGGTGGCACCAGCTTTGAGGTGAGGGCTGGCATGGGTTCTTTGAGAGGCACTTTCTGGTAGTGTTTTGTTTTGATCATGTGGACACTCAGGTCCTGTAGGGATTCAAAGGAATGGCCGCAGTACATGCACTTGAGAACCTTTTGAGCGTCCTCCTTGCCTTCCATCTCCATGAGGGAGCGCTTACGTGGCTTGGACCACCTCTTTCCCCGCTCCTCTTCCTTGTCCTTGTTGTCATCACGGTAGTGGCCTGACTCATTCATGTGTACCGTGAGCCCCACCAGCGTGTCATAGGCTCCGCTGCAGTCCTTGCACCGGAACTTGCTGGCACCGGTGAACACCGGACCGTAGAGCTTGTTGTTCTGCCGGTACAGCTGCACAGTGCTGAAGAGGCTCGGCTCGGGGAGGAGGTTATATGGTGTATGCTGCAGGGTTTTGGCCAAAGCTGCTTGGTGCCAGTCGTAGGTCACTCCACCGGTGCTGCCAGTGCTGACACCAGTGCCATTGTTGTTAGTGTTAGCGGTGCTTGTAGCGGTAGTGTTGCTGGTAGTGTTGGTAGGGGCAGAGGTGTTACTGCTGCTGTTGGTGTGGTTATTATTGTTCACAAGTCTGATAGTATTACTGTTGGCGATACCGTTGCTCCCCTTGTGGCTGCTTCCATTGCTGTTGCTGATCACACTGATGACCTTGTTGCTGTTGCTGTTACTTCTTAGCATGTCCTTGGTGATGCTGGACCAAGAGGCGTCCGAGATCAGGTTTGCATAGACAGCTTTCATCTGCGCCAGGCTGTCCTGCAGAGACAGGCCATTGGGGATCTTTAGGTGGTCTACTCCTCCTCTGACTGCCTCCTCCTTATCCAGTCCGTCCTTGGAGCGTGTGCTCTGGAAGTCGATAAGTTGGTCGCTGGTATCGCTGAGAGGAGAGGCGTAGCCAGCGTCGGGGTTGGTGCCATTGCTGAACGGGGAGTTCTGGAAGCTGAATTGGTCCCCGGCATCATCATCCTCGTTGCAGAGGTACTCGCCATCCTGTCCATCCAAGGAGAGCCCATCATCTTGCAGGTGCTCTTCATCGATCTTGTCATCAGCCTTAAATTCGTCCTCGTCCCCATAAGCTGAAAAACACAAGATGAGAGAAAAAAGGGACATCAGGCAACTCATTGGGGCAGAACATTCCTAATGGCACCACTCAAATTGATCAGATGTGTCCACCTGATGTGTATAAAGATTCTCGATGTTTGCATCCCATAATGTGCGTTTAATGTGTGTATACCACGCACGCGCGTATCTCTGAATGTGTAAAGAGTGGGTGAGTGTCGTGATTCTAAAGAGATTTTTGTCAATAGTCCTGGCGGAGGACACAGCTTTGCAATTATAAAGTGGCAAACATCGATATCTTGACTATGATAGATAGTCCCCTTCACTGTGCGGCCTAACGAAGGTATCGAACATTACGGCTCAGCAAGGGTAAAGGAGAACACAGATGAGCAAGATAAATATTTCCCCTTGAGTTCAAAAACTAGGGACACAAGCAAAATTCTACATGATGGAAAACCAGTTCCCAAAGCAGAAGATGTATATTAATCAACACAGAGTCCACTTGACAAAAAAGGTCAGTAGCCTACATACAGTATGTTAGAACTCTCATGTTTGTTGCTTTGTAGTGCCTTGATGTCTTAACTCCAAGTTATCATACACTATATAATATTGATGTACACTGTTGAATACAAAAAAAAGTTCACAGTCCTAAATCCCATCCTTCAAATGATTAGACTGCCCAGTAAAAAGGTGACCACAACAGCCACAAGCCAGTTCATGTACTAAAATGGCTTCCTCTTCTAGTTGGAGGGCACTGACTCTCTCTGAGTTTGATCCAGTCTCTGCTACCACTGTGCCACTCACACCCTGCCCGTCAAGTGTGCAATAAGTGGGCGAGCATGCCAGGCCCTCGGCTGGGCTAGCATAGAGTTGGCATAGGCAGTGGACTCCTCACAGCGTGGCACGTAGAAATCGCCGGTGGAAATGACATGACATGTTGTCACCATCCATGCTGTACTAGTTCTCAGGGAGCGGAGTGTGGCTGCTTCCGGGGGGGGGGACGGGGGACAGAATGTTACCCATAGAGGATGAGGGTGTGACTGAGTATACTTTCTCTACACAGACTCTTATATCAAGGTTCATCTACATACTATTTTGAAGTGCACTATTTAAAAAAAATAAAAAACGACACCAGTTATTTTTTCTTCAACACCAAAAAAAACAACAATCAGGCTGTCCTTATGTGGCCTTTCATCAGATAAAGAAGATATCATAGGTAACAACAGCATGGCTATGGTATGTGTCTAATGAAACTGCATTTGCCTCTGGCATTTACACTTTTAAGTGTTGTCAGCCCTGAAAAGGGAATAATGGAACTCTGTCAGGCCACAACAAGATAGAAAAGACACGCCATTTATTTAATGACCATTAAGGAAAGTGAATGAAAGCCACGTGACTGAGTACTTAACAAGGCACTACCTGTGTTGATCAGCTGCCAGGCTGGTTATCTTTAATGGAAGACAACATGTGATTGCAACCCCTGTAGCCAAGCAGGAATCATGGCAGACATTTTACTTTGAGAACAAGCCTATAACCAGCGTCAACCGTCTCTCAAGTAAAAATCCAGGCCCTCTGGACTTTGAGACAATGTCAGACTTCAACTGTCTCTAAACGGCACTAGGTAGCAAATAAAAAATTGTAGAGGAACAAATGTCCAACAATCAAATGTGTTCCAATTTCACAACACTATGTCACGTTTCACTCGAAATGAAAATGTGCTGTATCTACATTACGTATGTTCCATATTGTAATGGTAAAGGAGAAATACTGTAAATAGAGAAACGGTCAGAGAGAGCGAGGGGGAAAGAGCGAGTGAAAGCGATACAGAGACAGACAGATGGAGACTGCTCGGGCAGTTCACTCTATCCTTCCCCATAAGATGCTTGTCCAAGGTGCCAGTATCAGTCTCTAGCGAGGAGGCAGATGTGCTGTCAGCTCCTGAACTGCGCATGCCGCTCAGGCCCATAATCGAAGAAGACATAATACCTGATGTTTGTGAGCTGCCATTTACTGCTGCCTGAGAGAAGCTGGAGGGCCATAAGCAACTGACTAGTGTGTGTGTGTGTGTGCTGGTATAAATGTGTATGAACATCAACTGTAGCGTGTACTGTATACACACAAAAGGTAATAGTATTTTGCTCACATAATACCTGGAATCTATCTATCCGGTACTACAACTAGGCGTATCCCAGAGCCCCACATCACACCCTTTCACATATAATCCAATTAAAGAACTGACCACAACAAAAAATGTCAAAAGTGCATCCGTCAAGAGCATTCCGTATTTCACTTCATTGGAGCGTTTGGTTGAGTACCTCAAAGCACTGACAACTCTCCCATCACTCTTACTCTCTCACTGTCTCCAAATAGCTCATCACACTAAGCAACACACCAAAAAAATAATCAATTAGCGTCTCCACTATAATTACCCTTAGCTCTGACTGAGCAGAGTGGGTAAAGAGGGAACGCCTTGACAGAAGAGACAGACAAGAGAACCTGACACTTCTAAAAACAATGCCAGTCTTTTCCTGCACACACACACCTACACCTCAGCCTAGATCACCCCACATACACACCCACACCCCAAACACGTACTTCCCCCGACATCCCCAGACTGCTGCCTCCACCTCGGAAACCATCCGTGTCAAATCATGTGTCAGTGTGAGGGTGGTGGGTGTCAGCGGGAGGGCGGTGGGTGTCAGTGTGAGGGCGGTGGGTGTCAGTGTGAGGGTGGTGGGTGTCAGTGTGAGGGTGGTGGGTGTCAGTGTGAGGGTGATGGGTGTCAGTGTGAGGGTGATGGGTGTCAGTGTGAGGGTGGTGGGTGGTGGGTGTCAGTGTGAGGGTGGTGGGTGTCAGTGTGAGGGTGGTGGGTGTCAGTGTGAGGGTGGTGGGTGTCAGTGTGAGGGTGGTGGGTGTCAGTGTGAGGGTGGTGGGTGTCAGTGTGAGGGTGGTGGGTGTCAGTGTCCACCAACAAGCCTTTTCTTTCAGCGAAAGAAAAAAAAAACATAAAAGCCCATTTTTTTTCTTCTTCTCTCCCTCCTTTTTTGCCATCTGTGTAAAAAATAAATAAAATCAAAAAAGCTCCTGGTTTCACCGGTGGCTAATAAGGCAATCAGTGATGGGGAGATGCTGACAAGGCGCGTTGAGCCGCCCGCTTTCAAGCCTCACTCAGAACAACAGAGAGAGGGAGAGGAAGGATTCAAATAGGGGGAGGGGAGGACGTCTGTTGTGGTTGTCAGTCAACAAAAGAGAAAAAGAAAAATAAGCCCACTTTGTGCTGTCACAGAGAATGGAAGAGGAAAATAAGTTTGTAGAGACAAAAAAAGGAAAGACGATTTGGTTAGGTGTTAGCTGACAGAGGTGTGAACAAGAGAGTTTTGAGTTTGTCTGTCTTTGGGTGGGTCAGATGTGAAATCGACTGTAACCTGAGGCAGCGAGATAAAAACGAAAGGTTTGTGTGCGTGTATGTGAGTGAGCGTGGGTGGGTTTGTAAGCATCTATGCGTATCTATCCACCTGGTGTGCTAGGGAGATATTCTGTACGTATCCATCAGGCCTGTCCCTGTGTGTTTGTGTGTCTCAGTACGTTCATGTGTCAGTGTCAATGACGTGTGCGTGTTAGTATGTGTGTGTGCAAATGTGTGTGTGTGTCAAACACAGAGGGGACGTGTGACAGCTGTGGAGAGGAAAGGGAGAGCGAGGCCATCTGCATCCAGAGACGAGCCTGTCACTTTGGCACAGGCTTCCTCCAGACAGGTGACACCTCGGCAGGACACTACCGGGCCTTTACTGTCACACACACACACACATATACACACACACACAAGTTTACAGTACATAGACAAAAACAGACAGACATTCATACAGTCACGCACATGCAAACATGTACAAGCCTTCTCCAAGCCAAGCTCAAATCTGTTTTATAAACTTGGTGGTTTGAGCCTTGAAAGCTGATTGGCTGACAGGCGTGGTATATCAGACCTTATACCACAGGTATGACAAAACACTTATTTTACTGCACAAATGATGTTGGTAACCAGTTTATAATAGCAATAAGGCACCTTAGGGGGTTGTGATATATGGCCAATATACCACAGCTAAGGGCTGTGTCCAGGCACTCTTTAAGAACAGCCTTTAGCTGTGGTATATCGGGCATGTACCACAATTCCTCAGGCCTTATTGCTTAAATATAATACTGCATTCATCAAAGAAATTGTTATTTGTCATGGATAAACATAAAAAGAACCATTGTCCTCTTACAGTACTGTTTCTGCATTGTCTATATGGCCCCGTGTTTGTGATAGTATGCACAGTGAATTCCCAACTAGCTGTGCTTTCACTCACATGCACTGTGTTGACACGCTCAAACATTGCATCGGAACAACTTGAGAATCAACCGGCGAGACAGGCCCCTCTGCTTCAAAACAAATTAGACTAAAATTAAGTTTTGCTTTCCCGAGAGAGAGCCGGCAGTTTCTCTCTCTATATAACGTCTGAAAAATGGAGTCCCTTCATATATATTTTTCCTGGCTCGTTTCTCTTGCGCAAATCTGTCACTTAAACCCGTAACACTATCTATCTGTCACAGGGCGCAGGGGTTACACCATTTGGCTGGTGTCAAACTTAACCAAAGCTATCGTGAGGGAAACAATGTGAGACAGGGAGCGAGAGCAGTTGAGCGAGAAGCAGCACCACCGAATTGCAACTCACACACATGTTATACACACACACACACACCCCTCCATATTTATTTACTCTGTCTCGGAGAAGAGGGCCAATCCCGGCAGTCATTTGCGGTGCTAATGTCCAATTCCGCCTGCTCTCACTCCGCTGATTTAGCCCGTGTCGGACTCTCTGCTATTCCAGACCGGCAACCGAGTCGCCGTTTAGACGCCCTTCAAAATGGGGGCCGAAACGTGGCCAGTCTTATTCCTCTCTCTCTCTCTGCTTTCCTTTGTCACCGGGCCCTCTACTCGCTGCCACTTAGCTGTGATGGCTTTGGACAGGCCTGATCAGTGTGTGTCATTTGACCTGCACGATGTGTGCATGTGTGTGTGCGCGCGAGAGAGGGGGGGACAGTGGGACTGGCTGTAAATAAAATGACATTATTATTTCCTCTGTCCTATCATGTAGAAAAGCCAATTATGGTAATGCACCGCACGTCAGGGGGCATGTCATTTCCTCCCTCTCTCCTTCTCCCGCTTTCTTCTTCTCCGGGACAGCCACTGCTGCACAGGCCTGGGTGGCGTGATGCTGCTGTCTGTTCCAAGCGCTCGCGGGGCCTACGCTACAGCAAGCTGGCGTTAAGGCCTACTGCCTACGTTCGCTAAGGCTAACCGAGGAAAAACGGCCTTTTCATTTACGTCTGTGTGTGTAAAAGGGTCGACAGCATAGTTTTCATTTCGAGATGATTCTCATAGTCGTTCCTTTTGTTCAAAAAAAAGAAGAAAAAAGGCCACAGAGCATCCTATTTTTTGGGCATCTTATTTACTGTAATGGTGAGGGACCTCTGTTTTTTTAGTACATGACTGCTGTTGGTGTACAATCTCCTTTAACATCATTTTTTGCCATTTCAAACCAAGGAACAAACTACACCAGGAAAGAGCATTCAGTTTTTACCCATCTTTTTCCATCATACAACCCATGCTTAGGGAGTTACCCATTCACTGATTAGCATTATTGTTGTGATTATGTCCACTGCCTTTTTTTGTTGCCTCAAGACAGATTAAACTTTATCCCAGCCTCAACAAAAGTGGTGGCCTTTGAAGTTCTGAGGCTTGTTCTACATGGACCCCGCCCAGTATAAAGTGACATTGATTTTGTTTGCCGTGGATCTTGTGGAGTGGTCGCTCTAAATTAATATCTGATTTCCCCTCAACTGCCTGCTTATAAAAATCTGCTCACAGTTCACAGCCCCCCCTTCCCCCTGACCATGTGGAATAATTGACCATATGGCACAATACCTGCAGGGCCTCCAATAGCTGTTGTACCATTCCAGCAGGCCGTGCAAATTCATCTCCTCGGCTTTCCAAAATGTCCGGAGGTGGAGGAAAACCATGTTTATTTTCTATTCAATTCACTAAAATTATCATCATTTAAGCCAAATTTGTGTTCATACATAACATTTCTGCCTATTTTTTGTAAATAGATATTAAAGATACAAAAGTTGTATTAAGATAATTTGATATTATACACCTGTAGCATGGTATCAAATGTATAACGCATTTGTACCTTCTCATCCACCTTTCTCTCTCTCTCAATCTCACACACACCCCAATGTAAAGTCTACTTCGTCCGATAATATATATATATATTTTAAGGTTGTGTAGCACACTTTCCCTATCATCTGCAGTACACTAACTTGCTGGCCACAACAAAATTATGCTAATGACCTGCTAAAATGGGTCATATAGACAGAGCATTTTACATTAGCTTCAAACAATGGGGTGGGGGGGGTCGCTAAGGGGAGGTGACTGGACTAATGGGTTGTGGAGGGGGAGTTCTGTCAGTTCACTCTTATATCCCTGTCCAGAAGAGGGAGATCAGTCCGACATGACTTATCCTGACCACCATGACAACTTTACTCACAGCAACATGAACAAGTATGTCTTCCATCACATGTTCTTAGTCATGGGGAAAAGTTCACCTTGACCATTAGTTGAAAATGAAACAACTATGCAAACCTCTTAACCTAGGCACCGAGGTAATACTAGGCCTAACTACTAACACATTTCCAATACCCATCCAAACCACACAGCATTGACATTCCCAGACGCGGCAAGAGCTTTGGAGTGATCGTTGAATAATTGATGGGCTCAATTAGCGTATTACTCACAGTTAAAAGGATACAGACTGGTGTGTAGATGTACAGTGAAAAGTATTAGTACACCAGAAGAGGAGTATCACCTCCCCAGATCTGTGCCTCGACCCAATCCTGTCTCGGAGCTCTATGGACAATTCCTTCGAACTCATGGCTTCGTTTTTGCTCTGACATGAACTGTAAACTGTGGGACCTTGTATAGACAGGTGTGTGCCTTTCCAAATCATGTCCAAACAATTGAATTTACAACAGGGGGACTCCAATCAAGTTGTTGAAACAGTTAAAGGATGATCAATGGAAACAGCACGCACCTGAGCTCAATTTCGAGTCTTATAGCGAATTTAGTTATTTCTGTTTTAATTTTTTGTGGATGTTTGTAATTGTTGATCTTGGGGCCTCCCAAGTGGCACAACGGTCAAGAGCACTGCATCGCGGTGCTTGAGGCGTCACTACCGACCCGGGTTCGATCCCAGGCTGTGACACAACCGGCCGTGACCAGGAGTCTCATAGGCCGGCGCACAATAGGCCCAGCGTCATCCGAGTTTGGGGAGGGTTTGGCCGGGGGGCTTCACTTGGCTTATCGTGCTCTAGCGACTCCTTGTGGCGGGCCAGGTAACTGCAGGCTGATCTTTGTCATCAGTTGAACGTCGTTTCCGCCGACACATGGGTGCGGCTGGCTTCCGGGTTAAGCCGGCGGGTGTTAAGGAGCGTGGTTTGGCAGGTCATGTTTCGGAGAACGCATGACTTGAACTAAGCCTCATCCGAGCCAGTTGGGGAGGGGGGTAAAAATGTTGATCCTAGGTAGATATAACTCTATAACTCTTCGTAACAAATTAACGATTTAACAACATACCTGTTAGTTCATATACGTGAAGACATTGTGGGTATTATAATTTTGTTTAAACTAACAACAAGCAGTTTGAAACCTTAAAGTTATTTGATTTATTCTTTGCGGAATCAGTTAACTATAAACAAACAATTTTGAATTTCACAAATAAACTTCTGATAATTTGTCATTTTACTCCCCTGCTCTTCGCTCCTGCATTGCAGTACAGTCTCTCTCCTTCTTCCCTGTTCTCCCTCTCTCCTTTCTCCCCTCCCTCTCTGTTTGTCCATGTTCCCTGGGAGCCAGCTTTGAGCAGCCATAGCGACGGTTGCAGTCAATAAATCACCTTTCCCCCCCACTGTCAACTCCAGGCTGCTCAGAGATGAGACAATGGCCATTATATCATAAGCACTGCAGAGCCAACCCCCATCTGGCTGGCTGCTTCTGTTGAAACCCATGTAACTACAAAGTCGCAACGTTTCGCTAATCTTAGCTGAATGCTACAGAACAGAGACTAGTATAGCCTCTGCCCCCATTATTGCCAATTCTTGAAATAATGCAACCAAAAAGTCCTAACGTTTTGCTAATGTTAGCTGAGCGTTAGTGTAGCCTCACACCCACTTGGTTAAGCTTTGGGAGAAACCGCCTGGAAGGTTTAGCTATTAAAGTTAGTGAAGCCTCTGCGTCACATAGTTATTTCTGAAGAGCTACATTGAAAAACGGATGGTTTTGGAAAGGTTAAAGTCAACATTGGAGTGCTTCTGGTGCCACTATAAGCACTCATGCTTCGCTTAGTGTAGTACATTTTAATTCATACACAACAGGTTCTAGGATAAGCATTTTCATAGACTAGCTGCATTGACCATCTTCCCTCATTCCCCGATGTCTTTGGCAATGGTAGGGTCAAATTGAATCATCGTTGTATCACTATCTACCTCTTCATTCCACAGGCATTGTTTGACTTCAAGGAATTCCTGGGAGTTTGACGAAATTCAGTCCTTACTGTTTCTATCTATCTATCCTAGTCTTTTCTCTGCACTGACTAAACCCCCCAAAAAACGGATTAAAACAAACTGAAATCAACATGCACAAGAGATCTCTGGGAAAAAGAACAAAACAAAAAATGGGGCCTGTCCCTTTAAATCTCCCCCTGAAGTCACCTGTGTACTGCCTGCCCCCTGACAGTGGAATTTCCCTGGCCCAAACAACAGCTGCTCCCATCGCCTAGCAACAACAGGTTGATGGATGACCCCAAAGACGATAATTACCATAAATCACTCTCTTTCTGCAGAGGACAGGAGAGAAAATGGCAAGGGAGAGAAAACAAAAGTATTGCTCAGATACACCTTTCCATGACCCCTGTTGCATCAGTCACACTTTATTTGGTGAATATTTCCCATGAGGGAGAAAAATTTGTATGAGGCTCCCTAATTGGATAATCACTGGTTGCTGCCCAATCGGCGTGGCCGTAAAAAAAAACGCCGCAGCAAGACCTTTTGCTAGAGTTTCTCAGGAGTCAGAGACAGTATTTCAATGGTTACATTCAGTGAATATAGTCTAAAATGAAACAGGATAAAATTTATTTAAAAAAAAAACTACACTGGAGAAGGAAAGAAAAGAAAACAAAGTGGATTATGAAGGGAGAAAGAAAGTGCAGGGGAGTGAATAGTTGTGTGACTGAGTGAGTGAGTGAGTGAGTGAGTGAGTGAGTGAGTGAGTGAGTGAGTGAGTGAGTGAGGGCCATGACCTCACCAGTTATGTCTGGTTGCACAATAACCCATCAATCAACCCTTCCCTGTACCCTCAGCCTTCCCCTCTATTTTACATGGGCCATCCGCTCTGTACACCGCTGAGGAACAACATGCACACACACAGGACACACACACACACTCTTCCCTGAAACTGACCCCTTGTCTCTGCGGGGAAAACCCACACAGCTTGTGGATGAGTCAGATCAGAGGAAAGACACACACACGCATGCACATACATACACACGCACGCACGTACGTATACACACACACACACACACACACACACACACGCACGCACATACACACACGCACGTACACACAGACGCGTACGGACACACTGATTGCCAAATCGAATTTGCTGATCATATGAGAACATAGTCTACATTCCACAAAACAATGACAACTCCATTAATATCAATGCAAACAACGTGACAGAAAATAGACCTTGTTACAACATAGCATTACTCTGTGTTGTCAAGTTACATAATTTAAACAGTTTAAATGAAGTGTTACTGGAAAGTTAAGCGAGGGAAAAAAAACTAAAAGGGGGTCAAGAAAGAGTAACAATTCTGTCAGCCCACATGGGAGTGTTTGTGCGTGTGTGGGGGGGGGGGGGGGCGTGAGGCCTATTCCTGATGGCCGTGACAGTGAACAGTGAACTGACAAAAGAGGGAGGCAGAGGGGGAACGAGATAGAGCCCCTGAAGGAGGAGACGCACTAAATCACAAACTGGCCTCTCACAGAAGAAACCACGTCACTGGGGATCAATGCCTACATCTCCGATTGTGTGTTTGTGTCATGTTGTGTGTTCGTATCATGTTGTGTATTCACAGTGGTGTGTGTGCGCCTGTGTTGAAATTTCCCAGGGTAGGGACATGACTCTTAGTAAACCATCCATAACAGCTTAGAAGAGAGAAGCAGTAAGTGAAGGAGGGAGCATGGTGAGAGAGAGAGGAGAGAGAGAGGAAGGAGAGAGAGAGAGAGAGAGAGGGGGAAAAAAAGGAAACCATCGCTCAACACAACATAATATCATACTGAGGGCTGACTATGGAACATTTTAGAAATGGCGCCGAAAGAGAACCTTACCGCCCTGGCAATTAAACTTTTGCACAGCTTCTCAAAGTGCCCACCGACCGTGCCACTTATATACCGCGCCACGTGGAAAAACACACACACACCTTACACACTCACACTGTGCCACCCATGAACACATACACCCAGATGGTGTCCACGAATACCGCAACGATATCCACTGCCCCCCTACCGTAATCAATCTCTGCTTTAAAGACACATCCATCGGCAGCAATGTTGATGGGGGTGGTGGGAGGATATAAGAGACAGGGGGGAGACGAGGTAAAATGGAGAAGCGTGACTGCTGGGTTGACCTCGGATAAGTCGGGAAGGGCGATGTGTGTGTGTGTGTGTGTGTGTAGGGAGGGCAGTAGTGAGTGACTTGCATGTGGCATCCAAAATAAATTAGGCTCATGAAGACAAATGAAAAGGGGTCCAGGCGAGTGACTTGGTGGGAGGGATGGAGGGAAGGAGAGGGAGAAGTCGCAGAGGGAGAGGCGGGAGGAGGAGCAGGGTTATGGATGGGTACATGGGAGAGGAAAACGAGAGAAAGAAGAAGGGATAGAGGGATACGTAGAGGATCGAACAGACACTTACTCACTGTGTCCACGTGTATTCTATCTGTGTATCGTACAGACAACCCTTTCTGAGCTCTCCCTCTTTCTCTCTCCCTCTGTCTCTCAGTCTCTCTCCCTCGTTCTCAGGCAGTGTCATGTGCGGTCCAGTCTGTGTAGTTTCCCAAGGCCTGGCCCCTCTATGATAAATGACACGTGTCATTCTGTCAGCCCCTGCCACCGGAGCTGGGAGGCCCCTTAGTGATGTATGACCCAGCCATGCTGGGCTAGAGGAAATCAGGGCCTTTTTGGCAACAAGCACCAAGAGAGCACAGCCCTTTATACAAGACCATGTGTGTGTGTGTTCACAAACTCTGCATGGAGATATTTGAGAACACACACCTACGTAGGAATGTGGTCACACACACACACATAATGAAAAGTTCCACTGGTTCCATTAAACCCTATCAAATCTCCCTCCACCCACCCCAGGGACACTGACTTCATTTAATATGCTGAATATCTCCAAATTGGACTGTTCATTTTACATCTCCTCAAGGGGGAGTGTGAGTGCATGTGTGTGTGTGTGTGTGTGTGTGTGTGGTGCAGCAGAAGCTGTCAGACACACTAGCAGAGGGAGACAAATCATCTTCATGGTCTTTCCAGCTGTTTCCCAAATTTGGTGTGAGGGGGAGAGAGTGAAAAGGCTTCACTTTGAGTTGTGTTGCTTGACGCTTCCCAGAGCCAGATAGCTGACAAACCGTGCCAAGGGGAATGGGACACTGTGGTACCACACACACACACCTGGTCTGTCAACACCCTGCGCAAGCAGGAATAGGAACCGAGCCAGCATCGAAACAATACATAGTACACACACAGAAGACTGAACAAAAGTACAAAAACAATAATAGACTTTGTTTCGATAGAATATATTACTGTGTAATTCATCATTGTAAATAAACAGTGAAAAAAATGCCTTATTGCACCATAACATACAATCTGGTCTACCTGGCAGATCTGAAAGATATCCAAATAAAGGAAGAACGAAAAACAAAATATTTCACTGACAGAAGTCTTTCATCAACCACGTACTGTAGACACATCCACCCACACCTGCCATTTTCTCAGATGTCTGAAAAATGTGTTTCTTAAAAAACAAAAACAGCAAGTTGGCAGACAAAAACACACACACACACACACACACACACACGAGGGATGGGTGTTGTGTGGGACCACGGTGGTAGTGGGGGTCGTGAACTTTGGATGACCTCATTTGATTGGCCGCTGGGCCGAGCTGAGACTCCCGGGGGAAAAAGGGAGAGAGGGAGAGAAAAAAAGAGAGTCATTAAGGAGTGAGTGATGAGTGGCAGGCATGGCTGACCCCTCTCTCTCTCTCTCTCGCCCCTCCCTCTCACTACTTCTTTGTTGCATGTCTTTCTTTCCCTCTATCCTTCTCATGCTCTTTCTGTCTCTCTCCCCTATGCCACTCTCCCACCCAACCTGATCCTCCTTCCCTCACCGTTTGTCGCTCCTCCTCTTTTACATTCTTTCTGCCCTCCCCTCTTTTCTTCCTCTTTACCACTCCACCTCCGGCCTTTTCTCTCCCCCTCTCACATCATGCCGTCTCCCTCTTTTTCTCAGTCTCTTTTTCCTCACTGTCTGCCCCAAGACTTAGACACTCTATCCCTCTGTACAGTAGCGCACGCACACTCGCACGTGGCTAATAGCCCTTCCACTATTGGCAATGAACAGACATCTCTAATTCTCGATTACCAGGTTATCAGTATAATGATCAAGTGCGATTGAACGTCAATCTGCAGAGCAGTGAAACCACACACTTACACAGTGTGTGTTTGAGCTCCACTACATTCCATGGAGAGAGCAGAATCAACGATCTACAAATCACCTTGCATCACATTATGTGATCAAAGGGATGCCCTCAAAGTAACACTATTAATTGGATAAATTATAATTTGTTGAAATCCTACCAAAAACACCTAATTAACATCTATAGTCAACAATTAGCGTTTTAACCTCTAAACCTGTGACCTCAAAAGGCAGACAGATACTGAAGGCGTCAACAACAAACTGGGTCAATGATTGATGGATGATTGACAGTGATCTGGAAAACATGGATGTTTGAGTCAGCCACAATAGTTAGCTAATGTTCAACTTAGCTAATCATTGCCTGACTCTCGCTGTCTCACTCTCTGTGTCAGACAGACAGAATTCAATCATTGCAGATGGCTTGATTAGTTTTCCCCGCTGTGGGAAAGACGAACAGACAGCAGGATTATGAAACAGAGGGATGAACAGACAGGCAACTTGAAAGAGAGTCAGAATAACGGACAAACACGTCTTCAGACAGACTGTATGAGAGCTTGAGTGACAATGCAGACATGAGAAAGAAAGACAGAAAGAAGGACCACACGAGAGATCCAGTGAAAGGGCATACAGACAATTTGAAAGTCTGAGAGTCAGACACAAAAACAAGTCTTCAGACTGACTTTATGAGAGACCAGGTGACAGGGCAGTCATGAGACAGACAGAGGGGGGACTGGGGGCACCCCACCGTTTCCTAAGAAAGACGACTTAGAGCCGAGCTTAGAGCCCCCCAGTGACTGACACTGTCTGAGTCCGCGTCGGATCAAATAAAGCTTGCAGGCAATTTTGGGGCCCACATGTGGCGTCGAACAATCCCACACACTATACAGTAAATTCTTTCCCCAACACCTATGGAGAATCTACAACTAGTATGTATGGCGCTACATGACTATTAAGAGTGTTATGCAAAGGAAATGCACATATACACATGGGTTTGCCAGAGTACAGCATAGGAAACACTCTCTCCTTTTGTCTTCTAGTACATATTTTTCAAAACAGACTTGCTGGCTCTGTCCGGTTACACCGGAGAGGGAAGGGGATAAATAAAGAGAGAATAGTGAGAGAGTATGAGAGAGTAGACAAAACGAGAGAATATGAAAGAGGACCGAGGTAAAGAGATCGGGAGAGATGGATGGATAGAGAGATAGCAATAAAGGAGAGAGAGAGAGAGAGAGAGAGAGAGAGAGAGAGAGAGAGAGAGAGAGAGAGAGAGAGAGAGAGAGAGAGAGAGAGATAGCAATAAAGGAGAGAGAGAGAGAGAGAGAGAGAGAGAGAGAGAGAGAGAGAGAGAGAGAGAGAGAGACCATGACACAGAGAGAGATTGAGTAAGGAGAGAAAAATGGAAAGAGAGAGAGAGGTGAGGATTCAGCAAAAACCCTGGCGTCTGGTCCAGTCTCAAGGACAAACTGTCATCTGTGGGCCGTATCCATTCCCAGATGCAGTATCTTATCTACAGGGCCCAGTAAACTGTTGTCCAAAAAAAAATGATATTCATTGCTTTTCAAAAGACACTTATCGGTTAAATAAACACTCCTTGGAGATAGAAATTCCCCTCCCGACACACAGTCTCATGTGCTGAGGCCAGCTTTTATCCATCACCTCGCAGTAAAAACAGCACCAATTTTTATTTGTCTTATGTCGTGATATACTGTGAACACAGACTTTAAGAGTTGTGGATTTACAGTGCTTTCGGAAAGTATTCACACCCCTTGACTTTTTCCACAGTTTGGTAGGTTACAGCCTTATTATAAAATGTATTAAATAGTTTTTCCCCCTCATAAATCTATAAATACCCCAGAATGACAAAGCAAAAACAGTATTTTAGAATTTGACAATTTATTAAAAATAAAAACAGACATCAAATTTACATAAGTATTCAGATTCCTGACTCAGTACTTTGTTGAAGCACCTTTGGCAGCGATTACAGCCTTGAGTCTTCTTGGGTATGATGCTACAAGCTTGGCACACCTGTATTTGGAGAGTTTTTCCTATTCTTCTTTGCAGATCCTCTCAAGCTATATCAGGTTGTATGGGGAGCATTGCTGCACAGCTATTTTCAGGTCTCTCCAGAGATATTTGATCGGGTTCAAGTACGGGCTCTGGCTGGGCCACTGAAGGACATTCAGAGTCTTGTCCAGAAGCCACTCCTGCGTTGTCTTGGCTGTGTGCTTAGGGTCGTTATCCTGTTGGAAGGTGAACCTTCGCCCCAGTCTGAGGTCCTGAGTGCTCTGGAGCAGGTTTTCATCAAGGATCTCTCTGTACTTTGCGCCGCTCATCTTTGCTTCGATCCGAACTAGTCTCCCGGTCCCTGCCACTGAAAAACATCCCCACAGCTCCAACTCCAAAAAGTTCTGGGACACTGTGAAGTCCATGGAGAACAAGAGCACCTCCTCCCAAGCTGCCCACTGCACTGAGGCTAGGTAACACGGTCACCACTGATAAATCCATGATTATCGAAAACTTCAATAAGCATTTCTCCACGGCTGGCCATGCCTTCCGCCTGGCTACTTCAACCTCGGCCAACAGCTCCGCCCCCCCCGCAGCTCCTCGCCCAAGCCTCTCCAGGTTCTCCTTTACCCAAATCCAGATAGCAGATGTTCTGAAAGAGCTGCAAAACCTGGACCCGTACAAATCAGCTGGGCTTGACAATCTGGACCCTCTATTTCTGAAACTATCTGCCACCATTGTCGCAACCCCTATTACCAGCCTGTTCAACCTCTCTTTCATCTCGTCTGAGATCCCCAAGGATTGGAAAGCTGCCGCAGTCATCCCCCTCTTCAAAGGGGGAGACACCCTGGACCCAAACTGTTACAGACCTATATCCATCCTGCCCTGCCTATCTAAGGTCTTCGAAAGCCAAGTCAACAAACAGGTCACTGACCATCTCGAATCCCACCGTACCTTCTCCGCTGTGCAATCTGGTTTCCGAGCCGGTCATGGGTGCACCTCAGCCACACTCAAGGTACTAAACGATATCATAACCGCCAGCGATAAAAGACAGTACTGTGCAGCCGTCTTCATCGACCTTGCCAAGGCTTTCGACTCTGTCAATCACCATATTCTTATCGGCAGACTCAGTAGCCTCGGTTTTTCGGATGACTGCCTCGCCTGGTTCACCAATTACTTTGCAGACAGAGTTCAGTGTGTCAAATCGGAGGGCATGCTGTCCGGTCCTCTGGCAGTCTCTATGGGGGTGCCACAGGGTTCAATTCTCGGGCCGACTCTTTTCTCTGTGTATATCAATGATGTTGCTCTTGCTGCGGGCGATTCCCTGATCCACCTCTACGCAGACGACACCATTCTATATACTTTCGGCCCGTCTTTGGACACTGTGCTATCTAACCTCCAAACAAGCTTCAATGCCACACAACACTCCTTCCATGGCCTCCAACTGCTCTTAAACGCTAGTAAAACCAAATGCATGCTTTTCAACCGGTCGCTGCCTGCACCCGCATGCCCGACTAGCATCACCACCCTGGATGGTTCCGACCTAGAATATGTGGACGTCTATAAGTACCTAGGTGTCTGGCTAGACTGCAAACTCTCCTTCCAGACTCATATCAAACATCTCCAATCGAAAATCAAATCAAGAGTCGGCTTTCTATTCCGCAACAAAGCCTCCTTCACTCACGCCGCCAAGCTTACCCTAGTAAAACTGACTATCCTACCGATCCTCGACTTCGGCGATGTCATCTACAAAATGGCTTCCAACACTCTACTCAGCAAACTGGATGCAGTCTATCACAGTGCCATCCGTTTTGTCACTAAAGCACCTTATACCACCCACCACTGCGACTTGTATGCTCTAGTCGGCTGGCCCTCGCTACATATTCGTCGCCAGACCCACTGGCTCCAGGTCATCTACAAGTCTATGCTAGGTAAAGCTCCACCTTATCTCAGCTCACTGGTCACGATGGCAACACCCATCCGTAGCACGCGCTCCAGCAGGTGTATCTCACTGATCATCCCTAAAGCCAACACCTCATTTGGCCGCCTTTCGTTCCAGTACTCTGCTGCCTGTGACTGGAACGAATTGCAAAAATCGCTGAAGTTGGAGACTTTTATCTCCCTCACCAACTTCAAACATCAGCTATCTGAGCAGCTAACCGATCGCTGCAGCTGTACATAGTCTATTGGTAAATAGCCCACCCTTTCACCTACCTCATCCCCATACTGTTTTTATTTATTTACTTTTCTGCTCTTCTGCACACCAATATCTCTACCTGTACATGACCATCTGATCATTTATCACTCCAGTGTTAATCTGCAAAATTGTAATTATTTGCCTACCTCCTCATGCCTTTTGCACACATTGTATATAGACCCCCCCTTTGTTTTCTACTGTGTTATTGACTTGTTAATTGTTTACTCCATGTGTAACTCTTTGTTGTATGCTCACACTGCTATGCTTTATCTTGGCCAGGTCGCAGTTGCAAATGAGAACTTGTTCTCAACTAGCCTACCTGGTTAAATAAAGGTGAAATAAAATAAATATAAATAAAAATGGTGATGGTGCCAGGTTCCTCCAGAAGTGACACTTGGCATTCAGATCTTTAGGTGCCTTTTGGCAAACTCCAAGTGGGCTGTCATGTGCCTTTTACTGAGGAGTGGCTTCCATCTGGCCAAGCTACCATAAAGGCCTGATTGGTGGAGTGTTGCAGAGATGGTTGTCCTTCAGGAAGTTTCTCCCATCTCCAGAGGAACTCTAGAGCTCTGTCAGATTGACCATTTGGCTCTTGGTCACCTCCCTGACCAAGGCCATTCTCCTCCGATTGTTAAGTTTGGCCGAAAGGCCAGGTATAGGAAGAGTCTTGGTGGTTCCAAACGTCTTCCTTTCAATGTGGCAGCAATTTTTTTGGTACCCTTCCCCGGATCTGTGCTTCAACACAATCATATCTATGAGCTCTATGGATAAGTCCTTCGAACTCATGGCTTGGCTTTTGCTCTGACATGCACTGTCAACTGTGGGACATAATATAGACCAGTGTGGCCTTTACAAATCAAGTACAATCAATTAAATTTACCACAGGTTGACTCCAATCAAGTTGTAGAAACAGGATGCAATAAAAACAGGATGCACCTGAGCTCAATTTCGAATCTCATAGCAAAGGGTCTCAATACTTATGTAAATAAGATATTTCAGTTTTTTATTTAACAAATTTGTAAAAAGATCTAAAAACCAGTTTTTGCTTTGTCATTGTAGAGTATTGTGTGTAGATTGCTGAGTATTTTTATTTCATCCATTTTAGAATAAGGCTGTAACGTAACAAAATGTGGAAAAAGTCAAGCCGTCTGAATACTTTCCGAAGGCACTATATTTTATTTTACCTTTATTTAACTGGGCAAGTCAGTTAAGAACAAATTCTTATTTTCAATGACGGCCTAGGAACAGTGGGTTAACTGCCTGTTCAGGGGCAGAACGACAGATTTGTCGGTTACTAGTCCAACACTCTAACCACTAGGCTACCCTGCCACCCCATGGTCAATCTGACAGAGCTCTAGAGTTCCTCTGGAGATGGGAGAACCTTCCTGAAGGACAACCATCTCTGCAACACTCCACCAATCAGGCCTTTATGGTAGAGTGGCCAGACGGAAGACACTCCTCAGTAAAAGGCACATGACAGCCCACTTGGAGTGCCCTGTATCCTGAATGAAGGGACAAAAAGATGAGTAGCATCGCAATGTAAAAATCTCGACTCTAACCCTACAAGTAAGTTAGGGAAAACAAAACAAGGGCTTGACACATTTCAAATTAAACTTTTACAAGATGATACAACAACGTCTTGTAAAGTGGCACATATTACTTTTCAGTTAAATGTGTTGTTGTTAGTAGATGTTTCTCCAAGTATGGCAGTTCAGTCACAGATTCGTATGGCTTATTGATGCACCCTGTTGTGTCTGGAAAGCCTTATAGACTGAAGTCTGTAACAAGCCACTGATTAGGGGTTCAACATACTATTTTCACTGGGGCTGGCTAACAGAAATGCACTCAAAGTATTTTGGGACTGGTCTTCGGGACTAAAAGCAATTTTAAATGGAGATTCTCAATTGAGAATGCTTTTTATTGGAGGAATAGATTTAATCTGGGTATGGGATAAAATTAACCTTGCTGACACAGCAATGTCCTCTGAGTGATAGGAAGAGAATCTGATATTTGATCAACGCAGACGTCAAATGAATCCGAAGAATGTCCTCGCACAATTTACTTGGAGCACTAAACTCCAACACCCATCCATCCTTAGTATTTGCGTGCTCTAAGCATGAGGAAACTTATGCCGATGTCATGAAAATTGTCAAGTGTCAATTGGCTGTTCGTGACAGGTGACTTGATTCTATGTTAGCATGATTCCACTAGCTAATATGGAACAATGTTGCCACCGTTAAGTAGTCGTTAATACACGCTACCCTAAAAAAAAAAGCCTCTATCCAGAGTACAAGTGCACACAATGAAACTACTATCTGAAATGGACCTGTATTTCATTCTGCCCCCTCCCTCAGCTTGCCCAAGGGTCTTAAGGCTCCTCAGCATCAAATGTAGGGCCTGTGATATGATAGAGAGTGATTGTTCTAAACCCTGCTGCCTCTAAGGAACTATATATCCACCTAGCAACAAGCTGTAGGACAGTATGTGTGTGTGTGTGCGTGTCCAACATATATCCACCTGGCAACAGGGCAGTGTGCAAGTGTGTGTGTGTGTGTAGTGCAGACATCTAATTAAAGGCTAATAACACTGCATGGGGAGTTACTGTCCCTCGTAAATCAATGGGCAAAATAATTGCTAATACACTGGTTATCGATTAGCGCAGCTAGCTGCCGCCCAACGGCTAATTTTCAATGGGGGGGCTGCGACTGTGGCCACATGTTAACACAGCGACAAGGGTAAAGTGTTATTTCTCTCTCTCACACACACACACAAACACAGCTGGGTTGGGGGGGTGGGTGTAGTAGAAATGACTGGGGGCCTTGGCAGTAATTCTTAATTGACACCTGTCAGGGTAATGGCAGCAGTCACAGCTGCTGGGGGATAATTTCTCCCCACTCCTGTTCATCTGTCACTTTTAATACCTTTTCCTCACAGCCCCCCACCCCCCTTTCTTCCTACATTTTTTTCTTTCTTCCCTCCACTCACCGTTAAATGCACTCTACCACATTAGTGTTCAAAGCCTCTGTTATGGAAATAAAGAAATAATAAAGATGCTTTTTATTTGTATGATTTAGTTTAGTTTAGTACAGATAGACTCAGACAGGAAGTAGGAAACAGGAAGTTGGGGAGGAGCTACACAAGGTTCCAGAATGTAGATTTTTTTTCTGAAAGGCAGTTACAAAGTCGGACATCAGAGAGATGCATTTTGTTTATTTTTAATTGGTCATTCGGATTAAATATAATCAATGCTAAATATGGTCACAAATACTATTTGCTTAAATGTATTGGCTGAAAGTCACTGTCCAAAATATAAAATATAATATTGGCCTTGTGCCACATGCACTAAACAGGCTCTTCACAGTCCTATCAATCTTTTCCTCATAGAACAGTTTGTGAAAACAAAAGAAAAATGAAGAGGTCATACTGTGTCAGTACACAGCGAAATCCAGTTGCTTTAGCTAATTGACAAAGGACTGCCTAACATCATACACCCGCCACAAAAATCCCATGTGTCTGGTACTTATCAGTTAACACCCGGATGACTCTGACACACGTCCACATTCTCAATCACACACAGAAGCCTTGACATAAGCTCAGAGACGACTGGAGTATAAGCCTACAAATGACCCCTATCCTCTAAGGTCAAAGGAAACATTAGAAAGGCGGGGGGAAAAAAATAACATACACATTGCTTTGTAACAATAACACACAACTTCCTCCAAAACACACACACAGAGCGTGGGCTTAGATGGAACCCGTTCAGACAGGGACTCCCCAGAGTACACATTGACCTCAAGAGAGTGTACTCTGGACTTCCACTCTCTCTCCAGGTCATGACTCGCTCTTTCTTTCTTCTTTTTATTTTATCGTCTCGCTCTCCGCCTCAGTCTCACGCTGATAGAAACGAGTGGACAGATGAGATGTCAAGCCACACCGAGGGAGGGGGAGATGAAGAGGAAATACAGCTGCTCCGTTCTCCTTGGATACTATGGTTTCCCATACACGTACTGGAAGACTAAACTGCAGGATTGTAGAAAGTTCTTCATTGTTGTAGGTGTGGAGATTGTGGAAAGATATATATATATATATATATATATATATATATGTGTGTGTGTGAGAGAGAAAGCTCGTTAAACCCAGGGATAGTTTTACCTCGGCGGCGCTGCTCCTGAGGCGGACGCCTTCACACCGCCACTCTCTCGGCGCTCTTTTAATCCAGGCATATTTTCAACACCCTTTCTTTTCCATAAGAGCAGTCATCGATCTTCATTTGTCACTTAACCTCCACGTAGATGAGGAACGGGACTATGTGTGTGGAGGGGTGGGTGTATATATATGTGTGTGTAACTATTTGATTTCCTATAGGCCTACTGACCCCACATGCAAATTGAAACTATTTGCGTTGAGAAATAGGGGGGCAAACATGACTATCGACTTCTAGAGTCAATGTCGACTGTTAATGACACTTTGCATATCTCCGACTATAGCTAGGGTAAAGAGACAGTGGCTGCTACATACAGACACGCACAGACTCACACATACTGTACTACAGCTTAGTTTAAGAGACCTGACAACCTGCAAAGCTGCAGTGCTACCAAAACGTTTAGTCTGAAAACACAGGAAGAGAAACCCCAACAGTACGCAACATAATCTCTGTTCGTAATGGAACACCCGCTTCATAACAAACTGTACAGATGGAAGATAGAAATCAAGCAGCGTAATGCAGGACAATATGCAATACAACATATCCAATGTACTGATGCCTAAACCAGCACATCTTATAACCCTGTTATAGGACACCTGTACAAAACTCATGGAAACTCGGCTTAGATCAGCCATTATCTAGCAGTGTTCGTTTGCCTCGGCGACTTCAACTTGATTAGCCAGATAGTCCTTTTGTCACCTAGCTGCAAGCCCCCCACCCTGAACCCCTTCGAAATAATTGAGTTAATACTGCAACTGGAGGTGTGTGTGTGTGTGGGTGTGTTAGCAAATGTGCCTTGTGTGTGGGGACCTTGGCTAATATCAACTTGATTACATCAAGCCAGCTGCAGAACTTGACACCTTGCTGAATTTGTCAGCATTAATCGGCGGGGCCCTGTCGCTAGATCCGTCAGCATCCCAGATAATTATGGAGTCGTGCTAACGATGCCACTAGCTGCCGCCCGCTTGTCGTCGTACGAAGGGAGGAAGCTTGACTTATTTTTCCCTCCCTCCCTCGTTCGGGTGATAATTAAGAGACGGAGACTCCTTTTCATGTAGCAGGCAGGGTTTGGTTGGGGAGAAAAGGAGGCATAGATCGACATCACAGAAAAGGTGTGTTTTTATTGGTCGCCGTTTCTTGTTTTGGTGTCATTGAGGTGATGATTAAGTATCTGAATATTATGGAGTTTTTCCTGGGTAGGTCTTACCGTGACATTTTACAGTGTAGAGGTATAGAAGAAAATTTTCCTGAAATCAACACATTACAATAAGTGACAAAGGGTATTAGTACTACAAGACAAGGCCTCAATTTCATAACCCCCTTGGAGAGAATATTGGCATTCTGCACTCTTGTGGTACAACATATTTAAGCAGCATTTGCAGGTCAAAGGTTATGTCACACATACGCTCTAGTATGAAAATAACAAAGCTTCTCTGGACCCATTTGTTCAGAAACTATTATATAAAATGACACTCGCGCTACATAGGCTACCGATTTTTTAAAATCTCTGGCTTGAAAATGTATCAAAGTACAGTAAGCCTACCCTGGACTTGCAGGTCACTCCAAATAAGGGTGATAAAACACACCCAAAATGAAAACGAAGCACCCTCCTGAGATCAAACGTCAACAAATGACTGCAGCAAAAGTCGATGCTGCTCAGATTGCACCGCATTGAACGGAACTGCCAAAAGGAACAGATGCAGCCATGTTGTTACAAATGGAGGGGAGATTATGTATAGTTACTGGCCATACTAGACACAAGGTACAGCGGCATCCAAGGGGCTAGAATCCACCACTAAAGCATGGACCTCCATTTTAAAACAGTCGCTTTCAGCTAAACAAAGCTAGTTGCTTTCACATTCTTATTTTCCTGACTGCAGTGTGTGTTTAAGTCAAGATTGTTATTTAACTTTCAATACATGATTTGGGTTGTGTGTGTAAGTGTGGGGTAGTGGTGCTTTTTTCAGTAATGAAGAAGTCTCTCTGTCACACACACTCAAACAAACTATTTTTTGTCACAGTGTTTTGATGGAGACCACCATGTGTCACACAATGGAAATAATGGAAAGACGATGCCTGCCAAGTTTTGATTGACCATTACTGCCAGTGATGTATGTTCCCGTCACAAATCAGACAATTAAATCAATATTCAAAAGCTGGATGGGAGTCGAGCAGGGAGCTGATGGCTTGGTTGAGTGCACAAGCTGCTGGGTCAGATAATTCAGCAGCATTTTGTACATTTCAGTGCATGGTAAAACTAGGCTAAAGCACACAATATAGTCCCCTTTAAGTGTACACATTGGATATGTGCATACTATGTTGAAGTGCATTGCAGTTTACCGGTCCAAAATAATGTCTTTTTGCACAAGGTTATTGAATGCTCCGATTTAGTACATGCATTCACAACAGTCTCAAGCCATTGTATTTATTAGGAGTTGACTGTAGCCTACATGCTTACTGACAAAACCCCTTCCCTTTTGCCCTTTTCATTCGGAACAATTTTTTCACTAGTTTATCCATATCACCTATTTATACCAGAATATCCTCACATTTATATTTCTGCTTTCAAACTGAATTCACAACCCCACAGAGTTAAAAGTAACTCCTTCCCAACCTGCTTAACTTCACATTTCCAAAGTCTGTTTAATATTCTAGAACTGTTTTGTTCAGCAGCAGTCGTTAATGCCTGAACTTCAAAGGAAGATTTCTCATTAGGTGATTGGTGGAAATCCTTGTCAATCATTCCATGTTATAAGAGACAAAGAAAAAACGTCTCCAAAATGACAGGCTCAACTCTGGTCATCTTTCATGATACTTCATGAAAACTCGTTTGTGTGTCAAATACATTTTTGTGCACCTCCCCAAAAATAGAAGGAAAAAAACCGCACTATCAAAGCGGGGGAAAAAGTGTGCATACTGCATAGTCTATATCCTAGAATAGAATCTAGGCTACTCTGAAAAAAGCTCTTTCTATTGTGGGTTGAGTATAGCATTGCATTGGTAAAGAGTAGCCTAGTAAGTCTGGGGGAAAGTTAAAGTTGCTTCTTTGAGGAGGATATTGTCGACGTACTGTAGGTACTCTTAAGAGTATTTGAGTGTTACTTTCTGATCTTGACACGCCCCAGCACCCTCCCTCTGCTTCATCCCTTGTCCCTCCCCCCATGGTCATTAATCGCAAAGTATTTACCCCGCTTGGGAACTTTTCTTTCAATTTGTCTTTTCTCCTGCTCCTCGACAGGGGGAAAAAGTTGTCCATTGAGTGGCTCAAGCTGTCAAGCGCATGCGTGTTTCCATAGTGAATGATTTACTGACGCTTAACAGGAATGAATAGATCAAAGGTAGTCGCATGACAGACGATCAATCAGGCATCAAATCAAGGATGGCAATCCCCGAGTGTAACGCAGAGACTTAAACTACGCGCCAGCGACTAGTTTTTCATGGGTACTTAAAGCCGAAGATATGCTACTAGATCAAACACACGTCCAATTGCATTAGGTATATTATATGTGTTTAAAACTTCAATAGGCCTATGGGTTTTGACAACCTATATGTGAATATGAACCCGTGACAAAAAAAAGAGGAAAGTATTCGAATTAGGCTTAAATACTTTTCTGGACCAAAAAATATATATGTTGATCTCCTTTTGAGTGTAGCTAAATATGTATAACATAGTAAGCTATATTTATGTTTCGAATGTGTGTCTACTTAGGGCTATTTGAAATAAGGATGGGAAAATGCGTCCTTGAGAGTATTTTATGGGAGGGAATTGGGGAAATAGACTTCAGAGTTGTACTTACCTACGGACCGCCTTGGCGCTTGCTGCTTTCTCCTCGGCATGCTGCTGGTAGACTTTCCGCTTGACTTTCATGCAGAGACCAAAATAAAAGACGACCCAAGAGGAAACCAGTATGACGAAACCAAATAAAATAACGTAGTTTTGTCCTTCTCTTCAATAGAATCGGAATAGAAATTTAGATTCCCGTTCTTTTGACTGGCAAAGGAAGTCTAAACGTCAGTGAAAGTATTATTTAAAAAGAAAAAAACATCTTTCAGCGAATGTTTGTCAAATGTGAAGAAACAAATAGCCTGTCTCTCAACAAACTGATGTTTCTCTGGAAATGTTGAGTTGAAAACAGTTTTTATAAAACCTCTGTTTTAGGTTTCAGTCTAGCAGTGGAGAACATGGACATCCGCCAAAAGCTTCTTCAGTCCGCGGAGCTTCCATTAAAAAACAAGGATTCCAACCCCGGGAACGACACTTTATAACAGATTTTCGCGTTGAAAGTAGAAGTCTTTCAATGTATCAAACTTCCACGGCGATGGAGAACGTTCCAAACTGTATTTCCGCACAGGTGCTGTTCCGTGGTTCAATCTCTGCAAGTAGACACAACATGGGATAGAAGGAGATTGGCATTAGAGGGTTATGTCAATCAGTCCGTGTCAGTCATATCACCACGGCATTACAGATCAAATGGCTATGCCGCCAATAGGCTACTCTCCGTCTCCTCGCGCAAACTAAACACCCACAGCTAGGCTCGGATAGCCTATTCCGACGAAGCTCACAAAAACGATGCCCTTTCGGCTTTCATGTGGACAGTTGATGTATTACCGCTCCAAATACTTTTCATAAACAAACGAAACGCCAACAGCTACTCCATGAACCGATACGAATGTGGATTTATTGGTTATTTTTTTAAACTCCACATAGTGAAGCTGGAGTCTCGTCTCCGCAGTGAGAAATATGTACCGGGGATGCGCGACTGATCAGACAGGCTCAACTGATAGACAGACACATCGAGTTGCCTTTCCTGCCTCTCTGTTACTCCACCCCTCTGGAAGCGTCACTCTGACAGTCAGAGCCCACCTGTCAATCTTTTTAATTGTTCTGTTGTTTTCTCTCTATTCTTTTCTATAACAGGATAATAAAACACCTCATGTCCAATGCAATGCTCTGGGAAAAAAATACTCTCCACGTCCATGCATTATGATAGTTGGTTTCACCAAATTCGTTTTGAGTGTATGAGGCTACACGTACTGCATGTCTTATGCTACTGTCCTCATGTTACATGGACTGCAAAATGGAGAGAAATTATCAACACAAAAACACAGAAAAGAACACTGACGGGATATTCTGTATCTGGTCTGATATTCAATTCTCTTCTGAAATTCATTCTTTCATTAACCTTTTAGACCATATATTAGATTGCAAAGCTTCTGTATCTTGAAAAAAATATATATATACAGGCAGCAGTTGGGAGGAGTTTTTTGTTGTTGTACCTCTTCGTTGACACCTCTAAAAAGGGGGCATTGGAAGTTGCAGATTGATTCGTTACACCTTGCTAGGAATTGACTACTTTGCATGGGGAAGGGGAGGGGCACAGAGTGCAGAAGTCCACTGTAACTGAAACAGTGCACTGCTCTCCATCCCTGCGCATTTATTTTTAAATCCATTTAATTCACTATGTTATTAACATGTCAATACAACAACTTATTCTGCCCGACTGCATTGAGGCAGAGTATCTATTTGGTCAATAACTCAAATAGCCAAGCTGTTGAAAGTATTCTAAACCTAGGACATCAAGAGAACCCCAATTTACCGTGAAGTTGAGTTTTCTTCTATTTTTTAATGAGATGCTCTTTTATTTTGGCTACTCTGTGGGTACATGTGTTACATAAAGCACGTTTGATGTTGCTAAGTAGGCTAGTTTATAACTTCGGTAGCATTGAAGCGGTGTTACGTTGCTCAGCGGTAGATACGCACCGTTCCACCTACCACCCCATGCATCAGATATTTTGGAGATTTTCCATCACCACCATGGCTGCCGCTTCTTGCTAATGCACCAACTCAATCCACATTCTCGGGCGCACGACTTCATTTTTGCGATACGGATTAATTTCCCAACGCCCAGGCGGCCGGCAGACGAACCTTGTTTAACTGACCCTGGTGAGTTCTCGGAATTTGCACCATATGTTAACCTCTCTTATCTGTTCATGCGGAGTGCACTTCATTTTTTTAAATGTTAGATCTTTTTCTCAAGTCAAAAGGTAACAGATGATGAACCAATAGACTATCGTTAGGATTTTACCCACTCAAATAAATCCTTACCTCGCAGTGCGCGCGACATACTTGAGACATTGCCAGCATGCTATCAAATTTATCATCTATGCAGAATGGTTGTCGGAGGGGGCAAATAATGTGGCAATATTTCCAAGTACCGCCCCAACATCTGCCTATCTATCCATTCCTCCATCTACCTCGACATGCCTGTCGCGATTGATGTTTCTTACGTCACTAATCTTCAATCAGAAAGTGCATCGTGGAAGTAGAGTTGGCAAGGACAGGCGAGGGTTTTATGCACTTAATGGACAGAGCACTCTGTGTTACAGGAGCTTCTTCATAGGGAATAGGCCTACAGCGTTGTTAACGGTTATAAGACTTCTCTAGCTGCGTTTACAATTGTAAGTGTTCAGTTTGAACATTGGAATTTAATTGGTCTTGAAAGGTTTTGTCTCATGTAATTTCATATTCTTAAACTACATTATTTTCCACAGATATTGCTATTATTATTAATATTGTTGGTATTATTATTAGTGTCATTATTATTATTATTATTATTACAGTTAATTTAACATAGGATACCAATGAGATTTGTTCGGCTAAGACTTATAACAAAACCAGAAAAACATTTTGGTCAACTTTGTCCAAAAAAAGGAATATATGTTTTGTGCAGATTGATACCTTATTGAATTCTATACAATAGATCCAATGTTGATCTTTGAGAACTTTTATCCTGCCTTAGTTGTGCGTCCTTGTGCATCTTGTTTGGTCTTGTTGCTTTGATAATTTCTTTCTATAAGCCATTGCTTGCACCTTTGGTGTAATTTAGGTATAGACCAGTTAACATAATTTAGAAATTAGGCTATTAGAAATATTACAAAATATTCATCCAAAACTATGTAGAATAGAGTGTATTGCATTTATTGTAGGTCCTAAATTGTTGCCTGTTATTCACTATTGAATGCTCTAATGATTACAGAAAACCAGAACTAAATATTTTTCTCAAGGCAAACACCTGCTCAGGAGAACTTTACGACTACTTCATAAAGGTTCATAGTGAATGGAAACACTTCTAGACCATACTTTCCAGCCCAGGCTCAATAAGGATGCAGTTCAACTTTAACTCAAAGGGATTGTCATTTGACATTCCTGATTAACTTGCACACAATATTCCTGCTAAAGAATTTGTTTAATTCAGAGTTCATAGTGTTTTTGTCATCTAAAAAGCCCTGAGTGTAAATCATTTTCACTAGGCATTGTGTTGTATTCACAATAAGATGTAATGGGGAAAATAATTAGGTCATCCTCATGTGTGTTTTTAACCTTTTGTATTTGCTAAATTAATTATTTTAGAGAAAATAAACACTTTCATAATATGCATGGTATTGAAAATGTGGTAAAATGTTTATGCGATAATGATCATATGGAATGAAATCTGACTTTGAGGGTATATTGTAGGCTTATACTTTAATTGAGGGTATATTGTAGGCCTACATTTGTTTCTTATGGAATCTAGATACACATATTATGTGTTATGTGATATTATCCAGATTTTTACACACCAAAGATCACATTATGCTGTTTGCTTTCTTATCTGCCCAAAGGAAGGCAGTCTCATGCAACTCACACATACACACATGCATGCACAAGCCTTCACATTGCAGACGGATGCAGGCTCGCAAACACATACACTGGCCTGCAAACACACACCTACGCACACAAACATACACACACACACACACACACACACACACACACACACACACACACACACACACACACACACACACACACACACACACACACACACACACACACACACACACACACACACACACACACACACACACACATAAACTCACACACATGTGGTGATATCAGTGTGTTGTGGCCCCATTACAGATACATTGTAACTATAATTGTTGCTGAATGTCCCCGATGACTCAACGCAAGCCCTATCACATAGGGTTAAACTGGAAAACAAGATGGTGGTTTCTCTGCAGGTACCCCGTGCACATGCATAACCTCTCGTAATGTGTAAGTCAATGTTAACAGCAGAGTAGGTTCTGTAGTGTCCACCACTATTCACAATTTGCTGGTCTTTTATGTATTCGTGAAAGGAAGAAATAGAGGTAAGGACGCATTACTCCTAACACGTTATCGTTTATTGCCCGTGTGAATGCAATTACATATTGGATATACCTTATTTTAGGTATTTAAGACTCTTACAAAGAAGATTCCACAATACCATAGTGCCAAGGCCCAAGAAATCTACAGGACACAAAAAAAGCAGAATTTGAAGCCAGCATTTGTATTAACTTTGAATAGAACTTTAAAGCAGCCATCCTGATAATACTTTACACCACACAATTCATGCTATCGCGAACATTGGAGAGTAACTGAGTTTTTTTTTAAAGAACAGTGTGATCATAAGAGAGACATGGCTGAATGCAGAGTCGGACGGCACCATGGTATGACAGGAGTGAGAGCATGGCTACCATTGTCAGTAACAACACAGAGCGTAAACCGGGAGGCCAGACCATAACTCGCTGGGCATTGGGTCCACGTCCACGCTCCCTGGAATTTTCTGGAAATTGTGTTGCAGTTCCCTAGAAGTGGGTGTCTGAGGAAAAGAATGGCATATCCTGTGACAATATTGAAGGGAAAATGGGGAGATTTTTGTTTAGATTTGAAGTTCCAGGTGGTAGCGCATTTGAAACGTTTCTTTTTTTCCCTTCTTTCTCTTTTTTTCTCTCTCTCTCTCTCCTTCCTTACAGCCAGTCATAATGAATCAGTGCATTATGGTCCAAAAAGCTTCCAAGCTACACAATCCTAGGACGCCATCACACATGTCCACACACATGTATGTCAAGATCTTACACATTCGCAAACAATAACATGGCATAGTCCCATTTTCCCCCCCTCTGCGCATATCAAGTACCTTTTCAAACTGACACAATGACAACACGATGACGAGTCACCCTCGTTTTGTGTCACCGTCGTCTCCCTTTTTTTATCTACGTTGAAAAACACTCCCCTCAGTACATGTGAACATGTTCGTGTAGTTGGCATGTACTGTATATTTGCACACATTATGTTCTTCTTTCTTGTTCTTTCTTTTTTTTTTAGATTGGTTGACGTGAACACGCACAGATTGTATGGATGGTGTACAGTGATACCAGTGAGAATGGAACTACTATTTCACCCCTGCTTCTAAATACTACATTGGCTGAAGGCCCAGTGCTAGAAGGTGAGGGAACATTCCAAAAGTAGTGTACTGTTTACGAATACAAACAACCTCATCCCAAACATTTATGTGATATACAGTATACACAAAATGTACCTGTATATAGTCAAAACATTTTGACCCTTTTATTGATGAAGTAAGGATAAGATATTTAGCTAGAGATAGATTACTCTCTACCCAAACTTTACTGCCCCTTAATGTAAGCCTGAAATGGGTGGCAACAATGGAATATCCAACAACTAAAAGTAATGAAAGTTAGAAATTACTTTTATAGGCCAACAATTGGAGAAAATATGTTACATACATTAGCTGATGACACTTGATTAACGCATTTAGTTTTTGCATTTTATCTTCCAATATAATAATTATTAAATGTAAAGTTTGGATACAAAGTGCTATGCCTACATGCACTTTTTATTAAGTACTAAAAATGTTTTAAATCAAAGCTTCAGATAAAATGTTTGATGCCTCTATTGACCTGCTATCGCACAACCTCATCAGTCACACTAATAAATATTTAATCAGACAAATACAGTTGAATGCAAACATGCTGTTTCTACAATAAAGAGAAAGACATTTAACTGCCTGGTTATATGTGTAGCATTATCACTATTACTATCACCATTATCATTGTTTGAGGCATCACCTCAAGCAAACAGAGACCCTCCAGCCGTAACACACCAATGCAAGGGTAACTGATGGAATGATAGAATCAAGGGTTTTTAGTGTGGGGGATGAATTCCATGTCGCTTCAACTCCATAATATAATTGGACATGCCATTCGAATGTTATGATGCTCATAACGTTGCAATGTACTGTAACTTGTCCTATTGATCCATAGCTATACTCTTGATTCACCATTGAGACCATTGTTACATTGATTACTTACTGCCTCAATCAGTAATCAAATGGTATAAGTACTATTTACAATTGAAGCACTATTAACTACGTATAATGTTATGGTGAAATGACTTTGTGCCTGAGGAAGAACTCTAAGCTTGTCAGCTCAAGATTGCAGTTCTTCCACATGCACAAAGTCTTTTCACCATAACATACTTCTACTAAACTTTGAATAAAATATAGCCATTCACATATTAAGTTTCTTTTTGCGCTCATTGTCATTCAAGTAACAAGACACTTCTAATCGGAGAGATTTGTGGCTCACGATAAACCTCCTCTATATGGTACATAATCTTCAATCAATGATGGGTCAAATGAAATCCCATGCATCCATTGACAGCATGAATATAAGCATATATGATTAAAAAACAATAAAGAAGTGGGGTTTACTTTGACACAAGGTATATCTCCCCATCTATCAGATAAGGACGTATAATTAAAATGTCACCTAGCCTAGAAGAACAAGAGCTCTGATAGAGCTTTATACCCACAACTCAATTACTTCTGTAGTTTTTCACCAAATGTTGATGAAGAAACGTATCTGAAGTAGAGACGCGAGAGATGACACACTATGCCGTAATTTTGACAACGCAATTAAAGGTTCATAATCTCTGCCGGGGTCTTTTGATTACCCCAATTTGCACGCCCCAAGATGATGAAACGTCCCATGGACGTTATTTGAGGATGACAGATGCACAGCAAGTTCATTATGAGCCATACTACTAGGTAGCTAAATTAAAATGGTGTTGAGCATGCTATGGATATGTGGACATGTACAGTATAAGATCTATAGATATCGATTCACTCATGATTAAATTGCTCTGCTATAGCCAAGGCCTAGCCTTTTTGGGGCCCTAGGTGAGATTTGATTGGGGGGACCCCAACCTCGCAGATAAAACATTTAGGTGACCCCCCTCTTGATGGCGGAGAGAAAAATCTACATTTTAAAGTACATTTCCTGCAATTCTACAAAGTTTGCCATTGGATGTAGAGAAAGTATTGCAGTTCAACAGCAAGTGTTCTGCAATTCTACACATATGTTACCCGATTCAGGAATCTAGGTGTATGCCGCAATTCACGACTTCACAGGAAAGCCGTTGGAACATAAAACATATTTGTTTTTATCCAAATGCGGTTTTTGGCAGAAATGCCTTCTTGAACATGTGAACTTTCATGTGCCTTAATAACAAACGTGTATGTCATCTGTAAATACAAATACATTTGTTAAATTACGAGCCTTGTTGGTTGAGCCACAGAAAAAGTTAGCAAACTTCCCACTAGCCATGATTGGCTGAGATAATGAGTGGGCTGGAGATGACGAGGGAGGAGTTCAGCTTGGTCTGCCATAGAATCTCATCAGTCTGTGTTGATAATCCTGTCGAACGTGGCTTTAAAAAAATTGTATTGTGTAGTGGAGGTGCATAAGTGTGTCTCACCACTTTCTGGAGGATCAAGTTTTGAAATCAGTGGAATTAGAGTATGATAGCTAAAGTCTTTGGATTACATCTTCAAACTAAGGGCAATGGTGGCATGGCATTCCTGACACGGAGACGCATCCATGCACGATGATGTATACAGGTAAGATAGCCTATTGTTAGCTAGTTACATTTTCAGATATTACTCATTTTCTAATTTTGACAGAAAGTGGTTTAATTTCAAACTAAAGTGTACTGTTAGCTAGCTAGCTAACATTAACTGGCTGGCTCCGTAGCTGATGTTATCATTCGTTTCCCAGAGCCGTTTGCTGTTCTAGTTAGCTAACATTAACATGGTTGGTTAGCTCACAGCACTGTGGCATTGTTGGCACTGTTCATTGTTGTTTAACTAGCTAACATAATGTTAGCTGGCTGGCTCGTTAGCAAACATTATGTGACGTGTGTGAACTTACACTTTACCTAGCTAGGTACATTGTTTACCTAGCTAGCTATATGTCTTAAGCTAAAGTGTATTGTTAGCTACCTAGCTAACGTTAGCTGACTGGCTCCCTAGCTGATGTTATTATTCATTTCCCAGAGGCGTGTGTTGTTCTAGTTAGAGCCTAGTGTTAGCTAGCTAACATTGAACATGGTTGATTAACATGGTTTAACTAACTAATGTTGGCTGGCTGGCTCGTTAGCTAACGTTACTTGACGTGTGTACAACACCCAATGAATATGGCCAGTGTCAGTAAACGTCTGCAAAAAAGCGTAATGAAATTGTTGCCAGCAGAGCTGGTTAGGCTGTTTTCATGCTATTCAGAGTGTCAAGTGTGTGCTTCCAGAGGGAAACGAGATGGGTGGGGCTAAATCGAGGCTGAATGGGTGTAGGCAAAGAAGAGCTCTTCACTAGATACCAAAACATTCAAAAGGCAATTTTCTCAAAAGTGAGTTTACAAGCTAATCAACTTTCAAAGCAGAATTAATTTCCCATTGTTCCTCAAATGCATATACCATTTTGTAGCTCTGAGTCTCTACTTTTATCTAATGTAAAAAACACAATTTCAAATTTTGCTACATAAGTCCGAATCCAGGGGGTGAGTCACATATTGCCATGGTGCATATTTTTATTGTTGTTGCAATATTATAACTAATTTCATTCTACTCATTTTGCTATGGGGTGGAGAGAAAGACTTGCAGTAACAAAATCAATGGGGGCCACCTGGCCACGTGCCCTTAGTGCCCAGGTCGGTAATTCAGCCATGATTACTACAAGTTTAAATAGCTGGGTAGACTAACTTACCATTCTAAAAAAATGAATGACTGTCAGTGACTGAAATAGCAAGAGGAAAACTGCTGGTGGACAAGCAAATTTCAGGATATTGCATCTTGTTTATTCTACTATTCTAATGCTCAACAGTAAGTTGAGACCGAGTTTTATTTATTTTTATGGCCGGGGGCCCAAGGTGATTGCCTATGTCACTTATGCCCAGGGTCGGCCCTGACTATTGCTATGCTATTACAATTGAATTGATCCCAAAAAATAATGACTCTTATTAAAGAACTTTAGATGATTGACTAAGATCATTAAAAACAATATCGCTCGCTGTTAAGATGTAAAGGTTAGACTGTGAAGCCTAATTGTTTGAAGGTAAAAATTCACACAGAGAGAACACAAACAAAATCAAGTCTCTGATGATTGCTTGTGCGTCTTCAAATCGTTGGGCTGATTAAATTGATGTGTTGGTTAGTAATAATTACACCACAATAGAAAAACATTTACTGTGTCATTATTCCATGTCAACTTCAAACATTTTAATGTTTGCCATGTTTTATGCTATAGTCCTATTTACAGTTTGCATTAAGCTTTGTTGTAGGCCTACTTTATTTTCATTGTTGTTGTCCTTTTTTTCCCTAACAATTTTTCTACTTTGTTTAACTTAATCATTGCTTGAAAGCAAGTTCTCTGTAAATTCTACACATTTTGCCATGGTGCGGAAAGAAAATGTTGCAATTTTATAACTAATTTCATGCAATTCTACTTGTTTTGCCATGGGGCCGAGAGAAAGAGTTGCAGTTTAAAAGCACATTTACTGCAATTCTACACATTTTGCCATGGGGGGGAGGCAGGGTAGCCTTGTGGTTAGAGCGTTGGACTAGTAACCGGAAGATTGCAAGTTCAAATCCCCAAGCTGACAAGGTACAAATCTGTCATTCTGCCCCTGAACAGGCAGTTAACCCACTGTTCCTAGGCATTGAAAATAAGAATGTGTTCTTAACTGACTTGCCTAGTTAAATAATGGTAAAATAAATGTTAATTTGATATCTGAGTGAGTTACTAACTAAATCAATCCACCTGGAGGTCAGGGCTCCTGGGCATGTGCTCTTTGTGTCCAGTCGGTAATTTGGCCATGATTACTACAAGTTTAGATAGCTGGGTAATTGAACCCTAATTGAGTGATTGTCAGTGACTGACATAACAAATGGAAAACTGCTGTTGCACAAGCACATTTTGAAATTGCACCTTGTGTATTCTACTAATCTAACGCTCAACAGTAAGTTCAGACCCCAACTGATTTTTATTTGTTTTTATGTCCGGGTGCCCTCGCCTTAAGCGATTGCTTATTGTCACGCCTTGATCTGTTTCACCTGTCTTTGTGATTGTCTCCACCCACCTCTAGGTGTCACCCGTTTTCCCCATTAGTCCCTGTGTATTTATTCCAGTGTTTCCTGTTTGTCTGTTGCCAGTTCGTCTTGTCTTGTCAAGTCAACCCAACCAGTGTTTTTTTCCATGCTCCTGCTTTTTCTTATCTGTCTTTTGTTAGTCCTCCCGGTTTTTACCCTTGCCTGCCTTGACTCTGAACCCGCCTTCCTGACCATACTGCCTGCGCTGACCCCGAGCCTGCCTGCCACTCTGTACCTCCTGGACTCTGACCTTGTTTATGATTTTATTTCCCTGTCCACGACCATTCTCTTGCCTTGGATTATAATAAATATCAGAGACCCAAACCATCTGCCTCCAGTGTCTGCATCTGGGTCTCGCCCTGTGCCCTTAAAGTACGAACTGGCCATAACAGGTTGGACCAGCTCCGCCACGCTGTCTCCCTGCAGGGAGCCATCATTGGGAGGCATGAGGAGCTACTGCTGAACCTTTTGGAAGGGCTTTGCTCCCTGACGGAATGCCACAACCAAGGGTTCAAGGCTATTATGGAGCAAATCAGCAAATCGGGGAGCCAGCCTACCCTGGCTCCCTGAGAACCCCGCTTACCTCCTCCGGAGTGATAATCTGGGGATCCTGGAACCTGCCAGGGTTTTCTTTCTCAGTTCTCCCTCATTTTTGAGCTGCAGCCATCTTCGTTCCCTTCAGATCGGTCGAAGATAGCGTATATTATTATGCTAATGCATGGAATGGCACTCTCCTGGGCTACGGCAGTTTGGGAGCAACAATCAGCTATTTGTCGTGATTTGGATGACTTCATGGCAGAGTTGAGGAAGGTTTACGATTCTCCGGGATCCGGGGGAGAGGCGGCCCGAAAACTACTTGAATTACGTCAAGACTCCAGTAGTGTGGGAGACTACGATGTAGACCTTTGCACGTTAGCCGCCGAGAGTGCCTGGAATCCAGAGTCCCTATTTGATACCTTCCTTCACAGATTATCAGAGGTGATAAAATATGAGCTAGCTGCTCGGGAGTTACTGGTGGACATCGATTCCCTCATCGCCCTCACCATTAGGATTGATGGACGTCTAGGGGAACGCAGGAGTGAGAGGAGGACTAGCCTAGGTCACACTCGTCTTTCCGCTGCGGTTCGCTCATCTCCGAAGGAATCCGGATGACCCCGAAGGCTGTTTTTCCGAGAGGATCCGAGGCCACCCAAGCTCCCTCTAGAATCATCGACGATGGGTGAGTTGGATTCACCAGAACCTATGCAACTGGGAAGAGCTAGATTATCGCCTAGGGCACGTTCACACAGGCTAAGTTCCAATAGTTGTCTGTATTGTAGTGCTGTAGGGCATTACATAGCCACCTGCCCAGTGAAGAGACCTGAATCCTTAGTTGGTACAAGTACACTCGTGAGCCTGACTGGGAACCCTCTAATTTCCATTACCCAAACTGCTTTTTATGGGATCTTGATGTGGGGAGACTAGTCTAAGTCTCTCCAGGTGCTCATTGACTCTGGGGCAGATGAAAGTTTCATGGACGCTACCCTGGTATCAGAACTAAGTATCCCTACCCATGGATGCCAGGGCACTGGACGGCCGCTCCATCGGAAGAGTCACGCACAACACAGTTCCCAGTAATATGCGGGTATCTGGAAACCACAGTGAGTCAATACAGCTTCTCCTCATTGAGTCACCCCACATCTTTATTGTTTTGGGATTTCCTTAGCTCCAGAAGCACAACCCCGATATTGACTGGACCACGGGTTCAATCCTGGGTTGAAGCCCGTTCTGCCATTCACATTACCTGAAGGCGGCGCAGCCTTCCCTGGAACGTCTGCCTCCAGGGTTGCATACGACCTCGAATCTCTCTGCTGTTCCTGCAGAGTACCATGACCGCCTGGAGGTTTTCAGCAAGGCTCATGCTACCTCCCTTCCTCCACATCGTCCTTATGATTGTGCTATTGACCAACTCCTAGGCACCACACCACCTCGAGGCCGGATATATTCCCTGTCTGGTATGAGTGGCAGATGGCTTTCAACACTGCCTGTCGACACAATGAGTACCTGGTTATGCCGTTTGAACTCACCAACTCGCCCGCTGTCTTCCAGGCCCTGGTCAACGATATGCTCCGGGACATGTAAATAATTTAGTTTTTGTCTACCTCGACGACATCCTGTTTTTTTTTGTTCTGCCCAGGAACACATTCTCCATGTTCGACAGATCCTTCAGTGCCTCCTGGAAAAGCTCCTTGTAAAAGCTGAGAAGTGCAAGATCCACCGCTCCACTATCTCGTTTCTGGGATACATCATCGATGAAGGGAATGTTCAGATGGATCCTGATCTGATGGGTTTGGCAGATGCCAGGAGAATGCTACCTGCCCAATGCATAGTGCCAACTGTCAAGTTTGGTGGAGGAATAATGGTCTGGGGCTGTTTTTCATGGTTCAGGCCCCTTAGTTCCAGTGAAGGTGTTACGAATCCATTTGGCCCGGCAGTCTAGGGGGGATGGTATCGAGACCCGTATTATAACTCATGCAAAGTGCAATAGTGACAAAGTAACGGTGAGAATGAAAATAACCACAGACAACTAATATGACCGTCAAACACTTATTTGAAAACACACGGTAACGAGGGGGCAGGAAAAGGGGCTGAGCTGGATCCAAGGAAAGAAACAAATATCCCCAAATACCGTTAAGTGTAACGCTCGTCTTCTTCCTCTGAGGAGGAGTAGGAGAGATCAGACCAATGCACAGCGTGGTAAGTGTCCATAATGCTACTTTATTTACATGAACACCAGAAAACAAAATAACGAGAGAATGAAACAAAACGAAACGAAACAGTCCTGAACGGTGAATACAAAAAACACAGAATAATCACTCACGAAACACAACTGGGAAAAGGCTACCTAAGTATGATTCTCAATCAGAGACAACTAACGACACCTGCCTCTGATTGAGAACCATACCAGGACAAACGCAAAACACAACATAGAAAAAAGAACATAGACAACCCACCCAACTCTTGCCCTGACCATACTAAAACAAAGACATAACAAAGGAACTAAGGTCAGAACATGACACTAAGCTAGACTAGCCTACTACTATACAGCTAACTAACTAACCAAAAATACAGTGGGTGGTCCACCCAAATCGTAACACCACAGCATACAATAGAATTCTAGACGATTCTGTGCCTCCAACTTTGTGGCAACAGTTTGAGGAAGGCCCTTTCCTGTTTCAGCATGACAATGCACAAAGCGAGGTCCATGCAGAAATGTTTTGTCGAGATCGGTGTGGAAGAACTTGACAGGCCTGCACAGAGCCCTGACCTCAACCCTATCGAACAGCTTTGAGATAGATTGGAACGTAGACTGCGAGCCAGATCTAATCGCCCAACATCAGTGTCCAACCTCACTAATACTCTTGAGGCTGAATGGAAGCAAGTCCCCGCAGCAATGTTCCGAAATCTAGTGGAAATCCTTCCCAGAAGAGTGGAGGCTGTTATAGGGGGGACCAATTCCATATTAATGCCCATGATTTTGGAATGAGATGTTTGACAAGCAGGTGTTCACATACTTTTGACCATGTAGTATGTCTTAAAGCATAATTGAGAAATAATTATTTGAAGTTGGAATATTTGTGACATTTCGGCCCTAACCAGTCTTCATTTAAGACTATAAAGTTTAATCTGTAGGTGCTGCAAAGCAAACATTGGTGTTATACAAAGCCTTAACGATTGCCCTGTAATATGAGTAGTATTTTGATTTAAGTTCAAATAACCTGACATTAATTTATGCATATTAATAATATAAACATGAATATTGAACATTTACATTTTTTGATTTACCTATTTTTTAAATACAGTATCTTGTTGAACATAATACACTCTACAACCATATCAAAGTGGTATGTCTGCAACTTAGAGTTATAATCCAATTGGTTTGCATTACCAACAGAGTGAATGTGAAAATGGATTCAAAATGGTTGCACTCTGGCTGTTGATTTGCAGGGTGTGTAATGATACAAGTAAAAGGAGGGCTGTGACTCGTTAAATCACTGATCATCCATTATATTGACCAGATACTCTAGTGACCACTCTAACAATGAATAGATGTTGTTTAAAAAAATGGAAGGCAGTAGGGAGGCAAGATCAGGTGGGACCCTTGTAGCCAATGAGAGGACAGATACATGTGTGACCGACAGGCACAATGGTTTCCACTAGTTACCACAGCCACAAAGTAAAAAATGCATGAAAACAAGAAATTGCTTTTTTGTCTTCATTTTAGGTTAGGGTTAGGCATAAGGTTAGCAGAGTGGTTAGGGTGAGGTTTAAAATATAATTTTTAAAATAACATTTTTGGAAATAGGTTGGGTGCATGACTTTGTGGCTGGGGTAACTAGTGAAGACCAGGCACAACTCCAAAATAAAGTGTTTTTTCTCAAAGTTGCAGGGATGTCACATGTTGTACTTATATCGGTACACTCGTAACAACCTAATCATTATGAAACTTCTATTCGATCAATTAATTCACACGTAGCAAATAAACCACAAAACATTTTTTATAACCAAATACAAAATTCTCATTGACCTCCATGGTGAGTGAAAAAAAAAGAAAAAATGCCACCTGCTGGAGAACACCCATTTTGGGCCCAGTTTTCCCTCACTTCGCCTCTTCCTCTCTGGTTACAGTGTCTACTATGCAAATGTCTCTATATAAAATGGGTCATAACTTTAAAACTAGCAGAGATCCCACTCTGGATCTTTGATATGCCCGTAGAGTAAATTATGTTCTAGTTTTGTGAGGAATCACCCCATTCGAAAAATGTACTACTCTTACAGTATTTTTCCTGAAGGTATTTTTTCATTGTGGATTTGTAGAGGGTGTGAAAGTAGCTAGCACATTGACTTTAGCATATTTGCAATTATTCTGATTAAACGGATTTTGATAAAAATACACTATCACGCTGAAGAACCTATACACAGACTACTTGCTGTGTATACAGATGTAAGATCTTAATTTGAGCCATTTTGTTACAACAGTATAATAATCACGCAGCAACAGGAAATATTAATTATTATGTGGATTTGTTGTGGGGGGTTTATTTTCCATTAGGAAAAAAAAAGAGGGGCCCCTTCTGCACATAGGGGGGGACACTGTGTATTGGGCCCCTCTTTTAGTCACTGTGTATCGGGGCCCCTCAATAGTCAGAGGGGGCCTATATACAGAGGAGGCCCCCGATACACAGAGATGGCCCCCAATACACAGAGAGGGCCCCCGAAACCCAAAGAGGGCCCCCGATACGCAGAGGGGGCCCCTGATACGCATAGAGGACCCCTGATACGCAGAGGGGGGCCCAATACCCAGAGGGGGCCTATATGCAGAGGAGACCCCCGATACCCAGAGAGGGCCTCAAATACCCAGAGGGGGCCCCTGATAAGCAGAGGGGGCCTATATGCAGAGGGGGCCCCGATACCCAGAGGGGGCCTATATGCAGAGGAGACCCCCGATACCCAGAGAGGGCCTCAAATACCCAGAGGGGGCCCCTGATAAGCAGAGGGGGCCTATATGCAGAGGGGGCCCCGATACCCAGAAAGGGCTCCAAATACACAGAGGGGGCCTATACTCAGAGTGGGCCCCGATACCATGAGAGGGCCCCAAATACGCGGAGGGGGCCCCGATACCAAGAGAAGGCTCCAAATACCCTGAGGCAGCCTCAAATATCCATAGGGTGCCCCCGATACTCAGAGATGGCCCCCGATACGCAGAAGGGGTCTATATGCAGAGAAGGCCCCCGATACCTAGAGAGGGCTCCAAACACCCAGAAGGGCCTATATGCAGAGGAGGTCCCCGATACCCAGAGAGGGCCTCAAATACCCAGAGGGGGTACCCAGAGGTAAGAATAACAGAGTCTTTATGGCTGGGGCATGAGTCACCTATACTAATGTGGGCCACTTCCTAAACACATACTCTCACTCACTCACTTAAACAGTTGTGTCTCAGGACAGACCAGGGCTCTGGAACAACCTTCAGAAAACCTTTATAGCACTGCTGTATTAAGTGACAGATTTCACTTTTCAAAATACCAGCCATTGACATGCATACCCTTTGAAGAACCCTTTTGGGTTCCATCTAAATCTCTTTTCACAGAAGATTCTACATGGAACCCAAAAGCATTGTTTGTACCTAGAACCAAAAATGGTTCTACCTTTAACCAAAAGGGTTCTCTTATGGGGAGAGCCGAATAACCATTTTGGAACCCTTTTTTCCTAAGAGTGTACTTTCCTCTCCTCCTCTGATCCTTTTGTTGTTTTTGACACAAGCACTCCACTGCCAATTAGCCTTTTTTTGCCCGTTAATTAGAAAAGTCAAGCAGTGAAATGTTTGTCTTTGTCAGCTCAGCTAGACAGTACTACATTTTCTCAAACAGACAAAACAGCACTGCATCAGTAATATTGACTGTCTCTTGGCATAGTGGAAACATTATTTTTTTTCATTGCTAATTAGTTTGTAAAGGACATTTATATTGTAATGACAGCATTTACTGCAATTTAAAAGCACATATTTCATTTATTTTGCAGATCTAGTGTTGAGAAAATAAGAACTGCCCATCCCAACATTAAAAAGTGAGCTTGCACTTCTTGCGTAGTCGTTTCCAGTATGATTCGCCAAACCTTTTACGTCTCCACTAAAACAACCATGCAACATGCCCAGTGGACCACATATCAGAACTCAGGATAAGATGCAGGCAGTTCGAATCACATAAGTTTATTTACAAAACAGGGGTCAGGCAAACGGCAGGTCAAGGGGCAGGTCGGTAATCCAGGGCAGAGTCCGTAAAGTGCAGAACGGCAGGCGGGCTCAGGGTCAGGGAAGGCAAAATGGTCAAAACCAGAAGTACTGAGAAAACAGGGACTAAAGAAAACAGGGGTACGGAAAAACACGCTGGTAGGCTTGAAGAGACAAGACGAACTGGTAACAGACAAAAAGAAAACCCAGGTTTTTAATGCACAGGGATCCCAACACCCTACCATCCACTAGGGACAGCACAAGAGCTTATTACCGGATAGGCTTGCCACGAGCTAGGGTGTTTGGGATGGGATGGAGGATTGGTTTGAACTGCGAATCTATGCTTCTGAGAATCGCGGGTTCAAAACCAGTTCTAAGCACTTGTTTTGTATTTTTTTTTCTGTTTCAAGCCTTAATCCTAACCTTATCCACTCAGAATGAATGCCTAAAGTTAACCCTAATGCCTACACTTAACCAAAATCTCCTAATGTATTCCTAAACTTACCTGTCGAGGTTAGTTTCACTTTCACTTTTGCTCGGTTTGATTGACAGCTAACAAACAAAAAATATGCCATAATAATAACCACAACACTGCTGTAATCTACCAACTACAGCACAGATGGCTCCACATGCAATAAATAAAAGGGCTAGCCATGCCATATCACTGTTGCTAGTTATGGCGAGGTGTATATTTGGAGATTGAACATGCCAGTAACATTGAATGGTCAGTCTTATAAGAATGAATCTGACTGCAGTTGATAATCTTGATAATGTAAATGTAATTTCTTTGGGATTTGGTTGAGCAATTATGTATCGCTACTATTGGTGTTCCAAATTGACAACTCTCAACAGATTATTGTCTTTTATGTAACTAAAATGTCTGTATTCTATATTGGTCGTCCCATGTAGTTTGAGGAACGTTTTCATGAAGGGGAACCTCTTAATTAGGTCCTCTGTACCTCCCTAGTCATATTGAGGGATGGACCTCACAACGTTCATTAATGATAATCAGCAGGAGTGATCACATGGCCACAAACCCAGTCTCTGAGGACCTGGCACTTGAAAAGAAGCCTTAAATCACAGAGGGGTTCTTAATTGCAAAAATATACCAGCCACCTCACTAACAAGTTAATTGGGAAAACCTTTAAAAGGTTCCTCAAGGCCGATTCTCAAGGAGTTGTTGGTGATCCTCTTTCACATCAAACCATTTACTTCATCTTTTGTCATTCTGTTTTACAGTCGCAGTTTAGGGTAAAATGTAGTTTGTAGTGGATAAGACCTCTTACCCCAAACAGTATTTTAGAGGGGGAAAGCTGGGGCCTATTAAGCAGGGCAGAGCATTCACAATGTTGTACATAGAAGGGTTGCTCTCTTCTGAACAGGCCCCAGTACCACAGACTTATGGAGGACACCAGCCTGCTGTGAAGCTTGAGCCTGAGGGTGTCTTAAAATGTGCACCTTACTGTTCTAATGGGCTCGACGGACATTTCCTTTGAATCTGTTGTTGGTATTTTGGGTGTTATTGTGAAGTCTTTGCGCTACATTACAACTTGTAGGCCTGCTCAAGAGCGGCAGTCATATTTTTGAAGGGACACTGATGACTTGTGATTCATTGAATGTAACTAAATACAGTACCTGAAAAGCACTGACATATCCTGAAACTATTATTGGCCGAACCCCTGGTGGTAGCCTATGTATTATACCATCTTCAAGTTTTTGAATCATACTAGATTTATAACCTACAAAATCAATCGGTTTCTCATTGCTAAAATGTCTCTCTCGCTCTCCCTCTCTCTCTTTCTCTTTTGCTTTGGTACAGGTCAAATGAGGAAGTCATTTTTCCGTGCTCTCACATGCCCCTGCCAGACACACACACACGCACACACCTGACCTAATTGCTCAATCTTACCAAACTAATTAATCACAGTAGTCTAATCACAGTGACAAGGTTAGGTGGGTGACATTCTCCAAAATCTCCCCCTTTTCCCCTTAAAACCCTTGTGCGTTGACAATCCAACGCACACACACACTAATAATGTGTTGTGAATATCTGGGTATAATCTGAAGTAAATAAGGACTTTAGACCACTTACAATACTCTCAACAGAGAGGGTCTCTCGCGCTCTCTCTCTCTCTCTCTGTCCCTCAAGGGTCAGTTTTATCAGAAATCATTGAAAACATATCTACAGATGTCGGCTCTTAATCGACTACGGGGTTAACAGTATTGCACTTCTAACGTAGCCTACTTTTGGCCAGCTAATAGCCTAACCACTGATTATGGACTAAACGGTCAAATTATTTTGCTGTGATAATAGAGGTAAAATTAAGATCCTACAAATATACGCATATGACTGTGCCCTACCTGTTTTTGAAAGTTAGTAAAGTCACCCCACAGAGGTGAGACTTGGCATACTATGTGTGTGTGTGCATGAATGTGTGTGTGTGGAGGAGGAGGGGGGGGGGGTATGGGCGTGGTCAGACTGCTCCATTAATCAAAAAGAATGACACCACGTCGTCCCCGATAGGACGGCTTCACGAGCATTAGGGAGGAGGATGGGGAGGGGCAGCCAACTTTATTAATCAAGCACTCTGATTAATTGTTATGAAGTGTCACCCATAAATTTCTCCTTTGGATTTAATAATCCTTGAGGAAGACTTAACAATCTCTGCCGCGATTTTGAGTTTTATTGAGGGCTGTGTGAGGAGAGGGAGAGGGAGAGGGAGGCTGCTGTGACACAAATAGCTTCTCAGTGGACTGTTCTTCTCAGCTTGACAGTTATGAAATACAATTATCAGTGAGATCTGCTTAAGAATTCATCAGTGGCGCCTCTGTCTTTCCAAGGAGAGTGAAGGTGGGAAAACTACTCCATACAAAGGAAGTCTTAACTGATAAGACATTAAGATATCTCATTCTCCCCACCCCCCACAGTCCTTAAACTATCATTTCAATATCTTTAAGGTTTTTTTGTCTCTGGGCTTGTAAAGTAGCATATATATATTTGCATGGATTCCCGTGCATTATATTAAAGCAAAAATAATTTGGTAATCAGGGAAGATGGCGAATGGCATGTCGAATGCAAATCACCAGGATGGGCATCATTTGTTTGAAATGTATTTCTTCTGCTTTCCATTAAGGTCAATAATAGTTGTTAATCTTGCCGGGCGAGGGAAATATACTGTCATCTAATCGTGCAATGCTCTGTCAGGTCTCGTGGTGACAAAATCATGAAACGCAAGTGCTTTCAATCAATTGCCATTTTGAGAAAAGAAAATGTAATGATGTAGGTTGACTATATGCAATTATCATTCCGTTCATATTATTATACAGTATCGTTGTGTTTGGTATGCATACTTTGAGTACATATATTTCAGGCCCGAAGAACAAGAGCTTACACTCATTGATGAGTTACTGAGCAATATATTCAGATAAGCACCACTGATCATTCTGATTGGTTGTTATGAGCCGAGGACCTGCACATATAATGGTAATCCTTAAATATGAATTTTGAGCGCCGTGAGAATAAAGTTGCTCCAAGCCTATAGCCCAATGAAGCCCTGAACAGGGGTGGTGAGGTATAACTCAAATGGGGAACCATGAGGTAAGAATGGTGGAGAACCTTGGCCCAACTCAAAGCATAGCTTAACCATAGCCCATTAGCCATAGACTATCCCAGTCCAGCTGGGTTCCCCACTATACTGTACCTATGAACTGTATCTCCCTAGTATATACAGTGGGGAGAACAAGTATTTGATACACTGCCGATTTTGCAGGTTTTCCTACTTACAAAGCATGTAGAGGTCTGTAATTTTTATCATAGGAACACTTCAACTGTGAGAGACGGAATCTAAAACAAAAATCCAGAAAATCATACAATGTGATTTTCTGGATTTTTGTTTTAGATTCCGTCTCTCACAGTTGAAGTGTACCTATGATTTTTTTTAAAATTACTCTACATGCTTTGTAGGTAGGAAACACTGCAGATTTTGCAGGTTATCTATATATCATAGCCTTAGCCTAGCTAAATCAAGTAACATCATATAGGCTAAGCCATCTTAAACAGCAATAGTCCTACACCAGTCCTGTTTGGCTCCATATCTATATATCTCCCCACTGCAATCTATACATCATAGCCTTTGCCTAGCTAAATCAAAAAACATATCGCCCATCTTAGTCGTACCTCAGCACACACACACACACACACTACCCCCTCCCCCTGTCTTGTCTGCCCCAGTGGTCAAGGACACCCATATCAGCAGGCGTCAAGGGAGGCCCCATCCATCAGAGTGGAGTATGGGTAATGGAAGCACCCCATGACAATGATCATCAGCACCGCAAACAATGGTCCATAAACATCCTCTGACAAGTGGTCAACACAGAGGAGGGAGGGAGTATGTGTGTTTTATAGAGATAGAAAATGTATGTGTTTGTGTGTGTGTGTGTATGTGAGAGAGAGAGCGAGAGAGTGTTGCTGTGTGTTTGAGAGAGAGTGAGTAGAGAGTAGCCAAGCAGAGACGGAGAGAAAGGGAAATAAATATTGAGGTAGACAGCCAGACAGTTGGTTAGGGAGAGGGATGAATTAATTCCTAATCAACATACTTACAGAACTGGGAAATCGCCACAACATCGAATCACACAACGAAACAACATGCTTTCTCTCAAAGCTCTCTGTCCTGTTCTCTTTGTTTTGTGTATTATTCAGGAGGATCCAGGACCTCACTCATACTTCTCAAAAAATAAGAGTTCCAGTTTGAGGACGTTGTTCGCCCATCAGCAAATGATGCCCAATTAGGGGAAAGCTGAATATTTCAAAGTAAGAAGGAAGTGTGTTTTTATTCACCGAGTAGAGCTGTTGTTATTTCCCAGTCCCCCCCCCCCCCCAACCCCCATCAATTTAATTAGCCAACATTTGTCTCGGCTTTCCCCTGCTCTCTGTTTATCCAAAACATCAGGAGTGACACTGGCCAATTAGTACAGTGAAATTGTTTATCCCTCCGCTGCGCCCTGCGCTGGAATATTTTCTCTTAACACAAGGGAAGGAGGGGGTGTTGGCTACAAAAAATAAAATTATACAATTAAACACAGGGAGTTGTCATTTTGTATTTTTTTCCTCAACTGAGTACAAGCTTGACTGTGGATGCTTTACATTGTGTTGAACGTTGATGAGCAAGTTACCTTTCATTGTGAATCTGTATGTTGCAAACTGCCAAAATTGACCATAGGTTTGCTTGTTTTATGGCCATATATAGGAATCCTAGAAAGAAATTCAACAGAGGATTCAATAATTGGCTTGGGTGTGCTACTAATGATTTTCTGCAATACAAATAAATGATAAAGTTTCAGATTTCATTTTTTTGTCCTTTTTGTGTTCATTTCTTCTCATACACTTCTATCTTAAGGCAAAGGTCAAAGCTGAAAACGACCATGATTTATAGTCTTCAAATTAAGACAGCCATTAAGAATGTCTTCAAAACGCTTTTGGACGCTGTTGTTAAGCGCGGATGACATCTTCGGGAATTTTGCTAGTGGCTACATGATTGATGTGCTGAATGCCGTTTTGATGCTTTGAAAGCTGGAGGTTTTTTGAAGTACATGATTGTGAAGTGCCAGCATATGCTTAGCGAGATAAGTCCTTTGACACGCAGACATCACAGCGAGGGAATCTATCGGAGTTGCTTCCTCGAGTGTCCACGCCGAGTGCTTTTCAAGAACGTTTACGTGACTGTCAAGGCCAAGTGCCATTTCTAAAACGGATACATACACACATGCACATCTTGTTCACAGACAGAACGAGAGACAGGCGGAGACAGCTGTCATATAAAAAGGAACACAAACACATGTATAAAAAAATGTGTTCAATTGAAAAAGATCTGAAAAGAAAGTACTGACAGGGCCGCTCCATTCAACCAATCAATTAATCAATCAAAGCTGGTTGCTAGACTTTCTAAAGATAATCCCTATTCTGCTACATTAACACATTTTAGATTGATTTAATCAATTTAACAATGTTTACTGTGATCAAATTAAACTTACTTCACTAGTTATGTGTCAAGCATATTCCCTGTTGCAATTGAAGTACTGTATCTTGTTTTTGTCCATACAGGCATTATGACTGAACAGGGCCCAACTCTGCTTGGCTCTCTGACTTGAATGGAAACAATACAGCATCTTAGAGAAAGAAGCAACAACTCTACGTGCAAGTTTGTCACTGTACGACCAACCCAGGATGTAAACCACTGTACACCACAACACACACACACTTCCAAAGCCATCTGATTGTGTTGTCTATGTATTTTCTCCTCCGTGGTGGATAAGGGATGGGGAATGAAGGTGGGACTCTGGCCTGTGCTATGAGAACAGTCATGTGACATGACAAGGGCAAGACAACAAAAAAACATGACAGATCCAAAAAGAACAGGTATAAAGACATTGTAAACAATAGATATAGAATCTAATAATTCCAATTATATGGTTGTAACTTGCTCGGAACATCACATTCTCCATAAAACAATGTTAATAGTATGAAATTATTGAATAAATGTAAAAAACTGTATCCCTCCCCTTGCAATTCCCTGTCAGCCATATTGTTTTATTGTAGTGTACGTTTGAACAATGATAACGAGTGGTGAATGCTGGGAACCAAAAAGATACAAAAGCTCAGAACAAGAACAGCTTGCGACTGCATTGCCTTTATATTGGCAGAGAACTACAGTACCACCCCTTGGCGACAGGAGGCACCTCCATCGAGCTTCGGAGGCCCCATGACTTTTAGCTCGGGGCACAACATCACAATCACAGCAACTCATGTCACGCTAGGGGGCCAATCCAGGGCGCTGACAGTCAACAGGAATAATGTAAGTATTTATAAAAGGGCACAGTGTCTTTTTTTTGTGTAATATTTTTTTCAAAATAGGCGAAGGAGTTCAATAGAAAGAAATATGGAATATATGGGGGGGGAATACCTTGATAACAGTTGTAGGGTTTTTTGTGGGTAAATGAATTCAGCCTGCTATCTTCCAACTCAATTGAAGCCCACTAAGCTAAAGCCTAGGCAAGTCCTAAGGTCTCAGGCAAGGTTACTCATCATGCAAGCCCGGTTCACTGAACCAGTTCCGTCACAACTGTGACAGCACTACGGATATTCATTGGCTGCAAATTGAAAGTTGAAGTCGAACATAAATAATCCTATCGCCTTTGACATGGATTCTGGTCCCAATTGAAAACCACTGGCTAACGCAATCTCGGTAAAGAAATTGAAGGCAGGTAGGTGGTGGTTGGCCTTTGACACGCATACACACACAAAGGGAAGGGTTAAGCATTTTGCTGCCTCACTCCGGTCCTAGACTTGTTGCACCGCAGTAGATGGGAGTGTTAACTGTTGACACTGACACAAGGAAATCAAAAATGTCAGAGGGTGAAAAATAAAGGCGTCAGAAAAACAAAATCATCATTCAGCTCTCTGACATTCTGGAGGGCTTGACCTCGGGCTGTTGTGGTGACCGTATTACTGCCACACTGGCGCTCACGAGTCATGAAGGCAGTCCAATTCCACATCACGGTAATTAGGCTTCTCCAAGCTCTGATGCTGCTGATGGTCATCAGTAGCCTACCAAACTTGTTGACTGCCTGTTACTCAGCACTCTATTGTCCCTCTAATCACTCTGACATCAATGCAAATGTCATCGAAAATCTAAATCAAACACTTCATCAGAGCTCACGTTGGCCAACGTTTCTAATAGTGATGGCCGCTAATAAAAGAGGAGGATCCCATCAGCTTTCTATGGGCTAGGTCTACTATATTTATTTCTCAACGTTCCTAATATTAAGCACATTGCTTATGTTTACAACAGGAGTATAGCCTTCCTGACTGGCATGAAAATAAGCCACTGGGAAAAGCGTCCTCCATTCGCTATTTGAATGCATAGATGACATGTCATTTTTCCCGCTGCTCCTATTTCGATAATGGTCCTTTCTAAATTGAAACAAATGCCACACATTTATTATTTAGTATATGTAAAGACAAGATTAAATTAAGAATAGTCTGATGGATGATAATATTATCTTATGAATGATATATTATCACTTGTGAATGATGTGTGGAACCCAGGAGATGCTTAAATGTGTTTATGTAAATGAACGGTCAATTACCGTGAGACCGACAGTTATTTGCTTGACAATCACAAGCTGATGAAATGTCATCGCCACCACAGCACTACCTTGACCTTACCAGACATCTGGCTGGTCAGAGATAGTGTGGAGGGAAAGCGGCCTAATCAGGCAGAAGGTAGGTTTGGCAGGCCTTAGCCTGCATCAGCCTGGGAGTATGTGACTCGTTTCAGGAAACTAGGTTTATGTCGTACGACAATACTTCACATGAGAGGCATTTGACTGTAAAATGTAGAAATGCCTTCTGGAACATGTGAACTTTAATGTGCCTAAATAACAAACTTGTATGCCATCTGTGAAAATGAAGATATTGTTAAATTACGAGCCTAGTTGGTTTAACCATGGAAAAAGGCAGGAACCTTCCCGCTAGCCATGATTGGATGAGATAATGGATGGGCTGGACATGCCAAGAGATGAGTTTGGATTGGTCTGCCATGTAGCGTGCTTCTGTCTATAACATGAGCGGCTCAGTTTGTGTAGGTAATCCTTTCTAATGAGGCTTTTTTGAAAGATATCACTAGAACTACAGAGGGAGAAGCGTTCATCCATGTAAGAGAGTCTAGCTAGCTACATTTTCAGATATTATACGTTTCAAATTTTTGCAGAAAGTTGTTTTCATTGCAAGTAAAAGTGTATTGTTAGTTGGCTGGCTGGCTCGCTAATTAACATTACATGTATGGTCTGTTTAGTAATATTAGTCGTATCTCAGAGCCATTTGCATTGCTAGTTATAGCCTAATGTTAGCTAGCTAGCTAACATTGAACCTTGTTGGTTATCTTTAGCAACCTGTAGACTCATGCAGGGTAGTAATGTTGGGATTATGGGTAATTGTTTAGCTAGCTAGCTGGCTACATGTTAAAACAAAAGACTCCACAAATTATTTTTCTTTTAATTTAACCTTTATTTAACTAGGTAAGTCAAATTCACAAATTCTTATTTCCAATGACGGCCTACCTAAAGGCAAAATGCCTCCTGCGAGGGCGGAGGCTGGGATTAAAAATAAATCAATGAAATATAAATATAGGACAAAACATGCATCACGACAAGAGAGACAACACAACACTACATAAAGAGAGACCTAAGACAACAATATAGCAAGGCAGCAACACATGACAACACACCATGGTAGCAACACATGACAACAACATGGTAGCAACACAACATGGTAGCAGCACAAACATGGTACAAACATTATTGCGCGCAGACAACAGCACATAGGGCAAGAAGGCAGAGACAACAATAAATCACGCTAATCAGCCCTAACTGTCAGTAAGAGTGACCATGATTGAGTCTTTGAATGAAGAGATGCAAGAACCATTTCACTTTGCCATTTATAAATCAAAATCAAATCAAATGTATTTATATAGCCCTTCGTACATCAGCTGATATCTCAAAGTGCTGTACAGAAACCCAGCCTAAAACCCCAAACAGCAAGCAATGCAGGTGTAGAAGCACGGTGGCTAGGAAAAACTCCCTAGAAAGGCCAAAACCTAGGAAGAAACCTAGAGAGGAACCAGGCTATGAGGGTTGGCTAGTCCTCTTCTGGCTGTGCCGGGTGGAGAATATAACAGAACATGGCCAAGATGTTCAAATGTTCATAAATGACCAGCATGGTCAAATAATAATAATCACAGGCAGAACAGTTGAAACTGGAGCAGCAGCACGGCCCGGTGGACTGGGAACAGCAAGGAGTCATCATGCCAGGTAGTCCTGAGGCATGGTCCTAGGGCTCAGATCCTCAGAGAGAGAGAAAGAAAGAGAGAATTAGAGAGAGCATACTTAAATTCACACAGGACACCGGATAAGACAGGAGAAGTACTCCAGATATAACAAACTGACCCTAGCCCCCCGACACATAAACTACTGCAGCATAAATACTGGAGGCTGAGACAGGAGGGGTCAGGAGACACTGTGGCCCTATCCGATGATACCCCCGGACAGGGCCAAACAGGAAGGAGATAACCCCACCTACAGCCCCCACACCACTAGAGGGATATCTTCAACCACCAATTTACCATCCTGAGACAAGCCCACAAAGATCTCCGCCACGGCACAACCCAAGGGGGGGCGCCAACCCAGACAGGAAGATCACATCAGTGGTAAACATCAATGTCCTGTGCATGTGACAAATAAACTTTGATTTAATTTGATATAATGTGTGTTTGCCAGAGACGGTAATGTGAAGAACAACATGACATGCACCAAAGTCAAATTAGGATATAACGTTAGGCCAATGAGACAGTGTCCAAGTTCAAAAAGTATCCTATAAAATGCACTGCTTTTATTTCGTCACACTCTGTAATTAGCTTGCCATTAACTTGTAAATAATCATCATGTTGTGAGTTTATTTTCCTGTCATAATTCATACAAATTAGCTAAAGTTAAGACGTTGTCAGCTATATGATATGGTCATTACGGTGTGTGAACTTGGCAGGGATTATAGCTGTGAGTCTTTTTGGGTGAGCCTCGAAGAGCTTTGCACACCTGGATTGTACAATACTTGCCAATTATTCTTTTTAAACTTGTCAAGTTCTGTGAAGTTGATTGTTGATCATTGCATTTTCAAGTCTAGCCATAGATTTTCAAGCTGATTTAAGTCCAAACTGTAACTAGGACACTCAGGAACATGCAATGTTGTCTTGGTAAGCAACTCCAGTGTATATTTGTCTTTGAGTTTGAGGTTATTGTCCTACTGAAAGAGGAATTTGTCTCCCTGTTTATGTAAGAAAGTAGACTGAACCTGGCTTCCTCTAGGATTTTGCCTGTGCCTAGCTCTATTCCGTCTCTTTTTATATAAAAGAAAAGCTCCCTAGTCCTTGCCAATGACGAGCATATCCATAACATGATATAACCACCACCATACTTGAAAATTAGAAGAGTGGTGCTCAGTGATGTGTTGTGTTAAATTTGCCCCAAACATAATGCTTTGAATTCAGGACAAAATGTTCATTTTCTTTGCCACATTTTTTGCAGTATTACTTTAGTGCCTTATTGGAAACAGGATGCATGTTTTGGGAATATTTTTATTCTGTACAGACCTCCTTTTCTTCCTTCATTTAGGTTACTATTGTAGAGTAACAACAATGTTGTTGATCTATCCTCAGTTTTATCCTATCACGGTATTGAACTCCATAACAGTTTTAAAATCACCATTGGCCTCATGTTGAAATCCGGGAGCGATGTCCTTCCTCTCTGGCAACTGAGTTAGGCAGGATGCCTGTATCTTTGTAGTGACTTGGTCTATTCATACACCATCCGAAAGGTAATTAATACATTCACCATGCTCAAACGGATATTCAATGGCTGCTTTTTAGTTGTTTTTTTTACCCATCTACCAATAGGTGCTTTGAGAGGCATTGGAAAATCGCCCTTGTCTTTGTGTTTGCATCTGTGCTTGAAATTCAGTACTCAACTGAGGGACTTCACAGATAATTGTATGTGTGGAATACAGAGTTGGGGTAATCGTTCAAAAATAATGCTAACCACTATTATATATTTTTTTGTTAATTTCGAAAATGTTCCAACAACAAAATGCCACTTTGATGTTGTGGGGTATTGTGTGTATATCAGTGACACAGGCTGAATTTAATTTATTTTAAATTCAGCCTTTAACACAATAACATTTTGAAAAAGTCAAGGGTTGTGAATCATTTTTGAAGCCACTCTATATTCTTTAGAGGTCATTCTATTTTTTTCTGCTTTGAAATTAAATGAACCTGTAGAATATCTAGGACATATTTTACACATTAAACTTTTTTCTCTCCCTCTTTTAATTTCGATCCAAACGTGTGAGTCAAATTCAGAGGCGGTCCCCGAGGATGTGAAATGCCATTAGAACAGTATTATAAAAATATTATTGACCTTTGCGATACTGTGCTACTGGATGTCCAGCATCGTCCTTCACTGGGTTTTTAAGACAGAATATTATTAACATATGCCAGTCTTAATAAATGTTCTGTGTCACTTTATGAAAAAATGTAAGTACAACTATATCGTTTTTATGACCCTGTAAAGGTGAAGGCAGCACATATTAAGTTTTTCATGCACCGTGAACTTTTGGAGATGAGCTGCAATAGGTTACGTAATTAATTTCTACTCGCTGCAAACTCGGAGCTATATATTTTCTCCTTTTCCCTCTGTAGTTTATTTATATATTTTTTACCTCTTCGTGGCATGATAGGCCTTTTCAGGAGGTTTTAGTGTGTGTGTGTGTCTTGCTTGAAGATGGTGCTGCCCTGAGGCCACTAGATCCCCACTGCTGCCACCAAATGTAGTAGCAGTGTGTGTGTATCACAAGCAGTGGAGGCTGGTGAGGGGAGGACGGCTCATAATAATGGCTGGAACAGAGTGAATGGAATGGCATCAAACACATGGAAACCATGTGTTTGATGTATTTGATACCATTCCACTCATTTCGCTCCAGCCACTACTACAAGCCCGTCCTCCCCAATTAAGGTGCCACCAACCTACTGTGATCACAGGGTATATGTTTACATATTTGTTCTGTATGTGTAATAGGAACGGAAAGTTCTCGACCAAAACATTGCATTTTTACTTTGACATTTGTTTGTGTCCTTTTCTTTCCGTGGAAAGGAAATGGGGACAAAATCAAATATGGATCAAAGACTGAGAACTAGTGTTCCAAACACCAGGCCAGAACTGGCTGACATTGAACTGTGACCAGTAGGAGGTCAGTAGCTTCAGACCATGTATTGCTCTGTGCGTATCAGGAAGTGGAAAACGGCTGACATATTTTTTTCCCCCCCTAGGATAAGTACTATGCCCAATTCCAAATAGAATTGGATGGAGCAAAACCCTGCACCCACACCGGCCCTCAACTGTTAAGATTGCTCACCCCTGTGTTAGGGAGTACCAGTCACATTCTCCAATACCATGTTCATCTGTCTACAAGCCAATGAGTATTTTTGCCACGGGTCTTCAGAGGCAGACGGGGACACTGGTAAAATTCCCAAACCCATTTATTTTTTCCAGGAGATTATTCCCAGTGGGAAGTCCTGTGTGACAGTCTTTGAAGAGAGGGTGAGTGCACCAAATAGGCTGAGGTTTCCTACAGGCATTCACAGAGCAATAGGTTATTTGGGGTTACATGCTTACTACAGTCAGTCAACTCAGAGGAAAAATTTAATCTGACGTCAGTTGTTATAACTGCTTACGACAAGTGTTGCTACAGTTGAAGACGGAAGTTTACATACACCTTAGCCAAATACATTTAAACTCAGTTTTTCACAATTCCTGATCTTTAATCCTTGTAAAAAATCCCTGTCTTGGGTCAGTTAGGATCAACACTTAATTTTAAGAAAGTGAAATGTCAGAATAATAGTAGAGAGAATGATTTATTTCAACTTTCATTTCTTTCATCACATTCCCAGTGGGTCAGAAGTTTACAAACACACAATTAGTATTTGGTAGCATTGCCTTTCAATTGTTTAACTTGGGTCAAACGTTTTGGGTAGCCTTCCACAAACTTCCCACAATAAGTTGGGTGAATTTTGGCCCATTCCTCCTGACAGAGCTGGTGTAACTGAGTCAGGTTTGTAGGCCTCCTTGCTCGCACACGCTTTTTCAGTTCTGCCCACAAATGTTTTATAGGATTGACGTCAGGGCTTTGTGATGGTCACTCCAATACCTTGACTTTGTTGTCCTCTTCTTATGTCCTCTTCTTCCACTAGCGGCACCCCTCGACAACATTCCGCTGAAAAGGCAGTGCGCAAAATTCAAAAATATTTTTTTTGAAATATGTAACTTTCATACATTAACAAGTGCAATACACCAAATGAAAGATTAACTTCTTGTTAATATACCCACTGTGTCCGATTTCAAAAGGGCTTTACAGCGAAAGCACAACATATGATTATGTTAGGTCAGAGCCTAGTCACAAAAACACACACAGCCATTTTTCCAGCCAAAGAGAGGAGTCACAAAAAGCAGAAATATAGATAAGATTAATCACTAACCTTTGATGATCTTCATCAGATGACACTCATAGGACTTCATGTTACAAAATACATGTATGTTTTGTTCGATAAAGTGTATATTTATATCAAAAAATCTCAGTTTACATTGGTTCAGTAATGTTTTGCTTCCAAAACATCCGTTGATTTTGCAGAGAGCCACATCAATTTACAGAAATACTAATAATAAACATTGATAAAAGATACAAGTGTTATTTATAGAATTAAAGATATACTTCTCCTTAATGCAACCGCTGTAACAGATTTCAAACTTTACGGAAAAAGCAAACCATGCAATAATCTGAGTACGGCGCTCAGACAACAAATCAAGTCAAACAGATATCCGCCATGTTGGAGTCAACAGATGTCAGAAATAGCGTTATAAATATTCACTTACCTTTGATGATCTTCATAAGAATGCACTCCCAGGAATCCCAGTTCCACAATAAATGTTTGATTTGTTCGATAAATGTCACGTTCTGACCTTTATTTCCTTTGTTTTGTATTTATTTAGTATGGTCAGGGCGTGAGTTGGGTGGGCAGTCTATGTTTGATTTTCTATGATTTGGGATTTCTATGTTTCGGCCTAGTATGGTTCTCAATCAGAGGCAGGTGTCATTAGTTGTCTCTGATTGAGAAACATACTTAGGTAGCCTGGGTTGCACTGTTTGTTTGTGGGTGATTGTCTATGTTAGTGGCTTGTGTCAGCACAGGTCTCATTTGTAGCTTCACGGTCGTATTTGGTTTATTGTTTTTTGGTTACTCTTTTGTATAGTGTTCAGTTCTTTCTTTAATTAAAATTCACTATGAACACATATCACGCCGCATATTGGTCCTCTGATCCTTCTCGCCTCTCCTCTTCAGATGAAGAGGAGGAAGACCATGACAGAATCACCCACCAACCAAGGACCAAGCGGTGTGGTAAAAACAGCGACGACAGCAGCAGCAGCAGCAGCAGCAGCAGCAGCATCACAGGACTCCTGGACATGGGAGGAGATACTGAACGGAGAGGGACCCTGGGCACAGGCTGGGGAATATCGCCGCCCCAAAGCAGAGCTGGAGGCAGAGAAAGCTGAGCGGCGGCGATATGAGGAGGCAGCACGGCAGTGCGACAGGTACGAGAGGCAGCCCCCCAAAAAGTTTTTGGGGGGGCAGACGAGGTGTGGTACTAAGCCAGGTAGCAGACCTGAGCTCACTCCTCGTGCTTATTATAAGCAGCGCATTACTGGTCAGGCACCGTGTTATGCGGTTAAGCGCACGGTGTCGCCAGTACGTGCCCATAGCCCGGTGCGCTATAGGGCAGCCCCCCGAGAGTGCCATGCGAGTGCGGGCATCGAGCCAGGGCGTATGGTGCCTGCTCAGTGGGTCTGGTCGCCGGTACGCAGTTTTGGTCCAGGGTATCCTGCACCGGCTCTGCGTGCTGTGTCTCCGGGGCGCTGGGAGGGTGCAGTGCGTCCTCTGCCTGCGCTCCGCTCGTACCGGGCAAATGTGGGAGTGGAGCCTAAGGGAGAGGTGCGTGTAGTAAGCACTAGATCTCCCGTGCTTACCCACAGCCCGGTTCAACCTGTGCCTGCACTCTGGAGGGTCCGGGCTAGAGTAGTTGTCCAGCCTGGGGAAGTGGTGCCAAGGTTGCGCACCAGAGCTCCAGTGCTCCCCCACAGCCCGGTCCTTCAGGTGCCTCCTCCTAACACCAAGCTTCCTGAACTTCTCCCCAGCCTGGTGGTTCCTGTGGCAGCCCCACGCACCAGGCTGTCTCTCTGTCTCCTCCCTGCAGGTGGTCCTGTCTGTCCGGCGCTGCTGCCGGAGTCTCCCGCCTGTCCGGCGCTGCTGCCGGAGTCTCCCGCCTGTCCGGCGCTCCTGCCGGAGTCTCCCGCCTGTCCGGCGCTGCTACCGGAGTCTCCCGCCTGTCCGGCGCTGCTGTCGGAGTCTCCCGCCTGTCCGGCGCTGCTGCCGGAGTCTCCCGCCTGTCCGGCGCTGCTGCCGGAGTCTGAGGCACCAGAGCCCCTCAGCCCAGAGGCGCCAGAGCCCCTCAGCGCAGAGGCGCCAGAGCCCCTTAGCCCAGAGGCGCCAGAGCCCCTCAGCCCAGAGGCGCCAGAGCCCCTCAGCCCAGAGGCGCCAGAGCCCCTCAGCCCAGAGGCGCCAGAGCCCCTGCCCCTCTGTCCCGAGCTGCCCCTCTGTCCCGAGCTTCTGCCCCTCTGTCCAGAGCTTCTGCCCCTCTGTCCAGAGCTTCTGCCCCTCTGTCCAGAGCTTCTGCCCCTCTGTCCAGAGCTTCTGCCCCTCTGTCCAGAGCTTCCGCCCCTCTGTCCAGAGCTTCCGCCCCTCTGTCCAGAGCTTCCGCCCCTCTGTCCAGTGGGGTCATTGAGAAGGGTGGCCATGGTTAGAAAGCCACGGAGGCAGACAATAAGGCGGACTAAGGCAATGGTGAAGTGGGGTCCGCGTCCCGCGCCAGAGCCGCCACCGCGGACAGACGCCCACCCAGACCCTCCCCTATAGGTTAAGGTTTTGCGGCCGGAATCCGCACCTTTGGGGGGGGGGGGGGGGGGGTACTGTCACGGTCTGACCTTTATTTCCTTTGTTTTGTATTTATTTAGTATGGTCAGGGTGTGAGTTGGGTGGGCAGTCTATGTTTGATTTTCTATGATTTGGGATTTCTATGTTTCGGCCTAGTATGGTTCTCAATCAGAGGCAGGTGTCATTAGTTGTCTCTGATTGAGAATCATACTTAGGTAGCCTGGGTTGCACTGTTTGTTTGTGGGTGATTGTCTATGTTAGTGGCTTGTGTCAGCACAGGTCTCATTTGTAGCTTCACGGTCGTATTTGGTTTATTGTTTTTTGGTTACTCTTTTGTATAGTGTTCAGTTCTTTCTTTAATTAAAATTCACTATGAACACATATCACGCCGCATATTGGTCCTCTGATCCTTCTCGCCTCTCCTCTTCAGATGAAGAGGAGGAAGACCGTGACAATGAAGTTAATCTTTATGTCCAAATACCTCCTTTTGTTTGCGCGTTCAGTACACAATCCAAACGCACAACGCGCGATCACTAGAAGTTCCGTTACAGTCCGTAGAAACATGTCAAACAAAGTATTTAGGATGTTTTTAACATAAATCTTCAATAATAATAATAATTCTCCAACCGGAGAACTCCTTTGTCTTCAGAAATGCAATGGAACTCAAGCTAACTCTCACATGAACACGCGTCACCAGCTCGTGGCACTCTGCCAGACCACTGACTCAAAGAGCCCTCATTCCCCCCTCCTTCACAGTAGAAGCATCAAACAAGGTTCTAAAGACTGTTGACATCTAGTGGAAACCTTAGGAAGTGCAATATGACCCCATAGACACTGTGTATTCGATAGGCCAAGAGTTGAAAAACGACAAACCTCATATTTCCCACTTCCTTGTTGGATTTTTCTCAGGTTTTCGCCTGCCATATGAGTTCTGTTATACTCACAGACATTCAAACAGTTTTAGAAACTTCAGAGTGTTTTCTATTCAAATATACTAATAATATGCATATATTAGCAACTGGGACTGAGTAGCAGGCAGTTTACTCTGGGCACGCTTTTCATCCAAACGTGAAAATGCTGCCCCCAATCCCAAACAGGTTAAGCCATTTTGCCACAACTTTGGAAGTATGTTTGGGGTCATTGTCCATTTGGAAAACCCATTTGCGACCAAGCTTTAACTTCCTGATTGATGTCTTGAGATGTTGCTTCAATATATCCACATAAATTGTCCTGCCTCATGATGCCATCATTTTGTGAACATGATGCTGCCATCCCCGTGCTTCACGGTTGGGATGGCATTCTTCGGCTTACAAGCCTCCCCCTTTTTCCCCCAAACATAACGATGGTCATTATGGCCAAACAGTTCTATTTTTGTTTCATCAGACCAGAAGACATTTCTCCAAAAAGTACAATCTTTGTCCCCATGTGCAGTTTCAAACCATAGTCTGGCATTTTTATGGTGGTTTTGGAGCGGTGCCTTCTTCCTTGCTCAGCGGCCTTTCAGGTTATGTCGATATAGGACTCGTTTTACTGTGGATATAGATACTTTTGTACCTGTTTCCTCTAGCATCTTCACAAGGTCCTTTGCTGTTGTTCTGGGATTGATTTGCACTTTTCGCACCAAAGTTCGTTCATCTCTAGGAGACAGAAAGCGTCTCCTTCCTGAGCAGTATGACAGCTGTGTGGTCCCATGGTGTTTATAGTCGCGTACTGTTGTTTGTACAGATGAGCGTGTTACCTTCAGGCGTTTGGAAATTGCTTCCAAGGATGAACCAGACTTGTGGTGGACTACATTTTTTTTCTGAGGTCTTGGCTGATTTCTTTAGATTTTCCCACGATGTCAAGCAAAGAGGCACTGAGTTTGAAGGTAGGCCTTGAAATACATCCACAGGTACACCTCCAATTGACTCAAATTATGTAAATTAGCCTATCAGAAGCTTCTAAAGCCATGGCATTTTCTGGAATTTTCCAAGCTGTTTTAAGGCACAGTCAACTTAGTGTATGTAAACTTCTGACCCACTGGAATTGTGATACAGTGAATTGTAAGTGAAATAATCTGTTAACAATTGTTGGAATAATTACTTGTGTCATGCACAAAGTAGATATCCTAACCGACTTGCCAAAACTAGTTTGTTAACAAAGAATTTGTGGATTGGTTGAAAAACCATTTTTAATGACTCCAACTCCAAGTGTATGTAAACTTCCGATTTCTACTGTATGTCTGGCTTTATGACAAGCGTACCGTAGCGTGTTACCAATGTTTTAGAAAACAATGATGTTGTTGGTATCACACAAAATGGATTGAGGAAGCCACTATGACATTGCTTAGTTTTCTCTGAACACTGAAGTAAGAAACTCAGTTAAATACGAACTCAAATGGAATATGCCCTTCAAGTAGTGCACAAACATTTTAACTGCTTGTTGAAGACACGCATCTTGATAATTGAAGGGGTAGTTATTGAAACCTGTCTGACATCTCCTTTGTGTGTGAAAAATGGGGTATCGTTTTGTTCTGCTTCCTGTGATAATTGGTTCCTGGCTTTTTTAATCTTGATCTCTCCTTTCCCACTTCACAAGCAAGACCGACTTTTTATCCGCAAGGTGTTTTAATTAGTGTAACAAGCTCTTGATTTCCAAATGTTCAGAAGCGATTAAAATGTATTGTGCTTTACTATTAATCAGTCAACACACTATTTTTCTGTCCCATGCCTAAGGTTCTTCTAGGTAATCACTGTGTCCTATTTCACCCGAGATGTCGCCACTAAATATCTTAACACAAAATATATCATTAAAAAACAGTACACTGAATGAACAATAGTGCTCTGTGCTGTATCATATTGAATTGTATTTTATTCTACTGCACTGAATCATATTGAAATGTACACTATGCTACTGTACTGTACCTCTTGATATTGTATGTCTCCGCATATATCTATCTTCTATTAACTGACTCTTGTGACATTTCCATGAAATAAAGGTTGCATCACAAAAATCTAACTGTACCTTTCCTCCTACTGCGTGCGATCCCACTAGACGCTAGAAGCTTTGTTCTCTGTCACCAGCGATACCCCGCCGCGACTTTCATTTGGCTCACAGTGTGTATCACTTGTTAATTAGATAAGCATACACACACAACATGGCTATTATTTTGTATGGGCCACTATTCCTGGATAAAGGCACCGCCACTATGACACGGAAACAGCCTTTATCATTCAGCTAAACACAAATTACCACCGTCTTTGAAGTTCTCTTTGCAACGTTTCATCAGCCCTCCCGCTGCTATGAAGTAATGTGAACGACTTCCGAGAGGCGAATGGCTCGTCATGCAAAATGAAACGTCTCGTCAATTATTTGCTTTCTTTCAGGCGAACTGTATCGTATAACTATTGAAAACTTCACTTCTTCTAACAACCTCTAACTAGACTCGTTTCTGGCGTATCTTTGTCATGTTTGGACCTGCAAGTGTAACGGCAGTGGTTCGGTGAACTGCGCTCGCATGATGAGTAACGTTGCCTAAGATCTGAAGGCTTGGGTTAGCTCCCTGAGTTAATTCATCCCTGGGCTTTAGTTCAGCGGGCTAACACATGGGCTAATACAGTCTTGTGGTGCACATGAGATCTGGGTTTGAACACCCGTTTGTCACATTGGTTCCATGACTCAGATGGGTCTCGACACGGAGGAGGTCAAAGGGGGTGAAATGTAACAGAAGTCGTTCGGTGGACAACAGTTGCATGATGAGTAACAGTGTCTGAAACCTGAAGACTTGCGTTAGCTCCCCGAGCTGATGTCCAGGCCTTAGCTCAGCAGGCTAACACAACAAACCCACAGATACTTATGGTTCAGTGCAAATAGTTTCCCTCTCCTTCTCTATTTTACCTCATGGATAAAAACAAATGTATTGAAAAACTAAGCAGCAATAGACCTATCATTCAACATATCGTACACCTCTCAGGTTTTAGAAGCATTCTGGGCAAGTACCATTGTTACATCTACGTGCTCCTGGCAATATCAATGTCAAAGCCGGTGGAGCAATTGAGAGCAGGCCTCTGTTTGAAAAGTGTAAGGAGTGGAAGGCTGTGTGTTTGTGTGTGTGTGTGTCTGCAGAGGGAGAGGCAAAGTGACATTTGAGGGGCACTTTACAGAAGCGGCGGCAGCCAGAGATCTTCGGTATCACCTAAAGAGCCTTTGTCAGTCATTGGAAAGCTGTCACCTTTCAAGGGGCTTGATATGGGAGGGGACTGGCTGACAGGTGGGAATTCATGAGAGGTGTATGACGGTGGATCCCGGCGCTGTTAGTGTGTGTGTGTGTGTGTGTGTGTGTGTGTGTGGAGTGAGTGAGTGAGGCCCTTTGTCTCAAGAGGATGGGTCCCCTTCAGGGATCGGGCCATCGATCTGATGCAGAAAGAGGAGGAAGAGAAAAGAGATGTTTTCCTTAGAAAAGGGAGGCACACGTTTCCCTTCTGAAAATGTCTTCCAAATACATACTTCCAAATATATACTGATTTTCAATTAAGGAAAATCAAAGAAGTATAATTTAAACTTTTAATTTGCAAAAGCACATCCTAGGTCAATCAGGTGACTTCCCATACATTTAATATCTATATAGTTTAATTGTGCAGGTGTATTCTAGGAGTAAGTGTCAAGTTCAGTCAATTTAAGGAAACAATACAAATTGAGTTAATTCCCTGAATTGAATTGGCGACATTTGATTTGACCCTAATCTTGTTGGGTTCACCAATGCCAGAATAAAACTAATGCAACCCTATATACTGTACCTCAGAATGCATTGCAAATTAAGTCAAGGAGTTAACCATCCACTCAAGTCAAGAAGTTCCAAGCATTCCAATTCAAACCCAGTCCACACCATATCATCAGAGTCTTCATCATGTCACTTCTCTGTGTTAGTTCAAGTGCTTCACATCGACGTAATATATACACAAGAGGACGTTAGCTACTTCGGCCATTATTCCAGCACTCTGCTGAAATGACTTGAGCTCACTGCCACAGAGTCTCACTGACTTGAGCTGTGAACACAAAGCAATCAAGAGAGTTGCTCTCACCTCCGCTCACAGTGCCACCCAGACTGAGTAAGACTGAGTGTAAATCATGCTGGAACAACTGAATAAACACATCAACCGCAATGGCAAATTGCAAGGCTTATTTTTTGCGTGTGTGTTTGATGCCTGCGTGTGCACATGTGTGCGTGTGGTTGTATGTGTGTGTCCGATTGTCTGCTCGTGCATGTGCTAGTGTGCATGCCGAGCATATGTGCCTGTGTGTGCACGTGTGTTTGTGTGTTGATGTAATAATCTGTGTTCCCCTCCATATTACACAGTTCTCCATCGCAGTAAATGAGTTCTGTCAATGCTCGTGCATCTCAATTACAGCTGGGAGACAATAGGCAGCAGTGGCGGAGGATGTCAGAGAAAAAAAAAAGTTGGGGAGGGGTGGAAGGAGGAGGTGGGGGTGTGTTTTGTCACTGCCACCGCCACGTCAGAGCCACCGTGTTTGATAATCTGACTGCTCTCACACTCTCACTCATACAAAACCTGGCGTCACCATCACTGTGTGAAAGAGACAGAAACTCCTCCCCCACATCCAGTCTAAAGCATTGTGGTCTAAAAATCTTTTTTTTTTTGTCTTTGACAATAGCTCTATTAAAGCAGAATCATTCCCAAGGGATGGTTTTAATCAAATCATAGCAAGTTTTACACAAAATCTTTGTTTTTTCAACCCTACTAACTGAGATCACACATATAGCTGAAGTCGGAAGTTGACATATACCTTAGCCAAATACATTTAAACTCAGTTTTTCACAATTCCTGACATTTAATCCTAGTAAAAAATCCCAGTTTTATGTCAGTTAGGATCACCACTTTATTTTAAGAATGTGAAATGTCAGAATAATAGTAGAGAGAATGATTTATGTTAGCTTTTATTTCTTTCATCACATTCCCAGTGGGTCAGAAGTTTACATACACTCAGTTAGTATTTGGTGGCATTGCCTTACAATTGTTTAACTTGGGTCAAACGTTGCAGGTAGCCTTCCACAAGCTTCCCACAATACGTTGGGTGAATTTTGTCCCATTCCTCCTGACAAAGCCGGTGTAATTGAGTCGGGATTGTAGGCCTCTCGCTCGCACACGCTTTTTCAGTTCTGACCACACATTTTCTATGGCATTGAGGTCAGGGCTTTGTGTTGGCCACTCCAATACCTTGACTTTGTTGTCCTTAAGCCATTTTGCCACAACTTTGGAAGTATGCTTGGGGTCATTGTCCATTTGGAAAACCCAATTTCAAACAAGCTTTAACTTCCTGACTGATGTCTTGAGATGTTGCTTCAATATATCCACATACTTTTACTGCCTCATGATGCCATCTATTTTGTGAAGTATACCAGTCCCTCCTGCAGCAAGCAGCCCCACAACATGATGCTGCCATCCCCGTGTTTCACGGTTGGGATGGTGTTCTTCAGCTTGCAAGCCTCCCCCTTTTTTCCTCCAAAGATAACGATAGTCGTAATGGCCAAACAGTTCTATTTTTGTTTCATCAGACAGGATGACATTTCTCCAAAAAGTAAAATCTTTGTGCCCATGTGCAGTTGCAAACCGTAGTCTGGCTTTTCTATGGCGGTTTTGGAGCAGTGGCTTTTTCCTTGCTGAGCGGCCTTTCAGGTAATGTCGATATAGGACTCGTTTTACTGTGGATATAGATACTTTTGTACCTGTTTCCTCTAGCATCTTCACAAGGTCCTTTGCTGTTCTATGATTGATTTGCACTTTTCGCACACAAAGTAAGTTCATCTCTAGGAGACAGAACGCGTCTCCTTCCTGAGTGGTATGAAGGCTGCGTGGTCCCATGGTGTTTATACTTGCGTACTGTTGTTTGTACAGATGAACGTGGTACCTTCAGGCGTTTGGTAATTGCTCCCAAGGATGAACCAGACTTGTTGAGGTCTACAATTGTTTTTTATGAGGTCTTGGGCGATTTCATTTGATTTTCCCATGATGTCAAGCAACGAGTGACGGTAAGGCCTTGAAATACATTGAAGGTATGTTCTTGAAATACATCCACAGGTACACCTCCAATTGACTCAGAATCTTCTAAAGCCATGACATCATTTTCTGGAATTTTCCAAGACGTTTAAAGGCACAGTCATCTTAGTGTGTGTAAACTTCTGACCCACTGGAATTGTGATACAATGGATTATAATTGAAATCATCTCTGTAAACAATTTTTGGAAAAATTACTTGTGTTGTGCACAAAGTAGATGTCCTAACCGACTTGCAAAACTATAGTTTGTTAACAAGAAATTTGTGGAGTGGTTGAAAAACAAGTTTTAATGACTCCAACCTAAGTGTATGTACAGTTGAAGTCAGAGGTTTACATACACTTAGGTTGGACTCATTGAAACTCATTTTCACCTTCTGACATTTCCTAGGCTCTCTGCTGCTTCACACAAAACCTCATAATAGCAGCTACCCACATCTGGGGTGATAGAAGGAAAAAATTTCCTCAACATAAAATAAACAGAATTTTTCATGCCAGTCGGCAACTTTTCAAGACCATCAAACAGGACTAAAATTGAAAAAGAGTGAATGAAAGAAAAGGAAAGACTTGGTAGCTAGGTGGAAAAGGGGAGGAGGGGGGGGATGGGTGATGGTTGAAAGAAAGGAAATAAACTAATCCAGATAGATGTTGATTTAAATAAGTAAACCTCGCCGTGTGTCTATTTTCAGCGGGGCTGACGAGACGAGACAAAAAAAATATAAAAAAATAAAAGAGAAGAAGAAAAAAAAAACTTCACCGAGTTGAATTTATCAGCTTGGCACCTGCTCCAGAACATTCTTGATGAAGCAAAGGTTGTCTTCATTAGGCACATTAATATTCATGACGCATGGTAATTTTGACACAGAAAAGGTCTCGGTAACCTTTTCGAGTGTGAGAATTTTTTACTTCTCAAGGAAATTATAGTCCGGCAATGACTTAATTAATGCCTGCTTTCTTGGCCAGGCTTGAGGACCTGTCAGTTTGGCACTGCACGGGCTGTCAGACAACGCCAAAGGCTTGGGGAGAGAAGGATTGAAGGAGAGGAGAGGAGGTGGAGGAGGGGGATAGAGACAGACAACGGGTATACACATCTTTGCCCGCAGAACAAGGCCATGCATTTTTACCTCAATTGATTTATTTACCATTGCTTACTCTCTCTCTCTCTCTCTCTCTCTCTCTCTCTCTCTCTCTCTTTCTATCTCCTTCTCGCTATGTCTCTCATGACTCCCTATTCCAGGTTTGTCTTCATCCTTCTCTGTCTTTCTGACCTTCACAGAGTTAATGCTTTCCAAAGGAGCTTGAAAGAAGAGTTAACCAATGAAACATTTTGGAACAACCATCACATTATCATGTCCACATTTTAGAGAAAGGAGAACATTAGAAAACACATTTTGATGAAAACTATGCCAAGTGTTCAGTTATTTAATCACTTCTGCAGGTCAGGTACACATATTAGCCTGGAGCTAGCCCATGCTAGGTCCTTTCTCCCGGCTAGCTAAAGAGGCCCATCAGCCACTCCTGGGCTAATATACCCAGACACCTTCTACTGCCGGTACGGGGCAAGGAAACCCACCGATCCTTCACGACTGGACTACGACGTAATCTACTCGAGGGGGTACTCAACTGGCCTCTACATCGCGACCATCCCTGAATGCCCATCCTCTAGCGTCCACTATACCTATACCTATAGGTACTATAGCTACTATAGGCCACTATACCTATTTTGCCAATTGGACTTGGATCCCTCTGCTACTCAGAACCCTACTAATCCATCACGACTGGTCAATCGACGCCACCACACGTGGAGGCCGAAACAGACTTTCCTCCATTGAGACGTCCCTCTAAGGCCCTTCTGCTAGCTTCCTAGCCCCGGTCGGCTAGCTTGCTATCCCGTGCCTGCTAGCTGTCTGAATCGCCGTGTTTCCAGCCAGACCAACCACTCACTGGACCCCTATTGATCACCCGGCTACGCATGCCTCTCCCCAATATCAATATGCCTTGTCTATTACTGTCCTGGTTAGTGATTATTGTCTTATTTCACTGTAGAGCCTCTAGCCCTGCACAATTTGCCTTAACCTACTATTCAGTTCCACCTCCCACATATGCGGTGGGATCACCTGGTTTAAACGTCTCTGGAGACAATACCTCTCTCATCGTCACTCAATGCCTAGGTTTACCTCCAATGTACTCACATCCTACCATACCTTTGTCTGTACATTGTGCCTTGAATCTATTCTCTCAGACCCAGAAACCTGCTCCTTTTACTCTCTTCTCTGAACGCACTAAACAACCAGTTCTGATAGCCTTTAGCCGTGCCCTCATCCCACTCCTCCTCTGTTCCTCTGGTGATGTAGAGGTTAATCCAGGCCCTGCAGTGCCTAGCTCCACTCCTATTCCCCAGGTGCTCTCATTTGTTGACTTCTGTAACTGTAAAAGCAATGGTTTCATGCATGTTAACATTATAAGCGTCCTCCCTAAGTTTGTTTAATTCACTGCTTTAGCACACTCTGCCAACCCGGATGTCCTAGCCGTGTCTGAATCCTGACTTAGGAAGTCCACCAAAAACCCTGAAATTTCCATCCCTAACTATAACATTTTCTGACAAGATAGAACTGCCAATGTGAGCGGTGTTGCAATCTATCCTGCAGAGTTCTGTCTTACAACCCAGGTCTGTACCTAAACAATTAGAACTTCTACTTTTAAAAATCCTTCTTTCCAGGAACAAGTCTCTCACTGTTGCCGCTTGCTACAGACCACCCTCTGCCCCCAGCTGTGCCCTGGACACCATATGTGAATTGATTGCCCCCCATCTATCTTCAGAGCTCGTGCTGCTAGGTGTCCTAAACTGTGACATGCTTAACACCCTGGCCATCCTACATTCTAAGCTTGATGCCCTCACCAGGTACAACCCCAAATCCGCAAACACGGGCACCCTCATAGATATCATTCTAATCAACTTGCCCTCCAAATACACCTCTGCTGTTTTCAACCAAGATCTCAGCAATCACTGCCTCATTGCCTGCATCCGTAATGGGTCTGCGGTCAAACGACCACCCCTCATCACTGTCAAACGCTCCCTAAAATACTTCAGCATGCAGGCCCTTCTAATCAACCTGGCCCGGGTATCCTGGAAGGATATTGACCTCATCACATCAGTAGAGGATGCCTGTTATTCTTTAAAAGTGCCTTCCTCACCATCTTAAATAAGCATGCCCAATTCAAAAAATGTAGAACCAAGAACAGATATAGCCCTTGGTTCTCTCCAGACCTGAATGCCCTTGACCAGCACAAACACATCCTGTGGCGTTCTGCATTAGCATCGAACAGCCCCCGTGATATGCAACTTTTCAGGGAAGTTAGGAACAAATATACACAGGCAGTTAAGAAAACTAAGGCTAGCTTTTTCAAGCAGAAATTTGCATCCTGTAGCACAAACTCAAAAAAGTTCTGGGACATGGAGAATAAGAGCACCTCCTCCCAGCTGCAGAGGCTAGGAAACACTGTTACCACCGATAAATCCACTATAATTGAGAATTTCAAAAAGCATTTTTCTACGGCTGGCATTGCTTTCCACCTGGCTACCCCTACCCCAGTCAACAGCCATGCGCTCCCCACAGCAACTCCCCCAAACCTCCCCCACGTCTCCTTTACCCAAATCCAGATAGCTGATGTTCTAAAAGAGCTGAAAAATCTGGACCCCTACAAATAACCCAGGTAGACAATCTTGACCCTCTCTTTCTAAAATTATCTGCCGAAATTGTTACAACCCCTATTACTAGCCTGTTCAACCTCTCTTTCGTATCGTCTGAGATTCCGCTGCCGCGGTCATCCCCCTCCTCAAAGGGGGAAACAGTCTAGACTCAAACTGCTACAGACCTATATCTATTCTACCCTGCCTTTCAAAGGCAAACAGATTACCGACCATTACCGACAATTTCGAATGGCACCGTACCTTCTCCGTTATATAATCTGGTTTCAGAGTCGGTCATGGGTGCACCTCAGCCAAGCTCAAGGTCCTAAATGATAACATAACCGCCATCGATAAGAGACATTACTGTGCAGCCGTATTCATCGACCTGAATAAGACTTTCGACTCTTTCAATCACAACATTCTTATTGGCAGACTCAACAGCCTTGGTTTCTCAAATTATTGCCTCACCTGGTTCACCAACTACTTCTCTGATAGAGTTCAGTATGTCAAATCGAAGGGCCTGTTGTCCGGACCTCTGGCAGTCTCTATGGGGGTGCCACAGGGTTCAATTCTCGGGCCAACTCTCTTCTCTGTATACATTATGATGTCGCTCTTGCTGCTGGTGATTCTTTGATCCACCTCTACGCAGACGACACCATTCTGTATACTTCTGGCCCTTCTTTGGACACTGTTTTAACTAACCTCCAGATGAGCTTCAATGCCATACAACTCTCCTTCCGTGGCCTCCAACTGCTCTTAAATGCAAGTAAAACTAAATGCATGCTCTTCAACCGATCGCTGCCCGCACCTGCCCGCCCATCCAGCATCACTACTCTAGACGGTTCTGACCTAGAATATGTGGACAACTACAAATACCTAGGTGTCTGGTTAGACTGTAAACTCTCCTACCATACTCACATTAAACATCTCCAATCCAAAATTAAATCTAGAATCGACTTCCCATCTCGCAACAAAGCATCCTACACTCATGCTGCCAAACATACCCTCGTAAAACTGATCATCCTACCGATCCTCGACTTTGGCGATGTCATTTACAAAATAGCCTCCAACACTCTACTCAACAAATTGGATGCAGTCTATCACAGTGCCATACTTTTTGCCACCAAAGCCCCATATATTACCCACCACAGCGACCTGTACGCTCTTGTTGGCTGGCCCTCGCTTCATACTCGTCGACAAACCCACTGGCTCCAGGTCATCTACAAGTCTCTGCTAGGTAAAGCCCAGCCTTATCTCAGCTCACTGGTCACCATAGCAGCACTCACCCGTAGCACGTGTCACCATGGCCTATTTATTGCCTTACCTCTCTTATCCTACCTCATTTGCACATGCTGTATATATATTTTTTCTACTGTATTATTGATTGTATGTTTGTTGATTCCATGTGTAACTCTGTGTTGTTGTATGTGTCAAACTGCTTTGCTTTATCTTGGCCAGGTCGCAGTTGCAAATGAGAACTTGTTCTAGCCTAGCTGGTTAAATAAAGCTGGGAAAAAATACACAGTTGAAGTTGGAAGTTTACATCCACCTTAGCCAAGTACATTTAAACTCAGTTTTTCACAATTCCTGACATTTAATCCTAGTAAAAAATCCCTGTCTTATGTCAGTTAGGATCACCACATTATTTTAAGAATTTGAAATGTCAGAATAATAGTAGAGAGAATTATTTACTTCAGCTTTTATTTCTTTCATCACATTCCCAGTGGGTCAGATGTTTACACACACTCAATTAGCATTTGGTAGCATTGCCATTAAATTGTTTAACTTGGGTCAAACGTTTCAGGTAGCCTTCCACAAGCTTCCCACAATAAGTTGGGGGAATTTTGGCCCATTCCTCCTGACAGAGCTGGTGTAACTGAGTCAGGTTTGTAGGCCTCCTTTCTCGCACACGCCTTTTCTGTTCTGCCCACACATTTTCTATAGGATTGAGGTCAGGGCTTTGTGATGGCCACTCCAATACCTTGAATTTGTTGTTCTTAAGTCATTTTGCGACAATTTGTAAGTATGTTTGCTGTCATTGTCTATTTGGGAGAGCCATTTATGAACAAGCTTTAGACTGATGTCTTGAGAGGTTGCTTCAATATATCCACATAATTTTCCTGCCTCATGATGCCATCTATTTTGTGAAGTGCACCAGTCCCTCCTGCAGCAAAGCACCCCCACAACATGATGCTGTACCCCCGTGCTTCACGGTTGGGATGGTGTCCTTCGGCTTGCAAGCCTCCCCCTTTTTCCTCCAAACATAAGGATGTGCATTATGGCCAAACAGCTTTGTTTTTGTTTCATCAGACCAGAAGACATTTCTCCAAAAACTACAATATTTGTCCCCATCTGCAGTTGCAAACCATAGTCTGGCTTTTTTATGTGTCACACTCTGACCATAGTTTGCATTGTTTGTTTCTATGTTTTGTTTGGTCAGGGTGTGATATGAGTGGGCATTCTATGTTGTATGTCTAGTTTGTCTGTTTCTATGTGTTTTGCCTGATATGGTTCTCAATCAGAGGCAGGTGTTAGTCGTTGTCTCTGATTGGGACCATATTTAGGTAGCCTGTTTTGTATTGTGGGGTGTGGGTGATTGTTCCTGTTTCCAGTGTTGGTATTCACGTTACGGGACTGTTTCGTCTTCGTTCTTTTTGTCGGTTCATTGTTTAAGTATCCCATTAAAAATGGATATTCATCACGCTGCATTTTGGTCCTCCTCTCATTCACCCGACGAAGATCGTTACATTATGGCAGTTTTGGAGCAGTGGCTTCTTCCTTGCTCAGCGGCCCTTCAGGTTATGTCGATATAGGACTTGATTATAGATAGATACTTTTTGTACCTGTTTCCTCCAGCATCTTCACAAGGTCCTTTGCGGTTGTTCTGGGATTGATTTGCACTTTTCACACCAAAGTACGTTAATCTCTAGGAGACAGAACGCGTCTCCTTCCTGAGCGGTATGACGGCTGCGTGGTCCCATGGTGTTTATACTTGCGTACTATTGTTTTTACAGATGAACGAGGTACACTCAGACATTTGGAAATTGCTCCAAACGATGAACCAGACTTGTTGAGGTCTACAATTGTTTTCTGTGGTCTTGACTGATTTCTTTTGATTGTCCCATGATGTCAAGCAAAGAGGCACTGAGTTTGAAGATAGGCCTTGAAATACATCCACAGATGCACCTCCAATTGACTCAAATGATGTAAATTAGCCTATCAGAAGCTTCTAAAGCCATGAAATACATTTCTGTAATTGTCCAAGCTGTTTTAAGGCACAGTCAACTTAGTGTATGTAAACTTCTGACCCACTGGAATTGTGACACAATCTGTCTGTAAACAATTGTTGGAAAATGTACTTGTGTCATGCACAAAGTAGATGTCCTAACCAATTTGCCAAAACTATAGTTTGTTCATCAGAAATTTGTGGAGTGGTTGAAAAATGAGTTTTAATGACTCCAACCTAAGTGTATGTAAACTTCCAACTTCAACTGTGTGTGTTCTAACTATGATAAAGCTGTGTCCAACATGACGCCTAGTAGTTGTTTTTTTTTCACTTGTGTTCGACAAATTAATTTGGGTTACAACAGCAAGCACATATCTTGATCTAATTATAATACATTTAATTTAAGAAATGTGTGCCTGGCACCTACAACCATACCCCATTCAAAAGGTACTTAAATATTTTTATTGATGGTCGGAGTGGGTTGGTGTACAAAACATTAGGAACACCTTCCTAATATTGGGTTGCACAACTTTTTGCCCTCTGAACAGCCTCAATTTGTCAGGGCATGGACTCTACAAGGCGTTGAAAGCGTTCCACGGGGATGCTGGCCCATGTTGACTCCAATGCTTCCCACAGTTGTGTCAAGTTGGCTGGATGTCCTTTGGGTGGTGGACCATTCTTGATACACACGGGAAACTGTTGATCGTGAAAAAAACAGCAGCATTGCAGTTCTTGACACACTAAAACCGGTGTGCCTGGCACCTACAACCATACCCCATTCAAAAGGTACTTAAATATGTTTAATTCATCCTCTGAATGGCACACACACAATCCATGTTTCTATTGTCAAAGGCCTAAAAATCCTTCTTTAACCTGTCTCCTCCCCTTCATCTACACTGAAGGAAGTGGATTTGACATCAATAAGGGATCAATAAGGGATCATAGCTTTCACCTGGATTCACCTGGTCAGTCTATGTCACGGAAAGAGCAGGTGTTCCTAATGTTTTGTACACATTCATGTTTTCGGGTTGTGTTTCATTTCATTTGAACGACTTCCACAAGCATTTGTGACTGCAGCGTATCACTGGAGGCTAGAGGACGTTCTGCCAGATTAGAGCTTTTTCTCTTTGAGAAGGACGAGGAGCGAGGACGCAAGGAATCAAGGAAAGACTAACTGAACCCAGACAAGGCTCATAGTCACACTAAGATATTCCAGTAGACACAATTGTCTGGCTCCATCAGGTGAACGACATCCATCCGCTTCTTTTCCTTGTCGTTGAGTGATCCGTTGACACTATTTCCATACACAACATTTCAACCTCTCCCGAGATGGTGGTAAAGATGGTATAAAATGGAAATATTACACATCCAACCTGTATCCATCTCTGTTTGTGTCTTTGCTCTTCATAACACACATACACACCTGTACACCCCCACAAACCAAGCAATGCACTGCAGCCTACGGAAAAACTGGTTTCCGCGAGTGAATCATGGCGTGTCTAGCCAGCATCAGGCGGAAAAAAATGGGAACATAAGGGAGCATTTCCTTTATCATACCCCATAAAAAGAGTAATTTGCCGGAGCCCTTGTAGCACAATATGGAAGGCGGTGTGTTTCCCTGATAATGTAGAGATGACAAATGGTTCCATACTGGGAGGTTCCCCCCTTTCTGTGTTGCTTGTGTAATAAATTGTGAGGAAAGACGGGGGAGAGAGACGCTGACCAAGAGCTACATATAGAGAGAGGGGGAGAGAGACGCTGACCAAGAGCTAGATATAGAGAGAAGGGGAGAGAGACGCTGACCAAGAACTAGATATAGAGAGAGGAGGGAGGGAGAGAGGGGGGAGAGAGACTCTGAACAAGAGCTAGATATAGAGAGAGGGGGAGAGAGACTCTGAACAAGAGCTAGATATAGAGAGAGGAGGGAGGGAGAGAGAGACTGAACAAGAGCTAGATATAGAGAGAGGAGGGAGGGAGAGAGAGACTGAACAAGAGCTAGATATAGAGAGATGGGGGAGGGAGAGAGAGACTGAACAAGAGCTAGATATAGAGAGAGGAGGGAGGGAGAGAGAGACTGAACAAGAGCCAGATATAGAGAGAGGAGGGAGAGAGGGGGGAGAGAGACTCTGAACAAGAGCTAGATATAGAGAGAGGAGGGAGGGAGAGAGGGCGGGGGAGAGGGGGAGAGAGAGGGGGAGAGAGAAAAATAGGGAGGGAAAGGAGGGAGAAAGAGAGGGATATTGGGGGGGAGAGAGAGTCCTGAACAAGAGCTAGAGATAGAAAGAGGAGGGAGGGAGAGAGAGAAAATAGGGAGAAAGAGAGGGATAGGGGAAGGGAGAGAGAGTCCTGAAACCTATACCCACCCCGTCCAAACACAAAAAACCCTTTGGCTATACCAGTGAACAAACATGTGCAGACACACACCTGCATGTTGACAATCCAACACACGCACACACACACTAATAAGTGTTGTGAATACCTGGGTATAGTCTGAAGAAATTAAGGACTTTACACCACGTACAATACTCTCAACAGAGAGGGTCTCTCTCTCTCTCTCTCTCTCTCTCAAGATTATTCAAAGGGCTCTCAACAGGTTGCACTCCCATCAAAGGGCTCTCTTTCTCTCTCCCGCTTTCTCTGGCTCTCAAGATTATTACACATTCAAAAATTCGCATCCAGTATTTCAACTACTAGTTCATCACCAAATGACATGATTGTACTGCACAAACACTGCCACAGATCCATTGATTTGAAATCTTGACAATTCTATTTCAATAAATACAATACAAGTCCTCTTACCGTCATGTTTTGAGTTGTACCCGACACAAATCTATTGTCACACTATAAATATTTCACTATTGTACAGATTAATTCATTCCAAACGAACACATATGCCTTGGGCACTATGTATGTGTCAAGTGTGGATTTGATAAATATGTAAATTGTGTTGTCGTAGATATTGCCAATGATCAGGTGTGCGTGCATGTGTGTCATATCTTCTACTCAAGAACTCCTCAGTGTCTCTGTCAAGTCTGCCTTGTCAGGGCAGACTGTGTTACTTTGATCAACCTTATAGTTCAAAGTGAAACCTGCCTGGATGAGTATGTGTGCGTAACTCAGACAATGGGCGTGTTTGTGTGTGTGTGTGTGTGTGTGTGTGTGCGCTGGTCGCAGGTATTGTATAACTATGGCCTTAATTCAATGTTCCATAATGCAATGTGCCTTCATACAATCACAATGTTGCTCCTCCAGGCTCATCTTCTATAGAGGTTTTCATTCCAATTCACATCCTTCGACCTAAAGCGTTATGTTATGCACCTAGCAATATGGAAATGGAAATATGTCACTGTTGCCCAATGCCCATTTTCAATGATTTTAGCTTCAACTGCTGAATTTGTTAACAGATCAGTGTGAATGTATAGGGATAATACAAAATTATTCAAAGACTTCCATCTCAAAAGCTGCCAAGAGTCACGTCTGGCTGGTCGCTACTTACACGCACAAACACACTAAGACACTGTACATGAAAACACTTAAACCGGCTCATATATGCACATACTGACAAACGCATACACATACATGCAATTAATTCCCATTTCACTCCTTGATGCAATCATGCAACCCCCACTCCACTGTCAAGCCCAAGGTCTGTATTGGCCGTCAAGCTCTGGCGCGACGCAAAGAGAAGATCTGGTCTAACGACCAACCAGAGGGACTCGTGTCTGATGCAACTCTTGCACTGAGCAACAGCAAAACATCCACTCTGCTGAACAACAAGTTGGCTTTGTCTTATTATTTTGACATCAGGAGTGTCTCGCTCTCACGTCCAATGGCACGGAAGACGACCTGTGACACAGTGCAAAATTGAAGTCTGAACTTGAGATCGGCGCACGCAACTGTGGGGTTGAGAGTTCTCACCCAATTCTCCCATTGGCAATGCTTGTTTTATGTGGAAGTCAGTTTGGTGCGCAGATCTCAAGTTAGGTTTCGGCCAATGGAGAATAAAAGCCCATGAGAACACCTGTCAATCCTAGAATAACATAATGATGTCTGCTCCCTAATCTGAATATGACAATAGTTAGTGGATGGTGGTCTCTCTTCTCATTCTCTCTGTCCTCCCTTGATATCACCCTTTTACATTGTTCTCAGTATACTCGTCTCACCACCTCTCTCTTCCTTTCTGTTGATAACGTTGTCTCCCGCCATCAGTTGCCAGTGTTAATATATCCACTGCAGTTCCCCATAGTAGCGCCTCACATTGAGCTCTTTTTGAAATGTGCGACACCGCCACTCTTTCATTCTCTCATGTCTCCCAACCCCTCATTCGTTTGTCCCGAACTCCCTCTCCCGGTTCTTTCTCGCCATCTCTTTTTAACTTGAGTGTGCCTGGTCCCCACTTTACTCCCTCCCTCCTTTGTCTTATTCCAGTCCTCTATCTTTCTTCCCCTCTCCACCTCCACCCCTCTCCTCCCTCATTGCTATATGTGTCCATCTCCCCGTCCAGTGGATATATGCTGGCCCCATTGCTACTTCTTCCTGTAACATTCTTATGGGGGTAGGCAGAATGTGTGTGTGTTTGCGTGTGTCCATGCATGTGTGTGTATATAGGTTGCTTAAGGATTCATTTTGCTCTGCCATCCATGGATCAAAGTGACACATGGTCATCATCAGCACATTATGAACTATGGGCGCCTGCCACAACGGACACATTGTTCCCCATATCCTGATATGGACAATATAAAAGACCCCGCGAGCCGAAATATCACTCTTATCACTCCTGCGCACTCCTGGATTCAAGTAGTATCCGTTATCTTTCAAATTATTTAGGTGTCTGTTTGAGCCCGTCGGAAGTGCATTTGCACATTAGGGACCACTCCATTGGTTCCATTGCGCCAGGCATGATCATTCATGTGTAGCTCAAGGATTTTCCAAGGAAACAAATAGTATTTGAGGCAAGGTTCGTATCACTTCTGCTCTGTGCTGGAGTGAGGTGTGGAGGGAAGGAGTGCTCGGAGAAATGGGACAATCAGATGGCAGTTAGGGTTTCTTCCCTCCCATTATTCAACTGCTCTCTGTCCACACATGATCATTCACTTACTAGAGAACGATGCCTGGGTGCAACGTGAATAACATGAAGGCAGTTGTAGAGCAAGCTGGATCCTTCACAAATGAGGTTATTTGATAGTCTAAGTTTGGACATGGTCGCTACGTGGTCGCCAAGGGGGTGGCATTAAAGGGAGATCTGAGAGAATGGATAGGTGGGCATCAGTCATTTTAATCACCTGCTTCATTATTCAGTGAAGAGATGTCACCTGCTCCTACATACTGTAGTACCGCATCGGGGCATTGGAAGGCTGTCGAGTTGAAGTGCCAATTTGGCATGGGCTCCAAGGGGATCCATGGAGGGCCAGGTTCCCCAAAGCCTTAATATTATTTTGCTTATATGTTGATAAATGAGGCCCACTGTAAATACTGTAAACTAATACTGTAGGCTGTCCAAGAACAATTAATAAAGAACATTAACATATGCAATATACATGTAATAACATATGCCAATACACATAGAAAGTGGATATGCATGGAGGCATGTCACAATGGTGAAATGTCAACACAACTTGAGACACTGTCATTTTAGGAGACACGGCAGTGCTACTGTACCTAGCAAAATAGTGTAGAAGGGATTGCTAACAAACTCTAATCAATTAGCTGTCTAGCTTAGCGTCTTGACTAACTGTGAGGCGAAACAATGAACTTATTTACCATTAACTAGCCACCGCAAATCTCTTTGCTAGCAAGTGTGTCTCCAAAACGGCAAGGTGTCCCCAGCAATGATTCCTTTTTGACGCTCTATGACGTCTCCACTTTCCAAGCGTATTCAATAAGTTTTTTTCAGCATTTTCTAAACGTATTGTCATCAATAAGGCCGGCTTATCAGACGTTTGATTGTTAAGTATTAGTATTAGTCAGTAGACTATGACCTAAATGACCTAGTTAACAGAGCTCCCTTCTTTTCAAAGTGACAGAAGCGCCCTGAAACTGTTCCATGAGGACGTTCCCCGTAGTCAGAGACGCCGTGGTACTTCTTAATGTCACAGTGTGACGCATTACTGTCACCTGGCATGTCACTCCTGTCCATCATCCACGCTGCCTAAGTGGAGGGGGGGGGGGGGGGGGCACTCACATGTGTCACTAACACCCCCATATTACAGCAGGCTCCAAACATGCTAATGCAGGGGGTGTTCACTGGTGTATAGGACAGAGGGGAACACACACTCGTGCAACCACACAAACACAAGACACACAACACAGATCACACATAACATATGGAATTGTTTTAAGATGGTCATACCAAGGACCATTTAGCTATATGATTTAGATTTTAAAATATATATATATATATATATACAGTACCAGTCCAAAGTTTTGACACACCAACTCATTCAATGGTTTTTCTACATTGTAGAATAAAAGTGTCGACATCAAAACGATTAAATAACACACATGAAATCATGTAGTAACCAATTAATTGTAGATTTTAGATCCCCCAAAGTAGCCTCCCTTTGCCTTGTTGACAGCTTTGCACACTCTAGGCACTCTCAACCAGCTCCATGAGGAATCGTTTTCCAACAGTCTTGAAGGAATTCTTACATACGCTGAGCACTTGTTGGCTGCTTTTCCTTCAATCTGTGAACCAACTCATCCCAAACAATCTTAATTGAGTTGAGGTTGGGTGATTATGGAGGCCAGGTCACTCCATCACTCTCATTCTTGGTCAAATAGCCCTTACGCAGCCTGGAGGTGTGTTTAGGGTCATTGTTCTGGTGAACCAGCCATGCTGGTTGTGCCTTGAATTCTAAATAGATCACTGACAGGTCACTGACAGGGGGGGGGGGTGACACTGTGACCTCATCTAAAGTTAAAAGGGCCAACCAGGTAGGATATTACCCCACCCCCACCCAAAGCACAGCCCCCACACCACCAAAGGGACAGCAACAGACCACTAAGTCCGAGTATAGCCCACGGAGATCTCCCCCACTGCACAAGCCCGAGGGGGCGCAAAACTGGATAGGAAAGATCAGGCCAGTGACTCAACCACACACACACGTAGCAAACAGATCATGACACACTCATTCAATCCATCATTCCAGGGCACATGCATATTCAAAAGTTCAAGTACACACGCATAAATGTACAGTATATTTCTGCTGTTAGCGCTTTTATCGCCTCCAAATACTTGTATCAATACCGAAACAAGAGCCTGACTTCCCTAGATCCCTAGACACCCGGGACTCAATACAACAACAACTGTGTCTCTGAAAGGGATTGCGTTGGAGCGATGTTACGCTGGATATGTTGACGGAATAAGCGTCAATCAAACGGGAGCGAGACGCTTGTGTGTTCCCAGCTTATTCTGTTGTGTTGTTCCCTCAGGAGCTTATCTCCAATCATCAGTGCCAGGCAACCACTGTACACTCCCGAGGGAGGTCCAAATGCCTGGGGAATCAGGCTTCATTTAGCCCTCAAGAGCCTCTCTCGCCGTCTCGCTCTTCCTCTCTTTGGCCGACTAAAACTCTTTCCTGCTGTCCTTTCTCCTCTCTCTGGTTCTTCCCCTCGTTCTTCCCATTTGCTGTGTGTGACTCCCTCTTGCTCAAATTAGTCCTCTATGTTTTTCTGCCACCTCTCTAACTCTCTCATCGTTCCTTCATACAAACACTCTCCCTCTTTGTTTCTACCCCTCTTTACTCACACCTTCTTCTCCTCTATGTATTGAGGATATCTCGTTTCCATCTCTCTCATCCTCTCCTCCCCTCACACCCACATGCCGTCCCTCCCTTCTTCCTCTCTCTCTGTCTCCCTCTCTCAATCGCTCCCTTTATAGTGCGGCCCCAAACAGACACAGAGAGAGATAGTCACGGATAACGACGGGGGGGGATAAAGAGTGCTGTAACACAGGAGTCGCCTGTAGCTCAGCCCCTAGCTTCACAAAGGCCTCCCCAGAGAGGAGAGACGATGAGGGGGCCGCCAGTGATCCGCGTGCTGGCTCCGCTTACTGGAGTGGATTAGAGTCAGTCAACTGAAGGGAGGGAGATGAGGGAGGAATGGAATGGGCGAGAAAGAGAGAGAGGAGAGGAGAGGGGGAAAGGGAAAGAGGGTGCGAGAGCTAGAGTTGGGAGGATGGTAGAGAGAGAAAGAAGAGGGGGCAATGGGTAAGAGAGAGAGAAAGAGGGCGAGTGAGAAAAAGAGTGAAAGGGAGAGAGAGATTGAGGCTTTTGACTTCTTGAAAGCACTCTTTGGCAACAAAAAGCATTGTTAAATGAAGGAGGGCGAGCAAGAAAAAGATTGAGAGAGAGAGAGAGATTGAGACTTTTGACTTTTTGACAGCACTCTTTGGCATCAAAAAGCATTGTTAAATGAAGGGCATTCATAGACGAGTGGAAGAGAGAGAAACTGCAAGAGGAAGAGTAGATATCTAGGGGTAAAAAAATATATTCATTCATTCGTAGTATCAAAACACACTGGCACACCTAATGGATACACAAAATGTGTAGGTGTGTGCATGCTTGTGTGTGATGTATTTGAAACTCCTAAGTGATTAGATTATTGCTAGACAAGTGACAGAGAGAGAAAGAGAGAGAGAGAGAGAAACAGAGGGGGAGAGAGAGAGGGGGGGAGAGAGAGAGAGAGAGAGAGAGAGAGAGAGAGAGAGAGAGAGAGAGAGAGAGAGAGAGAGAGAGAGAGGAGCAGTTTCAGTTCTCACCATGTGATGGCTTTATTTCTTGACAGGCTTGGCAATGAGCAGTCATTTGGAGACTGAGGAAGATGCTCTGCGTTCTAATTGGAAGAGGGAGAGGTAGAGTAGGTATGTGCGTGTGTGCGTGCGTGCGTGCGTGTGTATGTATAATACAGATAAATCATTGACATCTCGGAGTGAACAAAGGAGATGGGCCAAATGATTGAGTGAGATATGGTGGGATGAACAATGTAGATGGAGGTGGTAGAGTAGTGTTGTATGAGAATAAGTTCTATGTGAGTTTAAATGGCTATTTGGCTGCAGACGGGTGAACGCCAAGGTCATAGTGGCTATGTTTGTGCCCCCTATTCCATCCACTCTCAAAGCCCATATCAGAACTGCCAGAGAAAAACCCCATTCTACAGTGTCACAATGAACAAGTGCATACACACACACACACCACACACACACACATACACACACACACATGCACTTTGTTTGTCTATGCAACTTTTAAAGGAAATGTGCTCTGCGATCTCGGAGACCACATTCACTGTAAACGCATATGTTGGCTCAATCGGAAGTGACCTTTAAATGGCGAAGAGCCACCAACACACACACGCACACACACTATCTCCGGCCCCCAAAAAACACCAGGCAACCAGTAACGGTGCGTGGGTAAAATCACCGGGGAAGCCAGATTTTTTTTTACATAATACAACCTATGTGTTGTGATAATTGAATTGTCTTGCTCTATAACCTGTTAGTTCATATGCCTTGACTCTGTATTCTATAGGCCTAAGACAATAAGAAGACACAGTGGCAGAATACATTCAGAGCAACATCTGTCCGGTGAAGTCCACAAAGCATGTTGCATGTAACCAACAGTTACATGACCTACAGCAGGGTCAAGCAAGGTAATGCTGCCGACATTTTCAGACCACTAAACAACTCTTGATTTGGAACCACAGAGAGTGATGGCAAGGCACAAAGAAAACAGGAGCTGCCTCCACTATTCCAACATCATTTTCAACTTCAACATTTCAACAAATCACTTATGTTGAGTCTAATTTAGTGACAACTAAAAGATACCAAAAACCATTTAGTCCCAATCAACCAAAGCTAAATATGATGTGGCTGCCCATGTTTCTGATTTCTGTGTGTGTGTGTGTGTGTGTGTGTGTGTGTGTGTGTGTGTGTGTGTGTGTGTGTGTGTGTGTGTGTGTGTGTGTGTGTCCGTGCAAGTAGAAAAACATGTTGACTCCCCCTACTTTTCGAGGAACGCCAATGCCATCCTCCTCTCTTCATGTTGACGAAACGGTACACTCTTTTATTTCTTGTTGTATTTGGCTACCTGCCTAAAAGGCTTGCTCGCTAGGCTAACTTCCTTTCAGGGGGTAACGTTAGATAGTTAACATTAACTTTCTACATCTAGCTACTGTACATATTGAACTTCCATCCTCTCAGGCCAGGGGCACAATGTATGAATTAATGGTTGGATCACCATTATAATCATTGTCCTGTATGGAGAATTAAGTAAAACCACAAGTCCAAATCCCAATGTCCATCCATGGCTAATTTAGCTAGCTGGCTAGCTAGCCACTGGAGGACAACGACACAACGAGATGCAACAATTCAAGTTGTTTTCTGCTCTCAATGCAATTTGACAGGAGTGACACCAAATCCAAACTGGCTTCCCTTGAAAAAATGTTTAGGGTGCGCCAGGACCATTCACAGTTTAGCTCACTCAGTTTAGCTCAATGCTGATTGGCTATTATTTTATACTTTTTTTATCAAGGAAGGCCAAATGCTCGCTGGCTTCTCTTGCATTCAATGCTACAGACGGCAACAATGGCATCTTCTTTTGGACCAGACAGCATCAGATAGAGGGCCTACACATACAGAGACAGAGGGGGCGCTGTTTCGCTCGCTCTGAAACTTTCTCCAGTGAAATACATTCAGCCTCTTGAAGGAAAATTATGATTTTATATGTAAATTTTTTTGGCAAGGCCAGGGCAACTCTAAAGTCCACTCCTCACCACATATCTCTCTCCCTCCTTTACTCACTCACTCCATCCCTCTTTTCTTTTTTGAATTCACCAATTTAATTACCTCAAGTGCTGTCAGAGGCGGCCTTGAAAAATGGCTCCTATAAAACACAACAGCTTCAATCATGAGCGCCACGATTCTCCCGCCGCTGCCACCGATCTCACCCAATCCCTGCCTCTAATGAATTCATGTTGAAATGTGCAGGGGCTCACTAGTCATGAGACAAGCCGGCGCGAGATGTGATTTCAGATGGTTTCCCATTCTTTATGTCCGCCTTTTGGAGATGGACCTGGATGAGATGGTGAAACGTGTTTTAATCCCATTAGTGTAGAGGGGTGAAGGAAACGCCTGTTGGGTCCTGGGATAGGTGTGTTGGGGCTGTCCCCTGTGATTTCACTGGCACTTATAGGGGAGAGAAATGTTAAGTTACTTGTGTAACCCTGGTTTCATGTCACATGCCTCTACCCCGTCGACACTTCCTGTAAATATGAAAGAAGTGGATAGATATAAGCAATGCTAGTAGCTCCACTTTGGCCGCTGAAATGCTAGGCAAAAACAGTTGCCCTACAACTTAATCCAATGCAAAGACAATGGGGAAAAAAGGTGTGTTCCATTGAATTGAGCCTGTAAGCTGTAGCATGTACATCTATGTGTAAAGCATCAAGAAGATAAACATGTCCTCCTTCTCTAAGACAGCCGTGACAAGCGTCTCATACCTTCACCTCATTTCCCAAAGGTGAGGCGCAGTGATGCTGTGATGTTGATTTAACAAACACTGATGTGTTTTACTTCTGTACTTTACCTCTGCAACATCAGCGGAGGAACGTGCCAGGATCCAGCATGGAGGATGTGAAGACATTCTACGCAGCTTCGCTAACACGTTGACGTTTTTCCCTCCAAGACCTCCCACTTTGGTTACAAAGAGGACTCGTTTTAGTTTAGCTTGAGCTCTGTTTGACAACGGCTCACGTTTCAGTCTCTTAACTTCCAGTTTCTTGTCAATGGGTGTTATCTTTTGTTCACTGTACGGTCCGTGTTGCTCTTCTCTTTTGATTCGTTTTTCTACAACAGGGAAGATTTTTTATTTTACCTTTATTTAACTAGGCAATTCAGTTAAGAACAAAATTCTTATTTTCAATGACAGCCTAGGAACAGTGGGTTAACTGCCTGTTCAGGGGCAGAATGACAGATTTGTACCTTGTCAGCTCGGGGGTTTGAACTTGCAACCTTCCGGTTACTAGTCCAACGCTCTAACCACTAGGCTACCCTGCCGCCCCAGATATAGTACGTTACTTAGACACTTCATCTGTAGAATCAATGACTTGGTATAGTATGAAAATAATGGTTTGAGTCTTACACCAAATATCTGGGCCCAAGCTGAACTAACTCTGAACCAACTAACAAAAAAACACGCAAGTAAAGGAACATTTTTTTTATTTGACAAACGCCATTACTGCCAAACAGGACTGTAATCTTTTTCTCCTCCTCAACTTGAGATCCCACAATTACCAAAGTCAAATCTGACGATGGGGGAAAATGAATGAATAAATAAATAAACACCTCTTTATATGGAGGTAAGAATAGCACTCGTTATCACAGGTGAATTAGCACTTTCCTTTTCGTGTCAAAAAATATTAATAATTGTATCCCTTAGCAGCTTCTCCCATGAGATGTAAAAAGAAAATGGAGGAAGTAATAATGTACGCCGACCACCAGCGGTGCTAATTGATGCTTTCAGAGCCTTGCGTCAATGTTGCTGTCGTACTATGAGGGTGTCTAAAAGGCTCTCGACGAAGTACTGAAGTTAGACCAGTTTTAAAAAAAACATGTTTTCCACAGTACCCTTAGGAATGGAGTGGTACGCTACTCACCTCCACAGAATGAAAGCGTGAATATCCCGTTTGTATTTCAACCACCGTACGAGAGACCATCAATGACAAAGAGAAGGGAGCAGTGGTATAACACTGCGTGAGGCGGGAAAGAAACTTCTCGGAGTACCTAAACAATTTCATTTTGGAAGTGTCAAGACATTCGCCACCACAGTGAAGAGACACCAAAAGAAAGACAGAAAAAAAAGAAACACACACCAGACAGACAGTAATAAAAATTCATCGAATTTGCTCTCCCGACTAAAATGGATGACGGCAGCGAGGTCACATTGCCTCCGAGACGATGGGGTCAGAGGGCGCAAACACTTCTGAGAAAAGACAGCATATTTTCATGCATCATGTAGCAGCTAAAGATTTTCAGGCTGAGGGGAGAGTGGCGAGGGGTGGGGGCGGCAAGCAAGGGGGGCATGTTTCTGGTAGGGGTGTGTGTGTAGTCTTTCTGTGTTCGTGTAGCTGTGTGTGTGTGTGTGTATTCTCCTTGTGTTTATTCCGTCTGGGTTGTCACTCTTCCCACCATAACTGTGTCATGCACAGGCCTTTTCAGCTTTCGCCCTCTGTGTGTGTGTGTGTGTGTGTGTGTACATTGATTTACATCCTGGGTTGGTTGTACAGTGACAAACTTGCACAGAGAGTTGTATCTGTATGTGTGTGTGTGTTATGTGTGTGTGTGTTTGTGTGTGTGTGTGTGTTGGGGCTAGGGTAAGGGACAACGCGCTGTAAGGGTGACACCTCTCGTGCCATGCATGTAAAACCATCTTCACTTTGACGTCCCTTGTTCATCGCTCGAAAGCCTGCCACAGGGGCAACAAAACCTGTTCGATACGAGGGACGACAGCACTCATTCGATGGGAGCCTGAGAGCCTGCGAAAACCAGCTTAACATGATTGTTCCAACGCGAGTGACTACGACTTGACACAAGCCCGAAAGCATTTATTTTAAGATTTTTGCCCCCCACCCGCCACTGTTTGTCATGAAGGGGGAATTATGTATTATGACATCACAATAGCCGGATGAAATATAAGCTGAGATGGGGGAGCTGATTGTGGATAGGGCTGCGAGGGTTTTCATTAAAAACAGCAAATCGCTCATAAAAAAGATTAGGACTGGACAGTAGCAACTCTGATAGCATAAGGCTTCTGTAGCAGGCTAATCATAACCAGGACTAAAATGTTTTCTCTTGAAGAAAATATAATTGTCTGTTTGTTCATAGTGTGGTAGTGCTATAGGTGTGCAAATGTTACACATGGCCCACATTTCGAGTGAAAACATTTCACAAATTGTGTGTCAAACGATTCACATTTATCTGTGAAAGCTATACCATCGTTTTTAGCTGATTGGTCTGTGAATAGGATATGTACACATTTTAATATCAAAATCGGCCTTCCCTAGGAAATACATCAAGATACCTATGTACTTTATCAGGGATCTTGTTGTTTAAACTGTATCCAACTAGCGTTAAAACATAACGTTTCCTACATAACATCCACATGCATCTATTGTACCAATAACAGCTTCTTATCCTTCCGGATGCATTTTACACCCGAGAGGTTCTGCAAACCCTCCATTGCTGGTTTGAGTCTACTGCACTTGAGTGAGAGGATGTGACACGTTAGCTTGAGGTTCTGCCTCTAGGCCTCAGACATGCTGGGCATCATGGCCTATCAAAGAGGCTCTACTGCCGTGCAGTTCCCCCACATTAACTTAATGTGGCATGCCTTACCGGTTTACGCATCCAAATCCATTACCTGACAAGAACAAACAACGTGTGAAAAGTTGGCGAAGGAGGTACGAAATGGCAATGAACTTAGATGATTTTTAACATGACAATAACTTCCTTGTTTCATAATTCACCCGGGGGGGCAAACCTGGTTAAGCCAACATCATATTGACATCATTTCAACCTTGCCATTTACCTAATATCGGCTTGTAATGCAAAAACGCAAGCTTCATTAACCACAAACCCAGGAAGGGACTTCTTGTTGGTAAATAAAAAGCGTACAAACGACTGCGTACTTGCGTCCTCCTACAGTATTTAACCCTACATTGAACCCCTGCAGCACAGTGCAGATAATAGAACATTTGGTACGTGGTATACAGGAAAAAGAAATGGTAATCAGCAAATAGTAAACGTTGATTGTTCCAAAAAAAAAAAAAAAAAGAAGGTGTTTCTATGCCATTTCTCATTTGCGCGGCAGGGTGCCCTTGAAGGAGTAGACAACAGATGGGTTCGGCGCTGTAGACATGAAAGGCTCTTTGGCTCATTCCATCAAAGGCGTCTACTTCGTTTCCTAGCTTCCTCTGTTTGCTGTGACGACTAGCACTTCACTTTAGCAGTGCATTTCAGGAAATGTTCCCGACAAAAAGGGAAGGTGGCTCACGCTGCACAACACGAACAGCGGAGTCGTTCTTGTCAGAACAGCGGAGTCGTTCTTGTCAGAACAGCATTGTTTTGTTCACATAGTGAAATGGACCGTTTAGCACAGGGTTGCTGGTTCAGGTACTAAGATAAACAAAATACTATGTATTTATGAGCATCGCAACTCTTGTATATTCAGCGGCATCTGACAAAAGACAGCAGACATGCACAAAGTGCAACGTCTTGTGTTAAACAACACAGCTAGCGGATTGCACATGTACATATGTGAAGGACGCCGCTCTGGTGCTTGCTCAGCGAGCACCACTTCCTCCTAATTCGGCTAACGCGCAGGATCCTCTGCCTTGCTAGCACATGTGACCGCCCCTCCTGAAGCGTCTTAGCGGTAAGCGCCAATCGAAACGCTAGCTAGTTGGTGGCGCAAGTGGGGACACTTCAGGCTGAGGAGGAAGTTACACACATCCCCATGTGTTCCCACACACAGGAGAGAGAATAAATGTGGAGACTTGCATGAATTGATTGTTGTAGTACCGCATGAATCCTTATTGCAGTACACAATCTGTGTCACGCTCAGCAAAAAGGAGAACATCAACGCAGAGGGTCGTAGCCACTGCCATTTGTTCAGTTGCGTCGAGGTCTTTGAAACCCGGCTAAACCCGGCTAATCTACCTTTCACGAGATGAGAGAACAGAAGGAGCACACGCTCGCCACCCCTCCTCTCCACGCCCATTGATTTATTAACCAACCCCACACCATTGTTTACTGTTAATTGCTATTAAATTATACTGCTGTTCCGTGCAAGATGACATTTCAGCGGGAGTGGCTGTACAGCGAGTCATCGGGTTTTTAGCCCCGTATGAATTCAAATAGCACAGGCTTGGGGTGAATTAGAGTGCAAATACATCTAATATGCAAATGGTGGAGGGATGGAAAGAGATGGAGAGAAAAAAAAAGAAAGAGATTAAGGAGAGAAAAAGAGCGGCGGTGTGAGATTGATAGAGAATAAAGTGAGAAAGAAAGAAAGAAAGAGAGAGACAGAAAATAGAAAAGAAAGAAAGAGACAGTAGCCGTCATACGGTCACAGGTATGTCAGTCGCGGGGAAAAAAGCAAGAAAATAATGGTCCTGTAGAAGACAATAGCTTCAGACAGGCACACAAAAGGTTCATTAGAGGGTTAACATTATCAGTGAGAAGGAGATAGAGAGGAAATATCAAAGCGACATGTCCGGACTCAGCTGCCCGCCGCCAAAACCTGCCAATCATCGTGACGACTGTTGATTTCTGTTTGTAATCTGATGCTCATTAAGATGGTGGTGGCGGGTGGCATTGATAGGGCGACGGAGGCCGGTCACAGAGGTGGACAGCAGGCAGAGAGAGAGAGAGTGAGGGGAGGGAGGGAGAGAGTGAGGGGAGGGAGGGAGGGAGGGAGGGAGGGAGGGAGGGAGGGAGGGAGGGAGGGAGGGAGGGAGGGAGGGAGGGAGGGAGGGAGGGAGGGAGGGAGGGAGGGAGGGAGGGAGGGAGGGAGGGAGGCATAGTACAGCTACAGATGTAGGATCTTAAGTTGAGCCAGTTTGCTACAGTAGGAAAATCATCCTGCAGTAATCAAATTAAGATCCTACATCTGTAAGGGGAGCTGGGAGAGTGGAGGAGTTGTGACTGTTGATGTGCATCTTCCAAGTGGATGATGCGCAATGGTGGTGGAGGTAAATTGATGCCCCATACACACACACACAGTAGAAGGACTACTGCACTTCACATCAATAAGCAAACCACAGGCCTCAAACAGGAGATATTAGTTTGAATGAATGAAAAACAGTAAGCATCGTGACCGACTGCTAGAGCTTCTCTCCACTGAGCTACAGTGAGCCGCATTATGCTACCAAGTACTAGTGTTTTGCCAAGTACTAGTGTGGCATGTGGAATAATCACACCGCAAACAACCCCCCACAACCGTGTCATGCACAATTAGCGCTGAACGTCAACCCGTGCTAAGAGGCCCCCTGTTACACACTGGCCAAGTTATCGATTGGGCTTGATCAATCAAGTTGCCGGTGAGTGCGCTATAAGTGCCCGCGTCATGACTTGTACACTAGCATCAGGGGAGCTGTCGCACAGCACTTACAATCAATTACCGAAAATAAGCCCCTTAACCCTCCTCGACGGGTTCCTAGATAGTATTCATTACACCCAGAGTACGATGGTCAAGGCGAGGGTAGGGGTGGTTGGGGAGGCTTGGGACCCCTAGCAGCTGTATTCAGAGTGACATCACTAGAGGAGAAAGGGGGCGGCGGGGACACATCTGGACAGGCACCTGCCAGGCAACCTAAGCAGCTGGGGTCCTAAAAAAAAACACAACTAATCCTAAGCAGGGATACTCTAGATAATGACGAGATGGTCTCGTCTCTGTCCTAACAATGGTAGTCAGTTTCGCAAAGGCGAGGGCAGATAGGCAGAGAGGGCAGATACCCATGTGAACAACATACACAACTCTGATATAAAATGCAACTGCTAACATACCTATGGAACAGGTCCTCAACAAGCAAAATAACACCCCAAAACCATTAAATGAACTGAGTGTAATGAAAGACATAAATAAAGAGAGCTTGTTGGCTCTCTTAGGTCGGTTGCATTAGGGCCGTAAAACATTACGTTTTGTGTTAAATATTTCATTTGAAAGGTGATGGTGGTGGGCACAGTAAAGCTATAATTTCCCTGTGCATTGAGACATTTATTGCATACTGCCAGTACAAACAGGCCTGTCTCCTCTCTGACCTCTGACTGGCCCTAAGAGTGACACTGAGTTTTTCAAACAGAAAGCTGATACTCATGTTTCTGAACATTAAATATGAATTGATTTTATTGCTACAGTACATACGAATGTAAATCAGGCAGCTAAAGAAAAGGGTTAAAATAATACTAGCCCTTTCAGACCTCAGTCAGTGTTTTCATTCTCAACATTTATTTCATACAATGCATAATATCAGAGCACGACTCTATGTAACGAAACAATAGAATATCCATTACGGATGTAGTGTCAGGGTCGCCATAAGGAGGAGACCAAGGCGCAGCGTGATAAGCGTACATTCTATTTTATTAAACGAATGCAACACTGAACAAAACTATACAAAATAACAAAACGAGCCGTGAAGCAATAATACTAGTGCGAAACAGGCAACTAAACATAGAATAATAACCCACAAAACCAAAATGGAAAATGGCAACCTAAATAGGATCCCCAATCAGAGACAACGATAAACAGCTGCCTCTGATTGGGAACCAAATTCAGGCCACAATAGACCTACATAAACCTACACAATACCAAAACCCCATAGATATACAAAAAACCCTAGACAAAGCAAAACACATACGACTCTCGTCACACCCTGACCTAACCAAAAATAATTTAAAAAACCTAAGATAACTAAGGTCAGGGCGTGACATGTAAGGTCTTAATTTGAGCAATTTTGCTAGAGTACAGCAGGGAAAAAATCCTGCAGCAACAGGAAATTATTATGTGGATTATAATGGATTGCTACATTTTCACAAGGGAAAATCAAGTCTGAAATTCCAAAGTGGAAATTAAAAAATTAAGAAGCATTTCTAAACCTCAAATACACAACACGTTTTAAATTTCCTGAATTGCAGGAAAGTTCGCCTGATCCGACATCTGTAGCTACAATTTCCAAACACCAAACATACCAAGTGTTTGCAGGCTCATAAGTGAGTTATAAGCTAATCTTGCTTCCTAATAATGAAAAATAAGCAGATCGTACAACACAACCAAAAGGAAGCAAGACTCTTACTCTTCTAGCTCTTCCTACAGCCCATGTCTATTAATTATTGTTTCCAGAGTGACAGGAAGTAGGATGAAGGTTGCCGATATACACTGTTCTAAGGTCAGCGCAATGTCCTTAAGTTTAGCATTTGGGAAGGGTAAGCTGGTCCCAGATCTGTGCATGTGGGCAACTTCTACTAACAGCATGGCACAGCTAGAACAATGGTGTTAGCAAACTGCACTACCATGTCACGTTAGCATGTTAGTAAGTTATCATAATAGCACTTTGAGCAGGGGAAGCAAAAAGGAGTCAGTACTTCTGGGTTTGAAGGTGACACTGCTAAGTAGATAACGTGACTAGGCTCTGTATCCAGGCCAGTGGTGAAGGGGTTGGGTTAAATGCGGAAGACACATTTCAGTTGAATGCATTCAGTTTTGCAACTGACTAGGTATCCCCTTTCCCACACATTCTCTCTCTGATACACACATACACACAGCACTGGTCCACCCCTAGAGAGCTGCCTACAAGGTCGCACCCCTCCCCGGATATGCCCGTGTCACAGAAAAAAAAAAAGATTATAATTTCAGCCATGTTCACTCTCACCTGTACACTGGTAATAAATCTTGTTTGGTGACAAAAATGTCCAATTAAAATAGGAATTGACAGAAAAATAAGGTTGTGAAAAAAATTCTGGAATGCCACCTCAAGGACAAAGTGGCTGGTAATGAAGAGAATAAATGAGTGTGGGATATAATAATCTTTCTAGAGCAATCGTAAAAAAAAGGTTGTTTCCATAGGGGCAGATATAAACTGTTGGTAGTTCAGTTGTAAGACTAATATGTGTTTTCCTACAGCTAACTTCTATCACTGAATAACTGTGTTCCTTTGTTAATGTTATTGAACAACTCTGTTACTTTGTTACCTCATGTAATAACAATGTAATAACAATTGTTACAATGATTGACACTTCGGCACACCATACAGAATCGTCCGGCCTGTTCATTCATAATGATACTGTAACGTATTTGACGATTATGAACCAACCCTCTGGTTGTCACCGTGGAGATACTCCCCGTGTAACGAATGGAGTCGTCACGACAACACAACGGAACCCCCCCCCCCCCCCCCCCCCCCCCATTTACGAATCCCTCCATCAACTCCCAAAGGGAAGGAACTTCGATTACTCCCACAATTAGCTGTGTCATCCCTGGATTAAGTGGTCAGGTTTGAGTTTTGAAGCCAATTAGCCTATTCTTTCTCGCTGATTTGTTGATTAATTATGGATATTTAGGTGGGAAAAGAGACGTTAATTCTGAATCAAAATTGAATTATGTGGTGTAATTAGCCACAAAGTTACATATTTTTCCTCTCCATCTCACGTGATATGTTCATAGTCAAGCCGATTCTGACGCTGTGACACAATTGAAAAAACAAAATAGATCAGACTATGCATTTACGACCTTGGTTTATGTGAAAAGGCATTGGAAGCATTAACTAGCTGTTAATAGCCTTTGGAGCAATGTTTACTCCATTGTCAGCAAGTTGCCATAAGTGCTCAGTGTTGCTATCCAGTGCTCAAATCCAGAATCAATGGGCTCTTAGAAGCTTGTTATATTGATGCATCATTTTAAGGCCTTCTTCCTCATCAATGCTTTATGGCTTGGTGGCTATTGGCATTTATTGTTGACACATTGGCTCCTTAAATGTTATTTACGGCGCCTGCCACTCTGTGGTTCAAGCAAACGCCCTTGACTCAGACGATGAAGCAGATATTTGACTTTGCTACGTATGAGCGGAGGAGCGCGGCAAAGGTCCAGCTAGAGCTGCGGGAGCATCTTGAACATTCAGCTTCTTGAACTTTTACGGTCCAGACCTAGACAGCAGGCGACTATGGCCCAGATCTGGCGCCGAAAAGTGTCATATGGCCCAGAACATGTCTGATTGTCTGCAACAGCGCCCCTACAACCTCAGGCGGCTGAAGAAATTTGGCATGGGCCCTAAAACCCTCATAAACTTCTACAGATGCACCATTGAGAACATCCTGTCGCCACTGAGAGCATTCTGGATGCATCACCTCTTGGTATGGCAACTGCACCGCCCTCAACCGCATGGCTCTCCAGAGGGTGGCGCGGGCAGCCTGACTCATCACCGGTGGCACACTGTCTACACCTTCTGGACATGTACAACACTCTGTGTCAAAGGAAGGCCAAGAAGATCATTGAGCACCTCAGTCACCCAAGCCACGGACTGTTCATTTGGCTACCGTCCGACAGACAGAGTCCGTACAGGTGCATCAGAGCAAATAGACTAAAAAAACAGCTTCTTTTAGCGGGCCATCAGACTGTTGAACAGCCACCACTAGCCATCTACCAGGTGATGCACACTCACAAAACACACACACTATTACAAGCTATTAGATACACACCTCATACTCACAAACACACACACACACACACTATACACACACACACACACACACACACACACACACACACACACACACACACACACACACACACACACACACACACACACACACACACACACACACACACACACACACACACACACACAGCAAATGCTGCTGTCCCATGTTAAAGAGACATTAAACCACTGGATACTTTCCGTTTCACACGGTGTATTTAAATACTGTATTCTTCACACAGCTCCTCCTAATGTTTCTACTACTGTACATTACATCTGTAGTTACACTGTTTATACACACCACACACTTATTTACAGTGCCATCAGAAATATTCACACCCTGTGACTTTGTGTTGAGTGACAGCCTGAATACAAAATGATTGCGTTGAGATTTTCTGCCACTGATCTACACATAATACCCCATAATGTCAAATAGAACTGTTTACAAATTAATAAAAAATGAAAAGCTGAAATATCTTGAGTCAGAAAGTGTTTAACCCCTTTGTTATGGCAAGCCTAAATAAGTTCAGGGGTAAATGTTTGCTTGGCAAGTCACATAAGTTGCATGGACTCACTCTGTGTGCAATATGTGTTAAACCTGATTTTTAAACAACTACCTCATCTCTGTACCCCACACATTCAGTTATCTATAAGGTCCCTCAGCCGAGTAGTGAATTTCAAGCACAGATTCAAACACAAAGACCAGCGAGGTTTTCCAATGTCTGAATACCGAAAACGTATTTAAATCAAGACATATGTGATTTATTTTTTATTTGTTAATTTTTGTTTACATTTCTACTTCCACTTTGACATGACCAAGTATTTTGTTGTAGCTTGTTGACCAAAACACAACAAAATGTGGAAAAAGGGTCATGAATACATTCTGAGGGCACTGTATGCACTGAATGTACAAAACATTAGGAACACCTGCTCTTTCTATGACATAGCCTGAGCAGGTGAACGCAAGGGGAAATCTATGATCCCTTATTGATGTCACCTGTGAAATTCACTGAATCAGTGTAGATGAAGGGGAGAAGACAGGTTTTTTAAGGATTGTTAAGCATTGAGACAATTGAGACACGGATTGTATATGTGTGCCATTCAGAGGCTGGATGGGCCCAGACCAAATACTCAAGTGCCTTTGAGAACGGGGTAGGAGTGTGTTTGAGTGTGTCACCAGTTTGAGTGTGTCAAGAACTTCAAAATGTTTCGTCCACTCATGGATTCCTGACATAGCTCACTCTATTATATCTACGGCAATACATATCATCCTCAACACATTTTGTGTAAATTCATCCGGTGTACATACGTTTGCATAGATTGTATTTGGATTACTAGTACAGCGCTACTAGTTGGGTTGTTAATTGAATTCGTTCCCACATTGATTTTCTCTGTTTGTGTACTTTTTTTCAACGTTTTACTGCGTTTTTAGGACCCAGTGACATTAGCATTTTGCGGCGCCCGTTTTAGCATCTGCTAAACTGTGTACGTGACCGATAGACTCTGATTTGATTTGACTTTGTGGGTAATACCAACCCTGTCACACTGATATGCTCACTGAGGTCAAGTTGTAAATGGTGACCTTGTAGATGTGGGCTGAACATAAGCCATACAAATGTAGTCGCCTGTATGCTATGATACAGTTCTATTGGACAAAATACTAAACAAGTAACGGAATAATCATAACTACATAATTACACATTGACTGTACTGGGGGTTCCAACATTTTTGGTGTAGCTCACAGGTTAGACCACTCCCTCCTGAGGGTGGTATAGTTATTCAAAAATACTATTAGCACAAGACTCACATCTCTTGAACATGAGGCCGTGCATCTGACAACATGAGATTACCAGGTCTATATCCCTGTCATAAGCAAACCGGTTACAAGGCTGAAATGACACAACTCTTCACCCTATTCTCATTCTTATGCCACCCATCATGGATACGTTTACACTACCTCATCATTACTAAGACGGTATTTGTCCAATATATACACAGATATTGTTATCCATGGCTTGAATGTGACTAAATATATCCATTTGTGTAACAGTGGGAGGTTTTGCTCTTTGGTTCTCCATCTTGTAGGTGAGGTGCCAGAGAACCAGGAGAGCATCTACTGAATACCCCTTTTCATCCTGCATGGAGACAGGGTGGGCTGGACGGCGTAAATATTTAGCTCTATCGAAGTTGGCCAAGGTTCCTAACCTTTAGAGGGATAGATTGATGCGTGCCTGGGAGCAGGCTTTGCCAAAGACAATTCGGGAAACTTCCTAAAGGCTGCCCACTGGAGAATGTGTTTTAAAGGTAAACCAAGTAGGAGTTGGAGAAGCAGCTGCCAAAACAGTTTCAATATTAGGATAGAGTTGTCCTAATATTGGCCCTGTAAACCAAGCCTCTGGTATCATAAGGAAGAAGAATTTCTCCTTCCTTGGAGATATCTAATTTTTGTGATTTCTTGCCTGATAGGAGCGTTTATGGTATTTTTGCCACAGTTTCCCTCCATTTTAAATGCATTTCACTGCCCATTTCTCACATTTCAATCTCAAAAGAGACCGTGACACGATGAAGTAGATAGTCAGACTTATCATAATTACCATAAAAAATATCTAAGGCTTTGAATTTGAATTAAACACACATAGCTTTAAGATTAGCCTCAAAATGGAAGTGTGACACATTCAATCATGACCACAGGTCAATCTGATTGGCAACTGTATGAGAATCAACTGAAGGGGGTGGTAAAATTCACTTCTAATGCTCCAGGAAACAGAAGATCACAAGACTTGATCGCTTCCAAAGTCATTTACCTTCTTTAAAAAAATAAAAGAACAAGAAATAACACCGTATTCTCATAGACAAAACAAATACTTTCATGCTCAAAATATATCATTTTTAACCAGAGGTCCATGTAAGATCTAATGTCATTTATTTTTTATTTTTTATCATACCTTATGAACTGTGTGATGTGGTATTCTGTAGAGTAATATACAGAAGCTCCTTCTATTGCCATACATGACAACCAGAATAGGTCTTGAGCCAGAGAGAAACGAACCCTTCACTGCACACCAGCTCTAGATGTATGAAGCCTGCATGATGTATGAAGTCTCAGGAAAATACACCCTTGTCATAATGAACATGCACAGTTAAACAGATTAACACAGAACCATTTGGTCTCATTCCCTTTTCCGATTCTCTAATTGCACCGAGTCCTCAAATAAAAGGACTAAGAAAGGAATACAAAAACACCATACACAGTCTGAATGGCCATAACCAAGCTCCAATGAACTGGACCAAGAGCCACTGTATATGTCGTCATAGTAGCTTATTATAGTCAAATTAACTTGACTCCTCACAAAATGCCATTGTGGGCGATAAAAATGATTGTCAAACACACAAATGACTGGATCACGGAAGGATTGTTTCCATCTCTGAATGCCATTACTACAGCGTCTTTAGAGAGCGACCATTTTGCTCCTATTGTCTTGCTCTCCATTCAAACAGCATTGCCGTCATAGGGCCTTGAATAAGCCTATTCCTCTTATTCCTTTTAGCCATCCATTTAGCCATTATTTCTCTCTTATTGTAGGCCAACACTGGAATGGAATGTATATTACCCATTTAGAAACGGATTTGGCATAGGGAAAAACTCCCTTTCAGTTTGACAGAAGTCTTGATTATCTTGAGTGGTTGGACATACAGTATCTGCCTGCATAACTTATTGCCTGACTATCGAAGATCTGCCATTTTATACCCCCTCTCCCGCACAGAGAAAGTTGTGAGTAATCAAAACATCTATGGTCGATTGCTTTTATCTGTCCGGTCGTTTCAGATCCATTAGAGGCACTTGATAAGAGCAGAGGGAATTAAATACTTGGAATTGTGATGGAATTGTACTCACATGGGGCCAATTGTAGGGAATATTTATATATTTAAGCCCACCCTCCGGGTTATTAGCCATAATATGGCATTTTGACCTGCCAAGGTTCTCCTAGGTAACAATTCAGTCTAAAATGAGCTGAAGGCTAACAACGTTACAGTAGGCCAGGGGTTACCAAACTTTTTTGGCCCACGACCCCAAATTCTTGCAACCGGAACCATGTGAGAGAATTTCAAAAAAGAATAAACAGCCAATGTTTACTTTTTCATTTGGGGCTATGGCAGTCAGTTGAAATACATTGTAACAATATTTCTGATTGTCTTCTCAACTCACTATCACCACCTTCATATAGGGCTATGACAGTCAATTGCAAATTAGTCTGACATAATAGATCTTATCTCATGGGATGGGAGTGCATGTCGCGTCAGAACCTCTCAAAGGTCAGAGGGTGTGGTCGACAGTGCGCACCTCATCTCTGCTGTCACATCAAACCTGGATTGATATTTGGTTTTGATGCAGACTAGAGACCTGAATCCAGCTTCACACAGATAGGAGCTGGCGAAGGATACCAGGAGTTTTATGGCGCTTTCATGACAACTGGGAACTCTGAAAAATAGGTCTAATCATGACGCCAGTGATCTTCAGGTTGGAACGTCAGAGCTACAGAAAGAGTATTCAGTTCTTTTGAACGCGGCATTAATGCTCAGAGGGAGATTAGTCAAGAACCAAAAATCCTCCGTAGTGACCCGTGAATGCATTCGGTCACATGACAGTTTGATCAGCTGTTCGATTTCACTTACCGGCATGTCAACTGAGCCAGGATCAAACAGATTGGGAAGTACAGTGCCTTGCGAAAGTATTCGGCCCCCTTGAACTTTGCGACCTTTTGCCACATTTCAGGCTTCAAACATAAAGATATAAAACTGTATTTTTTTGTGAAGAATCTACAACAAGTGGGACACAATCATGAAGTGGAACGACATTTATTGGATATTTCAAACTTTTTTAACAAATCAAAAACTGAAAAATTGGGCGTGCAAAATTATTCAGCCCCTTTACTTTCAGTGCAGCAAACTCTCTCCAGAAGTTCAGTGAGGATCTCTGAATGATCCAATGTTGACCTAAATGACTAATGATGATAAATACAATCCACCTGTGTGTAATCAAGTCTCCATATAAATGCACCTGCACTGTGATAGTCTCAGAGGTCCGTTAAAAGCGCAGAGAGCATCATGAAGAACAAGGAACACACCAGGCAGGTCCGAGATACTGTTGTGAAGAAGTTTAAAGCCGGATTTGGATTTGGAAAGTTCAAGGGGGCCGAATACTTTCGCAAGGCACTGTAGGTCCCAAAGTGTTCTTCCAAGCGTTGAAGGTGGGCAGTCCTCACTCTTGTGGGACACTTACTGATGCTGTTTTCTGTTAGAAACATGGGCAAGGGGGTATGGTTTCGCTTTTCAAAGACTCTCTCTCTCCAATAAGAATTCTGTCCTCTGAATACACTGATTCAGTCACTCATCTACAGAATGTTTTGGGATTTCCCCTTCATGCTTGCGTTCAGGTCGTTCAGTTCCAAATATGTCTGTTACATAGGCAGGAAGACACAAGCTTTCTATTCATTATACAGAAAGTCAACCAAGTCTGTCCACTGAGAAAACAATTCCTCTCTCAATCCGAAAAATCTTTCCTACACTCCCCCTCGATAAGCACCAAGCCGCGGTGTGAAACACAACATTGTCCTGCTCTGATCTCATATCGCCCATATCGCCAGTTGCTCTCAGTATATCACACATTGCGTCCATACGGCAGAGGGAGACACATTCATAACTAGAATGCAGAAGGCTTGCCCACCGTTCCCGTTTTAGATGGTGCCCCATCTACGCAAAAGCCCACCATTCAATCCAATGGAATCTGTTTTTCCGTCAACATAGCCACGCAGCACACTGTACATCTCCTGTGCCATTTCATGCACAGGAATCGTGAGACAGAACAATATGTTCTCGCGAAAAGCATCCATATAGCGAGCAAAAGTCAATGCATGGGCATCTCGGCCTTCACAGCCGAGATGGAGCGCATAAGCTGGGGAGTTTGAGTCGTTCAGTCAGAGTTTCCTCTTGATTGCTAGCAATAGCATGCATTCTTAGTTTAACAGTGTTATCTGACAAAGGTATTGATGTGAGTTTATGTGCCTCTGCCTCCCCACATAATGTTTTCAACATATCAATTGCGGCCGGTAATATCAGTCTCTGCAATAGCGTTTGGTTTCATAGCGTAGCAGGCCTAGCCATTCACTGTGGGAATGATTCAAGAGCAACGGTCAAGTGTAGCCTTTTCCCATATCTATGGGCACTCTCTGGTTGAATTTGATCTTTTAGACTTCAATCATTTTCATTTTGATTTTTAAGGCTAACCACATTACAATGATTTTGATATTTAAAAAAATCTCAGAATTTTGGGAAATTCTCCCGTGACCCCATTTTCATATCAGTCGACCAGCCTCCCTAGTAGTAATCTTTATCAATAAAATATTGCCATTCTGACCACAGGTTTCACAACCAACAGGACTTCAACCTTCTACATACATACACACATACCTTACCCTTTACCTCTCCCCCCCACACACACAAACGCACGCACGCACCCACCCACCCCCACACACACACTACATTTCCCTGAAACATGAAACAAAAAAATAACATTGTACATTGTTTGACATGATATGTCTTAGGCATAATAGTGTGTTTTATTACTTAGTATCGGAGTCAAAGTGCTGTGTATTTAGGGGAAAGGGTTGCTTGTGTTTTGGGGTTATACATGTTTTATTGACCTTACAGTAACAGCTGTTGATAACTTTGTGAACCTAAATGAAAACTATCGCAAAGCAAAGTCTGAGATATACATATCCACACACACACACACTCACACTCACACACACACACACACACACACACACACACACACACACACACACACACACACACACACACACACACACACACACAATCACCCACCAACCAACTCACCCATTCTAGGACCAGCCTTCCCAATGTCAACACAAACCTTATAGCATTAGGAGTAAAAAACAAAACTGTCATTGAGTCAGTACTTAAGGGCAACATCCACCTCACGCCCCCCTCTCTCTCTCTCAACAAACTCCTGTCGAGTGATGAAATATCATCTTAAATCAACGGAGGGATTAATAGAGGGAGGGGACGAGAGAGAAGGAGGGAGGAAGAAATACATGTGTAGGGAGGGAGATTCTGCAAGGTGCCAGGGCTGTCCTTGACCCTATTGGGGTCAGCAACTCTAGACATGGCACAGCCATAATACACAAAAACAACCACTGAGGTCAAAAAAAGGGGAAAGCACTTCTGTATCTATTGCAGGAATGGGTTGACAGTAAAAATAACTCAGTAAAAATAACTCTTGTCTCAGAAATTGTTAGATTTAGTAAGAACGGTTTAGAAAAGCTCACTATGTATGTGATTCACATTAGTCCAACGGGTCACTGATCATGTCAATATGTATGTTCGATCTGTCAAAACGAACTGGCGGCAGGTAGCCTAGCGTTTAAGAGCGTTGGGCCATGAACCGAAAGGTCGCTGGTCGTTTGAATCACCGAGCCGACTGGATGAAAAAAGATCTGTCAAACTACATTGGAAGTGGTAACGCGCACAGTCATGTTTCAACACTCTCCTCTTCACCAACATTGATACACATTGTGGGATGCCACAAATGACAGGTGTTATGTCATTTTTTCTGACAGTGTTATTACAACAGCCACTCCACGATAGTGTTGGAAAAAGCTTTTAACACTGACCGTAACCAGTTGGGCAGATGATCCATTCCCCTCCTCCCTACCATGTTACAACTGGCAGAGCAGAGATCTGACTGGGAGAGAAAGAGGAGAGAGGGCTTTACCGCAAACAAATTGATTTAATGACAACACTCGAAGTGTCCATTCCATGACCCTAGCTAACCTCTATGCCGCCGCATGTAGAGGATATGACATGGACGATCCATATTGTAGCTTTTCTTGTTCGTTTCAATTGTGGGGGGTTTTTCTCTCCAAAGGAATCAAAGATGTGACACATAGCAATCACCATCAATGTTCAGCGCAGAAAAGTTGATTTCTCAAATCAAACGCTTGAATATAAATGTTGCTTTGAAGGTAGCTATTTACATTGTGACCAGCTCATATTAACCACATGATGCAATACACAATGCATGTGTTGCATGGTTTGACATTGACTTGTTTGTTTTACCGACAGACACTGAACACATGGATACGTTCAAGATACTCGTCCTTGTGCATCTTAACAGGAGGAAAATGTACACTCATTGCATGCACTTGTTCACGTGCAAATCCTGATTAAATGACAATGTTACATTGCATAGGAAGTATATTAACAACAACAAAAAATATAACAATTTCATATCCTATTTCATATTCAGACAGGCAGGCCAACTTTATAACGTATGGTGTCCGATCCGCAAAGACAAACCCCCAAACGTTCCCCCCTTCTGTTCATGGAGGGAAGTTACATGTATCAGGTGCAGGCTTGAGTTGTGCTGCAGCAGTTAGGTTTCTAGCCCTTCCACTTTCTTTCGCCACAGGGCCAGCTATTATTATTAACATCATTTGTCTGAGACGCTCGCCGGTTCAGCAGGAGCTATAAAGATGGCATGGTAATAAACGACCGCGGGTGTCTCTCTGGCCTGGGCCTGTTCCTCATCTGCCACCTCATCCTCACACACACACACGCACGCACACACACAAACACACACACACAAACTTGACTATCCCTAGCAGGGACGGGAGTGGCGATTTGTTTTCCTGCAGGTCCCCACTCTGTCTATTGTTGTTTGCACTAAAGGGGACAAATTCAATTCATTCTTATGACAAGAAAGCACTGATACAAGGGAAGGAGGAGCAGGAAAAGGAGGAGAAGGAAAAGGAGGAGGAAGAGGGGGGGGGGGAACAGAGGATGTGACTGCCCAAGAGGAAACAAAGAGACAAGAGAAGAAAGGGGAAAAAAGGTACAAAAAAGTTGCTGAATGTGAACTTTTAGGAAGAAGGGAAGCACCCTGGTCGAGTACTCACTCAGTCAATTTTACTTGTGGGAGTGGTGTTCTTCAGGCTGCAGCTGTACCTATTTCTTAATGTGAGTTGCTACTCCTGAACCTACACCTACCATGGCATACGTTTTTATACTCCCTTTGTTGGTTTGCTTGTCGGAAACGAACCTGCACTGAAGCAGAATCTAGACATAACAATGTTGAGTTGTTACGTCTGGAAACACAATAAATATAAACAATCAATTACACTCCTTCCGGAAAATGTAAATGAACTACAGTTTCCCCTATGTTCTTGTATAACCAGTTGGACAACATAACATCTCCGGTTAAAATGAATACCCCTGGCTCAGTCATAGGAAGGAATCGGAAGCCAATTTAAATATATGTCTCCGAAGCCATTCACAGGAACCATGGAGAAATTAATATTCTTCCTTATTTTATTCTACCATTTTAAAAAAACAACACCTACTTTTCTGCAATAAAAATCATTGTGAATCTCCCCAGGAAGTCTGCCATAGGACCTGGCACATTAATAATCCTATGCTCATATTCAAATGTTCTGTCAAAAGCTAAAGAAAGATGGAGTGCCTTTCTGTGGCGAAAGCTAAGATTGAAGACATTCCCATTGACATTGTTAAAAGTTTATGAAAATATACGAATCCTCAACTGTCATTGGCCACTCCACTCCCAACTCCCGCTGCAGTTCCAGGAGAAATCGGTCTTTTAATCAAAATGATCGAATACCAGCAGGTTGGATTGAGGGATATGAATAAAACAAGTGGGTTGGGGTCGATTGTGAGGAGGAAGGGGGTGCTTTGAGTCATAACCGCGCGCTTGCATACGAAAACACACAATTGGATTGCATTTCTCCGCACTCTGACAGTTAAACACGTGGGCGGCCAATTTCAAATGAGCGCTGTTCAGATCCGATAGCGAGTCAAACTTCCGTCAAATGGAGACATAATGGTGGCGTCTGCCATGCTTAGCCTAACAGATGCTGGGCGTATCACGTTTTTTCTACCTATGAACCTGAGTGACACGATGGCAAATCAGGGGCTTGTTTAATTAAACTTTGTCCTGCCTTGCATTTACATTGAAGGATTGTGGGATATCGGAAGGCTGGACAGAGGGTGGATTTTCTCCTGGAAGGTGAGCTCAATGACGAGGACACCATAAAGGTCTTGACATGCCCAAGGACATTTGGTGTCCACCGACTTATGGACTCCAATAGGTGGTCATTTCTCTTTGACAGTTCAATTGGTCCATCAACAGTGAAACCTCCTTTAGTGGAAAGCACATTCATTCTAAGCAAGGAAACGACAAACCCAAAGGGAAAGTGAATCTTCAGGATTCATGAAGTGAAAGTGAAAGTCATGCAAAGCTTTAATTATTGCCTTTTAATTCATTCAAAGCTCATTTGCTTAAAATACTGATGATACCAAAGGACTCTTCAACACACAAAGTCAAGCCACTCACCTTTAAAGGTGTAGCAACCAAAAAGCTGAGGGATGGCGTCCATTTTGCACCAGTACACCCTCCTCCTCCCCACACATGGCAGTCTGGTGGGAGATGGTAAGATGGAATGTCTATACACAGACTGGGAAGGAGAGTGATTGAGCGCCGCAGGGCTGTTCTCATCATGCCGTCTGCTCTATCTCCTCAATGTACTCCATCATAGCCACACAAGGCTCTAAGGGTGTCCCTGGAGGCACGGGGGTCCTGACCCTCTGCACCTGTGCTTGTCTGGTCGTAAAGGGAAGAAGACAACACACCTGCTAAATCAAGGGGGTGCACCACGCCTGTTCCCAGGAGCCATAGTGCCTGTTGTATTTTTGATTCTTCTTGATTGGCTAGTAGATCCACTCATGGTTTTCTAGGGGTTGTTTTTGGAGAGGTGAAACGTTCAGATTGTTGCAGATAGAAGTTGTATAAATAGAGCTTACACGGATCCCTATTCTACATTACAGACAATCGTATCTGTTCTACACAACACATCTCTATCTGAATGTTCGGTAATGTTGCAGCGTTCTGAACAGGCCCCAGGTCTTAAACACACAGCCGATTAAAAAGGGTCAAGAAGACAATACTAAAGCTACCCTGTCTAATATGTCCTGTGATGGCGAGAGAGGGAGATAAAATATTAACCTGCAATTATACATTGTGTATTGTGAGCACTCAGCTAATCTTAGCTCTTTAAAGTCACAGCTCATTGTTAAATAAAGCTGTGACTTCTTCACACCTCTTCACTTGGTCATATATTGTTCAAAAGGCTTCAATCTTGTACGACATTTTGAAAATGGTTCCAAATCCCCCCTCACACTTTCTCTATATATTTATTTTGATAGAAAGGCACTGAAGAGAAAAGGAGGTTTGAAGCGGTCTCCGAATCTGCACAGCCTGTCACAATACAAAAACATGTCTCTTTCAGCTACATGTGAAGCATGCGTAATTGAAGATAAATCTAGTGTTTCTCTCTCCTCTCCTTCCCTCTTACTCCCATCCTTGCCATGGTTACCGTTGATGAGTGGTAAATTGGAAATGATCCCGAGTCTGAACATCCAGGCAGAATGTCGTCCCATTATGGCCCGTCCGTCAAGGGAGAAAGAAATTACTCAGCCGTCAATCTGGCCATCAAATGAACGGGATTGTGGAATTGATCAATGGAATAAAGGCAGAAATACAAAAAAATCCCACTATAATTCCCCCCTTCCACTGCAGTGGCATGAATACATCAAACGCAAATGGATTTAGTCATTAACTCCTTCCCTGCCTTCCTCGTTTGTGTGGAACCAGTCTAACGACACTCCACTGTCCCAATTAGATGGACAAAAGGAGAAATAATTGCAGATTAAAGAAGAGAAACACATGAAATCATATAGGTCAAACCCCCACACCCCACTGATCTTAATACTTTAAATAAAAAGTTTGGTCTGCAATCGAGGGGTCTGCAATCATTTCGTGGCAGAAGAGAATGAAAAGACCTCTTGATCGCCGCAAAGCTAAATTAATTGCGCCAATTATTCACGGCCGAGAATTGTCTAACGCAGGTGTTGAACTGAACTCAAATCCTCCCAGGCAACTCAAATTCTCTCGTTTGTAATTGGCTGCCCGGCTTCAATAATTGATTGGAACAAATGTGAAATGGATTAGAGGGTGTAAGGGTCCTCCATCACAGGCTCTCTGGGCAGCTGAGAGTTTATGGGCATCATGGGTCAGAGCCAGAGGGGACACCTGCACTGATTCACTAATCTTTATATCATCCTTTTTTCTTGGCTGCTACAGGGATAATTGAACTGACCATCCGCATGTTATAATGATCAGTGGAAATGGTGCAGGGACTGGCTGTTTGGTGCACCTAATGAATGACGGATGACTGGTGGGGACATGTGCTTTATGCATGTGTAGCGTATTGGGATAGTTACTATCACTTCTGCAACAGGTTTTACAACCATAACTGAAAACATATGCCCATGAAAGACACAGTGAAACAGTACTGAATCTAAATGTAATAAAATACTATTTGTGTGTGTGTGTGTGTGTCCTCACAAGAATAATAAACCAACTAACATTCAGAGAAGTGAGGACATTTTGCCCGTCCTCACTTTAAAAAAAGGCTTAGGGTTAGAATTATGGTTAGGGTAGGGGTTAATGGTTAGGATTAGAATGAATAATTAGGTTCAGCTTCAGGGAATGTGTGTGTGTGTGTGTGCAGGGTTAAATCAAAGGGGCATAGATTGTGTATATGTGTATTTTACTGTCTTTCTCACACACACACACACACACACCACACACACACACACACACCACACACCACACACACACACACACACACACACACACACACACACACACACACACACACACACACACACACACACACACACACACACACACCACACACCACACAAACACACACACCACACACCACACACCACACACCACACACACACACACACACACACACACACACACACACACACACACAGGCCTGCAGAACCCACTCTCACCTAAACCCACAAATCAGACACAATTGACTCCCTGAGCATTGTGTGTGCCAGTGAGTCCTCCCTGCCAACTTGGGTCGTGTTCATTTGGGCATGCAAAGAAACATGTCTTAAAAAGGTTTGCAATAGAACATGAAAATTTGTGTTTTCTATTGGAGAAATCCAGGTAATCTCTCCCTGTTCCAATCCTTTTTTCTTCCTTTTGGTGCCTAATAAACACGACCACGGCACTTTCAAGTTGACTCATATCAACTCTTTGTCAAAGACCCATAATGTGGTAGGTAGAATGTCCAGGATTTGTAGCCCACACACACACACAATCACACTTTCAGTGTAAGCAGATGGATGCTGGGAGGTTGGTATACTTGAGATCTCTGGAGTCTTCTCATTTTAGTGCTGCACATTTGTGCACCTGTAGCTAAGCAGCAAGGGTACAGCCACCTTTTTCTCATAAGGTAACACGTGTCTCACCCACCAGACTGCCCACTGCCAACTGCACCTAAAGCTGTGCCATAAGCACTTAACAAAATACAGAAACGTTTTGGTATCGTTCCCTGTATCTCTCTCGCACTCACTCACTCGCGGGCGGGCAGGCACATACACAGAAACATGAACAAAGAGTTGATGGCTTTTAGTCACAGCTGGCTTTATGCCAACTTAAGAAATGCAGCTTCATAATAAACATTATAACAGGGTCCAACAATAACAGACTACCTATATGCAATTGCCTCAATCTCTATCTCAATAATATCTGGAAACAAACCAATTTACTGGGAGCTAACTTTCCACCTCCGGCTAACTGTCTGTCTGTTCCCATGAAAGGGAAAAGGAGACCCGTCGCCATAAAGCACGCGGTACATGAGACTGCAGGTGCTGAAATTTTTCCCATTTCTTGCTGAATAATTGCACCAGCCCGGCCCAGCCCTATCCCTCCTCACCAATCCCCACTCCCCCCCGAGCTAGCAAATCCTCCCCACAAGGCATTGCCGCCAAAAGCCCATCCACCTGCCAAGGGCTAAACCCTACTCCATCCATCATGGGCCCACTTGACAAATACATTCCATAATAGAAGTGTCTTTTTATGGGAGGCTGTATCAGCCTTGCCATGCATACCAAAAAACGCGTCAGAGTTATTTATGCGTGCTGCTGCAAAGCACAATATGTCGTATCAAACCAAAAATGTCCCTTTCCTCCTTGCACCGGCTGTCAATAGCAGCGTGGCTATCAAGAATGTGTGGTACACCGCAGAGATAAAGCCCTCCCGAGTCTGCAGGTCAGCGGGCGGGCCGTCCTCTCCGGCTGCTAGGAAAACACACATGCACAGCACACACACAACTTTATAGCTACACAATATCTCTCTCACACACACATGTATGTGTGCAAATACACACAAACATTTTTTTAATTTTAATTTTACCTATATTTTACTAGGCAAGTCAGTTAAGAACAAATTCTTATTTTCAATGACGGCCTATGAACAGTGGGTTAACTGCCTGTTCAGGGGCAAAACGACATATTTGTACCTTGTCAGCTCGGGGATTCGAACTTGCAACCTTACGGTTACTAGTCCAACTTTCTAATCACTAGGCTACCCTGCCGCCACAACATAGATTATGACATATGGGCATTTCTTCACAAAGACTCAATCAAACACACAAATAATACACGTGTTCTCTCTTCACTCAAAGGCTCCACCATTCCTTTTCTTCCCTCGAAGGACATTTTCTTGACCTAAAATTTACAGTTTTATGGTGATTGATACACGGAGTCAATCAATTGCTAATCTGTCCGAGCAAGTTCCTCTGGGTGTTGAGTGATCTTCACAGGAGCTCTATGTGAATATCTGTAGGAACATTGAATATTTGTATGTAACGTGGACATTAACATTTAGCTAGGCTCAAAAGGAGATGAGTGACAACTTTAGTGGTGAGAAGCAACAACTAGGCTTTCAGAAGCACAGTGGAATTCAGTAGCATTAAGTAGCCCATCTTTCTCAAGGTGTCTACATAAATGCGTTAACTCTGGTCCGTTACATCTATTGTGTTAATCATCCTTCTATTTCACTATACAGCAGGCTTGGGTTTACTTTAACTGCTTGATTTAGCTTCTCTGGCACAACAAAACAAACGCAATAGTCTCAAAAGTGCAAACCACGCCCATCTGGCACAGAACTTGAAACTTGATTTTAGAAGAGCGACTTACAGGAGCAACCAGCTTCATGAGGAATGCTTTTCCAACAGTCTTGAAGGAGTTCCCAAATATGCTGAGCACTTGTTGGCTGCTTTTCCTTCAGGCCAGATCATCTGATGCAGCACTCCATCACTCTCCTTCTTGGTCAAATAGCCCTTACACAGCCTGGAGGTGTGTTTTGGGTCATTGTCCTGTTGAAAAACAAACCAAACCAAATGGGATGGCGTATCACTGCAGAATGCTGTGGTAGTCATGTTGGTTAAGTGTGCCTTGAATTCTAAATAAATCACAGACAGTGTCACCAGCAACCCACACCAGCACACCTCCTCATCCATGCTTCACGTTGAGAACCACATATGACCCAACACAACTCCAAGCTGTGTAAGGACTATTTTATCAAGAAGGAGAGCGATGTAGTACTGCATCAGATGACCTGGCCTCCACAATTCCACGACCTCAACCAAATTGACATGGTTTGGGATGAGTCGGACCGCAGAGTGAAGGGAAATGAGCCAACAAGTGCTCAGCATATGTGGGAACTCCTTCAAGACTGTTGGAAAAGCATTCCAGGTGAAGCTGGTTGAGAGAATGCCAAGAGTGTGAAAAGCTGTCATCAAGGCAAAAGGTGGCTATTTGAATAATCTCAAATATAAAATATATTTTGATTTGCTTAACACTTTTTTGGTTACTACATTATTCCATATGTGATATTTCGTAATTGTGATGTATTCATTATTATTCTACAATGTAGACAATAGTAAAAAATAAAAATAAACCCTTGAATGAGTAGGTGTTCTAAAACTGTTGACCGGTAGTGTATATACAGTGGGGAGAACAAGTATTTGACACACTGCCGATTTTGCAGGTTTTCCTACTTACAAAGCATGTAGAGGTCTGCAATTTCTATCATAGGTACACTTCAACTGTGAGAGACGGAATCTAAAACAAAAATCCAGAAAATCACATTGTATGATTTTTAAGTAGGAAAACCTGCAAAATCGGCAGTGTATCAAATACTTGTTCTCCCCACTGTTCTCCCCATATGTAACGCCCATCTCAGTTTTAACTGTGTAACTGCATTAAATGAATAAAAGTAAATATAGAATATTAATAGCCTTGTGTAAAAAGAAAATCCATACTGATGTTTATGAAATAGATATGTATACAAGCAAAACAACATTGCAGTCAGGGAGTGAGAGAGCACTCATTGAAAATACATAGATTTCTGTCATCTGAAATTTGGGACCAATTCACAATTGCCACTTGGCTACCAAAGAATCCACTATACAATTATTTGGTAATGGATGTTTGGTTCAAACCGTTCCTAGGAGAACACATATGGAGGGCGGGAGGCAGGTGCCATTACTTTCCCTGACAGAATCTGAGGTTTGTCACTCAACATGTGACAGGTCTTTTCAGTGAAAGAAATGGTACAAAATTGGGTCCCCAGATAAGGCCGACAAACCAATCAAACACAGACAAAAATGAACTGATCCGACTTAAGAGCTTTCAATCAATACGATCGTCAAGCTCACCAGTTGACTCATAGCAGAGCAAGTAGGGGATGGAGGGAGAGAGAGAAGTAGGGAAAGAAAGAGAGGTGGGAGGAGAGAGAGGTTGGTCACCTTTCCAATCACTGATTAAAGGAATGAGAATATTTGAGTTAGTTCACAATCCCAAATTGCCCTCAACCTTATCATTTCAGAACTAAGGTAATGATGCTGAAACGGTGATACGGTTTGGATAAAGTGAAAGACATTGACAGAGAACAAAGAGGATATAAAAGAAAGAGAATAATACATTTCCCCATCATAATTAAATTACATTTGATGATCAGGTTCACTCCTCCATTCCTACTTCCCACCCCACTGTTTTTAACATCCTCACTTTTCTCAAGGCATGCTGGGAAACAGCTGGGTACAGGTGACCCATTGGCTTGTTGCCACGGTGATGCCATGCTTGTGGTAAATGATACATCACTGTATATTCTCCGCTACTGCTGCTCTGCTGCAAAGAAGAAGCATTTCCTCTCACCCCCTCTAATGTCGGGACAGGAGGGGGGGGGGGGGGGTACCTGTCTGTGAATCCTTGAAATGTAGTGGTAATTCTGAGCAGCTGAGCTTTATATTCTGGAGGGCAGCAGAACTATGGGGATTTACACAGAAAAGATGGAGGCATAGATTGCTTTTTAGCAGCAACATTAAATGATTACATGGAGTAGTCTGGGCCTATTATAAACTTGAGGCATATCAATTCACAGTTTTAATTGTGTGTAATTTAGTCACAATAGAAAGGAAAATGATTTGTTGGCCTGATATTTTCACGAAAAATCTCAGGGCGTTTCAAAGTCATAGATAGAGAAATATCTACAGTTGGCTATGTCAGTCACTGCTATTTTCATGCGGTCAAGGGTTATATTTTATTAGTTGACTGGAAAGGACTTGAATTCTTACAGACTGCTTTTGTCACGCCCTGATCTGTTTCACCTGTATCGTTATTGTCTCCACCCCCTCCAGGTGTCGCTTCTTTCCCCCAGTGTATTTATCCCTATGTTTTCTCTCTCTGTGCCAGTTTGTCTTGTATGTCCAAGCCTACCAGTGGGTTTTCCCGTTTTCATGCTTTGCCTTTTATCCTTTTTCTAGTCCTCCCGGTTTTGACCCTTGCCTTTTCGAGACTCTGTACCCGCCTGCCTGCCCTGACCTCCAGCCCGCCTGCCACTCTGTACCTCCTGGACTCTGATCTGGTTATGACCTTTTGCCTGTCCACGACCGTTCTCTTGCCTATTCCCTTTGGATTTATTAAACATCTTAAACTCCAACCATCTGCCTCCTGTGTCTGCATTTGGGTCTCGCCGAGTGTCATGTTAGCTTTAACATCAAATTCTGAGTCCAACAACTGCTACCACCACTGGGCATAGACCTCCTGCTTTCTTCAACTCATTCCCACAGCTCGCTTGCGGCTCCTTTCACTTCCCCACATTACCGTTAGGCCTGCACGCCGCGCCCCATTGCATATTCACCGACACGCAGGGGGATTAGATGCCACGCCGAGCAGAACAGCACAATCCTTTTTTTTTCTCCGAAGGATTCGGCATAGTCTGCGTGGTGTGAATGAATTAGGGTCGGGCCTACGTGGTCTAAGAAGTGACGCCTGCCTCTCCGTTTGAAATCCTATTCGGGAACTGATGACACCTTTGACTTAATTTGGCCTCCCTAGGAGGCGGCCCCTATCTTTATTATGCACTGCTACAACTCCCCAATCCTCAGGGGGGCACGGGAGATGTGTCGAGAGGAAGAGTGGAGTCTGGGAGGGAACTGGTGTGCAGAGTGAAACAGCTGAGTTCCTTCACTGACAGCTGGCAGGACCCTGTCAGTGGCTATAGAAGCATTATGTTAAAAAGGGTGATGACTGATTTGAGAGCTACAGTATCTTGTTTCCCGGAGGGTTCTAACATAGGGTTCCTCATCCACTTACGCCATGCATGTCTGTTCGCACTGGGATTGTTAAACACACACATAACAGTGCTCCCATTGCCCCCACCACCCCCAGTTGGTACTACTGTTAGCCATACATTTCCAAGAGCCATCATTTTCCACACACAAAAAATAGACATTAAAAGTATGTTGAATTAATGGCTGTCAAAATGTTACCTATTGAATACTGGAATTGGTCAGACTCAACTTTTCATGGATGTTGAAAACATTTCTGAAACATTGCACACACTGAATGTACTCTCAAACCTAGGGAACAAGAGGGGTAAATTCAGTTCACTGCACCCACATCTGTTTCTTATAGTGGTTCAATGTTTGACAGATATTATTCAACCACTTTGACCATTTCTCCATCAACACGTTTTATACAAGGTGTGTTGGCCTGCAGGATCACTTTGTTGATGGAGACGCAGAGCCGAACCATGAGCTGAACCATGAGAGTGGAGACCTGTTCGTCTTTGCTCTTCAAGGCAACATTAACCGTAGAAGTTTCTGTAACAATGTAATGTGGTGGACATTGCATTTATATACTGTAGAGCTTTTCATTTAGTCTAAAGCACAGTAGATTCTCAGGGCATTCATATATATATGAGAGAGAGAGAGAGAGAGAGAGAGAGACAGAGAGAGAGAGAGACAGAGAGAGAGACAGACAGACAGACAGTCATAAATCCCAGGCACAGTGATATATGTCCTGTATTTTGTAACCCCCCCAAAAAACCATTGAAAACCTATTTGATGGCTTCCCGGTAACTTTTCACAGGCTATTTAACTGCGTTTGACTACGAGATATCCGCTTGTTTTACATGGCTGACGAGCAGGGGGTCTGACGTTTAATCCTTTGTGTGTGTTATGGAGAAAGAAATGGAAACATAAAGAGCACTTTAAGATGGATGTTATCCAGACCCCTATAGGACCACCTCAAACGTTGCTAACACTAGCACATAAGATGTTTTCATCCCACCCCTTTTTCACTGTGGATTGATGTATGCAGTGGGCACTTTTACTAAAGTTTTCTTTACAGATCAAATGATATCAGCATTCAAAATGCTTTCTAATAGAAAGAAGAGCATGTGAACTGAGAAAGACTGTTGACGCTAATTGATTTGTATTGTCTTATCTGAAAAAACAAACAGCCGCTTAGCTTTTGAAATACGCTTCAATAAAGTTTCTCATTTTGTGTGGGGATCAAAGACTTTAAATGGTGCAGATCTTTTTCATTTTAATTTCTCTGCAGCATACTCATATTTTTACATTGACAATGAAACAACAGCCAACAATTGTTTTGGGGGGGTGTGATCACATTTCATTACAGCTCATTTGAACCCATTTGAGTGTCAAAGAGTGCTACATTGGCCTGGACAGCCTGAGGTTACAGCATGACTCCATTTTCCAATACGACGAGGCCCTGATGCATCCCGACCCGAATGTTAAGCCACCAAGGACATCAAGACACACCCACATGCATGCACACACAGTTCAGGACAAATAAGAGGTAAAGTTGACGTGGCCCCATTATCTTTAGTTTCTTTCAAACATGTTTGAGAGATTAATGACATTGAAGAAACTGCAGAGCCATCTTCACAATGGGAGGATTTTGGAGGAAATTATACCAGACATGTCCAAAACTGTTGGGGACTGGTGAACTGTGGGGGGTAAGGTCACCAGCATTGTTGCTCAGCAACGGGGAGTGTGGTGGGGCATAAGAGGTTTTTGTCATTTGTTTTAAATTGAGTTACTGCCATCCTATACAGTACATCTCTAACGCCAATGACATGAACATTACATCCTTCAACTCACTCGCCTAGAATATGACCGAAGAATCATTAGCGTGAACCTTTCTTCAAATCAACACAGAAACAGGCTATTCCTGTGGGGTGGAGTTTGTATAGTAGAATGACACGTTTCTTACAGGCTTTTTTTCACTCCAAGATGTACGTCCCGATACAGAAAGCCACACTCATAGCATTGACTTGCCAAATGAGTATTTGTCACAACCCTTTTAACGTGTCCATATTGAAGGCACTTTCTTAGGTCCTCGGTTTAGCCTATTCTCAGACCTCTGCTACTTCTCTGTCAGTGTGTTGGCATTAGCGATATCTATGGCATCCATCTTCTCTAAAGCCACTGAAGTGTTGGCAGCCTGTGTGGCAGAAACACACAGTTACTGTCACTTACACAGAGCAGGTCTAGGATCATTTTCTGTTTTACTTCCAGTCACCTCCTGAAATAAACTCAAGCTAAGTTCAACAATTGAAAAACCCTCGCGGAAAGTTTTGGGAAATATCCAATTCAGGAATTGAGTGTCAGTTAATTTCCTGACTTATTTAGATTGACCCTAACCCCGATTGTAACAACGACTCATAAAGGGACAGCAATGAGCATTATGTTGTAAAAAATGAACCCTCCTTCAGCCTCTTTTCTTACGCAGTTCTGTGCCAGTCAGCTATACTACCCCATCATTTTATTTAGACTGCCCCATGCCTCTCTCCAAAGACCTTTTAATGCCACCCACAAAGAAGTACCTCACGCAGCTAATGCTGACGTTAATGAAGCAGGCTACAGATCCGAGTGATTTATCAAGGGTGATTAAGTTACTGAGAAGGGGCAGAAACGTACATTTTTACACATTTTTACACATTTTTTAAAGAAAAAACAGCAGTCGTCGGCCAAACTTCTGGTAGATGGGCCGTTTTGTTGTGTTTCTCCCCACAAGCCGGAAATGGAGGCTGTTTCAGTACAAAGCTACATTAACCTTTACAGTTCCTGGATGGTGAATTGTTTGAATTTAATATTCATTGGAAGTTCCTGTATGTGTTGGGTTAAATGGACATTGTATTGGATGTAAAAGTCAAACGTAGGTTATTTTTTAGGATCTTAGACTAAAAGAGCCTGTCACTGGAGGAACATATTCAAGAACAAGCTTATGTAATATATTACAAAAAATAAAGGAATATGGAGAAAGAAATTGTATCTCCAACACAGAAACGCTACCAAAAACAATTTTCAGAAACTCGTTACTAAAGTCGGAGTCATCCATGATTCTCCTAATAATATTTTTAAAGAGTTTTAACTAATCATACAGACATGGTAGTCTTTCAGGTACACAGCAGGAAGATTTCACTATTATTAAAACAACATGACAATATAAAGATCCAGTCCATCTAAACGTTGTGATGAAAATACTAGAGAAATGCATAGCACTTGACAGATATTGTTCATCCCGATCAGACAGGTTTTTTTTTTTTTACATGGACGGTACATTGGAGATAACATACTAGAAATAATAGAACAACATGAAACATCTAAGGAGCTCGGTCTGGTATTCATAGCGGATTTTGAAAAGGCCTTTGATAAAGTAAGACTGGATTTTAAATATAAATGCCAGGATTTTAACATATACCAACCCCAGGTGTAAAATGGTAAATAGCGACTACTTCTCAGAGAGTTTTGACTGTCAAGAGGAGTTAAACAAGTGTGTCATGGCCATCGAAATGCTAGCTTTTAAAATCAGATCAAATAACAACATTAGATGATCAGAAATCCAAGTCTTAAAAACAAAGGTCCGCAAGCTAGAACCCTGCAATGTCTCATTAAAGATCTAGATACATTTTCTGGACTCTCTGGACTAAAACCTAATTATGATAAGTGTACCATATTCCGTATTGGATCTTCCAAAAAACTAAATGTTTACATGACCCTGCAGTTTACCTATAAAATGGGATGATGGTGAAGTAGACATACTTGGTATTCATATCACAAAACATAAATGAGCTCTCCACAATGAATTTGAATAGAAACCTAGTATAAAATAGACAAGATCCTGTAACCATGGAGATGTAAATACCTGTCTGTTTATAGAAAATGACACTGATTAACTCCTTAGTCATATCTCAGTTTACTCACTTATGGCGCTGCCTACTCCTGATGATTCATTTATCAAACCATATGAGCAAAAAATATTTCACTTTATCTGGGACGCTCAACCAGACAAGATAAAGCATGCCAATCTATGTAATGAATATGAATTGGGTGGGTTGAGATGATTAAATATAAAAGCACTGAACCTCTCTCTAAAAGCTTCACTTATACAAAAGTTTCACTTAAACCCAAAATGGTTCTCAAGTAGATTACTAAGAAAAGCTCATCCACTGCTTAAAAATGGCCTTTTTTGCCTTTGTGCAGACTGTTTGGTATGGAGAGACCTGGTCAGTCAATTACTAATATACTTATACTCTTAGTAAAAAATATTTCACTTCAACTCGCAATCTGTGGATTCAATTCGAAGAGATAGATTCAAATAATTTGTTAAACATGACAGCATAGTTGAAAGATATATGGCGCTTAGAAATCCGAAGAAGGTGGCCCACAGAGATAGGTGTGATAGGCCTACGGAAACTGAGGGTTTGGATGTGGAACTGGAGATACGTGGGAGTGGAGTTGCTGGGCAGGGGATAGAATGACAGTCAAAGGTAAAAGTAAGAAATACACTGCAATTTGTTTTCTTTTTTTTTTTGCATTTATGTTTTCTGTTGTTATCTGTTGTTTAACACTTTTTTGGTTACTACGTGATTCCATATGTGATATTGTCCTGAAGCCACTCCTGCTTTGTCTTGGCTGCGTGCTTAGGGTCATTGTCCTGTTGGAAGGTGAACCTTTGTCCCGGTATGAGCTCCTGGGCGCTCTGGAGCAGGTTTTCATCGAGGTTCTTCCTGTACTTTGCTCTGTTCATCTTTTCCTCGATCTTGACTAGTCTCCCTGTCCCTTTCGCTGAAAAATATCAGGTTGCCAGGTTTCCTCCAGACTTGACGCTTGGTATTCAGGCCAAAGTGTTCAATATTAGTTTCATCAGGTAGAGAATCTTGTTTCTCATGGTCTGAGAGTTTTAGGTGCCTTTTGGTAAACTCCAAGCGGGCTGTCATGTGCCTTTTACTGAGGAGTGGCTTCCGTCTGGCCACTTTACCATAAAGCCTGAATGGTGGGGTGCTGCAGAGTGGTTGTCCATCTGTAAGGTTCTCCCATCTACACAGAGGAACTCTAGAGTTCTGTCAGGGTGACCATCGGGTTCTTAGTCACCTCCCTGACCAAGGCCCTTCTCCCTCGATTGATCGGGTGGCCAGCTCAAGGAAAGGTCTTGGTGGTTCAAAACTTCTTCCATACTTGGGGACATTCAGTGCTGCAGACATTTTTTGGTACCCTTCCTTAGGTCTGTGCCTCGACACAATCCTGTCTCGGAGCTCTACGGACAATTCCTTCGATCTCATGGCTTGGTTTTTGCTCTGACATGCACTGTCAACTGTGGGACCTTATATAGACAGGTGTGTGCCTTTCCAATCATCATGTCTAATCAATTGAATTTACCACAGGTGGACTCCAGTCAAGTCGGAGAAACATCTCAAGGACGATCAATGGAAACAGGATGAACCTGAGCAAAGGGTCTGAATACTTAATAAATAAGGTATTTCAGTTTTTATATATATATATACATTTGAAAACATTTCTAAAAACCTGTTTTAGTTTTGTAATTATGGGGTATTGTGTGTAGATTGACGAGGGGGGAACAAAACAATTGAATACATTTTAGAATAAGGCTGTAATGTAATAAATAGTGGAGAAAGTTATGGGGTCTGAATACTTTCCGAATGCACCGTATGTGTTAGTGTTTTCTTTTTACCCATTGTTGGTTGTTGTCTCTGACTAATTTTGGTTCAATATGACTGGTGCTGTAGTAGAGTTAGAGTAACCTTGCCCTTGAGGCAATATGACACTGACAATGTAGAAAAGGATAGTGACATTTTCTGGAAACAGGTTTTGGAATGTGTGTGTCAATCTTTGGAAACACTACTAAACACAATTGCGGTTGAATGTTAATTTGTCTGCATGAGGAACGTATTATGTATAGTACAATATAATACAAAGTGTTACATTTTTATCTGAAAACAGTTAAAACAGTATTCTGTCTAATCGATTTTAAAATAAGGCTGTAATGTAACAAAATGTGGAAAAAGTGAAGGGGTCTGTCTGAATACTATGTACTTTGAAACAAAGTATATACTCTACCTCACACACATGAAGAAAAAACGATTTGCTTTAGAAAAGCTCTTTACAGAGTATGTGTTTACAAATGTTGCAGCCTGAGGGCCTCCTGGGTGGCACAGAGGTTTAAGGCACTGCATCGCAGTGCTTGAGGCGTCACTACAGACCCGGGTTTGATCCCGAGCTGTGTCGCGAACAGGATACCCATGTGGCGGCGCACAATAGGCCCAGCATTGTCCGGGTTAGGGGATGGTTTGGCCGCCCGGGATGTCCTTTTCCCATCGCGCTCTAGCGACTCCTGTGGGGGGCCGGGTGCATGCACACTGACATGGTCTCCAGTTGTACAGTTTTTTCTCTGACACATTGGTGCGGCTGGTTTCCGAGTTAAACGAGAAGTGTGTCAAGAGGCAGTGCGGCTTTGCAGGGCCGTGTTTCGAAGGACACTTGGCTCTCGACCTTCGGCTCTCCCGAGTCCGTACGGGAGTTGCAGCGATGGGACTAGACTGTAACTACCTAACTACTAACTGGGTATAAAATTAAATGTGTTGCGGCCAAGAGTTGAGCTTGACCAAATCATTAACAGATTTTAAAACTGTGGACCTCCTCAGCCACCATACTCTGCCATCAATCTTTGGTAATTTCGGGTGAGGGTTATTACAGGAAGTTGCCTTCTGGTGGCAATACAGCTCATTGTAGGCCCTTCCCAAACAATAATTAATCACTCATCACCGTAGTATGTCTCAAAGCAAAAATTGGCTAGTAAATGCTATACTCATAATGCTACTTATAGAAATACAGTACAGGTAAAAAGAAGAGTGCCTTTTCTCTGGTTAACATGATTCTAGGGTGGAAATCTTGGAAGTCGGATCCAATGTTGTACCTTATTTGTGAGGTGAGCAGAATGGAGAGAGTTTGTTGGTACAGGCAATAAAACATTCAGTGTCAATGTGTTTAAGATACTGAATGAAATGACACAGAACCCAACTGAAGTTTCCTGAGTGTTTAAGTTGATCTACTCTAAGTTCAAGACCCGTATTGACAAAGAGTCTCAGAGACACAGGATCAGTTATGTGTTTCAAATAATAAATCGTAAGATTGTATGGACAGGTAGATCCTAGTTCGGCACTCCTTCTCTGAGACTGTGAATCCGGCAAAGAACTGGCTCTCCTGAGTAGGTCCCCAGATACGACCCCTGCTATAGTGTAGGGGAAGTGGTGTAGGCTAGTTTATGGCTAATCATCCCTGTGACGGCCTGCTCTCGCCCCTGGCCCAGATCAATAACCTGACTGGTTGAGGAGCTGGAGGTCCTAAACGTGGCTGTCACTCACACAGCTGTGGGGGTAGTGTATTTGTCAAGTGTCATAGCCTACTTCATATTCTGTTGGAGGAAGACTCAGAAGACATATTCTCGAAGAAATTGAAAGATCGATGAAGGTCTGGACCTCAGACGCATCAATGCTATACCATGTGGGTATTATATTGACCATTTAGATAAATGGAAACACTTTCTAGGTTTCAGTATGAGTAGTACCTGGGTATAATGCGATATGCACGCATTTGCAGTATATAGGCTATGTTTCCAGTGTTCCAAGTGTGGTTTGATAACATATGAAAATGAAAAAAAAATGGTTAACTGGCTAGTAGACAATTCAAGTGTGATTCATACTTATCATATTACATCGACACTGACCGAATGAACGTGACTGTTTACATTTACAAGCCGTATAACGAAGACTGTTTACTACTCATACATGATTTACTACGGCGAGGTTTAATGTGTGTTGTCTCATAAAACTGCACATGCAATAAATGTAACAGTGTATTTAAAATCACTTCTCCAACATCAACGCAACCATGTCACAGCTTTATCTGTTGGGAGGCATGTGAGCCTTTGGATTTAAGACTTCATGGTAGGTCCAGACAGACCGAGACGCCTGAGATAAAGAGGCTGAATATCTCAAAATCTATTAGCAGCTTAGATCTCAAACTAAGTTACACCTTAAAAGTTCAAGGAAATACTGTGTCAATATAAGATCAACAAAGGCAGACATCACATGAAGTAATATTAAATAGTGAGCAAAATACGCGTATTTATTGTCAACAATGAGAGTTTCAATCAAAATGAACAATTAAATAAAGTTAACAATTCTCAATGTCCGACAAAATAATGAAAACCAAAACCCAATCAGAGTTCAGTTCAAGATCAAAAAGTCAATTCCAATTGAAAAAAACATGTACAATCCCCTTCAAGATGCTAATCTACTCTAAAAGTGCCAATATGAGAAGATTTTGACACCAAAAAACACAATTGACCATGATTCCTGTGTTAATATGGAAGAATTAAAAATAAACTCTATTTTGTATACTAGTGGTACGCAGTTAAACAGAAATGTTGACTCAATAGTGCACTTTGTGATAAAACTACCACATTTGGCACAGAGGTAGACGTACACTCCCCTACGTATTTATTTGGACAGTGAAGCTTAAACTTTTAATTTGGCTCTATACTCCAGCATTTTTTATTTGAGATAAAATATTTGATATGAAGCGACAGTACAGAATTTCTCATTTTATTTGAGGGTATGTTTTAAAAACATTTCTGTTTTACCATTTAGAAATGAAAGCACTTTATGTATGTAGTCCCCCCATTTGAAGGTGTCACAAGTATTTGGGCAAATTAACGTACTGTATGCGTGTATTAAAGTAGTCAAACGTTTTGTATTCGGTCCCATATTCCTAGCACGCAATGACTACATCAAGCGTGTGACTCGACAAACTTATTGGATGCATTTGCAGTTTGCTTTGGTTGTGTTTTTGGATTATGTTGTGCCCAATATAAATGAATAGTAATCACCTTCATAAAAAGAGGATATGTTCTACTTAAAGGTGGAACTTTATGAGATACCATATACGTCCAGTCATTGCGCAAACGTCAGTTAGAAATGTCTCGCAAAACTACATTGAACTTATTTCAAACTGCACACGGAGACATAAACATGGTATCCATGAGTTCATCTGTCTCTGGGTAAGTAGTAAAAGGGCTATGGCTAATTAACTAAAATATTGCAGTATCTCTAGGGGATGAGCCCCAGAAATCGCTGTGGTGGCCATCTTTGCCAATGCAAACAATGCAGCCGAATCAAGTAGGTACACTGCAAAGCAGTACGGAAATGATAAGATAAACAGAAAAGGTTCAACCTTGCAAGGGTGTTAAAACTCTAAACCAGTCAAATACATGTGGGTATGTGCCTAGCACCTCATACTTGTAGCAGTGTCACAGATGATCACTATGTTATGACGCCAAATTAATATTCTATTCTTGTGACACATTTTGTCCATATACAAAAGCCCAGATTTAAGTTGTCCAAATGCTCCATATGGAGACAGTAGTATTGGCCTAGACTGCAGCCAATTTCCTACAGTCTGGTATATGCACAATTCCTTCTCAAGCGAGATATAGTAATATCACAACTTTACTCCATTTATGTTAGACATGTCACAGAGTTGCTATCCAACCCTCCTCACATTGAAAAATACCCCAAAAAGGTAATTGTCATCACTATTTTATCATTTTTAGAAACCTGAAGCCATCAGCAATACTGGCAAATCCAGAATAATTCATATCTATTTTTTTTCTCCTAATCATAATTTCAATTTCGTGTTATTTGGGAGTTGTGACTCTGTACGCGGGGAAGTCTGGGCCCTTTCATCCCAGGTGGAGGTTTAATTTGAAAGGAGCGATGCCAGCGTGCGTCTGCCTGTCAATCAATCGGGCGGCTATGAACTTTCAAAGGAAAAGGAGCCTGGATGGCCATCAGAAATCATTTGTTTCGCTCGAGGACGTCCAAGAAGCGCTATTCTGACAGCGCACAATCATATGCGGGTTAATACGGTATCTGTCTTGTTAATCTTCTTCTTTATTAGAACTAACTTTGGTGATATTTAAACATTTTTATTATTGAACTGAAAACTTTTCTAACATTACTCTTGAGGGAAGATGGAAATGAGCTGGGCTTTAATGCAAATAAAGTGATTTAAGTCAAGTGCTTTCTGGGATTTTCTACATTCCGCTGTCTCTATTCATGCACGGAATCCTCAAAAAGTTGGTAATTTGACCATTGTTTTGTCTGCCACTGGAAAGAGAAATTCAACAGCAACTTGTCTGGCCCTAAACTACAGTAACAAACTCCAAAAACACTACTACTCTTCATCTTTGTCCCAGAGCTTTACAGACAACTTATTTTTAGGAGAAATAGACATTCTACCATTTCTATTCTCCACATCAGTGGTGGTAGCAGGGAGCCCTTCTACTCAGTGATAAGGCTCTCTCTCTGGGGTTTTGGAGTGGTGGAGTTTTGTGGTGTCTGTGACAGGAACTTGGCCTTGAATAAGTGCCCTGCGCTGGGTTGTAATTATGTCTGCTGGGCAGCCCAACATGGGCAACTGATTAATAGGAGGACTGATCCAGACCCTGCACACACACTCCCCCCCATTTAAACCTGGGGTTGTGGTATGGCTGGGCTTGACTTGCACACACTAAACATACAGGTCTCACACTCACAAAATAAACATTTCACACACCCACATGACAGTAAAACATGTACTCTCATAGGGATTGTACACTTACACACGCAAGCACATGTCAAGAGCAGTGTTTTATAATTCCACGGCAAACAGAACCACAGAGATCTGCCAAAGTACAATCAAAGGTTCTTTATTACAGGTTTGGCTTTTACAACAATGGCTTAAAATTATTGGTTGTTTCCTATGTTACCATACTAAATATAAAACTTACATTGAGGTCAGCTGACAAGAGAATGTATTCACACAAGGCCGAGGGAAAACTAGGGCGGTATTGCACAAAAACGACGGGAAGTAAGGGCCCGAAACAATTAGTCGTGCCGTTTGCCAAGGAGCCCAAGGAAAAAAAACTAACTGCAGCAGCTAATCAGCGTAAACAGAATTTACAATCCCAGATTTAACCAAGAAATTAGCCCGTTAGCTAAACAGCAGAAGTTACTCTTAACAAAACACAGCAAGGCTGTTAGAAAACTCCCAGTCAATGTTACCATACTAAAGCAGTTCAGTCCAAAGAAATGGGGGAATTCTGTTCCACCTACTACAACCAGTGGGGGCGCCCTTGCGAGTCCAGTCCAGAGGCTTGTTGTTTCTTGTTCGGGATGAGGGTCGGCTGGTTGCGTGAGGGAGTCGAGTCGGTGTCCCCCGACAGCAACTGGCGGGGAAACACAAGAAGCACAATGAGGGGGTATACTGATCACAATGTGGAAACTCACACACTTGAAATAAGCACTTTCCTTTAGCTAGTGCTATTGCACGAGTTCCCCTCGGTAGTCTGGCTCGTTGATGGCTCTGCCAGCTGTCCCTTATCCTATGCCAGGGCAAATCAGTGGTGGAGTCACAGTCACACGCTAGAAATGTAGAGTGAAAGCGTTGTAGAGTTGTCTTTTTCCCACAGAGTAGGCGAACGGTGGCAAGGGGCAGTAGTCTAGGAGCAGGAGCAGGTCACACCATAGGTAAGTGTTCCTTCCCTTTTTCTATAGTTTGGGGGCGGGGGGTGATAGGGATTTTAACAGCTGTCTCTTAGTCAATTTACACTGTGCGAGCAACAAATAGTTCTTGCAAGTCCATTTCACACGTGAGACTGTCAGACGTTAGGTGAATGCAATCATGGTCGATAACACACTTGAGTGAAAGGCACTTGTAAATAGGGGATGAAGGCAAAATAAAAAGACATGGTGCTAATACAAATATAAAGGCAGAATGGCAGTCTAGTCTAGCAAGAGAGTCAGTGTCACTTGTGACACACACACATACAGTAAGGGGCTGACGATGGACTGAATCTCCCCTCTCATGTGGAGGCAGATGACCTGGGACAGAAAAATAGACTAAATCAAATCAAATGTAATTTGTCACAAGCGCCGAATACAACAGGTGTAGATCTTACAGTGAAACACTTAAAATAAGTGTTAAGTAAAAAAATAGGTAGAAAAAGAAGTAACAAATCATTTAACAGCAGCAGTAAAATAATAATAACGATGTTATGATGTACAGGGGGTACCGGTACAGAGTCAATGTGCGGGGGGCACAGGTTAGTCGAGGTAATTGAGGTAATATGTACATGTAGGTAGAGTTAAGGTGACTATGTATAGATAATGAACATAGAGTACTAGCAGTGTAAAAGGAGGGGGGGCAAAGCAAATAGTCTGTGTAGCTCTTTGATTAGCTGTTCAGGAGACTTATGGCTTGGAGGTAGCAGCTGTTAAGATGCCTTTTGGAGCTAGACTAGGTGCTCCGGTACCACTTGCTGTGTGGTAGCAGAGAGAACAGTCTATGACTAGGGTGGCTGGTACATTGACAATTTTTAGGGCTTTCCTCTGTCACCGTCTGGTATAGAGGTCCTGGATGGCAGGAAGCTTGGCCCCAGTGATGTACTGGGTCGTAAGGACTACCCTTTGTAGCGCCTTGCGATTGAAGTACAAGCATTTGTCTTACCAGGCAGTGAGGCAATCGGTCAGGATGCACTCGATGGTGCAGCTGTAGAACCTTTTGTGGATCTGAGGACCCATGCCAAATACTTTCAGTCTCCTGGAGGTGGAATAGGCTTTGTCGTGCCCTCTTCACAACTGTCTTAGTGTGTGTGGATCATGATAGTTTGTTGATGATGTGGACACCAAGGAACTTGAAGCTCTCAACCTGCTCCACTACAGCCCTGTCAATGAGAATGGGGGCGTGCTCGGTCCTCCTTTTACTGTAGTCCACATTCATCTCCTTTGTCTTGATCACTTTGAGGGAGAGGTTGTTGTACTTGCACCACACCACTCATCGTTGTTGGTGATCAGGCCTAACACTGTTGTGTCATAGGCAAACTTAATGATGGTGTTTGAGTCATGCCTGGCCATGCAGTCATGAGTGAACATGTAGTACAGGAGGCTACTGAGCACACACCCCTGAGGGGCTCCTGTGTTAAGGATCAGCGTAGCAGATGTGTTGTTACCTACCCTTATCACCTGGGGGCGGCCCGTCAGGAAGTCCAGGATCCAGTTGCAGAGGGAGGTGTTTTGTCCCAGGGTCCTTAGCTTAGTGATGAACTGAGGCTACTATGGTGTTGAACGCTGAGCTGTAGTCAATGAATAGCATTCTCACATACAGTTGAAGTCAGAAGTTACCATACACCTTAGCCAAATACTTTTAAACTTGGTTTTTCACCATTCCTAACATTTAATCCTCGTAAAAATGCCCTGTCTTAGGTCAGTTAGGATCACCACTATATTTTAAGAATGTGAAATGTCAGAATAACAGTAGAGAGAATGATTTATTTCAGCTTTTATTTCTTTCATCACATTCCCAGTGGGTCAGAAGTTTACATACACTCAATTAGCATTTGGTAGCATTGTCTTTAAATGGTTTAACTTGGGTCAAACGTTTCAGGTAGCCTTCCACAAGCTTCCCACAATAAGTTGGGTGAATTTTGGCCCATTCCTCCTGACAGAGTTGGTGTAACTGAGTCAGATTTGTAGGCCTCCTTGCTCGCACACGCTTTTTCAGTTCTGACTCATTAACCTCTACAGGATTGGTCCCCCCCACGCGATACGGTTGAGCTAACGTGTGCTAATGTGATTAGCATGAGATTGTAAGTAACAACAACATTTCCCAGGACATAGACATATCTGATATGGGCAGAAAGCTTACATTCTTGTTAATCTAGCTGCACTGTCCAATTTACAGTAGCTATTCCAGTGAGATAATATCATGCTATTGTTTGAGGAGAGTGCACAGTTATGAACTTGAAAATGTATCAATAAACCAATTTGGCACATTGGGCAGACATGACACAACATTTTGAACCGAAATGAAATGGTTCATTGGATCAGTCTAAAACATTGAACATACACTGCTGCCATCTAGTAAACACGATCTAAATTGCCCCTAAACTGGAATAATACATTGTGGCCTTTCTCTTGCATTTCAAAGATGATAAAAAAACATGTTATTTTCTTTGTATTATCTTTTACCAGACCTAATGCGGTATATTCTCCTACAGTAAATTCACATTTCCACAAACGTCAAAAGTGTTTGCTTTCAAATGGTATCAAGAATATGCATATCCTTGATTCAGGCCCTGAGCTACAGGCAGCTAGATGTGTGTATGTAATTTTAGGCCATTTTTTTTTTAAAGGGTCAGATCCTTAAGAGGAAAGTATTCCTCCAGTACGGGGTTAGTAATCGCTGTCCTGATATCTAGACGCTTTTTAAGGTCATAAGAAACGGTGGCAGAAACATTATGTACAAAATAGGTTACAAATAACATGAAAAAACACAATAGCATTGTAAAATCAGGATCGTAAAATGGCAGCCTCCCCTCCGGTGCCATTAGCCTATAACAATTACTCTCCCTTATCACCTTGCCAGGGACAATAAAGCTTCTATAGCCACCATTGGGCATGTAAATGAAGGCAAAAATATTTTTTCTTTTGGAACAACACCACAGTTATCACTGCGCTTTTGTAAGCTGTCAGCTCCTTCCTGATGGGTGGATGCTGGTGGAAGGCCTGTTGCTAAGGCGCTAGGCTAGGAGAGTCGTGATAACAGTTATACAATACCAGAGTGAACGGAAAGTAGCCAGAGGAAGGAGAGAAGCTCGCAATAGCAGTCACTTGGCTGACATAAGAACCATGAAAGCTTTGGCTAGACTAGACGCACATAAGCATGACAACACATACACACAAATACACACACATACACACACCTTATAAACAGGTGGCCCCCAAAGTCTCCTTAAACTTTGTACAGTACATAGTAGTAGGACTGGGACATGGGAACCATTATTTTGGAAGAAACAGTACTTAACGCAACACATCTCCAGGAGGCCATAGGGTGAAATAAACTCGGGGCATAAAATTTGTTTAAAAATACCGTCACAAGAAACTGGGTAACTTTTTCTCATTCTGCCAGGCAGCACAACGGTTCTGATGCAAGCTAAATCTCTCTCCGACATGGATGTTATTATGATAATCTATCTAATTAGGGAGAGAAGGGACATTTTAAAAACAGAGGGTTGGGAGGAAGGGAAAATAACCTAAACTTATGGAACTTATCCCCCCCACTTATCCACGCACACACACACACACACACACTACAAAAAAAAAGTCCTAAGGGAGAGTTGAGGAAGAACGAAAGTCCTCGGAGAATGTCGGCACACAAATGTCTCAGATATTGAAATGCCATAATTCTCGTCCTCATAAAACATGTATAAACCCGTATTTAAGAGCCAGCCTGCATCACTATCTAAGTGCGTGATGCACTTAAAAATATTAATTGGGCCAACAGTGTGTGTCTGTTGGCATCGCTGGGCCTAAAGACAAAGATTAGATTAACGTATGCCTTGATGAAAAATAACAATAACAAAAAAAATAACAGAACTGCCAAAACTGAGCCTTTTTACAATTGGACCAACTCCTGCCCCATAGTTGGGAATGGGACATGCATGAAAAGCTAACTACAGGGCCATTTTTGAATTTCAAACCTCTTTCGAATGGATGACAGCATGACACCGGGGAGGTATTTGCATTCATATTCTCTGGGCTGTTGCGTTGCGGTGAGGTCAGTGTTAAGCGGTGCCACTGGATCTACGATTAAAACATAACAAACTCACAGGGCATTCATAACAGGAGATCCGTCGCAAAGTTTTCCCTTTCAAACGTTTCTAGTTCCCGTCGTAGTGCCATCTTTCTTCACAGCAAATTACAAACTCTTATGCTGAAGCCGTTCCCACCTCCCCCGAAATAATTAAAACAACTGTAGTAGTGCTGGTGGTAGTAGCATCTTCTTCAAAATGCTAACATCAGGTACAGCGTTTTTCATGAGCTAGATACTGCATGCACCATTTTCTAATATATACCCCGTACACAGTATACAGGCAGGAAACTGCCCTAGGCCTAGATTGTTTGTAATCTATAATTCATGGCAATGTATTCCAGTAAAAAAAAACAGCTAAACGAAATGTACAACAAAATAGAAAACAAAACAAGAGGCGTAGAGACAGAACGTAATATAAAACACAGACCCAGGCTAGACCTAGTAGGCTATGTGCAAAAGTGGAGTTGCATGAGAGGTCTGTTGAAAGGACTGTTTGTAGAACTGAATTGTTCTCCAAGTCTGTTCACGTTAATATGATAATAGTGATCACAAAATCATTGTATTCTGATGAATATACAGCATCCCTTTTCACTCTGAATGAAAGATTTCTCATTTTTGCGGGTTCTGCCGTCCGTCTGGTATATTGGCATAATGCATGACCGTGTCTCTGAAGGACGTCGGCTGGTTAACAAATGACACCCTATTTGTGAAATCAAAACAATATTATTCCACCTGGGTTGATTTAATTGCTGTGATGGACTTTTAAATGAGATTAAAATGAATGCAAGCAGATTAACGGGTACGCTGGTCATGTGACCAGGGGCTGTCTGGATCCCATCTTAGATTTCCCTGCATGCATCAGGAACTTGACAGTAAACTACCAGCTGAGTTCTGCCACACAATGCCCTGGGCAACTCAAATGTTAATTGGGCTGCTAATAAGCTATCTCATTTGCCACAACCTGTAAATATCACTTAGTGTCAACAACCAAAGCGCTAGTGACCACCAAGTCTTACATCCACTGGTGCCCAATGTTACTACTGCTGATTTCTCCTGTGCTTTAGCAGGTCTATTTTGAAAACATAACCAGTTAGTGCTGATTGTCATAGCACACAAGTCAAAAGTGTCAATGTAAACATATGATTCACTAATATTCTTGAATGCAGTTAATAATAAACAACGTTCTGAATTGTAATTTGGCGTGAATTAATACACACACACACACACACACACACACACACACACACACACACACACACACACACACACACACACACACACACACACACACACACACACACACACACACACACACACACACACACACACACACACACACACACACACACACACACACACACACACACACACACACACACACACACACACACACACACACACACACACACACACACACACACACCACACACCACACAAACACACACACCACACACCACACACCACACACACACACACACACACACACACACACAGGCCTGCAGAACCCACTCTCACCTAAACCCACAAATCAGACACAATTGACTCCCTGAGCATTGTGTGTGCCAGTGAGTCCTCCCTGCCAACTTGGGTCGTGTTCATTTGGGCATGCAAAGAAACATGTCTTAAAAAGGTTTGCAATAGAACATGAAAATTTGTGTTTTCTATTGGAGAAATCCAGGTAATCTCTCCCTGTTCCAATCCTTTTTTCTTCCTTTTGGTGCCTAATAAACACGACCACGGCACTTTCAAGTTGACTCATATCAACTCTTTGTCAAAGACCCATAATGTGGTAGGTAGAATGTCCAGGATTTGTAGCCCACACACACACACAATCACACTTTCAGTGTAAGCAGATGGATGCTGGGAGGTTGGTATACTTGAGATCTCTGGAGTCTTCTCATTTTAGTGCTGCACATTTGTGCACCTGTAGCTAAGCAGCAAGGGTACAGCCACCTTTTTCTCATAAGGTAACACGTGTCTCACCCACCAGACTGCCCACTGCCAACTGCACCTAAAGCTGTGCCATAAGCACTTAACAAAATACAGAAACGTTTTGGTATCGTTCCCTGTATCTCTCTCGCACTCACTCACTCGCGGGCGGGCAGGCACATACACAGAAACATGAACAAAGAGTTGATGGCTTTTAGTCACAGCTGGCTTTATGCCAACTTAAGAAATGCAGCTTCATAATAAACATTATAACAGGGTCCAACAATAACAGACTACCTATATGCAATTGCCTCAATCTCTATCTCAATAATATCTATATAATAACACACACACAGACACACACACACATATATATATATATATATATATATATATATATATATATATATATATCAGGGAATATGAAAACAACAACAGGTCTCACAATTGCAATTAACAGCACTTGGTTGTGCAAAAGACTGCACACACAATCAGCATTGTCCATGTCATTAGCACAATAGAAAGGTGACATCTCAGTGTTTGGTGCTGTAGAAGGGTAGAGTGGTTGAAACTTGGGTCACTCAAAGGCCAAGAGCATATATGACAGTATTTAAGTGCAGTACTACTTCAATAACGGCATACCAGATCGTAGAATTATTGTTTATCAATCTGAACTGGCAAGGCTCATACTCAGCGATCTGGTGGTGCACTTGTAATTGTACAAAAGTAGAGCTCAATTGTGCAGCAGACTAAAAAATATTAACTGGCAACCCGAAAGACGTGTCACTATTTTGACATCATTTTAACATTAATGCACTGAAATGGCCTGTCAATGGCTACAACTTGTCATCTTCCTAAGACAACACAGGCTGCTTATGTCTGTGATGTACATGAAGACGTTAAAACGCCTTCCGGATTCCATGAATACATCTCATCGGCATAACATTTCCCATCGGATTTGTATGCTGAATGTTAGACGACCACCGGAGCAACCAGAAACCCCTCGTTACATCAAATTCAATCAATCACTCATCATGCGAATGGCCGTATTGTGTCTGCTTGCACGCTGTGGCGGTTTCATGTTGATTATGGAGATTGGCGTTAATTCGGCAGAACAATGCGAAGCCCTTTGGTCGTTCCTGAGCATGTCGCTGCTTCATTACTATTGACATGCTGCATTATTTCATGTACTTAAGTGTCTTCACCTCTCTGGGATTGGCAAGTGCCAAATGCACGGTTACTTACTGGTAGGCCATGCATGGGATCACAACAGATAAATCAATCATACGTCCATGTCTCAAAATGAAGTTCAGCCCTTCTTCAACGTTGAATACTGCAGGATTACTAAATAACTAGGCCAAAAGCTAAAGTACATCCGACATATTCCCTAACAATACCAAATTGAATGCTGAAAAACGACAAGATTATACCATTGATATCACTAACTTTAGCGTGGAGAACTCTTTGTATAATGTGCCAACTAGTCCAGCACCACAACACATTATATCGCAGATACATGCGATTCTGTTCTGGGATACTGCGATAAAATGTCATTTCTCCAATAGGTGTGTGTAAACATCGACTGACGACAACATTTCAAAAAGTGCTGATAGAAATGATTGGGAACAAGTGCGACCGTAAAAGACGTCCCCTGTCAGCTTGAAGCCGGTACACCTTGCTGTGCACTCACTCAGGCACCGAAGACTAACCATTCTTTTATCACCGGGGCTAAAGCACTATACAGTCACGCGAGAGGGATTCTCGGAGGGGAAAAGAACTGCTACAGTGGCCACAAAGTTTTTCAATTTCATCGCCAATTTCCTGGGTAATTACTGGCGCTTTCTGATGGGCTTTTTATGACAGCGACCCCCCCCCCCCCTCCTGCTGCGACCCTCTCTCCAGGCTGAGCTCCAGGAGGATGGGAGGACTGTCGGATCCCACCGCTGCCACCAATTCCCACCTCCCTAAGTGAACCTTGTCTTTCCCATCAACCCCTGTGGCGCCTCCCCAAAGGAATGGAGGACGATCAATGAGCTGGTAGTCTCTCTGCGCTGCATCGGCGGCTAGTTGGACAGGCATCTAACCTGGGGGACAGACGCTTGATTTGTCCAGACAGAGGTTGTGTTCTGATGGGGAAGGTGTGCGTCTGTTGGGTTTACATCAGGGAAGTAGAGAGGAGAACGTAGACGGGGGAGTAGGACGGTCCGTGGTTCTAATGACAACTAAATGAAAATATGGGTTGTGATCGGTATTCCGTGCCTAAGGTCAATACCCCAAATACAATTGAGAGACAGAGAGACTTCTTCCTCTTCTCTTCCGTCTCCTCTCCGTTGTGATCACGACAGCCAGGTCATGTGGTCAGAGTTATTCCTGACCACATGACCTGACCAGGAAAAAAGGTCCAGACTTTGCTGACAAAATGAGTGGATGGGTTTCAACGCTATCCCTTTCCACCACTACATCCTTTCATACCAGCGGTCAGGATGGGAAGGAGGCGAGGTTAGAAAACTATTCAGGCCTACTGGCGGGCACGGTCTCGATGACATTCTGTCTGAAGAGGTCACCCAGGAAGCAAATCTCCCTAGAGATTGACAGGCGGCAAACAGATGAGCCCACAGGCCGAGGGTCACAGATCATTAAAAGCGATCTATCAAGGCTTTCGGGATGACTAATTCCCCCGAATCAAATGTTTCCGTGTAAATATGTCAAATGGGAATGAAATTAGCACTGTGGTTTATTGACTGTGATAAAAATCGGAAAAGCACCACTGAACATAATTACATACTTGTCAGAGCCATAAAAATTAGCTTTATTGTCAATGGAATGGTTTGGTACAACTTCATTTTCAGTTCGACGTCTTCCAGATGGGGCCCGCTTTCTGCACTTGAGCAGTTTTTATGCAGATCCGGGGGTGTTTTCTCCCCCCTCCACTCCTCTATTCCCATGCATCTGGCTGCTGGATGACGGGAGGAAAGGGGGAGGAAGGGGGAGGAGGAGTGGTGTCTGGGGATGAGCTGAGGGCTACATTAGCTACTGTCAGGAGGGAGATGTTTTACTGAACCCATGATAACAGTAGCCCCACAGTGACCCTAAAGATCCGCAGACTCAAAACTCGGGAAGTCTGAAAGAAGTTTAAAGGTAAGAGCGGGCGGGTAAAGTGACTCTGTCATCAAATAGACACGGAAAACCGGAAAGGGCCTTGTTGTCACATACTGTGAATCGCATACTGTGAATCGCAGCTACAGTGAGTGTTCACAAACACACGCAGAAATCAATCTCTCAGACATGCACACATGCAGTACAGTACCCTCGTGCGCACACAGTAGAGAGAAGGCAATAAGAAGTAGGGTATACAGTGAGGTTGAACATTCTGTGTGATGCTGTACGCAGTGAAGTGACACTGCATAATCGACACGACTGTGTAATCTAAGCAGCACGGCGTCTAATAGATTACTATTATAATACACACAATGTAATAGTGTAAAGCATCTATTTATGGTAGTTCCACGCTATAGTTTTCTATTTATTTGAGCATTGCGGTACAATGTGAAGGAATGGTATTGTAATTAGGCCCACAATAGCTGGTTGTAAGAATCGAGCGGGCGTCTTTGAATCATTGTCATTGCCTGCCGCACACGCTCACAGCTGCCTTGCTGAAGCATGCTTGGCATGTCATCCGGCTGCACTAACAGTTTTAGCGCCATCATTTATTTACGTTTTAATTACTATTTGTCGCCATTGTCCCGCACTCCCCCGTACTCCGTCATCATACCAATTATCACATCATCTTGATTTCCACTCATATCACATTTAGATCAAGTCGATAATGCATCCACCCGCTCTCACTAAATAATTAAGATAACAACTTGAACTAGAAGGGAACTGATTTATATTTAAAACAGACAACTATGCTTAATGGCAGCCTTCACTTATTGCTCGGGGAGAGTCGACTTGATACGCAGAGACCGTCTCTCTCTTTACAAGCACTCATTATCTCTCTCTCTCTCTCTCTACACCCCCTCATATTATATATCTCTCTCTCTCAACACCCACTCATATTATATCGCTCCCTCTTTACATCCACTCATATTATATCTCTCTCTCTACACCCACTCATATTATATCTCTCTCTCTACACCCACTCATATTATATCTCTCTCTTTACACCCACTCATATTATATCTCTCTCTAAACACCCACTCATATTATATCTCTCTCTCTTTACACCCACTCATATTATATCTCCATCTCTTTTCACCCACTCATATTATATCTCTCTCTCTTTACACCCACTCATACAATATCTCTCTCTCTCTCTCTCTCTCTCTACACCCACTCATATTATCTCTCTCTCTCTACACCCACTCAAATGATCTCTCTCTCTCTCTCTTTACACCCACTCAAATTATCTCTCTCTCTCTCTCTCTTTATACCCACTCATATTATATCTCTCTCTCTCTACACCCACTCATATTACATCTCTCTCTTCACACCCACACATATTATCTCTCTCTCTACACCCACTCATATTATATATATATATATATATATATATATATCTCGTTACACCCACTCATATTATGTCTCTCTCTCTTTACACCCACTCATATTATGTCTCTCTCTCTTTACACCCACTCATATTATCTCTCTCTCTCTCTCTACACCCACTCATATTATATCCCTCTCTCTACACCCACTCATATTATATCTCTCTCTCTACACACACTCATATTATACCTCTCTCTCTACACCCACTCATATTATACCTCTATCTCTTTACTCATATAATATCTCTCTCTCTCTACACCCACTCATATTATATCTCTCTCTACACACACTCATATTATACCTCTCTCTCTTTACGCATATAATATCTCTCTCTCTCTACACCCACTCATATTCTCTCTCTCTCTCTCTTTACACCCACTCATATTATGTCTCTCTCTCTCTCTTCACCCACTCATATTATATATCTCTCTCTTTACACCCACTCATATTATATCTCTCTCTACACACACTCATAATATCTTTCTCTCTCTTTACACCCACTCATATTATGTCTCTCTCTCTCTCTTCACCCACTCATAAAATATCTCTCTCTCTCTACACCCACTCATATTATATCTCTCTCTTTACACCCCACTCATATTATATCTCTCTCTCTACACCCACTCATATTATATCTCTCTCTTTACACCCACTCATATTATATCTCTCTACACCCACTCATATTATATCTCTCTCTCTTTACAAGCACTCATTATCTCTCTCTCTCTCTCTCTACACCCCCTCATATTATATATCTCTCTCTCTCAACACCCACTCATATTATATCGCTCCCTCTTTACATCCACTCATATTATATCTCTCTCTCTACACCCACTCATATTATATCTCTCTCTCTACACCCACTCATATTATATCTCTCTCTTTACACCACTCATATTATATCTCTCTCTAAACACCCACTCATATTATATCTCTCTCTCTTTACACCCACTCATATTATATCTCCATCTCTTTCACCCACTCATATTATATCTCTCTCTCTTTACACCCACTCATACAATATCTCTCTCTCTCTCTCTCTCTCTCTACACCCACTCATATTATCTCTCTCTCTCTACACCCACTCAAATGATCTCTCTCTCTCTCTCTTTACACCCACTCAAATTATCTCTCTCTCTCTCTCTCTTTATACCCACTCATATTATATCTCTCTCTCTCTACACCCACTCATATTACATCTCTCTCTTCACACCCACACATATTATCTCTCTCTCTACACCCACTCATATTATATATATATATATATATATATATATATCTCGTTACACCCACTCATATTATGTCTCTCTCTCTTTACACCCACTCATATTATGTCTCTCTCTCTTTACACCCACTCATATTATATCTCTCTCTCTCTCTACACCCACTCATATTATATCCCTCTCTCTACACCCACTCATATTATATCTCTCTCTCTACACACACTCATATTATACCTCTCTCTCTACACCCACTCATATTATACCTCTATCTCTTTACTCATATAATATCTCTCTCTCTCTACACCCACTCATATTATATCTCTCTCTACACACACTCATATTATACCTCTCTCTCTTTACGCATATAATATCTCTCTCTCTCTACACCCACTCATATTCTCTCTCTCTCTCTCTTTACACCCACTCATATTATGTCTCTCTCTCTCTCTTCACCCACTCATATTATATATCTCTCTCTTTACACCCACTCATATTATATCTCTCTACACACACTCATAATATCTTTCTCTCTCTTTACACCCACTCATATTATGTCTCTCTCTCTCTCTTCACCCACTCATAAAATATCTCTCTCTCTCTACACCCACTCATATTATATCTCTCTCTTTACACCCACTCATATTATATCTCTCTCTCTACACCCACTCATATTATATCTCTCTCTTTACACCCACTCATATTATATCTCTCTACACCCACTCATATTATCTCTCTCTCTCTACACCCACTCATATCATCTTTCTCTCTCTCTCTTTACACCCACTCATATTATATCTCTCTCTCTTTACACCCACTCATATTATACCTCTCTCTACACCCACTCATATTATATATCTCTCTAAACACCCACTCATATTATATCTCTCTCTCTTTACACCCACTCATATTATATCTCCATCTCTTTTCACACACTCATATTATATCTCTCTCTCTTTACACCCACTCATACAATATCTCTCTCTCTCTCTCTCTCTCTCTCTACACCCACTCATATTATCTCTCTCTCTCTACACCCACTCAAATTATCTCTCTCTCTCTCTTTACACCCACTCAAATTATCTCTCTCTCTCTCTCTTTATACCCACTCATATTATATCTCTCTCTCTCTACACCCACTCATATTACATCTCTCTCTTCACACCCACACATATTATCTCTCTCTACACCCACTCATATTATATATATATATATATCTCGTTACACCCACTCATATTATATCGCTCCCTCTTTACATCCACTCATATTATATCTCTCTCTCTATACCCACTCATATTATATCTCTCTCTCTACACCCACTCATATTATATCTCTCTCTTTACACCCACTCATATTATATCTCTCTCTCTACACCCACTCATATTATATCTCTCTCTTTACACCCACTCATATTATATCTCTCTACACCCACTCATATTATCTCTCTCTCTCTACACCCACTCATATCATCTCTCTCTCTCTCTCTCTTTACACCCACTCATATTATATCTCTCTCTCTTTACACCCACTCATATTATACCTCTCTCTACACCCACTCATATTATATATCTCTCTAAACACCCACTCATATTATATCTCTCTCTCTTTACACCCACTCATATTATATCTCCATCTCTTTTCACCCACTCATATTATATCTCTCTCTCTTTACACCCACTCATACAATATCTCTCTCTCTCTCTCTCTCTCTACACCCACTCATATTATCTCTCTCTCTCTACACCCACTCAAATTATCTCTCTCTCTCTCTCTTTACACCCACTCAAATTATCTCTCTCTCTCTCTCTCTCTCTCTTTATACCCACTCATATTATATCTCTCTCTCTCTACACCCACTCATATTACATCTCTCTCTTCACACCCACACATATTATCTCTCTCTCTACACCCACTCATATTATATATATATATATATAATCTCGTTACACCCACTCATATTATGTCTCTCTCTCTTTACACCCATTCATATTATGTCTCTCTCTCTTTACACCCACTCATATTATGTCTCTCTCTCTCTACACCCACTCATATTATATCCCTCTCTCTACACCCACTCATAGTATATCTCTCTCTCTACACACACTCATATTATACCTCTCTCTCTTTACTCATATAATATCTCTCTCTCTCTACACCCACTCATATTATATCTCTCTCTACACACACTCATATTATACCTCTCTCTCTTTACGCATATAATATCTCTCTCTCTCTACACCCACTCATATTCTCTCTCTCTCTCTCTTTACACCCACTCATATTATGTCTCTCTCTCTCTCTTCACCCACTCATATTATATATCTCTCTCTTTACACCCACTCATATTATATCTCTCTCTACACACACTCATAATATCTTTCTCTCTCTTTACACCCACTCATATTATGTCTCTCTCTCTCTCTTCACCCACTCATAAAATATCTCTCTCTCTCTACACCCACTCATATTATATATCTCTCTCTACATACACTCATATTATCTCTCTCTCTCTTTACACTCACTCATATTGTATATCTCTTTCTTTACACCCACTCATATTATATCTCTCTCTCTTTAAACCCACTCATATTATGTCTCTCTCTACACCCACTCAAATTATATCTCTCTCTCTTTACACCCACTCATATTATATCGCTCCCTCTTTACATCCACTCATATTATATCTCTCTCTCTACACCCACTCATATTATATCTCTCTCTCTACACCCACTCATATTATATATTACACCCACTCTGTACATGACCATCTGATAATTTATCACTCCAGTGTTAATCTGCAAAATTTTAATTATTTGCCTACCTCCTCATGCCTTTTGCACACATTGTATATAGACCCCCCCTTTGTTTTCTACTGTGTTATTGACTTGTTAATTGTTTACTCCATGTGTAACTCTTTGTTGTATGCTCACACTGCTATGCTTTATCTTGGCCAGGTCGCAGTTGCAAATGAGAACTTGTTCTCAACTAGCCTACCTGGTTAAATAAAGGTGAAATAAAAAAAATAAAAAAATAAATATAATCTCTCTCTCTCCTTACCCCCACTCATATTATATCTCTCTCTCTTTACACCAACTCATAATATATATCTCTCTCTCTTTACACCCACTCATATTATCTCTCTCTCTCTCTACACCCAGTCATATTATCTCTCTCTCTCTCTGTACACCCACTCATATTATATCTCTCTCTTTACACCCACTCATATTATATCTCTCTCACTTTACACCCACTCATATTATCTCTCTCTCTCTTTACATCCACTCATATTATATCTCTCTCTCTACACCCACTCATATTATGTCTCTCTCTCTCTCTACACCCACTCATATTATATATCTCTCTCTACACCCACTGATATTATATATCTCTCTCTCTGTACACCCACTCATATTATATCTCTCTCTTTACACCCACTCATATTATATCTCTCTCACTTTACACCCACTCATAATATCTCTCTCTCTCTCTCTAGACCCACTCAAATTATATCTCTCGCTCTTTACACCCACTCATATAATATCTCTCTCTCTTTACCCCCACTCATTAAATATCTCTCTCTCTTTACCCCCACTCATATTATATCTCTCTCTCTTTACACCCATTCATATTATATATCGCTCTCTTTACACCCACTCATACTATATATCTCTATCTCTTTACACCCACTCATATTATATCTCTCACTCTCTTTACCCCCACTCATATTATATATCTCTCTACACACACTCATAATATCTCTCTCTCTTTACACCCACTCATATTATGTCTCTCTCTCTCTCTCTCTTTACACACTCATATTATATCGCTCTCTCTTTACACCCACTCTTAATATATCTCTCTCTCTCTTTACACCCACTCATATTATATCGCTCTCTCTTTACACCCACTCTTAATATATCTCTCTCTCTCTTTACACCCACTCATATTATATATCTCTCTCTTTACACCCATTCATATTATATCTCTCTCTCTTTACACCCACTCATATTATCTCTCTCTCTCTGTACACCTACTCATAATATCTCTCTCTCTCTTTACACCCACTCATATAATCTCTCTCTCTCCTTACCCCCACTCATATTATCTCTCTCTCTTTACACCAACTCATAATATATATCTCTCTCTCTTTAAACCCACTCATATTATATCTCTCTCTCTTTACACCCACTCATATTATCTCTCTCTCTCTTTACATCCACTCATATTATAACTCTCTCTCTACACCCACTCATATTATATTTCTCTCTCTTTACACCCACTCATAATATATCTCTCTCTCTTTACACCCACTCATAATATCTCTCTCTCTCTTTACACCCACTCATATTATCTCTCTCTCTCTTTACACCCACTCATAATCTCTCACTCTCTCTCTCTACACCCACTCAAATGATATCTCTCTCTCTCTTTACACCCACTCATATAATCTCTCTCTCTCCTTACCCCCACTCATATTATATCTCTCTCTCTTTACACCAACTCATAATATATCTCTCTCTCTCTTTACACCCACTCATATTATCTCTCACTCTCTTTACACCCAGTCATAATATATCTCTCTCTCTCTTTAAACCCACTCATATTATATCTCTCTCTCTTTACACCCACTCATATTATCTCTCTCTCTCTTTACATCCACTCATATTATAACTCTCTCTCTACACCCACTCATATTATGTCTCTCTCTCTCTACACCCACCCATATTATATATCTCTCTCTACACCCACTCATATTATCTCTCTCTCTCTCTCTGTACACCCACTCATATTATATCTCTCTCTTTACACCCACTCATATTATATCTCTCTACACCCACTCATATTATCTCTCTCTCTCTACACCCACTCATATCATCTCTCTCTCTCTCTCTTTACACCCACTCATATTATATCTCTCTCTCTTTACACCCACTCATATTATACCTCTCTCTACACCCACTCATATTATATATCTCTCTAAACACCCACTCATATTATATCTCTCTCCCTTTACACCGACTCATATTATATCTCCATCTCTTTTCACCCACTCATATTATATCTCTCTCTCTTTACACCCACTCATACAATATATCTCTCTCTCTCTCTCTCTCTCTCTACACCCACTCATATTATCTCTCTCTCTCTACACCCACTCAATTATCTCTCTCTCTCTCTCTCTTTACACCCACTCAAATTATCTCTCTCTCTCTCTCTTTATACCCACTCATATTATATCTCTCTCTCCTTACCCCCAATCAAATAATATCCCTCTCTCTTTACCCCCACTCATATTATATCTCTCTCTCTTTACACCCACTCATATTATCTCTCTCTCTCTCTTTACACTCACTCATATTTTATATCTCTCTCTTTACACCCACTCATATTACATCTCTCTCTCTCTCTCTCTTTACACCCACTCAAATTATCTCTCTCTCTCTCTCTCTCTTTACACCCACTCATATTATATCTCTCTCTCTTACACCCACTCATATTACATCTCTCTCTCTCTCTCTCTTTACACCCACTCAAATTATCTCTCTCTCTCTCTCTCTCTTTACACCCACTCATATTATATCTCTCTCTCTTTACACCCACTCATATTACATCTCTCTCTCTCTCTCTCTCTTTACACCCACTCATATTACATCTCTCTCTCTCTCTCTCTTTACACCCACTCAAATTCTCTCTCTCTCTCTCTCTTTACACCCACTCATATTATATCTCTCTCTCTTTACACCCACTCATATTACATCTCTCTCTCTCTCTCTCTCTTTACACCCACTCATATTACATCTCTCTCTCTCTCTCTCTTTACACCCACTCAAATTATCTCTCTCTCTCTCTCTTTACACCCACTCATATTATATCTCTCTCTCTTTACACCCACTCATATTACATCTCTCTCTCTCTCTCTCTTTACACCCACTCATATTATATCTCTCTCTCTTTACACCCACTCATATTACATCTCTCTCTCTCTCTCTCTTTACACCCACTCATATTACATCTCTCTCTCTTTCCCACACTCACACACTAATAAAAATACACTCAAACAACTAAGAAAACAGACATTTTCAATATATTCTATCCACTCATTGTACTGAGAATATGGCACCCAATATCTGTCTGAAATGATTTACCCACTCTAATTGGTTAGGCACCAATAAACATATTAAGGACATATGTTTTCGTTCATGAGAGTCATTCTTTCCCGGTTGTTTGTGTGAACCAGGATTTCTTAAACCTCCTCGACCCCTCCCCCCCCGTGCTATTTTATGTTTTAATACCCTCCAGTGTATTGCAATACCTTCATTAAAACCGCTGAAGTTACTGCACTTAATGTAGCGTTGCCACTGAACAAAATGACGGCATTGTCCGGGTCAACTTTCAGATTTAGCTAATTGTGCCCCGGGCCGTTTGGATCTTATAGGCATTTTCTTCACTTAAAATGAGGCTCTGAGTTTAATGATACTGTATATGTCATTTGCATCTAGTAATGTAAAGAGTTAAATGGAATAATTAACCATTTACAATGGAGTATAATGCACATTCCGTCTTTATTTTTACAAGGGTTGGATGAATATAGTTCTTGGATCCATCTTTTTATTTGATCATCCTTTCATTGTTCAAGCAAATTTGTGCAAAATATAATTTAGATACGTTCATTCACTTTTTGTTCATTTAGAGAGAGACTGACTGGTTTTTGGGCTACCACTTTACACATAAAAATGCTAATGCGGTGACTCTCTGTCCAATCCCTAGAAGACGGTCCACCATCAGACGCTGAGCTGTAAGAACATTTCTCTGAGGTACTATCACCAAAGACCCAGTCAGAGATTCTCCTTTTTCTGATTGGACAGATGCAAATTGTCCCAACACCCTAAAGGTGACAAGAGAAATTACATGGGAGGGCGGCTCAGTCAAACAACTGTTGTAAAAATGAGGCAAACAAACAACCTTTGCCCTCTGCCTGTTACGAGGTAGAGCTCCTAGGATCCCATGCTCCAGACCCCCCTCCTCCCGGTTTGCATGATAATGTTGCAAGAGGGAGTCGTTGAACATTCCCATTTCCATTGGAAAGCAGTTACACAAACCCATATCCCTCATTTACGGCATGCCGCTACAGGATCCGGCGACAAAAAATCCATATGCATCGATCTAACGGGCTCCAAGTCGCCACAATTATTCTTTCGGGAGGAAATGCTGACAATAAATTACATCTGTGCTGTACCTTTGATCCGCTAGCTCGATTGAGCTACTGCTTCGTTCTCCCTGTGGTTGGCGACTGCCCAGGTGCTGTCAACGCCCTTGTCAGGGAGGCCGAAGAGACACGGCACCACCCCTGCGGCCCACAGTGCTTCACACACTTTAATCAGGGGAACGAGAGAGCCCCCATAATCCTCCTCCACAGCAAGGGCTCTACGAGTACAAGAGCCAGACATTTGGTTTGAATTATGGCCCTCTGTAAAAAAAATATATATATATATATTTTTTTAAAGAGTGCTCCGTTGTACTCTCCTGCTCACCATGGCTACATCGAGCTGACGCAAACAAAAACAAATGCCTTGTTTCTCCTTCTCTTTTATGTTTGGGGTCATTTTTCTGCAGGACGGCTATGTTTTTCAAGTAAGGAGCACCTTTTTCCTTTTTACAATCACCGTCATGGTCTTTCATCTCAAGATACAACGCCTTCCCTTCCCGAAGGAGACCACATACAATTATAATTGCCTCCCTCATTAGTTATGTTTTCACAGGAAGGAATGGAGGGCAATTAATTGTATCACTTAATTTTGTCACTGAACTCCGCTGGCTGGTATTGATGCATCGTCCGCCATTCTGTGGCTCATTTTTCAGCAAAATTAATTGACAAAGGGCAAACATTTATCAACATATCACTGGATTAGGCGACAAATTGGAGCAATGAGGAAATCAATTGTGCCCCTGTTGCCGTGGCCTTATTCCCACCGCGGGCGCTGTTTCGGACAGCCCACTGTGAGACTGACTTCCTTGGCAGGCCGTGATTCATGTTTAGATTTGGGACAGGGACATAAATCAGAACGAGTTTCAAATGACCCCCCCCCCCCGATGGTTCACACTCCGCATATCCTGGTCTCAACAAACAGAGCGGTGATCTAAACAAATCCATCCAGGGAGAAATCGATAGCGCGGGAATAAGAGACCAAATACTGAATAGTTCTACATCAAAAAGGACAGTAGATAACAACTGCTAAGTGCTGTGTGTGGGATTTGCCTGTTACATGGTACGATTCCAAACGGCAGGGAGAAACATAAGGCATTGAAACAAAAGAATATAAGGAAGAGAAGACGGGCCAAAAGAAAGGAAATGACAGTAACATACGTATACAACATATACAACAGCGTTTTCCTAAATGAGAAAGAAAGAAAGAAAGCAGCAATATAGTCCTCTTTCTTGTGATCCGCTGTGAGAGCAGGAGCATAGGGCTTCAAGTACTGTGCTAATGCTTCGGAAACTCTGGCTGTCAGCCCCTTCACTGGAAACTATAAGAGCAGCTAATCACACAGCTTGGCCTGGGAGAAACCATTGGGGCTATGAGGTGTGTGTGTGGGGGGGGTTAACACACACTTTGTTTTTGATAACTGGCACTCTTAAGGGACAAACTTAATAGGCATCCGCCCCCCCACCCCTCCCCGGTTGTTGTGAATTCTGGAAGACCATTTCATGAGATACAAACATGAGACCAATAAGGTCAACCAAGACTCAGCTCACTGTTACATTAAAAACTCAGTCAAACATAGTTGCTGTTTGGATTGAAAACCTGTATGCACAAAGGGGGGGTCCCTGGATCTGGTTTGCCAGTGTCTGGTTTGTATCATTCCTTATGATCATTTGAGCACCGTACAAAGCATATGAAAATAATTAGACTTTCATTCAAGAGGATAAATTCATCCTGCCCTGTGCTTTCAATGAGCTCATTCATAATGTTTAAATAGATAACACACATGACTAATATTTCAAGGGTGTCGGCCCATCTGTCCGGTGTAATTGCAATAATGCTGCAAGTGTTACCAGCCTGCGTCAACCGTTTGTTTCTTAAAGCCAACGTCACCGTTTGGACTGAGGAGTCTGCTAGCTGAGGGCCTCTGGTGTGGCGTATGCTTTGGGAAATGGTCATGATTTCTGGTTATTCTTTACTGTTCATTACTGATGTAAGAACACATTTTCCATACCGTGAAACTCCCCACCCAAAAGGCAGGAATTCTACTCATAGCAGGCCCCACAGCTATAGCCACCTCAACTAAAAGACAGGGATCTCTGCGTTACCATATGTGTATGTGAGAATGTGAATGTGTGTGTGTGTCTCACTGTGATTCCAGCAGTGAAGGGTACAGAAAAAGTGGTGAACGACAAGGTGGTCCACTGTCGCCAATGTACAGTACCGCAGGTCCCCCACCCACTACCTGGCTATGTTCGTAATACATGCCACAGAGAATGAGAACAAAATAGTAACACAGTGTCTGCAACTTACTGCTCCAATCTCTTGAGAGGGCACATATTTTAACCTCTGTAGAGGAGAGTGGTAGAGGAGAGGAGGGGGAGCGGTACATTGAGGGGCGCCAAGAAGAGCAAGCGGCGAATTGCTTGGGCGCCAAGATTGTCATGTCTGTATAAACAGGCATTGATTTTTCTGTCCAGCACCAGCACCTCAGCCATTTATTCTCAGCTTTGTGGCCAGGCCCAAAGGGGTTGAAATTCTGTTACAGTCCAGCCCAGGCCCCTGAGGCCTATGTGAGAATAGATTTCACCTGTAAGGGATGGGAGAGGCCAGCGCTACTTAACAGGGGCAGCGATATGTCAGAGAGAGAGAGAGAGAGAAAAAAGAGAGGAAAAGCTAGGGAGAGAGAGGACAGAGATATACTAAATGAAAAGCTTTTTCAAACCGCAAGACTTCCCACTGCAGTCTGCTCTCCGAGTCCAGGGTTGAGGTCACTCACCTGGGCTCCTCATCGCCAGCACTCCCCTGTCAGCTCTGGAGCTCAGAGTACAGGGACAATGACAATAACAGAGTCAAAACATGTGGCTAACAAAACTGTGGCTAACAGATGATGTGTCCTCTAAAAATGTTTCATTCTGCTCATTCCAAAGTTCCTTGGAAAGTTCGTAAGTACATTATGCAATTTGGCAATGTCTACATACTTTCAAAGACAAAAAAAGATGATAGGACCTAAATATTTTGTTCAGAAATATCTTTGGAGTACTATATCCCATTACCATGACATTTTTTCCTATTAGTCCACTTCAAGAAGGCAGACTCAGCAATACTTTTTCAACCTTAGTTTCAGTTAAACTATGTCACCCTGACACCAATGTGTTAGAGAACACAGTGTGGCACAGGATGAATGTGTATACAAGACTGTCCACTGTCTAAACAAGTGAATCAATCGGACAGCAGCGAAAGGAGAAAGCTACAACAAAAATCAATGCTCCCGTGGTCAATAACACCTTAACAAGCTTAAACCCCTAAGTGAAATAAACTGCAGAGTGAAAAGCAAAATGATGCAAAAAAGCCCAATGGAATTAGCTTACTGGTTGAAGGCCTATGCCAGATGTCCTACGGAAGAAAGAATATCCCTGTGATGGAGGAATAGAGAAAAAGGTGAGAGGACGAGCGCAGAGGAAAAAGAGAAGCAATGTATAGGGACCCTGGGCCAACCAGAGGAGAAGGTGGCAGACTGAAGTAAGTGATGGGAAAGAGAACGGAGGTTGGGGAGGGGGAGGGAAGAGGGTGAGAGGAAGAGGAAAATGATGAGAGAGAAGAGGGGATGAAACAGAAAAAAAGAGGTGGGAAAGAAAAGAAAAAGTCGGGAGAGAGAGAAAGAGAAGCCATGTACCGTACACTGAGATATCGACACGCTATCAAAGGCCTGTCAATCACAAGGAGGGCAAGAGATGAAGATAGGGAAGCTAATCGATAGCGAGAAAGGTAGAGAGCAGGCGTTCTCAATCCTGGTCCTGGGGAACCTACTCAGTGACAGCATTTGTTGCAGCCTATTGATACTTGCACACCAGATTCATCTGGGCTTGAACTAAAGCCTGCATGCCTTAAATCTGTCCCAGAGACCTAAAATGTCCTAAAATAACAAAGGTACGCTCATAGATAAGCCACAAGCACATACCTACAGCACAGTAGGTGGTAAACCTCTCTGCCATGTTTCACTTGAAAAGCAAAAGAGTGACTCTAATAACAGAGGGTAAAAGTGAACTCCGAGGACACCGCAGCTAGCCCACCAGCTGAGGAGTTAAGTGATGGGGTGAGTTTGAAAAGTACTCATTAACCAAACTTGGTAACAATGGCAAACATACTATGCAATCACATCTCCATATAGGTCTACTGTTCCCCACAACTCCCCTTTCAGAGAAGCTAGTGCACCGTTCAGCCGTCTTTGACATCCATTTTACCCCCCTCCCTCAATATACCACCTGCTTAATTCCTTAAGTATCTACTGAGCATCCCGACTCCGACATAGAGAAACATAAAATGGTGGTGCATTTCTGTACAATTAAAAAAACGTTAAAATGCTATTTGGAGAACAGCAAAAACAAGCAAAAAAGAACCCAGCCATTATCATCTAGGCTGCTGTAGGTTCATCCACCTCAGTCCATCTGCAAGGGGGGAAATATGAGTAATGATTCACCCGGACACGTAGCATCAACGGCGAAAAAAAATAACGTATGACTTTTTTTGGAACTGTTGTTTGCATCCTAAGCAGATGCTCTCTCATTGTAAACACCATACCAGACACGTTGTGTTTTTTGATTTCTCCAGGAGTTAAGCACGCGGTTTTTTGGTGGAAATGTATGGAAAAGCCCGTGCTGTTTTAATGACCTCGGGACTTGACTTCCTGATTTCCCTGATTCCCATCATACTCCCTCAGTCTTCCTGCAGTTTAATACGAAGTGCTCCTCTCCTCCTCCATCAATATGTTAGCACATTGAAATGAGCGTTGGGAGTTTTTTAATATGATTTTATTAGATCAGATAGCTTGCTTTGATCCCAAGCCGGGACGCGTCTGATCTCTCCCTCTCCGACAGCCCCGAGACGTACATCTGCATATTAAGTCTAGGAACAAGAAAAGAGAGAGAGAGGGAAAAAAAAGAGTGGGTGGAGAGAGCGAGATAGAGAAGACAATTACATTGTCCCTGTTCAAAGGCACCGTTTATTAACTGGAATTAGTGCGGAATGTTTGCGGTTGTTGTTGTTGTTGTTGGCGCCACTGCGCATACGAAAGTGCATATCAAGGAAATGAGCGGTTGTAGCCCGCAGTCTTAATTGTGTGTAGGGGGAAACAAGTGATTTAGGGAACTGTACAGGTAAATGGAATTTAATTGAGTTCTTTTTTTTCCATTTGTGTTTCATGCGGTATTGCTGAACTGCAATAATTGCCTGTGCACTGTGCAGTTGACATACAAACAGAAGAGCATTATTCTGAGTTTCACTACCATTATGTGAATGGGCCATGCTAAGTACGGTACAGTATGTTGAAGACGGATGCTGGGTGGTGTTCAGTAGGGCACACCAAGGCAAAACAATTTGAAACGGAAAACAAAAAGGAGAGTAGTCCATCCCGGTTTCAGTCTGTTTTTCTTCCATTTGGTGCCTAATTACACGTCCCTGGTTTATATCAAAAGGTATGTTTCAGAGCCTTCAATCATAGTGGTCACACTGCGGTGCCTGTGGTCGACTATCAGGGGTCAAATAATAACGCCTGTGGTATAGCTCGAGGTTAGACTCAACGGTCATGGTACACTCAATTTGTATGATAACCTCGAACAGACCTTGTAGTAGAACCACTGATCAGATTGACTCAGTTAGCTTCATTAGTCTCCAATCATTATTTCTGTCCTAACACTCTAAAAAAGTGTTCTTTCTCCTGTCTAATCGCTGGTGAGATCAAATACATTTATGACAGAAGGCCGTCTTATTGTTTAACTTAGAGTCCCTGCAGATCCGTGAGTTGGAAGGAAGTGTGTTTTTGTGCTACTTTACTTTACATTATACTGTTAACGATGTTCACTGCAGTGTAAGGAAAGAGCTTGCAGGAAAGGCATTTCACTGTCCTCGCACACATGCCAATAAGACTTGAAACTTAAGAAAGAAAGAAATATGAAAGAAAGGAAGGGTAGAGAGAGAAAGGCGGAGGGGAAGGAAGGGAAGGAGGAGGGGCATAAAGTGGCAGATGGAGTCCAGACACATTTTTTGTGTACTCAGACACGCCGCCGGTGCAGACACCTTGACAACCCCTGCATTCAGCCCAGCTCATCCATTTCTGGACCAGACTAAAGGAGCAGAACGAAGATCTACCGATGGCGAGTACCCAGGCCAGACAGATATTAGTGGGGACTGACAATGCTTTAAAGCTGACAGATTCGGCCGAGCAACAGACGCACAGATGGGCTAAGACGGGCGGGGAGTCAATGCTAACCCGATTAGGCACTGCTTTGTGAAAGATCGTCAACGACCTGGAATTGGGATAACTGCTTCCTGACAACAAAGCCAATGACATTAGTTCCTAGATAAGTAGATCCGAACCACGCAGACAATGGGTGTGCTGCAGAGGTCACAGCCACAGAGATCCTCGTTATTGTCCAATCTGTATACATTTTTATGGTCATAGCAGAGTCGGGGGACATTTTCTTTAATGTAGAATGCATATCTAGAGAGCCATAGACAGTTTTTCTCACTGGCACATTATACAGCTGATGTAATGATGATTAGAAACTTATGTCATGATGAGATTTTGCCATGAGTATAATTCAACACACATTTTCAGTGGTCATAGCATGGGCAGTGATGTACTGGTAAAAAGGTGAGTGCATGCTGATTGTTCGCTGATCGTTCATGGTTAGTAAAGTAAAATAACCTTCCCTGTAAATTCAATGCATTTTTCCACAAAATGTGGATAAATGATCACGCAAAGCAAAGCGTGTGTGTAGCCAGTCTTCACGGGCATTTGCTCTCTACTACACCACTGTTCATAGGACATTTTACTGTTATATCTGACGAGTTTCAAGTTAATAATCAATTACATGCAAAAACATTCTAGAATTTCTCAGGAGTGTAAGGACAATGTTCAACTGTAAGAAGCGTACAATGTACACTCTTTGCTGCTCCTATAGGTAAGCTTTTAATAACGCTTGCAGTAATACACTCCAAATGCTTCTACTGACACTGTCTTTCTCACAGGATACTGTTGAACAAACATCACACGCCTTTTCACAATATACAGTAACGGAAATGTATTCTGTAATCCTTTCCTTGCATTATCATTTTGTAAACCTCTGCTGTATCTCATTCTGATATCATTCAATGAGGGGACTAAACACCTCCCCCTGCAACTCGATCCTGGGCTTCCTGACGGGTCGCCGCCAGGTGGGAAGGGTAGGCAACAACACATTTGCTATGCTGATCCTCAACACAGGGGCCCCTCAGGGGTGCGTGCTTAGTCCCCTCTTGTACTCCCTGTTCACCCGCGACTGCGTGGCCAAGCATGACTCCAACACCATCATTAAGTTTGCTGACGACACAACGGTGGTAGGCCTGATCACAAACAATAATGAGACAGCTTATAGAGAGGCGCTCAGAGACCTGGCAGTGTGGTGCCAGGTCCACAACCTCTCCCTCAACGTTAGCAAGGCAAATGAGTTGATTGTGGACTACAGGAAAAGGAGGACCGAGCACGCCCTCATTCACATCGATGGGGCTGTAGTGGAACGGGTCAAGAGTTTCAAGTTCCTTGTTGTCCACATCACCAATAGAATATCATGGTCCAAACACACCAAGAAAGTCATGAAGAGGGCACGAAAATTCCTTTTCCCCCTCAGGAGACTGAAAAGATTTTGCATGGGTCCCCAGATCCTCAAAAAGTTATACAGTTCCACCATCGAGAGCATCCTGACCGGCTGCATCACTGCCTGGCATGTCAACTGCTCGGCATCCAACCGTATGGCGCATCCAGGACATACTAGGTGATTGTCAAAGACTCCAGTCATCCAAGTCATAGACTGTTCTCTCTGCTACCGCACGACAAGCGGTACCAGAGTGCCAAGTCTAGGACCAAAAGGCTCCTTAACAGCTTCTACCTCGTAGCTATAAGACTGCTGAACAACTAATTAAATGGCCACCGGACTATTTACATTGGACCCCCCTTTGTTTTTACACTGCTGCTAATCGCTGTTTATTATCTATGCTAAGGCACTTTACCCCTACCTACATGCACAAATTACCTCAACTAACCTGTACTCCCTTTGACTCGGTACCGGTACCCCCTGTAAATAGCCGTAGTAAATATTTTATTAACTCTATTTCTTGTTGGTTAAGGGCTTGTAAGTAAGCAGTTCACGGTAAGGTCAACACCTATTGTATTCGGCGCATGTGAGAAATAAAATTCCATTTGATTTGATTTAAATTAGCAGGCAGAATTTTAAGCCTAAGGTTGTTTGGTAAATTGGCTTGGTGAAACAGTCAACACTGGACAAACAGTCTCTCTTTCTCTCAGCCTATGTTCTTCCTTCTCTCTCTCGCTCGCTCTCTCTTTCTATATTTCTCTCTCCCACTCTCATTACAAGATTTATAATTCGATGATCACCTGTGTTCACCTGCTGGCCATAAATCTAAGTCCGGGACGTGAGATTACATTTTTTTTATTAATATACGAAACTCATTAAATAGTCCAAAATGCTCCTTTGATAAATTACATTGTTCAGGGCATACAATGATTGCATTTAAAACATGCAGTTTTTTTTTTCACCCTCCCATTCCTCCATCCTCTATTTTCAAGTATGGGCCACTTGAATAAGTTCCTGAGTCTAGTGGTTGGTTAGCATCTAGCAACTGTACTCTGTTTGGGTTGTCAGGAGGATAGGGCTTCTGAAGAGAGTTAGAGAAAAAGAGAAACAGAGGGAGAGATGCTGTCTTGGGACCACGGCATGTTTAAATGAGATCATGAGTGTGAGCGTGTGTGTATTTCCAGTAGTGAAAGGTACAGAAAAAGGGGTGACCGACATGGCGGCCATTGACGCCAATGTACAGTGATCATGTACGGAGGGCTGTAGAAAGAGCGATCGCATTAACGAAGAGATTGAGGTCGAGAAGGAGAGAGAGAGGAAGAAAGTGAGAGGCCAGAGGAGCTGCAAATATCCCTCCAGCCTTCTAATTGCAAGCCGCAGCTCGAGTGCAGTAAATAGTGACATTTTAATTTCTGCACTAGCCCGTTCCATTTCTCCCCTCATGTGCAAAAGCATGTTTCAAATAAAGTGAAATAAGGGAGTGGAGGCCAAGAGATAGAGGGAGGAGAAAAGATATTAAGAAAGAAACATCATCAAAACAGAGAGAGAGATGGGAGAAGAAAGAAACAGAGAGATAGATGGGAGAAGAAAGAAACAGAGAGATAGATGGGAGAAGAAAGAAACAGAGAGAGAGATGGGAGAAGAAAGAAACAGAGAGATAGTGAGGTGGTGAGAGGAAAAAGAGTAGAAGATTGGGGAAGAGAGGAAAAGGGGGTGGGGGGGGTTAAACCATGAAGTTTAATTCGAGAGGAAATGGAATCCCTCCCGAGCCAACATGTCCAGGTGGGCCCCACCTGAGTATATGGACGGTTATCTTAGCTGGTACACCGTTTGGTTAACCTTTTGGGCCAGACATGGACAAACCCATGTGGATTATAGAGTGGGTCCCAAATGAGCCCTGAATAATATTTGAATGGGCTGTAAGTGGGCAATCTGGTGTTGTCTTTTCAGGAATAATGATTGGGACCCAATCAGGTTAACCATTTGGGTCACACACAGGCAAACGCATGAGGCTACAGCATGGGACCCAGATGGGCCCTGTATCATTTTTAAATAGGCTGTAAGTGGGGTATTAAGTGTGAATACGGTCAGGGATTGTCTCTGGGACACATTTGGGCGTACGACCTGTAGATCTGTCAATATGGTTGTTGATCATTGCTAGACAGCCATTTTAAAGACGTGTCTTCTTTTCACTCTGTCTTTTCAGTTAGTATTATCAAATCAAACTTTATTTGTCACATGCACCGAATACAAGAAGTGTAGATTTTACCGTGAAATGCTTACTTTCAAGCCCTTAACCAACAGTGTAGTTCAAGAAGAGTTGAGGAAATATTTACCAAATAAACTAAACCAAAAATGATAAAAACATAACACAATAACATAACAATAATGAGGCTCTATACAGGGAGTAAGTGTGTGGGGGTACAGGTTAGTGTCACGGGCATCATAAGAAGTGGACCAAAGTGCAGCGTGGGGAGCGTACATATTCCTTAATTTCTGAATGTTGCCAACAAAAACAATAAACAATACAAAACGACCGTGAGCCTTAACAGGGCTAAGTGCCACAAACAAAGTTAACTACCCACACTGAAAGGAGGGACAAAGGGCTACCTAAGTATGATTCCCAATCAGCGACAACGATAGACAGCTGTCCCTGATTGAGAACCATATCCGGCCAAAACATAGAGATAAAGAAACCTAGAAAACTAAAAATAGAATGCCCACCCCACATCACACCCTGACCTAACCAAATAGAGAAATAAAACGGCTCTCTAAGGTCAGGGCGTGACAGTTAGTTGAGGTTATTTGTACGTATAGGTAGAGGTGAAGTGACTATGCATAGATAATAAACAGCGAATAGCAGCAGTGTACAAAACAAATGTGTGGGGGTGTGATGCAACCGGTCAGGACGCTCTCGATGGTGCAGCTGTATACATTTTTGAGGATCTGGGGACACATGCCAAATCTTTTCTGTCTCCTGAGGAGGAAAAGGTTTTGTCGTGCCCTCTTCACGACTGTCTTGATGTGTTTGGACCATGATAGTTCGTTGGTGATGTGGACACCAATGAACTTGAAACTCTCGACCCGCTCCACTACAGCCCCGCTGATGGGGACCTGTTTTGGCCCGCCTCATCCTCAGATTTCTCCTATCACAGTCATTAATCTTTGTAACTGTTTAAAAATCACCATTGGGCTGATGGTAATATCCCTGAGGAGTTCAGTTAGGAAGGATGCCTGCATCTTTGACTGGGTACAGTTATATACACCATGCTCAAAGAGATATTCAGTGTCAGCTTGAAATTCACAACTTGACCTTAGAGATAATTGTGTGTGTGAGGTACAGAGATGGAGACGGTACCACTAGATCCTTCCCTTATACTTCTTGGTTGATTCTGTTCTACCAGTTAATATTTGTAGCAAAACCAGATTCATTAAATTGGCAGTCATTGAGGCCAATAAATGCACAACTATTATATGGAAGAGTGACACTCCGTCAAGCAAGCAGATGTGGCTAAAACAACAATCTTCCTATATTCAATCTGAAAAAATTACATACAATCTACATAATAAACCCTTTGAATTTCCTGATGTCTGGGGGGACGTTCAGCAGTTTCTAGAGACGTCACCTTAGCTGCCTCATTACTACTGTCGTCATTAATATATTATTATTATTTGTTTTTGGGTTGAATAATTTATTTTCTAGCATGGAATGTGAAGGTCATTCTGTTTCTTTTTGTTGTTGTTAATCAGTGAAGCTAATACCGGTAGAGGGGAGGGAGGGGGGTGTTCCTGTGTTGGGGAGGGAAGGGTTTTGTACGGTGCCCCCATGTAGCATGGTGTTTTGTGTAGGTGGAAGGAATAACGGGGTATTATCTGTGTCATGTTTTGATGATTGTTAAATTGTAAAAAAAAAAAAGAGCCAATAAATATATTGTACAAAAAAAAGAAAGTGTCCTTGTGCCGCAATGAAAAGTGCATTGCCATATGCAATAGCTTATGTTTATAAGTGATTTTGGCTATACCGTCATTGGAAAATATTGGAACTGCATGGTGACAAATGTTTCTTTGCCAAGGATGACTAGGTTCCCCACTCGATGGTTCCATGTTATTTACATCAATTATACCAGGGTGGAATCCCTAATGCTACAAGCTGGACCAGATCTTAATAGGCTGCTGATGACAAGAGAGAAGGAAAAAGAGAATTACTCATCTCTAAGCTTTTTTCCATTTGTATGAGTTATACAATATTTGTATCGGGGACCTTACAGACAATTGTGTGTGAGGTACAGAGATTGTGTAGTCATTGAAAAATCATATCAACCCATATTATTGCACACAGAGTGAGTCCATGCAACATATTATGTGATTTGTTAAGCACATTCGGAAAGTATTCAGACCCCTTGACTTGTTCCACATTTTGTTATATTACAGCCTTATTATAAAATGTATGAAATATTTTTTCCCCTGATAAATCTACACACAATACCCCCCAAATACATTAAATATGAAAAACAGAAAACCTTATTTAAGGTAAGTATTCAGACCATTTGCTCTGACTCGAAATTGAGCTCAGGTGCATCCTGTTTCCATTGAACATCCTTGAGATGTTTCTACAACTTGATTGGAGTCCACCTGTTGTAAATTCAATTGAATGGACATGATATGGAAAGGAACAAACCTGTCTATATAAGGTCCCACAGTTTACAGTGCATGTCAGAGCAAAAACCAAGCCATGAGGTCGAGGGAATTGTCCATAGAGCTCAGAGACAGGATAGTGTCGAGTTACAGATCTGGGGAAGGGTACCATAGCATTTCTGCAGCCTTGAATGTTCCCAAGAACACAGTGGGCTCCATCATTCTTAAATGGCAGAAGTTTGGAACCACCAAGACTCTTCCTAGATCTGGCCGCCCGGCAAAACTGAGCAATCCGGGGGAGAAAGGCTTTGATCAGGGAGGTGACCAAGAAACCGATGGTCACTCTGACTAAGATCTAGAGTTCATCTGTGGAGATGGGAGAACCTCCAGAAGGATAACCATTTCTGCAGCACTCAACCAATCATGCCTTTATGGTAGAGTGGCCAGACGGAAGCCGCTCTTCAGTGAAAGGCACATGACAGACTGCTTGGAGTTTGCCAAAAGGCACCTAAAGGACTCTCAGACCATGAGAATCAAGATTCTCTGAATACCAAACATCAAGTCTGGAGGAAACATGGCACCATCGCTACGGTGGAGCATGGTGGTGGCAGCATCATGCTGTGGGGATGTTTTTCACCGGCAGGGACTGGGAGACTAGTCAGGATCGAGGGAAAGATGAATGGAGCAAAGTACAGAGAGATCCTTGATTAAAACCTGTTCCAGAGCGCACAGGACCTCAAACTCGTCGAAGGTTCATATTCCAACAAGACAACAAACTTAAGCACACAGCCAAGACAACGCAGAAGTGGCTTCGGGACAAGTTTCTGAATGTCCTCGAGTGGCCCAGAGAGAGCCCAAACATCTCTGGAGAGACCTGAAAATAGCTGTGGAGAGACCTGAAAAAACTCCCCATCCAAGCTGACAGAGCTTGAGAGGATTTGCAGAGAAGAATGGGACAAACTCCCCAAATGCAGGGATGCCAAGCTTGTTGCATCATACCCAAGAAGTCTCAAGGCTGTAATCGCTGCCAAAGGTGCTTTGACAAAGTACTGCGTAAAGGGTCTGAATACTTTGCAAAATGTATTTGCAAATATGTCAAAAAACATGTTTTTGCTTTGTCATTATGGGGTATTGAGTGTAGACCGATGAGAAAAATATGTAATCATACCCATTTTAGAATAAGGCTGTAACATAACAAAATTTGAAAAAAGTCAAGGGGTCTGAATACTTTCCGAAGGCACTGTATAATTAACCCTCAAGCTACCCACATTTGTTACATACAGGATTAACAAATGTAGTATTTTTTACCCTTTTCAATCACAAATAAATTAATATAAGGTGTTAAAGATAAAAACACTATGTTTTCTACACAAATATAAAATAAAAATAGACAAGAAAATTAAGAGACAAGAAGAAACTATTAATTCTTATCAAAGCATCATTAGCCATATAATTAATAACCAAACCAGACTGTTATTATAGCAAAGTTATAGCTAATATGCATACTCTATAAAACAAAAATATACATTTCTCCCTTATATAATGTACAGATTATTTTGTAGGAGAATTGAGCTTTTTTCAAACACCCGAATTTTTTTTTCTTCGCAAGGTATCTGTAAAAAAGTATGTTTATTTTTCTGCATAGGTTATCTAAGCATACCTCTTTACCTGCTCAATTAAAATTTTAATGAGGGTGTCATTCTGACAGTTATAAATCACACATCTCAATAGACTGCACTAACATGCCTAGGATACTTCATTCAAATGACAGTACTTGGGATCATAAAACACATCCTCAATACAGGAACATATCATGGCATCATAAATATTAATACACATAATTAATACACATGAATTCACAGGCATGCCAGCTAAGATAGTTAGTCAGCTACTCTTAACTTGACTGACAGCCTGAAATGGCTTGGTAGTTAGTTATGAGGTTGGTAGATTGGGAACCCATCGAGCTGTCTAGCTAAAGCCAGCTTCATAAAATCGCTAGGGGGCTAGTACTACATAGAAAAAAGAAGGAATCAATTGGCTATATACACAATACATTACCAAAAGTATGTGGACACCTGCTTGTCAGACATCTCATTCCAAAATCATGGTCGAGTTGGTCTCCTCTTTGATGCTATAACAGCCTCCACTCTTCTGGGAATGAATATTGCTTCCATTCAGAGAATTAGTGAGTTTGGACACTGATTTTGGGTGATTAGGCCTGGCTCACAGTCGGTGTTCCAATTAATCCCAAAGGTGTTCAATGGGGTTGAGGTCAGGGCTCTGTGCAGGCCAGTCAAGTTCTTCCACACCGATCTCAACAAACCATTTCTGTATGGACCACAATTTGTGCACCGTTGGCATTGTGATGCTGAAACAGGAAAGGGTCTTCCCCAAATTGTTGCCACAAAGTTGGAAGCACAGAATCCTCTAAAAGGTTATTGTATGCTGTAGCGTTAAGATTTCCCTTCACTGGAACTAAGGGACATAGACAGAACCATGAAAACAGCCACGGAACGTTATTCCTCCTCCACCAAACTTTACAGTGGGCACTATGTATTAGGGCAGGTAGCGTTCTCCTGGCATCCGCTAAACCCAGATTCGTCTGCCGAACTGCTAGATGTAAAGCGTGATTCGTCACTCCAGAGAAAGCTTTTACACCCCTCTAGCCAACGCTTGGCATTTCGCATGGTGATCTTAGGCTTGTTTGCAGCTGCAATGCCATGGAAACCCCTTCCGACAAACAGTTATTGAGCTGATGTTGCTTCCAGAGGAAGTTTAGAACTCAGTAGTGAATGTTGCAACCGAGGACAGACGACTTTTACGCGTTCAGCACTCGGCGGTCCAGTTCTGTGAGCTTGTGTGGCCTACCACTTCGCGACTGAGTCGTTGTTGCTCCTAGATGTTTCCACTTCACAATAACAGCACTTACAGTTGACCGGGGCAGCTCAAGCAGGGCAGAAATTTGACAAACCGACTTGTTGGAATTGTGGCATCCTATGACGGTGCCAAGTTAAATGTCACTGAGCTCTTCAGTACGGGCCATTCTATTGCCAACGTTTGTCTGTTTGCTCGACTTTATACACCGGTCAGCAACGGGTGTGGCTGCAATAGCTGAATCCACTCATTTGAAGGCCAGTCAATCAACCTTTTTAAGCACATTTTTACTCGTGGACTTATTTAGGCTTGCCATAACAAAGGGGTTGAATTCTTATTGACTGAAGACAGTTCAGCTTTTCATATTTTATTAATTTGAAACAATTTCTGAAAACAAACTTCCACTTTGACATCATGGGGTAGTGTGTGTAGGCCAGTGACAAAAAAAGCTACATTTAATTTTAATTCAGGCTGTAACACAACAAAATGTAGAAAACGTAAATGGGGTGTGAATACTTTCTGAAGGCACTGTAGCTACCGATTCCACCGAGAAGAAAGAAATACTTAAAATCAGTGGTCGATATGTGTCATGCTTCTGGGGAAAAGTAAGAGTTACAAACTCAATCTTTGCCAAGACGTCGGACAGATACAACAGGTGCAAAATACACGAGGGAAAGTGTTATGGAAGATGATTGGTTGGTAGATTAAGCCAATGAGTAACACTGTAACTGACAGTTAGACTTACAGGTTATGTCGTTGTCTTTTGTTTGAATTGTTTACGTATCCGCTGTGCGGGGGAAATGATAATACAATCGGAACTACGTAGCTAATACTGTTGTAACGGGGATCCTTATTGTAGCAACACACTTTTGGAGGGAAGGCAATCCTGCGCTGCGTTAGCTAAGTTTTCATGTCATCGGGTGTAGTTCATAAAGGTTGAAGAGTGTATGTTAGGATGAAGTGTGAATTCATGCCAGGAATAATAAGTGTGAAGTTTGATTTCCTCCCTTCTGTAATAAGCAGCCAATGAGGTATTTTTTCCTTTATTCATGTGTTTAATCTGAACCCGTAATAACGCCGGTTAAACTGTTATGTATGTAACACGCCTGGAGATTCTCCCGTCACTCCCAGAATGCACTTGGCTAACAAAGGCCAAGTTTGATGTGTTGGTCCACCAGACCTTCCGTTCATTTGGGAAGAAGTGTCTGGGAACGCGATTAGATGTAATGTGACTCACATATCACTTTAGAGCGCATGCCATCCTTCAGCACAATATGTCACCCTTCATAAAGCACGTGTTTATATTGTGTTCGACATAGTGAGTTATGTCACATTTGACATTGGTGATTATAATCAGACAGTTATGCCACATTTCTGAACCCTTTATAAAGCATGACATAGATCATTTCGAACACATTTATGTAGCACTTATGAAGGCATAGTGAAGACTTTATGAAATATTTTTAAGATGCACATAATTTAAAGCAGGACCCAGTTTTGACTTAAATCTGCTTGAAAATCTATGGCAAGACTAGCCATGATCCCCCCCAACACATTGACAAAGATTATTTTTTCATTTTATTATGGGCACATATTGCATAATACAGGTGTGCAAAGCTCTCATGAGGTTTACCCAAGAAGACTCACAGCAGAAATTGCTGCCAAAGGTGTTTATAACATGTATTGACTCAGTGGGGTGAATACTTATCTAATCAAGGTACAATATATTAGTGTTTGATTTGTCATTAATCATCAAGAAAATGTTTTTTTTTCTTCCACTTTGACACTAGAGTATTTTGTGTAGGTCATGAAAAAAATACAATTAAATCCATTTGAATCCCACTTTGTAACACAATAAAATGTGAAGAAACCCAAGGAGGGTGTAGATGGCACTGTAAATGGGTTGGGTTTGTTTCAATCCTGCCCAAATGCCCATAGTTGGCAGCACACAAGTAATCATCAATTTGGAGTGCAGCTGCACTTGATCCATTCGTAATGCCTGAGGTAAATTCGGGCTACTTTGGGTATCCCTATGGGGCTAGTTCAGGATGTACATGGGACAACATGTTAACATTCCAAACGCTCCAAAATGCAATAACTTCAAAACCTCAAACCAAATTCATATACAAATATTGAAAGCGGTTAATGAGACACCCTCATCAAACCACAACCCGAAACAAACTCGTGTTTGAATTCAGTCATGGCCGCTCGCATTTCTTAATGAACCAAATCGAAAACAGGGCCAAATCAAGAAGTGCAGTCGCCCTTTACCACCAGCTAATGACTTGTTGCACATCTACCTTACAGATGTGCTAAGAAGGAGGAGAGATGAGAACATCAGGACAGCAGAGTACTTAGAACAGCAACAGCTAGGGGCAACTGGTAGGGAAGATGATGATTTAGGTCACTCAGACACAGGCCCAAAACAAGTTAAGCTACCCCAGCATCCCACTGACTATTTTAGATGGCAAAACTAAATAGACACACCAGACAAGACAAGACACAAAGGCCGCAAATTAAGAATAGGTGATGGAGAGAGACACCAGACAAGACACAGAGACCCCAACAGAAGAATAGGATATGATGGAGAGAGACACCAGAAGAACAGAACAAGCCATAACAGAAGAGGATAGAGAAAGGGGAAAAAGTAACAAACAAGAACCGGAGACAGCAACAGACAAGACACGGGGAAAGGGACAGAGCAGAACAGGGGCAAATGGAGAGGACAGAGGTGGGTTGAGCACACAGTAGACTGTATCACTTCAAGCTGCTCTATAGAGAGAACAGAGGTGGGTTGAGCACACAGTAGACTGTATCACTTCAAGCTGCTCTATAGAGAGAACAGAGGTGGGTTGAGCACACAGTAGACTGTATCACTTCAAGCTGCTCTATAGAGAGGACAGAGGTGGGTTGAGCACACAGTAGACTGTATCACTTCAAGCTGCTCTATAGAGAGAACAGAGGTGGGTTGAGCACACAGTAGACTGTATCACTTCAAGCTGCTCTATAGAGAGGACAGAGGTGGGTTGAGCACACAGTAGACTGTATCACTTCAAGCTGCTCTATAGAGAGGACAGAGGTGGGTTGAGCACACAGTAGACTGTATCACTTCAAGCTGCTCTATAGAAAGAACAGAGGTGGGTTGAGCACACAGTAGACTGTATCACTTCAAGCTGCTCTATAGAGAGGACAGAGGTGGGTTGAGCACACAGTAGACTGTATCACTTCAAGCTGCTCTATAGAGAGGACAGAGGTGGGTTGAGCACACAGTAGACTGTATCACTTCAAGCTGCTCTATAGAGAGAACAGAGGTGGGTTGAGCACACAGTAGACTGTATCACTTCAAGCTGCTCTATAGAGAGGACAGAGGTGGGTTGAGCACACAGTAGACTGTATCACTTCAAGCTGCTCTATAGAGAACAGAGGTGGGTTGAGCACACAGTAGACTGTATCACTTCAAGCTGCTCTATAGAGAGAACAGAGGTGGGTTGAGCACACAGTAGACTGTATCACTTCAAGCTGCTCTATAGAGAGAACAGAGGTGGGTTGAGCACACAGTAGACTGTATCACTTCAAGCTGCTCTATAGAGAGAACAGAGGTGGGTTGAGCACACAGTAGACTGTATCACTTCAAGCTGCTCTATAGAGAGGAGAGAGGTGGGTTGAGTACACAGTAGACTGTATCACTTCAAGCTGCTCTATAGAGAGAACAGAGGTGGGTTGAGCACACAGTAGACTGTATCACTTCAAGCTGCTCTATAGAGAGAACAGAGGTGGGTTGAGCACACAGTAGACTGTATCACTTCAAGCTGCTCTATAGAGAGAACAGAGGTGGGTTGAGCACACAGTAGACTGTATCACTTCAAGCTGCTCTATAGAGAGGACAGAGGTGGGTTGAGCACACAGTAGACTGTATCACTTCAAGCTGCTCTATAGAGAGAACAGAGGTGGGTTGAGCACACAGTAGACTGTATCACTTCAAGCTGCTCTATAGAGAGGACAGAGGTGGGTTGAGCACACAGTAGACTGTATCACTTCAAGCTGCTCTATAGAGAGAACAGAGGTGGGTTGAGCACACAGTAGACTGTATCACTTCAAGCTGCTCTATAGAGAGGACAGAGGTGGGTTGAGCACACAGTAGACTGTATCACTTCAAGCTGCTCTATAGAGAGGACAGAGGTGGGTTGAGCACACAGTAGACTGTATCACTTCAAGCTGCTCTATAGAGAGGACAGAGGTGGGTTGAGCACACAGTAGACTGTATCACTTCAAGCTGCTCTATAGAGAGGACAGAGGTGGGTTGAGCACACAGTAGACTGTATCACTTCAAGCTGCTCTATAGAGAGGACAGAGGTGGGTTGAGCACACAGTAGACTGTATCACTTCAAGCTGCTCTATAGAGAGAACAGAGGTGGGTTGAGCACACAGTAGACTGTATCACTTCAAGCTGCTCTATAGAGAGAACAGAGGTGGGTTGAGCACACAGTAGACTGTATCACTTCAAGCTGCTCTATAGAGAGGACAGAGGTGGGTTGAGCACACAGTAGACTGTATCACTTCAAGCTGCTCTATAGAGAGAACAGAGGTGGGTTGAGCACACAGTAGACTGTATCACTTCAAGCTGCTCTATAGAGAGGACAGAGGTGGGTTGAGCACACAGTAGACTGTATCACTTCAAGCTGCTCTATAGAGAGAACAGAGGTGGGTTGAGCACACAGTAGACTGTATCACTTCAAGCTGCTCTATAGAGAGGACAGAGGTGGGTTGAGCACACAGTAGACTGTATCACTTCAAGCTGCTCTATAGAGAGGACAGAGGTGGGTTGAGCACACAGTAGACTGTATCACTTCAAGCTGCTCTATAGAGAGAACAGAGGTGGGTTGAGCACACAGTAGACTGTATCACTTCAAGCTGCTCTATAGAGAGGACAGAGGTGGGTTGAGCACACAGTAGACTGTATCACTTCAAGCTGCTCTATAGAGAGGACAGAGGTGGGTTGAGCACACAGTAGACTGTATCACTTCAAGCTGCTCTATAGAGAGAACAGAGGTGGGTTGAGCACACAGTAGACTGTATCACTTCAAGCTGCTCTATAGAGAGAACAGAGGTGGGTTGAGCACACAGTAGACTGTATCACTTCAAGCTGCTCTATAGATTCAAATGAGTTGTATTTATTTGCACAAATTATAACAGTTATACTTTTGACTCATCTGTCCATAGAACATTAGTCCAAGAGTCTTGATGATCATCCCGGTGCTTCCCGTTGCTTTTTGGAAAACTCGAGTCAACTTTTTGGACGAGACGGGTCCCATTGTGTCTGGTGAAAACCAAACACTGCGTTCCACAGTAAGAACCTCATAGCAACGGTCAAGCATGGTGGTGGTAGTGGGATGGTTTGGGGATGTTTTGCTGCCTCAGGACCTGGTTGACTTGCCTTAATTAGAAGGAACCATGAATTCAGCTCTGTATTAGAGAATTCCACAAGAGAATGTCAGGTCATCCGTCTTTGAGCTGTACCTGAAGTGCAGCTGGGTCACGCGGCAAGACAATGATCCAAAACACACAATCAAGCCTACAGTACATGGAAATTGTTCAAAAGCAACACATTTCAAGTTTTAGAATGGCCTAGTCAAAGTCCAGACCTAATCCCAATTGAGATGATGTGTTCGTACTTGAAAATCCACAAATGCCAAAACTCCTCCACAGCGATGTGAGAGACTGATCAGAAACTACAGGAAGCATTTGGGGCTGCAGTCATTGCAGCTAAAAGTGGCACAACCAGTTATTGAGTGTAAGGGGGCAATTACTTTTTCACACAGGGGAAATGAGTGTTACATAACTTTGTTCATTAAATAAATAAAATAACTTTATATTTTTGTTGTGTTATTTGTAAACTCAGGTTCCCTTTATCTAATATTAGGTTTTGGTTGAAGATCTGATAACACTCAATATCAAAAATTTGCAAAAATATAGAAAATCAGAAAGGGAGAAAATACTTTTTCGCGGCGCTATTTAAGTGAATCTGTCCCAATACATTTGGTCCCAACAGGTGCTGTGATTTCTAAACGGTTCACCCGATATGGATGAAAATGCCCTCAAATTAAAGCTGACAGTGTGCACGTTAACCTCAGAGCCATTGTATCGTTTCAAATCCAAAGGGCTAGAGTACAGAGCTAAAAAATGAAACATGTGTCCAATACTTTTGGAGCTCACTGTGTTCACTTTATGTTTACAACTACAGAGTCAAACGGGACACGATGTGAAAAATACTCTAAAGACTGGCACTCTTGTTAATGTTGGCTTTAAACGTGACATCTTGTAATTAACAGGTACTCTAGAGAGTAGCATCACTGCACAGTAGACTGACAAGCTAAAGATGATAATGAAGCTACACTATATGCAACCATGATCATTTAACTCACAACAACCAGTGGGGTCAGTAGTGGTGATAGCTTCTTCCTCGAGCAGAGCACTGTGGTCATGGAATACAGAACCTCTCCTTTACATTGGTCAAAGTGTCACTTCCATGTTCCAAAGACCACCTCCATGGGAGTTTCACTTCTCTTCTTTTTCTCGACTATGAGCAATGCAGCAGAACTCTCATTTCCTTATGGTAAAATCCTGCTTCAGCTCTGTTCAGCTTTAAGTGATGGTTTAAAGGTTAAGGTAAGGGCAATCTGGAATTGGTACATCCATTTTTTATTTTAATTTTTTAAAAACTTTTAAAATGAATTATATATAGCCAGCCAACTTTAACATGTGCACATCTCACTCAAGCCAGACTGCCTATGAATAAGGCAAATAATAAAAATATGTATGCAAAACAACAAAAGTGGTATTGAGGAACCAAGCACAGTAAAGATACAGAAGTGAATGACGATTAACATAATAGAAACCATGACAAAAGGAGGACAGAGTCAGTAGTGGTGACAGCCTCTTCCATAGAGAACATATTAAAGGGGCTATGTCATAAACCCTCAAAGTTCCAGAATGGGGTGAAAATGGCAGCCATATTGGTCAGGTATAAATCCAAACCAGATCTTCAGTTTCTTGGCAATTTCTCGCATGGACTAGCCTTAGACTGACGAGTTTCAGAAGAAAGGTCTTTGTTTCTGGCCATTCTGAGCCTGTAATCGAACCCACAAATGCTGATGCTCCAGATACTCAACTAGTTTAAAGGTGGACAGTTTTATTGCTTCTTTAAATCAGAACAACAGTTTTCAGCTGCGCTAACATAATTGCAAAAGGGTTTTCCAATTATCAATTATCCTTTAAAAATGATAAACTTAGATTAGTGAACGCAACATGCCACAACGTGTCACAGGAGTGATGGTTGCTAATAACGGGCCTCTGTATGCCTATGTAGATATTCCATTAAAAATCTAGAGTTTCTAGCTACAATAGTCATTTACAACATTAACCATGTCTACACTGTATTTCTGATTAATTTGATATGATTTTATTGAGCAATAAAATTATGCTTTTCATTCAAAAGCAAGGACATTTCTAAGTGACCCCAAACTTTTGAACGGTAGCTTTGATTGAACTGTCATGTCAACATCTTACCTTCAAAATCTTAGCTAGCTGTCATCATCATAAATCAAGTAGACAATCTATTGGCAAATCCTTTTTAATCCTTGTCATATTAAGATAAATAATGAAGATACATTATAGATCAAATGTATAGGTGCTCATCGGCCATTGGACATAAACCTTACACAACAAGTTGGAAACGTTGACAGTGGCTATCCGCAAACATTGCAACTGGGAAGTCGGGAATAAACGCGCTCAGACTGAGGACTGTTTTGAACTGTCATCCAACTCGGAATTGTAAATCTTTCTTTGATGTCAAAATTTGCCAACGAAGGACCGCCGTGCACAACAAGGTGAGTCCAAAAATGTATTATATGTTGCTGCATAAATGATGTAATATGCCAGGGAGGTATGGTCAGCCGTATCAGCTATGTTTTTTAAAAAGACAGTAAACAAGCTTGAATGAATTGTTTCGCTGCCAGACAAGGCTCCGCTGATAGCCAGTGGTAAGGACTCACTCCATGGTGCTGGAAAGAAAGCTCTGCTGTTGAGACAGCTTTATTTAGGCCCTACCAGTTTGTGAGCGCCGCTTTGGTGGCCTTATTAGCCACCAAATCTCTGCCAATGATTCACTCATTCGCTGACAACCTGTGATCAAACCAGATCTAACTTAAAGCATACGTCTACTAAACCTCAAGCAGGAGAGACCATTTCAATCTATTTTATTCTAAACTTGTTATAATTGTTCAATTTGATTGTTTGTTAAAATAATACAACTCAGCCCTAAGGGCAAGCCTCCCTTCCTCCCTCCACTCTTTAGGCTTTTATGTTCCCACAAGGATTACGACGAGGGCTCATTAATCTAAATCTGATGGCCAACCAAATGAAATAAATCAAGAGTTCCCCTAAATACAACAATATTTGTGTTGGGGGGGAAGGGGATAATTAACGAGCGCAGCTGCACTAATTAAAAGCCATCTGAGTTCCATTAATCTTGGCTGTTAGTGGGATTGTTTCTCTAAAATGTCCAGCCACACCTTTTTTCGTGAAGCCCGTTGTCCTTGGATTTCTTTTTCAGGTGATTTTGGAATGCGTGATTTTGGAAACGTGAAGGCACAATTGCTATTGGACAGCCATTTCCTTTCCTTTTGTGACCATGTTGAGAAGGTGTGGCTGCCAATGAGGGAAGTTAAACAAACAATGCTCTTGTTACAGTATCTTGGGACCTCACTGCTCATTCAGTGAAATGAGGCACATTCTTTTCACAAAAGAGGAAAGCATTGGTTCCCTTTTGTAATCAGTCTAGTCCAAGCTCTTCTCTGTCTTGACACTTTGATGGTGGAACCAAAAAATGGTTGTTTAAGGGCTTGTAAGGAAGCATTTCACTGTAAGGTCTACTACACCTGTTGTATTCGGCGCATGTGACAAATAAAATTTGATTTGATATTTATTAATTAAATATTTATAAATTAGCAGACATTTCTTAAATAACTGTTTTTGCTTTGTCATTATGGGGTATTGTGTGTAGATTGATGAGGGAGAAAAAAAGGTCAAGGTGTCTGAATACTTTGCGAAGGCAATGTACAATTTAAACCTGGAGCCAGGCGCACTGTTCACGAAACTGGATTATGAGGGTAGATTTATAGGACTACTATTCAACCCATATTGTAAACTTTTCTCACCTTCCAATATTTCCTGGATTTCACATTTGAATATGGCAACTTTCAGAATAAATCAAACCACTGTATTTTTGAATTGACCAACATTTTTTGTGTATAGGCTCTCAAAATGTATGTACATGGCGTTCTTTAATTGATTCCTAATATTCTGAACTGTTCTCTTCACATATTCTAGTGAGTCTGTCAAAAAAAACATCTAATTGAAGGTACACCAAATTTAAAGGGATGGCTTTAGATAAATGGACTGAAAACCCTATTGAATGAAAACCCTCAGAGAAAATCTGTTAGCCAGCAAGTGGGAGAGTTTGCAACGGTTGAATGAAATGTATTCAGCGTGCGCAAGGGAACCACGCCTTCAAAGCCCTTTACGCACCTGCATAAAGTAAGTCTGATAACCAACTACTGAGAACTGTGTAGGAAAGGCGTACATAGGAATGGCGTAATTGTCCTAAGTCTGAATTGGGCCGTGAAAGAATAGAGCAGAATATCTCTATTATTATGTCAACAGCCAAATAGCATCATTACTTATGGGAGGAGATAGTTGGTTTACCTTCAAACTCTTGTCTTAAGAAGCCAAACTCAAGCATTTACAAGTAAACAAATGCACAAAATAATGCCAGTGTTCTTCAGTCATAACTAGCAAATGTTAAGCAATGATAACAAAATGCACATTATGCTAACAACAAAACAATATTTGTGTTCAGCCCTTATGAAAGACCTAGCATGTCCAAATTACTGCGAACTCCAGCTACTGTACCGTGGCTAATCTCCAAAGCCTGGTAAAGAGCTCATTCTTGTTTATTTAATAAAAATATACTAATTCTTGACGGCTTGCTAAAACGCTCAAATTAAGTCATGCAAAGATGGATTGGCAGCGTTCGTCACGGTAATAAATGTTAATCCACAAGTTTTAGCAGCTCTGCTATGGCTCGTAAATACCATCAGAATATAAACAGCAATCTGGGAGGCGACTAGGTGCATTAGCCAAAGACTTGGCAATAAAAGAGGGAAGGGAAAGAGAGAAAAAAGGAGAGAGGGAAGCATATGGCGCAAGACTGTCAAACTGGAATTTTATGAAAAAGCCTGGAAGGTTTATTGAATTTATCAGTACCTGAGGTACTAGCGCACTCCATTTTAACATAGTTAGCCTATAAATTGAACCAGTTAGCACAATGATAAGTGTAGTTTTGGATTAGGCCGCTAACACAAATATGATGGTGCTGCAGTTGAGAAATGTGAGTTGAGAGAGAGAGAATAAAGTTAATGTGAAGGTTTGAACTGATATAGATTTGAAGTATAACATTATTTTAATAATGTGGAGATTGAGTAGAGATTGAGATTGAGTAAATGTCAATAAACTACACCACACCATATACACACAAACACGGAAAAACAAATGTCAAATCGTATTTCACACGTGTCTGTAGACACACACACACACACACACACACACACACAGAGCCTGGTGTTGTTTTGCACAGGTCAATCCTCGGTGTAACTGATGGCTGGCAACATGCTCCGGGTCACCGACTCTGCGGTAGCTACAGTGTAATAGCCACAAGTGACCCCCAGCCGCCCAGGTGTGCAGTGTCAAAGACTGCTGTTTCCCGGCCAGGATTGATGCTCTCATCAAGCTGTCACCACGGCAATGAGGGCGCCAGGGCGGGCTACATGCAGAGAGTGTGTGTGTGTGTGTGTGTGTGTGTGTGTGGGCTGCACTTGCTTAGTGTTGTCCCAAATTGGGCCTGACAGCTTGAATAGGGAGAAGGAATTTTCCCCTAAGTAATGTAGGACCCAAGAGCCACCCAACATTCAGAGGGTTCTCCTTACTATGGTGTATTTTAATCTTAGTTCACTTCCCATGACACAGGAAGAATACTTGTACAGGTTGTCTTCTATGCACTATTGAACATAGTTTTATTCAAATTGAAATTCAGAAATGACAAAAAGACAGCCACATGAGGCTCTGGTGAAACTCTATAGGAATAAAGGTGTCATTGGGGATGTAAGCTGTCTCTGTTAGGCTTACTCTCTCCTTCGCTTTCTCCATGATTCAGGATATGCTTTCTGTAGTACATCAAATCCAGGGAGTAATCACAGACCCATTCAAACGTAATGTGGCTAATGTTCGCGTAATCAACGTTTTATGGGTCGGCAATAGCTTTAAACTAACCATTTGTAATTATCATTTCGTGTACGATGTGATATTAGCGCAATCTTTCATTCCAACAAATGCTTACCTCTAAAATATTTAGAGTATAGAAACGCGAATGATAATGATACTCCTGGGTATGTGATGGAAAGGTGGAGGCATTGGGCAATAGATTATAGATTAAATATATATATATATATATATATATATATATATATATATATATATATATATATATATATATATATATATATAGAGAGAGAGAGAGAGAGAGAGAGAGAGAGAGAGAGAGAGAGAGAGAGAGAGAGAGAGAGAGAGAGAGAGAGAGAGAGAGAGAGAGAGAGAGAGAGAGAGAGAGAGAGAGAGAGAGAGAGAGAGAGAGAGAGAGAGAGAGAGAGAGAGAGAGAGAGAGAGAGAGAGAGAGAGAGAGAGAATCTGGAGTGGAAAGGAAATACACACAAAACAATAGGAACACCTGCTCTTTCCATGACATAGACGGACCAAGTGAAAGCTATGATCCTTTACTGATGTCCCCTGTTATATCCACTTCAATCAATCAGTGTAGATGAAGGAGGGGAGACAGGTTAAAGAAGGATTTTAAAGCCTTGAGACAATGTGTGGCATTCAGAGGGCGAATGGAAAGGACAAAAAGGCCTTTGAATGGGGTATTGTAGTAGGTGCCAGGCGCACCGGTTTGAGTGTGTCAAGAACTGCAACACTGCTGGGTTTTTCGCGCTCAACCACTTCCCGTGTGTGTCAAAGTTTCACCACCCAAAGGACATCAGAGGTCCACTTCTTTCAGCAAAAAAATCTGAAAACTGCGGTTGGAGTGGGCTAAGGAATGGGAATGATGGGAGGACTAGGGTATGGAGAAAACCACATGAGTACATGCATCCATCATGCCGCTTGTCAACATTACAGGCTGCTGGTGTGATGGAGTGATGGAGTGGGGTGTGGTTCAGGGCACACATTGATAAAAAGGGCATAAAAGTATCAAATCACACATTGATAAAAGGGCACCCTTGATAAAAGTAGAGCAGCGTTTGCATGCCACATGATATCTGAACATCATTGCCATTCAGGTGCATCCCTTCATGGCAGAAGTGTATCCATCTGCACATGCATTTTTTCAGCAGGATAATGTCCCATTTCACAAGGCTAGGATTGTCCAGGAATGGTTCCACGAACATGACACTGAATTCATCTTACTGCAGTGGTCTGCCCAGTCACCAGATCTAAACCCAGTTGAGCATCTGTGGAATGAGAGGGAACAAGATATTTTGGAATAGAGATCCACTACCAGCCAACTTGACACAACAGTGGGAAGCATTGGGCCAGCATCCCTGTGGAACACGTTTGGGCACCTTGTGGAGTCCATGCCCTGACGAATTGAAGCTGTTCTGAGGGCAACAGGGGGCGCAAATTAATTAGGAAAGTGTCCCTAAGGTTTTGTCCAGTCATTGCCCTAATTTAAACAGATCCATACCTGCAAGTACAATAGTCATCCCAATTGCTGCAATTGTCACTTCTCCACTTCTCCACAAACTGCTTCAAGTCTATACGACTGAGGCGATATGAGGAAGGAGAGAAAGAATTCATGTTACTTCACATGAAGAAACACACACCATATCATGCTGTTGTTCTTCTACCTTTTAATTGCCACGTCTGAACTCTTTTAGCCGGTATTTATTTTCCTGGAACCAGTCTACACCATCTCTCCCACCACCCACACGTTTGGCGTTTGAGGAGTGTATTAGTTCAAAAGACTTATTATTTGAATGTGAAAATGGAACTAATGGTGTGCGGAGGCCATTCAGCACAATTATTTGAGAAAACAAGGCCCTAGTCAAGACTTGTGTTATTATTTGGTCCCTTTTCGAAAAACCTCTCAAAATTGCCCCAATTATGTTCAATTATGACAAGGCCTGCGCTGTCAATCAACGAAGCACAATTTTCCACATTGTGCCATTAAAGCCACAGTCTGGAGTCTGGTGTCTCGGCCCAACAGCAGCCTCGTCTCTTGGTTTAGAACATGACAAGCTATGTCGTTGGGAAATGAAACCACTGTAAAATTGGTACATATATTAACTATATTAGTAGAGTTGGGGGGGCGTTCATTTAAATGACCATTGAACAGAAGGGACATCTTCCAGACTGTAGCGTTAACCCTTCCCTTATGTTTCCTGTTGACCCGGAACAGAGTTTGAAATACCATTTTATGTACTTTTTCCACCATGTCCTGTCATCTACTTTTATAAGTATGGGTCTCAAACTTGTAAAACACCTAATTAAAAAATAAATGAATAAAATAACCGGTACCTGAATAGTGACGTCTATGATGTTCAGGGTCAATTTGACACTCAATCTGACCCCCACAGTTTGACCTGGACCTTGGTCTATGTAACTTTTGAATGGTTTGTCCAAGAAACAAGCTGCAACCATGCTGATTGCATAGATATATATGATGTGCCTATGATGCTCAGAGGCTGAGCAACACTGATCTGAAGCACATTTTAAGTCTATTTGATATTGACCTTTGACAGTAAAGATCTATCCATGATGATCACAAGGATATTAGTCAAATTTCCCTGTGATGTTCAGAGGCCCAAAAATTGCTACAAATTTCATTAAATGTCCTAATTTGATTGACTTCCGACTTGGTAGAGTAATTAAACATTTGGCTCTACATTTTGAACAGTTGGGTCGAGCAACAACTCAGGGAAAAAAAAGCATGTGAAAGAGGACTTTTTCAGCTCCTGGAAAATACATTTTGGGAGATAAAAACGTGGGAGGTGAAAATCACATTTGTGATATTGATGTATTTATTTTACCTGCAGTACTTACTGTATGGGTCATATTAGACCGACTCAAATAAAAGGGAAGGGTTAAACAGCAAGGTGAGTTAACACGCCACTTTTCTTGACAGGGCCCATAATTCCCGGCTGGAGGGTGACGAATACAACGATGAACCAGATGTGTATAGACAGAAAGGGGACTCGCTGTTTGAGTTCCCATCATTACTGATGGCATGTCTGTCACTGGCCCGCGTTGTATTGTTCCCCTTTTTCCGTTTGCCAAAACTTGTGCTAGGTCAGCTTCGACACACACTCGCAGCCACCAGGAATTTTGGCAACCCTGGTGTTGCACGCAAGCAAAACAGCTGTTGTTTCAACATGGCCAGCCAAACCCGTTCTGTCTCTATGAATTATGGAAATGTGAAACAGTGTCACCCCGCCAATCTGACACCATCTCCTGCTTGGCCCCAACTTTTGCAGCCAAGCGTATGTACATACGCTCCCACTAACGCTCAAACACACACAAACGTATATACACACCAGTGGAGGCTGCTGAGGGGAGGACGGCTCACAATAATGGCTGGAACGGAGTAAATGGAATGGCATCAAACACATGGAACCCATGTGCTTGATGTATTTGATACCATTCCACTCCAGCCATTACCACAAACAATGTTTCCTTAAATTTTTTGTTGTTGTGTTAACTAAAGGGGAAAACTGTAGAAAGTTGAGTGAAGTGCCGATTATAGGGAACATTGACCACGAGCACGTCCTCCCCACCTAAGGTACCACCAACCTCCTGTGACACACACATACACATTCCGACCCCCCATTATCATTCTCTCGCTTACCCTTCTCTTGATAAACATGTCCAGTGTTCTAAAAATACCAGGCGAAGACAAAAGGGGCGGTATTTATGATAAAGAGAGCCTCTCTGACACGGCATTGCCATCTATCTCCTTCCTCTCCCTCCCTCGCTCTTTCTTCTCTCCGTCTCTCTTTTGCCTGAGTGCTAGCGTATGTCTCCAGTCACCCCCCCCCACCTCCGACCATACTCTATCTTTTTTTCTCTCCCACCCTCTTTATCCATCCCTCCCTCTTATTTTCCCCAGTCACTCCTTCATCTCGCCCAGTTTGACTCTCTCCCAACTGGTGCAGTTATCAATCACGAGAGCCGGGGCCTTGACAGAGAGAGAGAGAGAGAGCCGACTGAAACAGAGGCAGCTAGTGTCACGCTTCCTCTTCTCTATTTCCATTTTCCCTTTAACAGCTCGCCGAATTTGTTCCAGTTAATAAGGCCTCCCCAATGCCCCCCCCCCTTCTCTAATTAGGCACTTGCAGCATGTAGGGAAATATGATACTTAATTAATGATGAGATAAACTCCCTCTCACGGCCCCTGTCAGAGAACGCTGACACCATGTTCCTCTCTGTTGAAATATAATTAATGTTCCAAAGGACATGTCATTTTAAAAAAATATATATTCTGTGGTAGAGATTGGAATAAACTTCAGATGGACTGTTTTGAAGTCAGTAAATCTTCATTTTATGTAACATGTAGTGATGCAGAAGTAACATTCCAAAAGACACAGAACGATGGCAGTCCTGTTCATTATGTCTTGCAACAGAAAACTATTTGCACTGGAAAAAGAACATGTGCAGCTATGTTTGTTGCCGAACAAACACAACCCAGGTATGTCCCATGAGGGGGACCGTGACGATGGGTGGAGTTCATTCCAAGCCCAGCTTATCTCAGTCTTTTTGTAAGTAACTATTTAATGGTCCTGAGATTGTCCATCAACGACAGAGACCCTACAGACACACACAGGCACATAGAGTGCATTGGAAGAAACATTGTATTCATGAATTTTTCCACATGGTTACATTACAGCCCTATTCTAAAGTGGATTAAATCATGTTTTTCCCTCATCAATCTACACACAATACCCCATAAAGACAAACCAAAAACAGCTATTTTCAGGTCTCTCCAGAGATGTTTGATCGGGTTCAAGTCCGGGCTCTGGATGGCCACTCAAGGATATTCAGAGACTTGTCCCGAAGCCACTCTTGCGTTGTCTTGGCTGTGTGCTTAGGGTTGTTGATCTGTTGGAAGGTGAACCTTCGCCCCAGTCTGAGGTCCTGAGAGCTCTGGAGCAGGTTTTCATCAAGGATCCCTCTGTTTTTTGCTCCATTCTTCTCTCCCGCGATCCTGACTAGTCTCGTAGTCCATGCCTCTGAAAAACATCCGCACAGCATGATGATGCCACCACCACGACTCACCATAGTGATGGTGCCAGATTTCCTCCAGACGTGACGCTTGGCATTCAGGCCAAATAATTCAATTTTGGTTTCATCAGACCAGAGAATCTTGTTTCTCATGGGTTGAAAGTTCTTTAGGGCTGTCATTTGCTTTTTACTGAGGAGTGGCTTCCGTCTGGCCACTCTACCGTAAAGGCCTGATTGGTGGAGTGCTGCAGAGATGGTTGTTCTTCTGGAAGGTTCTCCCATCTCTACAGAGGAACTCTGGAGCTCTGTCAGAGTGACCATTGGGTTCTTGGTCACCTCCTTGTCCAAGGCTCTTCTCTCCCAATTGCTCAGTTTTGCCGGGAGGCCAGCTCTAAGAAGAGTCCTGGTGGTTCCAAACTACTTCCATTGAAGAATGATGTAGGCCGCTGTGTTCTTGGGGACCTTCAATACTGGAGAAATGTTTTGGGGTCTGAATACTTTCTGAATGCACTGTATACAAACTCACCATTAGCAAGGCCTCCATGATATGAGCCATGCCCACCAACAGCTCCTCCTGGACGAGGATTCAAAAGAGTATGTCACAGTCAATACTCACAAAGGTTTGTTCATATTCAACTGCTGGGTTTTCAGAGTGGCGTCTAGGGCAATGGACAATCTGTTGCAGGGGATCCCTCATGTAGCAACGTAGCTGGACAACATCCTGGTTACAGGGGAGCTGGAGGAGGAGCATCTCTGAAATCTGGACCAGATGTTAAAGAGACTCTTGGATGCAGGGCTGCGCCTGAAGCGCAGCAAGTGCACATTCCAAGCACAAAATCACTGCACAGGGTCTGTGTCCTGTGGAGGACAAAGTCAGAGAAATTAAAGATGCTATAAACCCCAAAAATGCGTCCGAGCTCAGGTCATTCCTGGGCATGGTAAACTACTATTGTAAGATCCTCCCTGAGCACTCAACAGTTTTGGCTCCACTGTACCAGCTGCTCCACAGAGACTGTAATTGGAAGTGGGGACCAGCACAAGTGAAAGCTTTCAAGGAAGCAAAAGCACTACTATAATCAGCACAAGTACTGGTTCACTTTGACAAAGGGACCATCCTGTAGGAAGTAAAAGCACTACTGCAATCAGCACAAGTGCTGGTTCACTTTGACAAAGGCATCATCCTGTCATGTGATGCTTCACCCTATGGTGTCGGGGTCGTACTCGTTCATCAGATGGGTCTGAAAAACCCATCGAAGTTGCATCACACACACTGACAAGGGCTGCGAAGCGATATTCACAGTTAGACAAGGAAGGTCTAGCCATAGTCTTTGCTGTAAAACTTTTTCATCAGTACCTCTACGGTTGTAATTTCACCATATGCACTGACCACAAGCCCCTGATGAGCCTTATCAGTGAAACAAGATGTATTCCTCCCATGGGTTCAGCAAGGATACAGCGCTGGGCTCTCACACTCTCAGCTTACGCAAACACAGATGCGCTCAGCCGTCTCCCGCTACCAGAGATGCCCGCCACAATTGGGATGCCTCCCAAGACAATTTTCCTAATGGAAAGATTGTCAAACTCACCTGTGAATGCCAAACAGAATAAACAGTGGACAGAACCTATCCTGCGCCAAGTAAAAATATACCTTATGCAGTGTTGGCCTCCTGTCATAGATGATGATGGACTGAGACCGTGTGCAAAGCGCAAACCTGAGCTGAATGTGCAAGATGGCTACATACTCTGGGGTTCCAGAGTGGTCGTTCCGCCCTCTGGCTGTTCACAAGTCATGGACAAGGTTCATGAGGATCACCCGGGAGCCATCAGGATGAAAAGTTTAGCCAGATCTTATAACTGGTGGCCTAACATGGATCAAGACTTAGAAAATCCTGTTCTGAGTGCCAGATCAACCAGAATTTGGCCCTGCCCACGCCACTAAATCCGTGGAACTGGCCTAACCGCACATGTTCCTTGTCATAGTGGACGCGCACCCCAAGTGGCTGTAATTACCAAGTAAAGGCAATGAACAATAATCCTTGTAAAGCTGTCACAATTACATTTTGTATAGTGTATCAATACACCCAGTCACTTGAAATATACAGGGATCCTTCCTAACTCAGGAAGGAAACAGCTCAGGGATTTTACCATGAGGTCAATGGTGACCTTAAAACAGTTACTGAGTTGAATGGCTGTGATATGAGAAATTGTGGATGGATCAACAACATTGTAGTTACTCCATAATACTAACCTAATTGAGTGAAAAGAAGGAAGCCTGTACAGACTGAAAAAAAAATCTAAAACACGCATCCTGTTTGCGACAAGGCACTAATGTAATACTGCAAAAAATGTGGCAAAGCAATTCACTTTTTGTCCTGAATACAAAGTGGTATGTTTGGGGCAATCCAATACAGCACATTACTGAGTACCACTCTCCATGTTTTGAAGTGGTGGCTGCATCATGTTATGGGTATGCTTGTAATTGTTAAGAACTGGGGAGTTTTTCCGGATAAAAAAATGGAATGGCGCTAAGCACAGGCAAAATCCTAGAGAAAAACCTGGTTCAATCTGATTTCCATAGAAAAAATGTAGATTAATTCACCTTTCAGCAGGAGAATAACCTAAAACACAAGGCCAAATCTACAGTTGCGTTGCATTCCAAGAAGACAGTCAATGTTCCTGAGTGGCCTAGTTACAGTTTTCTACTTGAAAATCCATGGCAAGACCTGAAAATGGTTGTCTAGCAATTATCAACAACCAATTTGACAGAGCCTGAAGAATTTTGAAAAGGATACTGGGCAAATGTTGCACAACCCAGGTGTGGAAAGCTCTTAGAGACTTACACAGAAATACACATATGTATCTGTAATCGCTGCCAAAGGTTCTTCTTCAAAGTATTGAACGCAGAGTTCCTCTCAGCCTTTGTGTCTCATCAGCCTTTGCTTCCTTTACTTTTTGGCCCTGATGGAGACATGGATCACCCCAGAGAACACTGCTACTCCAGCTGCTCTCTCCATCTGACTACGTTTTCTCTCATAGTCCGAGAGCATCTAGTAGTCGCGGTGGTGGCACAGGGCTACTAATTTCTCTTAAAATGGAGATGTTCTCTTTTCTCCCTCTCTCACCTGTCCATCTCCTCATTTGAATTCCATGCTGTCACTGTCATCTATCGCCCACCAGGTGCTCTTGGAGAGTTCCTCAATGATCCTCAATCTTGATAAGCTCATTTCCTGACGATGGCTCACCGCTCTTCATACTTTGGCAACTTCAAACTCCCAACATCTGCCTAATTTCTTTCTAACTCTCTCTTTCCCCTCTTTTGACCTCACCCTTTCCCAATCCCCTACAAAAAAAGGCAGGCAATACACTTGACCTCATCTTTACTAGAGGCTGTTCTCCTTCTAATCTAACCGCAACCCTTTCCTCCTACCCTAGCTAGCCACTCAGCCCCTACTCAGATGTTCATGTGCCATTGCAATATTTGTGCTCTCTCTCTCCTCTTCTATCCTATCATCTCTCCCTTATGTTAATTCCTTCTCCCTCCTGTCTCCTGATTCCACCTCTTCGGCCCTACTCTCCTCTCTTTACCCACCCTATGACTCGCACTGTCCCCTTTCCTCCCGGCTGGCACTGCCCTCCCTTCCTGCTCCCCCGTGGCTGAGTGACTCATTGCGAGGTTACAGAACAGGACTGCGGGCAGCTGAGCGAAAATGTAGGAAAACTACATTTCCAGAAAACATTCTTTCACTCCCTCCTCTCTACCTTCTCTTCCTATGTATCTGTTGCTAAAGCCACCTTCTATCACTCCAAATTTCAAGCTTCTGCCTCTAACCCTAGGCAACTCTTTTCCTATCGCCTTAACCCCCCCTCCTCCTCTCTGCATACAACTTTGTCAACCACTTTGAAAAGAAAGTTGACAACATCCACTCCTCATTCGCTAAGCACAACTTTGTCTGCCACTTTGAAAATAAGGTTGACAACATTCACCCCTCATGCACTCAGGACAACTTTGTCTGCCACTTTGAAAAGAAGGTTGACAACATTCACCCCTCATGCACACAGGACAACTTTGTCTGCCACTTTGAAAATAAGGTTGACAACATTCACCCCTCATGCACTCAGGATGACTTTGTCATGAATGCCACTTTGAAGATATGTAATGGGGGCCTCCCAGGTAGCGCAGTGGTCTAAGGCACTGCAGTTCGAGTCCAGGCACTGTCGCAGCCGGCCGCAACCGGGAGACCCATGGGGCAGCGCACAATTGGCCCAGCATCGTCCGGGTTAGGGAGGGTTTGGCCGGGCCGATGTTTCCTCTGACACATTGGTGCGGCTGGCTTCCGGGTTGGATGGGCATTGTGTCAAGAAGCAGTGTGGCTTTCTTGGGTTGTAACTACTACCAATTGGATACTATGAGATTGGGGATAAAAATGTCAATGTAAATTTCATTTTCAATACATTTCACCCAAAAATCAATTTAATCCATTTTGAATTCAGGCTATAATCACAACAAAATGTGAAATAAGTCAAGGGGTATGAATACTTTCCGGAGGCAATGTATATATCACAAATGCAGTTGCACTATTCTACACACAGAAATGCAATCAAAACATCCATTTCAAATCAAATCAAAGTTTATTTGTCACGTGCGCCGAATACAACAGGTACCTTACAGTGAAATGCTTACTTACAGGCTCTAACCAATAGTGCAAAAAGGTATAAGGTGAACAATAGCTAGGTAAAGAAATAAAACAGTAAAAAGACAGGCTATATACAGTAGCGAGGCTGTAAAAGTAGCAAGGCTACATACAGACACCGGTTAGTCAGGCTGATTGAGGTAGTATGTACATGTAGATATGGTTAAAGTGACTATGCATATATGATGAACAGAGAGTAGCAGTAGTGTAAAAGGGTTGGCGGGTGGAGGGTGGGACACAATGCAGATAGCCCGGTTAGCCAATGTGTGGGAGCACTGGTTGGTCGGCCCAATTGAGGTAGTATGTACATGAATGTATAGTTAAAGTGACTATGCATATATGATAAACAGAGAGTAGCAGCACCGTAAAAAGAGAGGTTGGGGGGGGGCACACAATGCAAATAGTCCGGGTAGCCATTTGATTACCTGTTCAGGAGTCTTATTGCTTGGGGGTAAAAACTTTTGAGAAGCCTTTTGGTCCTAGACTTGGCACTCCGGATGTAGAGAGAACAGTCTATGACTGGGGTGGCTGGGGTCTTTGACAATTTTTAGGGCTTTCCTCTGAGATCCTGGATGGCAGGCAGCTTTGCCCCAGTGATGTACTGGGCCGTACAGACTACCCTCTGTAGTGCCTTGCGGTCAGAGGCCGAGCAATTGCCGTACCAGGCAGTGATGCAACCAGTCAGGATGCTCTCGATGTTGCAGCTGTAGAACCTTTTGAGGATCTCAGGACCCATGCCAAATCTTTTTAGTTTCCTGAGGGGGAATAGGTTTTGTCGTGCCATCTTCATGACTGTCTTGGTGTGTTTGGACCATTCTAGTTTGTTGTTGATGTGGACACCAAGGAATTTGAAGCTCTCAACCTGCTCCACTACAGCCCCGTCGATGAGAATGTGGGCGTGCTTGGTCCTCCTTTTCCTGTAGTCCACAATCATCTCCTTAGTCTTGGTCACATTGAGGGATAGGTTGTTATTCTGGCACCACCCGGCCAGGTCTCTGACCTCCTCCCTATAGGCTGTCTCGTCGTTGTCGGTGATCAGGCACTGTTGTGTCGTCTGCAAACTTAATAATGGTGTTTGAGTCGTGCCTGGCCATGCAGTCGTGGGTGAATAGGGAGTACAGGAGGGGACTGAGCACGCACCCCTATGGAGCTACATTGTTGAGGATCAGCGGGGCAGATGTGTTGCTACCTACCCTGTGTTGCTACCTACTTCATGACGGGGCGGCCCATCAGGAAGTCCAGAATCCAGTTGCAGAGGGAGGGATTTAGTCCCAGGAACCTTAGCTTCGTGATGAGCTTTGAGGGTACTATGGTGTTGAACGCTGAGCTGTAGTCAATGAATAGCATTCTCACATAAGTGTTCCTTTTGTCCAGATGGGAAAGGGCAGTGTGGCGTGCAATAGGATTGCATCATCTGTGGATCATTTCTATCTGCATTTTAAAAAATCCTGATTGAAATTGTAAGGCCCATCACATTCCACTATACATCTAAACACACACTAACAAGTGTATCTTGCAAACAGTTAAAATATACAAACCTGTCTGAACAAAGGGGTTTTGACAACCAGGAGTATAGCTAGCTACTGTATCTGACAACACTTACTGTATGTATTTTAGTTTCCTTGTAACTGACAAATCAGTCCTCTTATCTCCCTCCAATTTTTACAACAAACTTCCCATTCTTTAATCATGTTCTACATCTCTGTTCTTTTATTATTTTTTTAACAAGCGCTAATTAACGGATGACACATCGAATCACGTTTAATAATGCACGGGTGTGTTTTGTCCGGAACATATGGCTCACATTATTAATATTCAACATCAATTGTCATTTCCTGCCTGACGGGCTCTTCAAAAAAAAAAAAAAAAGGAGGCCATCTTGATGTGTTGGCGAGATATGAGGAAACAGTTGGGCCTTGTTGAAGTGGTTTGTTTTCAGATTTGTCTGTGTTTAGCAGACTCGTTTGCAAGCTGCCAGGAAGGAGAAGAAGTTGTTCACAACTTCATTTCGATGGCAGCAGCTTAGCGGTATGGTAGCAGACTGACAGGCAAGTGAGGGTTCCTGACAGCGGCATGGGGGGGTTAAGGTGGGAGGGATGGAGTGGTGAAGGAGAGAAATGGGGTGGCTGGCAAACCATGTTAAGTGTTTCTTGTTGGTGTGCTTAACAGCTTGCTTGACATCGACAAGCTGCGCAGGTGGTGGTGGTGGGGGGTATTTTTCTTCTCTCCTGACTTCTAGGTCAAACGGCCTGGGAATACCAACCGTGGTGTGCACGTGTCGGCACATCAATCAAAGCACTCTTTTCCTTTTCGACCCTCGCGGCTGTCAATCAAAGGAGTGTGAAACCGCTAGAAAGGCAACTGGTTCAGTTTAGACGCTGATGATGACAAATAATTAAAGTCTATTAAGAAGTGCGAAATGTGTTGCATCAAAATGCAAACAATGAACGTTCTTGACAAGATGGGAAAGATAGACAGATGGCAAGGGTAATAGAGAGAGAGTGGTAGTTAAGAAACCTTTACTGAATTAAAGATGACTGAGGTGTGAGAAAATGCATCCATCACGTTGCAAGTACTGGAAGTGTGACCGGCTGGGTTTGAGCTCGGGTCGTCTGCACGCCATACGACTGTGTTAGCCTGCTGAGCTTAAGCCTAGGCATTAGGTTGGGTAGCTAGGGGAAATGTTAAGGTCTCGGGCAAGGTTACTCATCACGTAAGCTTTGTTCACAACACCACCTCTGTTAAATAGGATATTGACCAGAATGAGAGGGGGGGATGGAGAGATTGACGGAGAAACAGAAGGGAGAGTGGTAGGTAAAGACATTTAAATACTCAGAATGAAACACAATTGAGATGTGAGAGAACGTATCCATTACAGTGCATGCAACATAAGTGTAGTGGAAAAATGAAATAATAAAGAATATTAAGAATATTAAGAATATCTACATCGAAAGTGTTTTTTTTTTGTCTAGGTAGAGGCTTAGTTCGTGTCCAGGAATCCAGACCCATTTGTGTGACATTTGCCTAAAACGTCTCTTTCTGTTCTTTCTTTTAAATACAGTGATTGGGGAAGGGACTGGAGAGGCATATTCCCACTGGGCAGACATTGGTTGAATCAATGTTATTTCCACATAACTTCAATGAAATTATGTTGAACTAATGTGGAATAGACGTTGAATTGACGTCTGTGCCCAGTGTGTTGTTTTTAATCAGGTCTTGTTAGATAAGTAGTCATGGAAAGACAAGTAAAGCAAGCTTTCTAAGCCTTTTGGAATTCTGGCAAGATTGTTCTTTTGGTGTTGATGGCATAATAACAAAGATGGTAGATAAATGAAGACAGTTCACTCAGGATGTTTACCATTGAAAAAAATGGTCAGTTCCGGTCTACTTAACTAGGTGTGTCTCCCATAGACACCAATGCAATAGCAGCTGGTTCTCGTCTTTTAGTTCATTGACTTTCATTGAACCAGAAAAAGAAAACAGAAAAAAACTGTGAGTGGGGTGTCTCGTTTCCTCTTGCATCTTTGCCAATACCCTACCATTAGCAATGAGTATCTGTGGCTGTGACCGCCGTCAACGGTTCAGACAGATACTCGTTGCTAAAGGTTCCATGCGATTTTTCAGAAAATATTATCATCCTCATAACGTTCTTGGCATATGATTGATGATGGTGATTATTTTGTCACTTGTGTTTCCCTGAATTCAAGCCTATCGGTGACATGAATAGACCTCAAGTAATGTCATTATGTACAAGACATCTATTTTTACCAAGATGCACTAGGGGGCACTGGGATCTGGAAACAAGTCTAACTCCAGTCTTTCTCGACAATGACAGCTACATTTCAGACTCCCGTTTCCACCCAGTCTTCAAATTAAACTTCCATCGACTACTTTGATAAAAGCACAGAGTGAATGTTTACATCCCTACGGACAAAATAAATATATAAATCAAGAAGAAAAAAAACACAAACAGAAACAAAACAACCTACAACAAATCTGACATATTTACCATAACAGCCGTTCCTAACTTTTTCAAAACGAAACGCGTCCGTAAAATAAATGTTTGTTCTGTAGCCGCTCTTTGATGTGGATTTGTTTTTTTTCTTTAATGATTCCTTTCGTCTGATGGTGATGGAAGCCATGCTGACACCTTCTTTTGGTTCATCAAGTTCCCCGGCACAATTACATGAATTTACTTTCAATAAATTACCATCTTTGCATACATCAGTCAAATCACTGAGCTGAGGCGTTCGCAAACAATATGCATTATTAATTGCATTGTCACAGTTTATTTGGTTAACTCATAACCGACATGGACAGCCCCTGCCTTGATGGTGTATTTAAAAGCATCAGCATCAGCATCAGTTTTTAGAAGGAGACCACTGGGGTGACACGCACAGCTATACACAACGACGCTATACACCACTGTGGTTTTAACATAGGGATAAAGTGAAAGTCACAGTCAAAGACCAATCAGAAACCGCGCTCAACCAAAATGGGAGAGATCTCTGGCTCACAGGGATTGTAAAAGGGAGAGAAAGTGCTTAACTCTTGTATCCTCCTGCATTAATAATGAAAGGTTGCTTAGAGCCAACGGTCGATCACCTAAAATATGTATGATTTTCATTTCATTTTTCACACTGATTGTCGGCAGAAATGGATGGCCTTGAGTACAGGTATTCCGTGTTAGGCTTTAGGGAACTGTTCAATGTTTACAATGAAAGATCTTCAGGGTTTCCGGTTGGTTTAGAGTGAGATGTAGGCCTTGTTCGTATACTTTGTAAATGGTATTATGCCATGGAAGGAAGGAAATGGTGTTACTCCATGGAAGGAAGGAAGGAAGTGGTGTTACTCCATGGAAGGAAGGAAGGAAGGAAGGAAGGAAGGATGGAAGGAAGGAAGGGGTGTTACTCCATGGAAGGAAGGAAGGAAGTGGTGTTACTCCATGGAAGGAAGGAAGGGGTGTTACTCCATGGAAGGAAGGAAGGAAGGAAGGAAGGAAGGAAGGAAGGAAGGAAGGAAGGAAGGAAGGAAGGAAGGAAGGAAGGAAGGAAGGAAGGAAGGAAGGAAGGAAGGAAGGAAGGAAGTGGTGTTACTCCATGGAAGGAAGGAAGGAAGTGGTGTTACTCCATGGAAGGAAGGAAGGGAAGGAAGGAAGTGGTGTTACTCCATGGAAGGAAGGAAGGAAGGAAGTGGTGTTACTCCATGGAAGGAAGGAAGGAAGGAAGGACGCTTTTTTAATGTGTTTGAATGTGGCTATAGAGTCCTCCACTCCACAGAGGAGTAAGACAACAGACAGTTATTCACACAGCCATCTGTGAAGAGTTCCATTCCACTAAGGGTATATTGAGGAGATAAAGAAAGCCTCTCAATCCCACTTGTGTCAGCCTCAAACCATGTAATGTAGTGTGAATGAGGATGCATTCCTCTCCTTGTTTCCTTGAAGGGATCACTGATCTAAACAGACTGGGGGGAAAGCAGTATGGTGGCAATAATAATTTATCACACAATGCTAGTAAAAGAAACAATACATAGGAAGAAAGGAAGCTATTGGTCAATATTGACTCTAGCTTTTTGGGGACCCTAAGTGATATTTTGTTGGGGGGCCCACCACCTAATGGCAAAAAAAATTTAGTGGCTCCCCTATTAACGGTGAAAATAATTTTTTGGGTTTTAAATGTCATTTTCTGCAATTCTACACTTTTTGCCATGGGGCGGAGGTAATTGTTTTGCAGTTTTACAGCTAATTCCCTGCAATTCTAGTTTCAAGGTTTATTAGTCGTATGTACGGGATACACATGGTATACATACACCGTCCAATGAAATGCTTACTTGAAGGTTACTTCTCAACAACGCAACAACAAAACAATAATAAATAATAAAACACAAAAATACGAACATAATGTAAATGGCTCAGTAGAATAAAATAAAATTTTTAGCATAAGTATAGTAGCGGAAGGTACAATTTATAGTCCAATATTTACACGCGATTTGGGGGAAGGGAACAAGTGTTCTACCCATTTTGCCATGGGGTTGAGAGATATTTCTGCAGTTTTAAAGCTATTTTCCTGCAATTCTACACATTTTGTAATGACTTATGCCACGTTAATATGATATCTGAGTAAGAATGACTAACAAAATAAATGGTTGCCCGGTAGGTATTTGTCCATGATTACTACAAGTTTAGATAGCTAGCCAGACTAACTACCATCTACAAATTGTTAGCTGACATGGCTAATTGAGTGACTTTCAGAAAGTTTTCCACTAATCTCCAAACCCTCTCTTTGCTCTGGAAGCCAAAAGAGAGGGAAGCTATGGCATCTTGTAAATATTTCTGTTAATTATGTATTACAGCTGTCCTTCCTAAAGGTAATTACGAAGTAGCCGAGAGGCAAAGCGACCCCATTTGCATACGCACGCGAGGAAAAAAGAGACATGGCGCATGCAAAACCTGGGATTTTAATTTGCATTCTTTGATTGGGAGCCTTGCAAATCAAAGTGGCGGCTTGTGAGATGCTCTTTGCTTGGGCTCACAATGCGTACAGACGTGGCGTGGAGTGGCGGCAGTGCCCAATGAAAGGTGGGGGAAGGCGTAAAGCCCTTGGTCCCAGAGAGGTAGCGTCACGCATTCATTTCAACAAGCCTGCCCGTTCTCCCCACCCTTCTTCATTTGTTGGCCATGGATAACTGTCAGTGGCACCATTATTTTTTTTCACTGCCTTGAGGGAGGCCGGAACAGCATCATTTGGTGGCTCTTTAATGACTGTGTCTTGATTATTATTATGATGAAGGGATATTACAGTCGGTCATTACCTCGATCCTTTATTTTACAAGTGAACTGAACTAATAAGACTTTTAGTCAGACAGCCTGAGGGGGACTGAGGGGTTGGTAATATCATAGACACAAATGAGCGTTTCAAATCTCACATAAACTTCTCTGACTTATTGACGTGCAACACCGTTTTAGCTCTGACAGACATAGTGCCAGTCCATAAATGATATGGCCATAGAAACAGTCCAATACCAATAGGAAGAATTCCTCGGTCATATGCAAACAACTGTTAAAGATTTTAAAACAAGGGCAGAGTAATTCTTAATCCCCCTACAACCAGTACATGTATTATTACATGATTTAATATCTGAACATTGACTTGCATGACATGCTGCCCTGGGGTAAGGGGATGGGTCTTGGAAAATGGCCACCAGTGAAGTAAAAGTAGGTGATATGATACAGTTCTCTTTTGTGAAAGAGATTTTATTTCAATGAGGTTAACTTGTATAAGTCAAGGTGTGATGTGCAGAACCAACTCTTCTTCCAAATTGCTTCAGGGCGGGGTTCAGGGTTCAATGATTCACCTCTCCCCTGGTGTCAGCACTGCAGCCATGCAGAACCAGGACTGAGAGGGCAGACATTTGCACGCTAGAGTGACTGAGCGAGGTGCTGCTGGGAGAGGGGCATTTGAAGGGGTAGATCTCAGGGTCTCCTGCCTCATCTGCCAGGTCTAATGATGGCGTCCACCTGCTGTTTTATGGCCACAGCTGGAGTGGTCTACTCCCATTTGTCCCAGCAGCCCAGAGCGCTCACTCTCTTTTTCTCCATGTCCCTCTCCCTCTCTCTCGATCTCCAGTGCTCTGACTTTCTCGCTCTCCCCAGCACTCTCGCCCCACTCTCTCAGAGAACCCACTCTCTTTCTCTCCCTCTTATCCATGTTTCTGTCTCTCCAAAACCTATCTTTCTTTCTCTAACCCCTGTCCTCTAACATTCCATCTCTCCCAATCGCTCTCACCCCCATATCCCCTCTTCCATTCACCACCCTCCTCTCTACACCTCCTCCATCTCTCCCCCTTCTCTTCCTCACCATCTCTCTCTCTCCAAGGCTCATTGCCTTGATGCTTTTTTTATGGTCAGCACCCATGAGCACCTCATCTAAAACAGCGTAGCCTCGTACGTCTCTGAGGAGGGGGGTAGGCTGAATGGGGTGAGAAGACTGAGGGAGCCGTGAGGGTCTAGGAGTGGGTGAGAGGGTCGAGAGAGGGAAACATCAGCTTCTCAGCTGAGAAATACTTCTCACAGCTGGGCAACAATCTCGACCCTTCCACCTCGCAGCATGCCTTTCCACAATCTGTAACTGTCATTTCTAGTCAAAAGTGCTGCCCCTGAATTTGTTTGTCCTGGAAAATAATTGCCACAGAGTTATTTGAATTTTGTTGTAACTGTCCCCAAATTACTGTTTGTCCAGCCCTCAATAATCAGATCTTAAACTGAGGAGAGGTTCACTCAACCAAAGTGGTCATGCCTTGCCTCTACTCTTTGATGTACCGATGACGTCACTATGATTATGTGATATGGCTCAGGGCCTAATCAAGCGATCCTGAGTTGTCCATACTTGCAATTTGGTGTCTCAGCGGACCTTCAGAGCAGGTGTTTCTAGACAACTTCCAATTTGACAGAGGAAGATTTGAGTGTGGACTAAAAATAGGGGCAACCCATCATTTCAGGAGACAAGCTGGAATTACCCGACGGAGGGAGAATCATGATCGCTCCTCAAGCCCGTCAAAAACCCAAGAAGCCTTTTGGGAGAGGCGCCGACTTGACAACATGTCAATATCACTACAAGCAATCCTGCGCGCCCAAGCTCTTAGGGAAATATCACTTACTCCAACAGCTTTTCCGATGAAAACCAGACAGGCTCAAGATTTGATATGAGCGCTAAGAAATCCTAGACCGTTGATCTCTGAGACCGCGGGAAGACAATAATAAAAAATGTTTAAAAAAAAGGTAAGACAACACTTCTTTGTTGATCACTGTCAACGCTGATACCGGACCAGACAGCGCGTCTAACTTTCCTCAGCACCTGTCTGTCTCAGATCTGACGCGGGGAGGGAGAAGAGAAACCGCTTTCCCCCTGTTTACCCCCTGGTTCAGCAGCCTCTTAAATCTGTCACTCAGGCTCTTTTCAGAAGCTGACAGGATGATTGAATACAAACTCGTATTAACAGTGACAACTTCAGCAGCAGCTTAGCAGACCTGAACAAACAGAACACTCAAGTAGTCCGTCGGTAAAAACAGAGTTCTACACACAGTACTGCTGCATATGTACACTTACCAGGGAACAGAGGAAGTTGAAAAAAATTGTAAAGAAATGTGGTATATGTTTTGTTTGTATTAGTGATTCCTACTGTAAACTGTAATATTTGCAGATGATTCATGCTGAAAGCCTATTGTCTTGTCATTATTTGTGCGTGTGCGTTGGGCGTTGTGTGGTGTGTGTGTGTGTGCGTGCGTGTGTGTGTGTAAGATGCCCATGTGAGTATTTTAAGATTTCCATATTTAGCTGCACTCCCCGAGGTGGAGCCATCAGTCTGGTCTCTAGGGGCGACAGCGGTTCTTGATTGTGATTTGTTCCCTGGGCTATTACGCATGCTGAATAAACACTGTGCTGGCTGTTCAAGCCACACCTCCTCATCACAGCTGGTGAACTGAAGGAGGCTTGTTAGGGTCAGAGTTCACACTTATGCTGTCCATAATAACAACATGAGAATGTGCTTCCAAGCAGTTATTCCTTGCCACTATGCTACCGCTTGAAGCAAAGCACTCTCTGACAAATGTTGCTTTAAAAAGGGCTACTAGGTAAATACATTTGATGAATTGATTGACACTTTACATTTCTCAAAAGCACAGTTGGCCCAGTTCGATTACACTGATAAAAAGGGGTATTCAGCACTCCACTATGCTGCTGTTGAAGTAAAACACTTTGTGACAAGTGTTGCTGTATAAAGGGCCACAATCATTTGGTTGATACATTGACACTTTACATTTTTTTAAAGCACCATGGACCCAATTGGATCATACTGAAACAAGTGGTATTTGGAATATCCGGGGAGGGAATAGCAATGTCAACGAGGATGGATCTCCACACTTTCTTACTTTGTAAGAGTGCAGATACATTAAGACACAGTGTATTCTCTGTAGGAAGTAGGAAACCAAAGCTTCAATAAACTGCAAAGAGTAATTGGCTACTTTATTGGTGTTTCAAGTGTTCCTCGAAAGCCCTTAAGGAACCACTTTAATCTTTATCTTTGAGTTTGCCTGTCAAGAGGCATATCCAAAATGTCCTATAGAACTTAATATTCCAATATGCCGGAAGAAAATCTTTTGTTCTAAAAATCTAAGAAAGACCATCCTTTGCATCTTCGGGGTACTAAATGGTACTAAAGAAGAGGCACTGGTAAATTGCGATTAAGAGAGTGATACTGAACATGGCACATATCACGACACGAGCCCTATCTAAAACGACACACATTGATTTGGGGTTTTGTCAAACGGTGACACTCTAAAGTCTCATTAGCAACAAATATGTCTTTATTGTGATATTAAATCGTTCGGAGCCTGACTCTTTTCCTCCTTCGCCAATTAAGGGATAAGACAAGAATTTGTCTTTTGACTTTCTCTCACTGTATGGGCTTCTTCTTCCCTACTAAATCATTCAACAGCGCTGTGCTACTCATTAGCCCGCTTAGCAAAACTTCCTCTGAAATCAAATAAATCAGAGCCTGGGGATAAAAATTAAAGCCCTAGCTCGCTAGCTCCTGGGATTGGCTTTTTCTGTGAAAAGGCCTGCAGTTAAGATTTAAAGCACTGCAGTACTAAATGTTGACTTAACTTCACCCAAAGGGCTCTCATATGGTGAAGAATAGCCTAAAGTTTCAAGTTAGCGTAGCATCAACCAAAAAAAGTTTGCTTCAATGTGTTGTGAAAGGGACTGGTCATTCATTGGCAACGTAGATAGGAATAAGACCCCCTCGAGACAAGGAAAGCGGAAGAGCTAAATAAATGGTTGTTTTCAACTAATCATCAACCCCTTGACAAGTTGAATAAATTGTGTTTGTCTGGGGCTTCAAAAAAAAAATGTGTACGGTTGGGGGTACTCAGAGGACCAGAGTTGGGAACCACTGATTAAGATTAAGCAAATCAAAGCCCCACCTACAGTTGATCGTTTTAGAAGCCAGATACCCCGGGATCCCAGAGTTCTAATACTAACACTCCAGGGATGTTAGTGTGAGTGAAAATAATATTGCTCTCCAAGATATGGTAGAAACAGTAAACATCCTAAATAAAAATATATATATTCCCCCCCCCCCCCAAAAAAAATGCATGGATCCATGGGCGGCCTCATCTCCGAGGCCCCATGCGGTGGACTTTTTTTGAAAGCAAACCTGAGCGGATCGGCCAACAACGCCTGTTTCATCTAGTCATCCAGGGCCTGACGAGATTTGACTGGCCCGGTCCCGAGTGAGATCTCAGAGTCCCGGCTCGGCACGGCAACCCATTGGCCTCCATAAACAAACAGAGCCAAACGTCGTCAGATGTTGGCTTGCATTTAACCGGCGGTCACTCAGAAAAATTATAATAGCTCACATAAAAGTCCAGACTTTTATCAGAAGCGCTTTTTTTGTGTGTTGCTTGTTCTGAGCAGTGATAGGTGTGGTGGTATATTCAGCTTTGTTTTTAGTGGACTTGGATGAAAATATGTGAAGTGGAGACTGATAGCGGTTGAAGTTACATCTGGCTTTTGGTTGCTCGACGTCAGTGTAGCCATATAGGTCAACATCTTCTGTAAATGTCCTTTGAAACACCAGTCTTGTATTTTATTGATGAGCCACGTGCAATTTCTCGATTTGAATGTTTGAAAGACTGGCTATTGGTAGTGTCTGTCTGTCCGTGTCGGAAATATTATGTTGCACCTACTTTTCGGAGACACCCCCTGAGAAGGATGGGTACAGTAATGATCAAACCTCATCCTTCAAAATGTAAGGTCTAATCCGTGACCATTATTCAACCAACCTCTCACAAACACCCCATTCTCCACATTGAAGATCCTCCACGACATCCCGAATACAGACAGACGCATCCGGAACCTTTTGAAACCACAATCCCTCTGTTTGTCTACTGTATAAAGAAAGGAAACGGACCCATTCAAATTGCAGAGTGCTTGCCAAAAGTCTCCTCGGAGACCAATCTGTAATATAAAATAACTATTTGCCCATTAAAGAAAGTAAATAAATATGTAAATAAATAAAGGAAGATGGCTTGGTATGCAAATGAGGGTGACGACAGAGTACTTTGAGGCAACTTTGTGATGCGGCAGCGATTCATCACCGCGGCTGGAAATGCACTCCTCGCCGTCCTTAGCATATTCTAATGAAGCCCCGCTATGCAAATGAGGCTGCCCTTTTCCCTGGCTTCCTCCGTTAAGTTCATCTTCCAAACGGGAGCAATGGGTGCATATGAAAGGTTTGTGTGAACACAAACACAAACATGTACACACAGACAACTTATGAGAGCGCACACACACACACACACACACACACACACTAAAAAGTGTAGACCTACACAAGGGATGATGTATGTGTTGTATCAATGTGTGCCTATGGTACACACACCAACAAATACATACACACACACACACTCACACACAAAAACACACACACACACCACAAGCCAAATGGCAAGAATGCAAAGAAATACACCCCTTTGCATACATTAATAAAACAAATACTGTGAGTCACCGTCCAATGAGAAAATAGAAAAAGCAGGAAGCTCATTTTATTTAGACTACATAGTGGAATTAGCATCCCTTCCTTGTTAAAGTTTCAGATATCTAAAACTACATGTGTTAGCTTCCTAACCAAGTATGATATTCTATGTTCAAGAAGAACTGTCTTTCAACAACCTTTATACTACCCGAGGTTGAGAAAAATAATAATACAAAAAAATATATATATAAAATCAAACCAGGCTTCAAAATCAAAAATCAAATCAGAATGTTATTGGTCACATACACATATTTAGCAGATGTTATTGCAGGTGTAGTGAAATGCTTGTGTCCCTAGCTCCAATAGTACAGTAGTATCTAGCTTGGCATGAGAAGCAGGGAAAGTAATGGTCAGAGAGCCAAACAGCCAAGTTGCACATACCCTTACAATAACTTTGAACCTCTGGGGGCTTGTAAAATTGAGACATAAATATTGAAATATTGAAATGAAAGATGCTGCCTGCCACACAGCGGTGCATGGAGGGAGATTGGCATGAGAGCTGAGCCAGGTGCCAAGGCCTCAATCACGTACACCACGAACATGTAGACAAACACACAAGCACACACACACACACTCTCTCTCTCACTTATGTAAAAACACGTGCCCACACACACATATTTGTATCCAGTCATGTTAACACACTTCCTCACAAATATACACTGACCACCAATAACTCACATACAGACACACACAAACCAACACTCTCTCTCCCTTTCCCTCACTTTACTGACTCCAACACCCCCCGCCACACACACACACACACACACACACACACACACACACACACACACACACACACACACACACACACACACACACACACACACCAGACAGTTATGGATAGGAAGCATTACTAGGCAGTGGTAATTAAAACAAATACTAAAACTGGTCTTATGGATGCAGGAGTCTTCTAGCCAGACATTATTAATCAATGCCGGTGTCGCCAGGCGTCAGATGAGCCTCTTTACACCTACTGGTATTTAAAAATACACTGTCTGTGGATAATGGTAATATATACTATTTGTTAGGTGCCCTTTCATGCTCACTTAAAATCACTTTACATTAAAAAGTAGAATCAATGAAAAGTGAAACCTTTCCTTGACATTTAGTCTATGGGTTCTTCACATATTAATGCCATCTGCTAGGGATAGTTTAGTTGTGTGCATTGCTATTTTCTAACCATCCATGAGTATTTAATTTGGATGATTCGAATGCTTTGCCAGACATTCACACACACGAACACACAAAAACAAGATGCACATGACCACAAACAAATTCACACACGCAAACACACACACACCTCAGATAGCATATAACGTGTTTGTGCCTGTGTGTGTGTGTGCGTGTGTGTGTGTGCGTGTCAGTGTCAGTGTGTAACAGAAAAGGGCATTTGAGTACCAGGGTTCAGTTCGTGAGAAGACAGTGCCACTCACCAAGGGTCTCACTCTGCCAACATTGAGTCACCTTCAGCTGAAACACACACACCACATACACACACACCAGCCAGTCGGTCATACACTGACACCCACTGGGACACGGCTCCATTCTTTCACATCAGAGAAGGACAGACAGAGGGTGTGGTGTGTGAATGAGGGAAAGAAAAGAAAACAGAAAGAAACAATAAACAACACACAGGAAGCGAGAGTTGGAGGACTTGAAAAGGGGAGGATCATACCGGAGAGAACGAGTCGAATAAACACGAAGAGTGAAAAGCCGGAGTTGGAGATGTAAAATGTAGTAAAAGCAGTGAGAGAAGCAAAAAATGGCCTCACACAATGTTAACTATTTCCCACAGTTTTTTCCACCATTGTAATTAACTTCTTCTGACTGCCTCAACAAAACAGCCGCTATTTAAAAAAATGCACACTGATTATAAGTTGCTCTGTGCCAGAGCTTAATACAATAAAAGTTTAAATAAAAGACACAAAAAGGAGAGCAAACACAAAGTGAAACACCCATCAGCCAGCAAAAGCCCCCCCCCCCTCAAAAAAAAGATGAGAAGAACAATGAGAGGGAGAGAGACAAGCGAGAGAGAGCCTGAGCAGAGTGAAAGAGAGAGAGACCGGTGAGAGAGACTGATCGCCACTGATCTCCGACAATAAGCGGGCCTGACAAGAAGCGAGCACGGTGCTGCTCCAACACTAATTGGCTGTGAAAGGTGACCCGCGACTAGGCGGCCCTCGCTCAGTTCCTAGCGGCCTCGCTATGCCGCCGTCGACCTGATTGCGCATGACGCCAGACAACCAGCCGTCAACCCTAGCCCAGCCACCAGCCAACAGCCGGGTGCTATCGAGAGAGTATGGGGGGGGGGGGGGGGGTGAGATAAACAAATAGGGACAGAGAGGAAGGAGTCAAAGAGAGAAGAGAGAGAAAGAAAGAGTGAAGGAGTTGAAAGGCAACGTGAGAGAAAAACAGGTCTAGAAAGAGTGAGAGATAGTGAGGGAGACAGTAAACGTGTGAGATGGAGCGAGATCTAAAATACTGAGAAAAAGACAGAGTGGGTGGGGGTATCTATCAGTGGAGGTCGGTGCTGTTTAAGATCAGGGAGGACACATCATTTTTTTTATGAGCATGGCCTTATTTCTATTACAGCATATTGGATGACTGTCATTCATATTCCATTCACCCAGCTCAATGTAACAGTGATTGGTTAAGGCTACTACATGATACCCTAATTTTTCCGAAACCCATCATAAGGTTGCTACAACCTAGCCCATGATTGAAAGTTTACAACGTAGGTGCACAGGTCAAGATCATTGTTTTGTAATCAAGATGACAGACAGGTGAGTAGGCTAAACTAGCTAGCTGCATTCACTATCTAGTGAAGCGAAAGTGAGAAAAAAAATAAAATGAAATATAGCTTATTTCTTTTATTTATTTAAATGTTTTTTACCTCTTTTTCTCCCCAATTTCATGATAACCAATTAGTAGTTACAGTCTTGTCCCATCGCCCAACTCCCGAACGGACTCGGGATCGGCGAAGGTCGAGAGCCATGTGTCCTTCCGAAACACGACCCCGCCAAGCCTCACTGCTTCTTGACACACTGCTCACTTAACCCGGAAGCCAGCCGCACCAATGTGTCCGAGGAAACACCGTACAGCTAGCCACCGAAGTCAGCGTGCATGCACCGGGGCCCGCCACAAGGAGTCGCTAGAACCCGATGGGGCAAGGACATCCCAGCCGGCAAAACCCTCCTCTAACAAGGATGACGTTGAGCCAATTGTGCGCCGCCGCATGGGTCTCCCGGTCGCGGTTGGCTGCAACACAGCCTGGGATCGAAACAGGATCTGTAGTGACATCTCTAGCACTGCGATACAGTGCCTTAGACCACTGCACCACCCGGGAGGCCCTCTCCTTCAAAACTGTTCAACTATTGTCTTTCTTTCTCTTTGAATCATCTACTCACCACATTTTATGCACTACAGTACCATCGAGCTGTAGCTTATGCTTTCAGTACTAGATTCATTTTCTGATCCTTTGATTGGGTGGACAACATGTCAGTTCATGCTGCAAGAGGTCAGTACTGCCTTGCACACTCTTCCTGCATCTAGCTGATTTAGGGTGTAATCATTAGTCCCAAACAGTTGAAACCTAGAGTTTCTATTGGACAAATTCAGGTATGTTTATGCCTGTTTCTCTCCATTTAAGAAACGTTTTTCAATAGAATCGACGGAGTGAATACACACCCCTGATCACCCGCAAACACTGTTCACTTTCGTAACAGCTACAAACAGCATGGCATAACAGCCACAAACAGCATGACCCCTTTGCTCATTGTATAATTCCTTCTAGCATATACGTGCCCTTCTTCTCTCACCTTTTCCCTTAGCTTGTGGACTTCATTGCACAATACAGCAGCTGTCTGTGAGCAAGCAAAGAAATATTTCCACGCCAAACCTTCATACTATAACCGCTAACCACTGTACACAGCCCACATTGTTGTCATCGTAAACATAGCTACAAAAACTAACACGTTAGTAAACCCGCTACAGTCATGCAGTATAGTGTATTTTTTTGTAATCAAGGTGACAGTGACCGCTGCGCCACTCGGGAGGCCCTCTCCTTCATTTTTGAATACATTAATTTGTTCAAAACTGTTCAACTATTGTCTTTCTTTCTCTTCGAGTCAACTACTCACCACATTTTACGCGCTACAGTACTATCAAGCTGTAGCTTATGCTTTCATTACTAGATTCATTCGCTGATCCTTTGATTGGGTGGACAACATGTCAGTTCATGCTGCAAGAGCTCTCATAGGTTGGAATTTCTCATAATTACTGTGTAAGTCTATGGAAGGGGGTGAGAACCGTGAGCCTCCTACCTTTTGTATTGAAGTCAATGTACCCAGAGGAGGACGGAAACTAGCTGTCCTCTGGCTACACCATGGTGCTAACCCAGAGAGTATTGTTGAGGCTAAACAATAAAGTGTGTTTGTGTGTGTATGTGTATGTGTGTGTGTGTGTGTGTGTGTGTGTGTGTGCCTAAGGGTGGCCAGAAAGAGGCTTTCTCACATGAGGGGTAGAGAGAGAGAGAGAGAGAGAGAGAGAGAGAGAGAGAGAGAGAGAGAGAGAGAGAGAGAGAGAGAGAGAGAGAGAGAAAACATATTGTTTATACTGAAGGAGGGGTAGAGGGGTTAAAATCATAACATTCTCCTGGTTTCAGGATAATCTGAGAGGAAGAGACACACCAATGGTAGGGACAGGGTCCTGGCCTGTCATGGGAGAATAGCAAGCCTGAAAACCAAAATAATGGTTAGCCTCAGTTATAGATAATCAATGGAGGTAAGGGAGGAGGAGTAGGGGGAAGGAGGAGAGCAGGGAGGGGAAGAGAGGGGGCTTGTACAGCGTTACAAGGAAAATAAAATGGCTGGCTAGAGTTCCACAGCAGATGACAGGTCTCCAATAAGAAGCAGCTGGAGGCAGGACTGTAGCCCTTCCTTGCAATCAACGGATCACTTCTGCACATGTAGAAGGAGACTCCCACACATATGCACAAACAAACACGTGTTTTGCATCTCCCTGGCACCACTGACTCGGTGTTTGTACTTGTACTGCGTTGCACCCATCTCATATTAAAAGCCACGCTACACAAACGTACATTACCGCCCACATTCCTTCAGGGCAATTTGTAGCCTACTGGAAAGATGAACAAGTTGTGTGTGTATGTGTGTGTGTTTCTTGAACTCACATTGTACTTCTCGTGTGTTTTTTCTTTTAATTATTATATTTTCTATTATTATTTCTATTATTATTATTATTATTATCACTGCATTGTTGGGAAAGAGCTCTCAAGGTAAGAATTTCACTGTACTGTTTTACACCCGTTGCATCCTGTGACGTGGCAAATAAACTTTGAAACTTGAAACTCTCACACAATGACTATTCTGCTGAGTGTGTTTGCATGAAAGTCAGGCTGTCTGTCCTTAGCTTAGTTACAAGACAACTAGCTTTCTTCTGTTTCTGCTACCTTCCCTGTTATGTCCCTTCTACCCAGTGAGTCCAGTTCACCCAGGAGGCCTCTTCCCCAATCACCACCACCCTCAAGATCCCTCCGTGATGCCTGGAGCCAAACCTGAACCGCCATCAATCGCACCCTCTAATAACAGCACATTACAAGGGCTGGAAACTTCTTCCAGAAATATGTCCCTATCGATTTTAGCTGTGGGAGTAAAGAGATGAGGCTGGATCTTTTTACACACAGGAGCCAGACTGTCGGAGGGGTGGGGGCGACCATACCGCGGCTACATTAATAACAACTTGGGTTGTCATCTGCACAGTCATGGGCCCGACCAGTCAATAGGAGTATGGTTGTTGGTTGAATGTGTAAGGATATGGACCAGCAAAAGATGTGGATGGCACCCCTCTTTGGTTGTGGGTGGTATGGGGGATTAATATACATTGAACAAAAATTTCAACTTAGCATGAAACCATTTCAAAGATTTTACTGAGTTACAGTTCATATAAGGAAATCAGTCAATTTAAATAAATTCATTAGGGAAAACAGATATGCATCTGTTGGTCACAGATACCTTAGAAAACCTGTCAATATCTGGTGTGCAGCGAGACACACCTCCTTTGCATAGAATTGATCAGGTTGTTGATTGTGGCCTGTGGAATGTTGTCCCACTCCTCTTCAATGGCTGTGTGAAGTTGCTGGATATTGGTGGGAACTGGAACACGCTGTCGTACATGTCAATCCAGAGCATCCCAAACATGTTAAATGGGTGTCTTGTCTGCTGTTTATGCCGGCCATGGAAGAACTGGGACATTTTCAGCTTCCAGGAATTGTGTACAGATTGTGTACAGATCCTTGCGACATGGGGCAAAGAATTATCATGCTGAAACATGAGGTGAAGGCGGCGGATTAACGGCACGACAATGGGCCTCAGGAACTCGTCACGGTATTTCTGTGCATTCAAATTGTTATAGATAAAATGCAATTGTGTTCATTGTCCATAGCTTATGTATGCCCGTACCGTAACCCCACGCCACCACGTGGCACTCTGTTCACAAAGTTGACATCAACAAACCGCTCTTCCACATGACGCCATACATGTTGTCTGCCATCTGACCGGTACAGTTGAAACCGGGATTCATGCGTAAGGAACACAGTTCTCCAGCGTGCCAGTGGCCATCGAAGGTGAGTATTTGCCTACTGAAGTCGGTTACGATGCTGATCTGCGGTCAGGTCAAGACCTTGTTGAGGACGACAAGCACACAGATAAGCTTCTCTGAGACAGTTTCTGACCATTTGTACAGAAAGGCTTCAGTTGTGCAAACCCACAGCTTCATCAGCTTTCCGGATGGCTGGTCTCAGACAATCCCACAGGTGAAGAAGCCGGGTGTGGAAGTCCTGGGCTGGCATGATTACATGTGGTCTGCGGTTGTGAGGCCGGTCGGACGTACTGCCAAATTCTCTAAAACGATGGACATTCCTGCAGTTAGCATGCCAATTGCACACTCCCTCAAAACTGGCATTGTGTTATGTGGCAAAACTGCACAATCTAGAGTGGCTTTTTATTGTGCCCAGCACAAGGTGCACCTGTGTAATGGTCATGCTGTTTTATCCGTTTTTTGATACGCCACACCTGTCAGGTGGATGAATTATCTTGGCAAAGGACAAATGCTCACTAACAGGGATGTAAACAAATTTGTGCACAAAATCTGAGAGAACTAAGCGTTTTGTGCATATGGAAAATTTCTGGGATCTTTTATTTCAGCTCATGAAACATGAGACCAACATTTTTCATGATAGGGTTATATTTTTGTTCAATATAAATTCATTTATGATTTAATTCATATACATAATGTAAAGGATGATTCATATTCCTATTTGCATGCTGTTGAGACTGAAATAAAGTATATTATAAATACACATTATAAAGACATTAGAAAACTTAAAAGAATTAGAGAGAAAAATACATATCCCAGAGAGGTGAAGAGACAAGAACATTTTTATCTGAGAAATTAATATCACAGAATTAATTTGGCTGAATTCTAATATTATAGGTCGAAAGAGAGAAGTCTGAACTTCTCATGTCAAATTTGTAGTTTCACATGAAAATCACATTTTTATTTCCACTTATCTTTTTACGAAGAGGAACGGCCTATTAAAACCAGATAAATACATTTATTTTAACTCATCAATAACTCAAGATTTCAAGGAATCAATACCTTGATTATAATGTGATTATTTGACTACTAACCAAATTTAATTCATAAACTTAACAAAAATAAACTGAGAAAAACCAAAAAGTCTATCTTGAACATAATGTGCTAGAAGACACATTAACCTAATAAACATTTTTTAAATTTCATTTAATAAAATGTTTCTCCACATTTCTCACCAAAATGCCGGAAAAAGTGTGATGAAGTGCAAAATCACAGTGTCAAAAGCCACGGTAATTAAAAATGTAAAAAGACTTCTGCCCTCTCCTCAGTCGAGCATTACAGCGAGACATTAATTGAACAAAGTACAGGGGAGCCAAATAACAGCTGTGGGGAAGAAAAATGACAGATATCTGCTCAACTCTCTAAATGTGCCTTTTGTATAACAGTAATAATCATATTTCATGCTGTCATTTTCTATTTAATTGCTCACCCCGATGGTTGGCTTCCCAGCAATCGTCTGTACCCCTACTGAGCTCAGTGCGAGGGTAGAGAGACATATACACAGATTCGACGGAAGGGAGTTCTCATTTTAGGTAGCGGCGCCAGGAGCTCTTGACAAGTACATTTTTCCTTCAATTATGCTATTTTGTGATTGTATGCAAATGCTTGACTATTTTTCATTGTATGCAAAGGAGGTGTATGGTCAATTATACTAATGGGAAATGTACAGCAAACAAGGCATGGGGTTGGACCAACACACCAAAATGTGTTCATTTGCTTGTTATTCAGGACAAAACGCAACAATCTTTTTCACATGTTCACAACTTCGACTATGAATAACTTGTAAATAATTGTGCAGTCATTGTATGTTCTCTAGTATGTTGAAGCCTTGATTGCAGTCGGAAGCAATGCCATACATTCTGAACATTCAGCTAATCAAGTTAGTTGTCAAGACTGAGAAATTCACAGAAAATATCCTGATTGAACACAAAGCCTTTTCACAGCTCTTTGATCAAATCTTTTCCACCTTTTCTCTCTTTCTCTTCTCCCGTGGTCAAAGTCGACCCATAGTCTACCCTCTAACACAAGGGTGTCATTTTCCGTTCAAACCCACATGCGCCGTAATCTTTTGAATTAACTGGAGATCTGATACCGTAGCTCGAAATGGCATTATGTGTACTATGTGTATTCGTATGTATACTTAAACTCTGGTTAAACAACATTTGAATAGAATAGGATCCCTTAGTCCAATGAGGGCAACTTATTCTAAGCTTGTTCAAGGGGGGAGATACCAACCCACTGATACAGGGTCAGATCTTTTGATGACGCAGTTAAGGTAATCTGATCTAAGATCTGGTTATAAGTACCAGAGTCTATTGGAGCAAGTGGTGCACTAACACAGCTTACAATGATGACATTTCACCGTTAACACATTCACCTGAGCTGTTCTAGAATCAGTTTATTCACTACTTCCCCCTACAGACATATACAATTTAAGTTGCCTCCACTTTCCTTTTCCACCATTTCTTTGCTGTCCTACAATCAGTTCTTAGGAATCAAATACCTTTTCTCCAAGGAGGCTCCCCTGCACTAAGTGCATCTCCCAGAGCCCAGTTCGAAAGCAACAGGCACCAACACGACTAACGCTTCTCTTAAAATGCTAACGCTTCTCCCATTAACATGTGGGCCAGCGTCAGCGGCCTCTCATAGGCGCCCGCGGATTCTCTCTCCCTCAGAAATGCTCTTTTAGCGTTTTGCTGACAGGCGACGCTTGGCTCTGTGCTTAATTAAAGGGAAAAACATGGCCTCCAACTGGCGTTGGTCGCACCCAGCCTGCATAATGGGAGATAATTAACTTCCTCCATCATCGCCTCACTTCAAAGGACAGGTTTGAGGGAGCCCTCCATATTCACACACACACACACACACACACACACACACACACACACACACACACACACACACACACACACACACACACACACACACACACACACACACACACACACACACACACACACACACACACACACGCACGCACACACCTACACACAAAAGTTACATCTTTGGATCCCATGAAAATATTGCTTATTTTCTGTGAGTTTGGAGTGGGTTAGAAGTGTGTTGAACACAGTTGCACACAGGCACTTGCTCCCGCACAACATTTAAAACATGCTAATTTAGGGAACATTGACTTCTATAGTTTTCTGGGGAAGAGTCACTTTCATTTTCCCAACGTTCTCCCTCAAACCCCAGTGCCAGAAAAAAAAATTTAAGGTGCGATCTGTGATTGGTATGTCCATTTTTCCAACTTTTGAATGAATCATAATAGCATGTAAAAGAAAAGCTAAACGCCGTCGCGAAAAAGAGAGCCCCATCACCTGCCCAGCCCGGACGAGATATCAAAGGAAGACTTCGGCGAGAGACGAATCCTTGAGAACACATAATTGCCAAAGGAATAACACAGGGTGAAATGTTATTACAAGCCTAGTGTTGATTTAAGACTGGGCTGTTATAGGAGAGAACCTGTGTGGGGGTCTGCTAGACAGCTTTTCTCGCATATACACACACACACACACACACACAGTTATGCTGGTCAAACATATGTACACAGACACACACACACACAGTAGAAGGAGAAGGAAGGGGGTATTAAAGGGTCTACGCTAGCAGGAAGGGTGTGAGGTTGTCATGAAGTGCTGTAAATCGTGGCGTGTGGCCTGACGCAGTGGGATCCGTCACGCCGGTGTGCATTACTATCCGCAAGGCCAATGTGTGTGCGTGCGTTCATGTATGTGTTTATCTGGGACGCCCTTTAGTGCGATGTTACAAGCAGCCAATCATTTCTTCCACTCAAATTAGCACACGTGTAAATCCAGGGGGCGTCCATCCAGGGGCCCAACCGTGATGTGGTCACTTTTCACCACGCGGGAGGGGTTTGTGCGTGTGTGTCCTGGCGTGAGGGGATGATGTTGTCCAAACATTGTCAGCTATGAGATGAGTCAGACTCTTCATTGGACAGGACCCTCCAAACCCAACCCACCCCCAATAACCCCTTTAACCCCAACCCAACCCCCACTTTACCGTCAGTTGCCTTAACCCCCCCACTCCCCGCCACCAGCCCCACAATTCACCTTCCATCATGGCCGCCACACCAGACAAAGGTCAATATTCCGAAAGCCCATTGACCGAGAGGCAGGGAACCGGGATTAATTCCCTATTCGGATTGGAGGGGATGGGGGAAGGAGAGGGGGCGTGATACACCTGATGTGACAGGCCGTTGCCTCTCCTTTTGGCACTTCTGGGTAAAGGACGATGAAGGGAGGGAGGGATGGAGGAAAGGGGGGGGGGGGGGGGGGTGGACAGACAGGAAAAATAAACAGATGAATAAATAACAGGGAAAGGCAAACAGAGCCCAGCCATCATTCTGATTTAGCCGGGCCTCGTTGCTCGCCGCCCGCTCACAGCTGGGAGGTTCATGGTAACTTGAAGAAACGCTGTCCCCCCGGATATTTCCCGCACCTTGGCGGAGCGAGCCGAGCTCATGTGGCAGATGTCAACTTTCAGGAAGCTTTAGTCATGTCTGGAGCGAGCGGCGAGGAGGGGCAGGAACGAGAAACAACTGACTTAAAGAATCTGTCAAGAACATAAGCTTGACTTTAGACAAAAGATATTGAAGAATGTACCAATTTCATAGAATAATGTATTAATTTCAATGAACAAAGCCGCACTGAGAATTTGAAACGAAAAGCAGTTAAACCAAAACAGGAAACAATTGATGTTGTTGATCATTTATATTTTGTAAAAGGAGGAGAATGTGTGTGGCACAGCACCACCAGCAGACCCCCCCCCCCCCCCCCCCCCCTCCCCCCGCTGGAGCTCAATAAAAAACCAGCAGACACATCGGGACTTGATGTAGAGGGACAAGTAGGGGGAAATGGCAGAGGAAACAACCCCCAGCACAATGTCAAATCTCCCCTGCTTTCTCTGTCTCATATGGACAAACAGGAACATCTCTCTCTCTCCCTCTACCTCCATCTGTCAGCCTGTGTGTATCGTTCACTTGTTTTTCGTACGTGCACTTACAAGGACACAGGGAGGAGGTAAGTGAACAGTGAAGTATTGAAATTTCATGAGCCTTAGGGAGAATAACGTATGTTTCTCTCTAACCTCTACACAGCAAATTTGAGATCAGAATTTTAACACACACAGTGTTAAATTTAACACTTTCTTAGTAATTACAGTACTAGTCAAAAGTTTGGACACACCTACTCATTCAAAGGGTTTTTCTTTATTTTACTGTTTTGTACATTGTAAAATAATAGTGAGGACATAAAAACTACAAACTAACACATATGGAATCATGTAGTATCTAAAAAAGTGTTAAACAAATCAAAATATATTTTAGATTCTTCAAAGTATCCACTCTTTGCCTTGATGACAGCTTTGCACACTCTTGGCATTCTCTCAACTAGCTTCACCGCTTTTCCAACAGCCTTGAAGGAGTTCCCACATATGCTGAGCACTTGTTGGCTGTTTTTCATTCACTATGTGGTCCAACTCATCCCAACCATCTCAATTGGGTTGAAGTTAGGTTAGGTGATTGTGGAGGCCAGGTCATCTGATGCAGCACTCCATCATTCTCCTTCTTGGTCAAATAGACCTTACACAGCCTGGAGGTGTGTTGGGTCATTGTCCTGTTGAAAAACAAATGATAGTCCCACTAAGCGCAAACCAGATGGGATGACGTATCGCTGCAGAATGCTGTGGTAGCCATGCTGATTAAGTGTGCCTTGAAGTTGAAATAAATCACACAGTGTCACCAGCAAAGCACCCCCACACCATCACAAATCCTCCACGCTTCACGGTGGGAACCACACATGTGGAGAACATTCGTTCACCTACTTCACCTACTCTGCATCTCACACGAAACCAAACATCAGACCAAAGGACAGATTTCCACTCGCCTAATGTCCATTGCTTGTGTTTCTTGACCCAAGCAAGTCTCTTCTTCTTATTGTTTTCCTTTAGTAGTTGTTTCTTTGCAGCAATTCGACCACGAAGGCCTGATTCACGCAGTCTCCTCTGAACAGTTGATGATGAGATCTTTTACTTGAACTCGTTGAAGCATTTATTTGGGCATCAATTTCTGAGGCTGGTGACTCAAACAAATTGATCCTCTGCAGTAGAGGTAACTCTGGGCCTTCCTTTCCTGTAGCGGTCCTCATAAGAGCCAGTTCCATCATAGTGCTTGATGGTTTTTGTGGCTGCACTTGAAGAAACTTTCAAAGTTCTTGAAATGTTCCAGATTGTCTGACCTTCATGTCTTAAAGTAATGATGGACTGTCGTTTCTCTTTGCTTATTTGAGCTGTTCTTGATATAATATGGACTTGGTATTTTCCCAAATAGGGCTATCTTCTGTATACCTTGTCACAACACAACTGATTGGCTCAAACACAATAAGAAGGAAAGAGAATCCACAAATGAACTTTTAACATGGCACACCTGTTAATTGAAATGCATTCCAGGTGACTACCTCATGAAGTTGGTTCAGAGAATGCCAAGAGTGTGCAAAGCGGTCATCAAGGCAGAGGGTGAGTACCTTGAATCTCAAATATAAAATATATTTGTTGACACTTTTTTGGTTACTACATGATTCCAAGTTTTGATGTCTTCAGTATTATGTAGAAAATAGTAAAACATTTAGACAGAAATAGTAGGCGTCTCCAAACTTTTGACCAGTACTGTGTATATGACACACCGAGATAATGTTAACCAAAAACTTTTTGTGAACAAATGTTCACAAACTAACACCTCTAGTGTTGGCATGGGGTATTGCAAATAAATTAACACTTTCTTAGAATGTATGCTCTTACACGTTTTTTGTGTGTGTTTTCACTGCATGTGGGGTCAATTTCAATACCAGTGGTGTTAACACCACTAGAATCTACACTTAGATATAACACTCACAACATGTTTAAAATCTTATTTACAATGACGGCCTAGGAACAGTGGGTTAAGTGCCTTGTTCAGGTGCAGAACGACAGATGTGTACCTTGTCAGCTCAGGGATTCGATCTAGCAACCTTTCAGTTACTTGCCCAACGCTCTAACCACTAGGCTACCTGCCGCCCACACCGATATTTTAACACGTAGGCAGGCCCAACCAAATCTCGCATAGGACCTCCAAAAGGCTTGCCCCAGCTCTGTGTCTAGGTATCTTTTTTGTTGTTGTTTTGTTTAGTTTATTAATTTGACCATTTGAAAAAAAACAAGAACACCTAAAAAACTTGAAAAAGCCATAAACAAAAACAAAGAAGAAGAACATCTATCTCATCATTGCGGTTACATCGTAGGGGACATTCATGTGGCCACAGAAGACAAACAGTTTTTTACTTTATTTTTTAAAGCTGCCCAGAGTGGACGTTGTTTTTATGTGCAGAAGCAACTCATTCCACTCTGAGGCTCCAGGATACAAGAAAGTACCTTTGCCAGCATTACTTCTTAACCTGCATGAGCACACATTAGGAACAACTGATCTGGTGCTTTGATTGTGTGCATCCCTAACTTAGGGAAAGTACTCCGTTAGATATCTGTGGACAGAATCATAAATACTTCTGCACACCAAATCCAGCCTAATCTGGGACACCCTAGCCTCAACAGGCAGCCAGTTGAGTTCCTGAAAGCAGCTCCTACCTATGTGAGCACGTGGACTCACCTTTAATACAACCCTGAGCAGCTTATTCTGGGCTATTTGGAGCTTCCCCGTCATAAGCTTAGAACGTAGTAGCATAGTCAAAATGGCATTGAATGAGGGCAGTGGCTAGCACTTTCAAGGAGTCCTTGTCAAGCAGCTTGGACTTTCTAGACAACAACTTAGTCCTGGCAATAGCCTTCCCTAGCACTTTAGCGGCCATGCTCACACCTCCCAAGCTTTCATCAAGGATGCATCCCAGGTAGCTAACATAGATTTAAGTAGTCAGCACCTCACCCCCTAACTCCACTCTGATTTCAGAGGACCTACTCAATTGCCTCAGTTTTACCTAAGTGCAGAGATGATTATTTCCAAGCCATTTGCTAATGTTAGTAAGCTCTGTACTAAGTATGCTCTCCAACATAGTTTACTTTTGTGAGACACTAGAAGTGTCAAGTAATCCGTGTAAAGGAAAGACGACAAGAACAAACATCTTTCATATCGTTAATATACAGTAAAAACAGTAGTGGCCCAAACACACTCCTCTGCAGTACGCCACAACTCATTGGTTTTGCCTGAGACAGTGAACCATTAAGCGCTACTACTTACTCCCTACCTGATAAATACCCATCCTAGAGGGATACTGCTTAACCCCAGTGCCTCCAGTTTGGAGACATGGAGACTGTGGTTAACTGTATCAAAGGCCTTCTGTAGGTAAAGCAGTACCATTCAACAGATACAGTTGAAGTCGGAAGTTTACAAAGCATAGTTGGTTTAGCCACAGAAAAAGACAGGAGCCTTCCCGCTAGCCATGATTGGCTGAGATAATGAATAGGCTAAACATGCAAAGATATGAATTCTGATTGGTCTGCCATGTAGCATGCTTCTGCCTATAACATGAGCTGCTCAGTATGTGAAGATAATCCTTTCTGCCATTTTTTAAATACAGTTGAAGCCAGAAGTTTACATACACTTAGGTTGGAGTCATTAATACTAATTTTTCAACCACTTTTTCAACCACTACATTTCTTGTTTACAAACTACAGTTTTGGCATGTCGATTAGGACATCTACTTTGTGCATGACACAAGTAATTTTTCCAACAATTGTTTACAGACAGACAGGCTAATTGATATAATTTGAGTCAATTGGAGGTGTACCTGTGGATTTATTTCAACCTCCTACCTACAGTGCCTCTTTGCTTGACATCATCATGGGAAAATCAAAATAAATCAGCCAAGACCTCGGAGAAAAAATTGTAGACCTCCACAAGTCTGGTTCATCCTTGGGAGCAATTTCCAAACGCCTGAAGGTACCACGTTCATCTGTACAAACAATAGTACGCAAGTATAAACATCATGGGACCACGCAACTGACATACCGCTCAGGAAGGAGACATGTTCTGTCTTCTAGAGATGAACGTACTTTGGTGCGAAAAGTGCAAATCAATCCCAGAACAGCAGCAAAGGACCTTGTGAAGATGCTGGAGGAAACAGGTACAAAGTATCTACAGTGGGGCAAAAAAGTATTTAGTCAGACACCAATTGTGCAAGTTCTCCCCCTTAAAAATATGAGAGAGGCCTGTAATTTTCATCATAGGTACACTTCAACTATGAAGTGAGAAAAAAAAGTCCAGAAAATCACATTGTAGGATTTTTAATGAATTTATTTGCAAATTGTGGTGGAAAATAAGTATTTGGTCACCTACAAACAAGCAAGATTTCTGGCTCTCACAGACCTGTAACTTCGTCTTTAAGAGGCTCCTCTGTCCTCCACTCGTTACCTGTATTAATGGCACCTGTTTGAACTTGTTATCAGTATAAAAGACACCTGTCCACAACCTCAAACAGTCACACTCCAAACTCCACTATGGCCAAGACCAAAGAGCTGTCAAAGGACACCAGAAACAAAATTGTAGACCTGCACCAGGCTGGGAAGACTGAATCTGCAATAGGTAAGCAGCTTGGTTTGAACACTGATCCTCAACACTGGAGCTCCCCAGGGGTGCGTGCTCAGTCCCCTCCTGTACTCCCTGTTCACCCACGACTGCATGGCCAGGCACGACTCCAACACCATCATTAAGTTTGCAGACGGCACAACAGTGGGAGGCCTGATCACTGTCAACGGCGAGACAGCCTATAGGGAGGAGGTCAGAGACCTGGCCGGGTGGTGCCAGAATAACAACCTATCCCTCAATGTAACCAAGACTAAGGAGATGACTACAGGAAAAGGAGCACCGAGCACGTCCCCATTCTCATCGACGGGGCTGTAGTGGAGCAGTTAGAGAGCTTCAAATTCCTTGGTGTCCACATCAACAACAAACTAGAATGGTCCAAACACACCAAGACAGTCATGAAGATGGCACGACAAAACCTATTCCCCCTCAGGAAACTAAAAAGATTTGTCATGGGTCCTGAGGTCCTCAAAAGGTTCCACAGCTGCAACATCGAGAGCATCCTGACCGGTTGCATCACTGCCTGGTACGGCAATTGCTTGGCCTCCGACCGCAAGGCACTTCAGAGGGTAGTGCGTACGGCCCAGTACATCCCTGGGGCAAAGCTGCCTGCCATCCAGGACCTCTACACCAGGCGGTGTCAGAGGAAGGCGCTACAAGTTGTCAAAGACCCCAGCCACCCCAGTCATAGACTGTTCTCTCTACTACCACATGGCAAGTGGTACCGGAGTGCCAAGTCTAGGACAAAAAGGCTTCTCAACAGTTTTTGCCCCCATGCGATAAGACTCCTGAACAGATAATCAAATGGTTACCCAGACTATTTGCATTGTGTGCCCCCAACCAACCCCTCTTTTACGCTGCTGCTACTCTCTGTTTATCTTATATGCTTAGTCACTTTAACTATACATTCATGTACATACTACCTAAATTGGCCCGACCAACCAGTGCTCCCGCACATTGGCTAACCGGGCTATCTGCATTGTGTCCCACCACCCGCCAACCCCTCTTTTTACGCTTTTGCTACTACTCTGCTCATCATATATGCACAGTCAATTTAACGATACCTACATGTACATACTACCTCGATAAGCCTGACTAACAGGTGTCTATATATAGCCTTGCTACTCTTTTTTCAAATGTCTTTCTACTGTTGTTTTATTTCTTTAATTACCCACACCCACACACACACACACTTTTTTTGGGGCACCATTGGTTAGAGTAAGGTTTACACCTGTTGTATTTGGAGCACATGACAAATATACTTTGATTTGATTTGACATTAACATAGAAATAAGGAAACTAGAATGCCCTCCCTAGTCACACCCTGACCTAACCAAAATAGAGCATAAAAACCTCTCTATGGCCCGGGCGTGACAAGCTGAAATAAATAATTCTCTGTTATTATTCTGACATTTCACATTCTTAAAATAAAGTGGTTATTCTAACTGACCTAATACAGGGACTGTTTACTAGGATTAAATGTCAGGAATTGTGAAAAACTGAGATTAAATTTATTTGGCTACGGTGTATGTAAACTTCAGACTTCAACTGTATGTCCCGTATCAGTCTCTTTCCTGATGAAGTCAGTCAAGTAAAGTAGACATGAATCAGTGGAGTATGTTGTTCTCAAACCCGGCTGAAAATCATACATCAGACTGAGTTTGTTGATATATTAATATATTTGCTCATGTACAACTCTCTCCATTATCTTTGATGTTATACTGAGGATGGATACAGGCCTATAATTCCCAGGGTCAGACTTTATCCCAATTTTGTACAGAGGTATAACTTTAGCATGTTTCATGTCCTTGGGAAAGATGCCTTGTTCAAGAGAGATTAATGATATGCGTAATAGAAGGGGCAATTTGCTTAGCAGAATCTTTAAGAAACCTTGCAGGAATATTATCCAGGCCTGTGGCTTCGGCGCATTTAAGCTCTGCTAGCATAGTGGCTATTTTGGCTCTTGCTACCTTCACAAAATAAAGAGTTTGGCTGAACCCCTAACTAATAGTTATTGACTTGGTTGTTTCCATACAAAACAGAACTGGAGGGCAGCTTGCTAACCAGCTTGCTGGCAACAAAAGTAAAAAAAGAGTTGAATTCATTGGCAACCTCTGATTTTTTATATACCATCTCCCCCCTGATGTTCAGACCAATACTGTTTAGTTTGTTTTTGGTAATACTATTACAGACTACTTCCTTAAATTATTTCCAAAGCTTTTTAGGGTCATTTTTGTTCTCAATCATTTTTTTCTGCAAGGTAACCCCTGTTAGCTCATCCATCCTTCTCTGTGCTTAATTTATGTGATGTTTATATAGGACAAAATCAGGCTGCTCATTTCTTAAAGGCCTTATGCCTTGCTTGGATAGATTCTAGAATCTCATGATTAAACCAAGGGCTAGATCTCTGTTTTACTCTGACCCATCTAATGGGAGCCATCACATTCACCACATCAAGGAATCTACATTTAAAGGCTTCCCAGGCACTGTCTACCCCTACACTATCCAGCACAGGTGACCAGTCAATTTTACCCACTCTCTCCCTAAAGATTTCAACATTTCAATGTTTTTTGAGTCCTCTGATTCTAACAGTTCTGTAACACTTAAATATATATTTGAAAACCCTCCTTGTGTAAAATGTAATAAAATGGTCACTGATTCCATATACTATTACTCCACTCTGCGATATTTTGGATTCATCAGACACCAATATTAAGTCAATCGTACTTTTCGCATACCGGGCTGGTGGGATCTTTTATCATTTGGGTCAAGGCAGGTGATCTACAGAAGTGCATCAATATATTGTGGGTTGGGCTGTCGTTTTTGCAGACATCAGTATTGAAATCCCCTAACAAAATTATTTCCTTCACCAGGGAATCATTCAAGTTTGACAACACAATTTCGAGACTTTCATAGAATGCATTCTGATTGGGCGGCCTGTAACTCACCCCCCACCAAATTCGGCTTGGTTTTGGGAAGGCAGATATCCAGCCAGACAATCTCCAGATCAACGCATAAATCTGATCTGACTTTATAAGCAATGTCCGATCTTACAAAGGCACATATCCCCCCCACTGTTCCGTTTTCGATCCTTCCTGACAGAGTAATTGCCTATCTCAATTCCTGAGTCACAAACAGATGAATTCAACCATGTCTCTGTAAAACAGAAGACATCCACCTCTGATTTGCGATCCACGAGGCGTATATCAATCAATCTTCGGTAGTAGGCTTTGGACTTTTAAGTGCACAAAAATTTAAACCTGATTCACTTGTAACTCTTGCCTCCCTCTGCACTACCATCCTCCTGATGCGCTGGCTCCGGTGGCCTCTCTGCCGTCTTGGATCCCCCCCCCCCTCCGGTGCCCTCTCCATCCTAGGTAAGTCCTCTGGTCCCACTCCACCTTCAATGCTCACATACCCAGCGGGTACAGCACACAGACAGCAAAGATATGTTTCATTGACCCCTTGTCCAAAGCCAGGTTCACTGCATTTTAGATGAATCCACTGCACGCATTCCAAACATACCAGACCTTTGCTTTAACTCTTAATCTAATGTTCACAGGAGGAACATGGCTGCATAGGCCATTTGATGGTGTTGGTGATAAATTGAGGTCCAGGGCATTGATGGATATCACCCGATAAAAGAAGGCATAGAGTTATTATAAGATCTCCACCATTCATTTGAGATTTCAGACTGGCTTTCGATGCTCGTTTTGGTTTGTGCCAAGGTGTTATGAAAGATTGGTATATAACATTCCTTCCAAACCCAAAGTGTTGGGTACCATCAAAAGTGTTGTCATAGATTGCAGATCCGATTATTTCCAGTGATATTTAAAACAAAGTAAAAGTGCTGCCACCATGCTGATCTTGCCGGATTGCCATCTTGTCCTTTAACTCTATTTCAGTTAAGTACTATAACAGGGGAATAACTGAACTAATCATTTGCTACCTTCACTTTGTGAGTCATAGATAAAGACCAGGGTTGTGTTCAGTTGGCACTTGCACTAGGCCAAACATCTTAACGCTCCCTGCAGAACCAAGTCCAGTAGTGTTCACACAAGGTTAGGTTCTGGGTTGCCAAGTTGATTTGGCACGAAACAGGAAAAAACAAGCATTCTTATTGGACACGGTCTGGTATTACTTCCTGTGTTTCAAATGATTTTCCTATGCCTACTGATTGAGGCCCTATAAAAGATCTCCCACAGTTTCTGGTTGAGTAAGTGTGTGTTTGTGTGTGTGTGTGTGTGTGTGTCTGCCTTTGAACTTGATCTACTAGCCACACTTTAATACATTTAATCCCCATGCAACCACTGTACATACACCTCTAGTGTGCTGTTCAGGGCCGCTAAGACACTGTAAATATTTGACCAGATCAGTTCTAATAGGCATCAGTTCCTGTTTGGATGGACTGGTGGAACATCAGTCCGGGTAAACATTTATTTTGTGCACATTCTCACACCCACAGATGCACACATACACACGTCTCTACAGAGTCATCCTGGGGTAGTTGAAGGAAGGATAGATTTGTTTAGCAAATTGCTGCTCTGTGTGAGATGACAAGAGTAGCCTGCATCTGCAGTGAATAATCTTCTATGATATTTTTGACACACTCACCATCCCACCCCCACACGCACACCAGCACACACATGCACACACGCAAACACACACGCGAACGCACGCATACACACAAAGCTTGTTACAGCGGGGCAATTCAGTTCTCTATCGGATTTGAAATTGTCGTCTAAACACAACATGCCGTCTGCAATCCACAGCCTGACTGAAAATAGCGCATGGCCTCTTCCCCCCCTTCTCTTTAGTGAGGGATATAATAGCATACAAGTACTGAGAACAAAGGGAGAGGAGTCAAACTTGAAAGAAAACATTACAGCATAATCATAGTACTTCTGGTATTTCTCTTTCAAATATATCAAAGCAATAAGAGGGAGAGAGAAGAAGAGAGAAAAAAAACTGTCAAGCTTCTAGAACAATCTGTTTCAAATGGAACAGAAAATTGTTTCCAATTTTTCCTCGTCCCCCAATGATTTGGAGCTATCTAGAAGAACCCCTCTGGAAAAAAAAGAACTCATCCAATTTAGAACATATCTGAAGCCCTAATTACAAGTAATTACGTATTTTTCGCTCTCAACATGGTGAAATGATTTGGTTCGTTCTTATGAAGGGGTCTGGTTTGACTCAACAGAGACAACTGCTTCTGCTCTGAGTTAGTCCATTGAAGGGGTTGTGAGGATCTTTTGGAGAAAAAAAGAAGGAAGTGGAGAGGGAAGGAGAGAAAGATGGAGGGAGAAGCGGACGTGTTGGCCATAAATTATGAAGGTGGTATTGAGACGAGACGACGGTGCGTGCCTCGGCGGCCGTTTGACGTGAACTTCATTTGGGCGATAAAATAAATAAGGGTTTGAGAGGTGTTTGTCTGTGTGTGTGTGTGTGTGTGTAGCTGGAATTTCAACAAGGGAAACCATCAACCAACCAAGCACTTTCACTGCATACCAGTTCAGCCTGAAAACACAACACAGAAATTAGAATCTGTCCCTAATTGATCAAACGTGTGGGCCCCATAGTTAAGCGAAAACACCTTTTATGTGAAGATTTGCTCTTATTTGCTTCTTGGATACTTCCATTCCATTCTCTCATCCTACTTATTGTATTCTCCTGTCTTATTTCCAATCAGTGAAATCAGATGGAGAAAATTAACTGCCCTTTTATGATGTTTGCATAACCCAACCTCCCCCAAAAAACTTGACACTGACCTTAAAAGCCAAGCCTCTATACCCTTTTCTCCAAACAAAAAACAAGTATAGTATGACAAGGGCAACCACTTCAAAAGATCCTTTGTGAGTTAAGAGCAGGGGATTTCCAACCTTTTTAAATCCAGGGACAACTATTTCACACCTGATAAGTAAGTAAGGCCTCACCCCCAAAGCAGAGGGACAGCCCTCGAACATCCAAGTAAATCGGCAAAGTGTAAGATAGATAGTGTGTAAGGCACCGCATAAAAACTCAACGCGGAAGAGAAGTGTTTGAGTAAAGTTGACATTTGCAAACCCAGTGCGCTGGGTAACACTAGGAATGTCTGGTCATATAAATAGCATAATGCTAATACAGGAACTCAGTCAGAATCAAGCGAAGCTCCTACCAATATGTAGGCACAGTACAGTGCATATACATCACGACATACAGGCACACAAGCTGTGAGCGTTCGTGTTTCAATCGTTTGCCAACAAATGCCTATTTTCAACGCTTGGCCTTTTCAACAACAGCGAACGCGCTGCTGGCTGTGCTAAAGAGAAGAGGATGGAGAGGGAAAAAACCGGAACAGAAGAAATCAAAGACGTTCCGTCACCTGGGAAAGAGCCATGGGATAAAAGCAACATTGTTTTGGAGGTCACGTGACCCCTGTCACACTCACATCAACAAAAGCCCTGGGATGCTGAGGCGTTTGGAGAGCATCGATCTATCACACACACACACATGCATACTTACAAGCATACATACGCACGCTCACACACACAAACCTCCTCCCACTCACCATCGCTTCTGATCTGCAACACTACACAAATACAGTTCCAATCCACCTGATCTTGTTTGATGGCCTGCACTCACACATGACAACACATAGATTTTTTTTTTACCCCTCTACCACTCTCGGCACGTAAGAAAAAAACCATTAGGCCGACACTTCTCGTTTCCATTGACTGACAGGTCTGACGGGCTGAGGCTCTTCGGCCTGTCCCTTAACTGGCAGCTCGACACTTAAACAAGCTCTCCAGTTGCTATAATAGTTTAAAACACTTTCAATTACCCGAGTCAAACAAATCCAGCAGACGAATGCTCAGGTTGTTCTCTCTGAAGCACTCCCACCAGCCACCACACCCCCATTGTACTGTATACTATCAGCCCATTGTACTGTGTACTATCAGCCCATTGTACTGTATACTATCAGCCCATTGTACTGTATACCATCAGCCCATTGTACTGTGTACTATCAGCCCATTGTACTGTATACTATCAGCCCATTGTACTGTGTACTATCAGCCCATTGTACTGTGTACTATCAGCCCATTGTACTGTGTACTATCAGCCCATTGTACTGTGTACTATCAGCCCATTGTACTGTATACTATCAGCCCATTGTACTGTGTACTATCAGCCCATTGTACTGTGTACTATCAGCCCATTGTACTGTATACTATCAGCCCATTGTACTGTGTACTATCAGCCCATTGTACTGTGTACTATCAGCCCATTGTACTGTATACTATCAGCCCATTGTACTGTATACTATCAGCCCATTGTACTGTATACTATCAGCCCATTGTACTGTATACTATCAGCCCAATGTACACTATCAGTTCGAGTGATCCAGTCACTATTCATTTCACCACCCAGGATCAATACCGAGCCAACTTCGCTTCCTGAATAACTGTCATTTTGTCGACAATATGGAAAAGGGAAGCCATGGTTCGCAAACAAGATTTTAAGAGTCAGAAATAGGATTTAATAATAACAATATCAGTGATAGTAGGCTGGCAAAGTCACAGCCCTTGATGCAGTTTGCAGTTTCCCTTAGTTCGACTGAATTTTTCTTTAATTCATATTTGAGAGAGATAGAGAGAGAGAGAGAGAGAGAGAGAGAGAGAGAGAGAGAGAGAGAGAGAGAGAGAGAGAGAGAGAGAGAGAGAGAGAGAGATAGATCAGTGTAGCAAACGGTTCCTGACAGAAATGTGTGCCTTTTCCAGGCTTTAGCTATGCTTTCAAGTAGTTGCTCTCTCAACTGAAAATGTTTCAACATTATGTTGAAAGTATACCCATTTAGCTGCTGATTATGTCCTCCCTCCCTCCCTCTCTCCCTCACACAGCTCATTTTGCAAGCTCGCCAACAACCTAATGAACAATCCCCGTATATAGTCTTTTATAGATTTCACTAATAAACAACGTTGTAAAACATTCATAATGGTGTAATGGTTTCCCCCCCAAAATATCCAAAAGAACTGCTATTAAATCTGTTAGACATTGGGCATGTGTTGGAGTTTGGCATTTTATTATTGCCAGATAATTTTTCGGATAACATTGTGTCTTGTCTTGTACAATTTGTCAACCACTAGCACGTTCATGATGCCCTGTGACAAAATGTATTAAAAGGGAGAACTTGATTTGCAGAATGCAGTAGTCTAAGGTTTTTTTTTTTTTTTTGGAAATGAACACCTTAATATGGTTTTATATGATTCATGTGATGCAACCTCTTTCTTGCATCACAGAGATCATATTCACATTGCACCGTTGTGTCTTTTAAATGTGCCATTGACTAATGAAGTGCTCACAAAAAAATGCAGATGAAGGAAAATAATAGAACATTGACTTCCTTTAGGAGTTTCCTTTAACTCAGTCAAGGAAATCTTTAGAAAATCTATTTTGCCCAAGTGCAATATATCTCTGCGCGTTATTGTCAACGGGCACAGCATAAGGCAATTAGCAATTCCAAAAGACTCCAAAAAGGTCACGGTATACATTCACTGGTTTGACTACATGTCAGATCTAAGGTTACAGAGCAAGAAGGGTCCAAGATCCTGAACACAAACGGTCCGTATTCGAATACCCATACTTGCATCCTAAATAGTAGGCCGCTTGAGTATGCAAACAAAATAAGGTTTAATAGTATGCGACATTTCAAAAATCAAGTATACTTTAAATGCCCGGATGTCTTACTCTTTTCGGCTTTGATCAATTAGATACTGGGATGCGCTACCGAAATGAAATAATGTGAAAATAGAGTATGTGAATTTTCAAAAATGTAGTTTTTGTTCTCCTTAAAATGATCAGAATATTGCATCGTAGACTATATCGTTGAAAACAGAAGTATTTTTTTAAATGTTTTTTTTTTTTTTACCCAAAATGGATTTCTGTTTTCTCAATGAAGTGTTTAATTGTTCTCTTGGCCTTCATCAGAGCTTTGAAACGAAATACTAAAAAACATCTTTTGATTTCTTAATGTGTTGGGATGTGGCTGCGGTATTGATGTTATGTTAATCAGGCCTTTTGAATTGAACACATGGATTGTTTTAGTTTTGTAGGCTAGGCTACCTATTTAATTATTTAATTAATGGATCAAGCCTCAGCAGAAATTCTGATCTAATTCCCAGTTATCAGTGCTTTAGTTTATTATGTTGCTGTCTAGCGGTTCTGAATTTGCGAGACACCCGACTGTCCATGTTTTTCTGTGCAATAGCCTTTAGATTTAAACATTTCAAACGTTTTGGTGTGTGTATTAGGCTATTGATTTAATGTATATATGTTACAGTAGTTTGATTTCACTAATAAATACTGCATGTTGAAATGGTACCAAATGATCAGTATCTGTCTTCAGTCATTTTTGAATAGGATAGATGGGCTATGGTATAAGTCAAATGTGATTGTCTGCCTATAACCAGCCTGAGTAGGCCTATAACTCATTCTTATTCTATTCAGAGTTTAGATAAATTAATCGAATTGGAAATGGGCTATTATCAGGCTGGTTATTATCAGGCTGGTTGATGCGATGCATGTCTGTTGAATTTGGAGAAACCCACCCACACTCACCCCGCCCCACCTACTCAGCCAGTCAGGAGCCACTACTTCGTTGCGGCAGTGGCATGCTGCATACTTTTTACTACATGGTACGTGCTAAATAGTATGCAACTATGAGTACATAGTATGCAGTTTAAGTATGTAGTACGCTAGTCTGGGTATTCGGACACAACCATTGTATTTTAAATAGACTGCAACTTAGTGTACATTCATTCCACTACATTAATTTTGTATGTTACCCAATTTATAACTATAGTGAATTAAATGTTTGATATACTTTTAAGTATTTTGAAGACATACAAAATGGATCAGCTCATATATTGAATATTCCTTGTATTTCTAAATTAAGATTAAATATAGGAGACAATGGGGAGATGTTTATACTTTTAACAAAAATAATCATATTAATTCAAATGATCCATTTTAAACTGCATAAAAGCCTAAGTTTGTGAAGTGGTAAAATAATCTGGACAGAAAGAAAATGGCATAAATCCAAGCACCTACAGTATGGGTGCAATATGAGTGAGTCATGAGTCAACACAGATAAGACTGTGATACATAACCAATATATACTGCATTTGGAAAGTATTTAGACCCTTTCACTTTTTCCACATTTTGTAACTTTACAGCCTTATTCTAAATTATTTGTTGTTTCCGTCATCAATCTACACACAATACCCCATAATGTCAAAGCAAAAACAGGTTTTTAGAAATATTTGCAAATGTATTACAAATTATTAACAGAAATACCTTTATTTAAATAACTATTCAGACCCTTTGCAATGAGACTCGAAATTGAGCTCAGGTCGAAATTGAGCTCAGGTGCATCCTGTTTCCATTGATCATGCTTGGGATTGGACATGGACATGATTTGGAAAGGCACACAACCTGTCTATATAAAGGTCCCACAGTTAACAGTGCATGTCAGAGCAAAAACCAAGCCAGAAGGTCGAAGGAATTGTCTGTAGAGCTCCGAGACAGGATTGTGTCACGGCACAGATCTGGGGAAGGGTACCAAAACAATTCTGAGCATTGAAGGTCCCCAAGAACACAGTGGGCTCAGTCATTCTTAAATGGAAGAGGTTTGAAATTAATGGCTGTGCAGAGACGCTCCCCATCCAACCTGACAGATCTTGAGAGGATCTGCAGAGAAGAATGGGAGAAAGTCCCCAAATACAGGTGTGCCAAGCTTGTAGCGTCATAGTAAAGGGAAAGAATACTTACGTAAGTGTAATGTTTCATTTGATACATTTTCACCCCCAAAAAAATTTCAATTATTTATTTGTCATTATGCGGTATTGTGTGTATATTGATGAGGGAAACAAAACAATGTAATCCATTTTAGAATAACGTAACCTAACAAAATGTGGAAAAAGTCTAGGGGTCTAAATCATTTCAGAACGCACTGTATATGACCATATCAAGTCCCGTCATGGATCTAGTGAAATAAGAATATCATAACAATAATAAATACCCACATGAAGTGTATCCCAGAATGTATACATACAGTATAAAACGTCACATGCAGGATGAGAAATAAAAGTGATTGACTCACAATCCACAAAGTCCACTCATACAGACTTCTCTTGTGTGAAATTCCTAGGTGAAGGAAAACACAAAGTAAATGATGCGGCTAGTGAGTGAAACTGCCTCTGATGGTTTCCACAAAATGGCAGCCATCATCTTCATCATCTCCTGGGGTGATTGCCAGACACCATGATGGTGCTCCTGTCCAGATTCAACCCTCGGTGGGATACAATCATCCCCCACCACTCACAAAACTTCACTCACACACACAAACTTTGTATCAGCCAAAAGCGGATAATTATATGTAATTATATATGTCTTCAGAAAGAATTCGTAACCCTTGGCTTATTCCACATTTTGTTGTTTTACAGCCTGAATTCAAAAATGTTCAACCACCTACCCCATAATGACAAAGTGAAAACGTGTTTTTAGACATTTTTTCAAATGTATTGAAAATGAAATGCAGAGCAAATAAAAAAATATGAAACAACCCAGACTGCCTGCAACCGCACAAGAAGGACCTTGGACAGGGAGGTGACCAAGAACCCAATGATCACTCTGACACAACTACTGAGATCCTTGGCTGAGATGGGAGGACAACAGTCTACACAGTACTTCACCAATCTGGGCTTAATGGTTATGACTGGCCAGACTGAAACCACAACTGAGGAAAAGGTACATGACAGCACGCCTGGGGTTTGCACCAAGGCACATGCAAGACTCAGAGCAGAAGGCAAAATATTCTGTGGTCTGATGAGACAACATTTGAACTCTTTGGCCTGAATGTAAAGCTCTATGTCTGGAGAAATCCAGGCACAGCTCATCACCCGTTGAAAACCATCCCAACCGTGAAGCATGGTGGTGGCAGCATCATGCTATGGGAATGATTTTCAGAGGTAGGGACTGGGAGACTGGTAAGGATAAAGGGAACAATGAGTGGAGCCAAATCCAGGCAAATCTTTGATGAGAACCTGCTTTAAAGTCCAAATGATCTTAGACTGGGTGCAACGATTCACGTTCCAACAGAACAGTGACCCCAACCATACAGCCAAAGTGACAGTGGAATTCCTTCAGAACAATAATTTGAAAGTCCTTGAGTGGCCCAGCCAAAGCCCAGACTTGAATCCCATTACAAATCTGTGTAAAGACTTGAAGATTGCTGTTCACCGCCGCTCCCCATCTAACTTAACAGAGCTTGGAAAATCTGCAAGGAAGAATGGAAGAAAATCCCCAAATCCAGATGTGCAAAGCTAATACAAACATACCCAAGGCTCATACCCAAGACTCAAATCTGTAATCGCCTCCAAAAGTGCTTCTACAAAGTATTGACTCAGGGGAGAGAATAATTATGTAAATGAGATATTTCTGTATTTCATTTGCAAAAAATTCAAAAAACATGTTTTCACTTTGTCATTATTGAGTTTTGTGTGTAAATGGGTGAGAAAAAAATATTTAATCCAATTTGAATTGTTGTGCTGCAGCATTCAGGCTGCAGCACAACAAAAACTTTCTGAAGGCACTGTGTATATATATATATATATATATATGGGCTTAATATACACACACTAAGACTTTCCTGTCATTGCAACAGTAAAACACTGTAGAATGCACAGTAAAATATCACACACGTTTTACAGAATTAATGATGTAGATTGCACTGCATTATGATTTATAGATTATAGATTGCACTGTAAAATGCTTTAAAATACTGTTATTAACTGTAAATGGAAGCCTCCTGTAAAAATAACTAACATACTGTATTTCTTTACAGTAATAGATTATGCCTACTGTAGATTAAAATGATCAGTTTCAGGCGCCAACGTTGTGCTGTCGGGTGAGACACAAAGCTCAGGCTATTTTAGTAAATATCTTCTGTGATAGGCTATAGCTGTGGCTCACAGGTACAGCACACAATGTGGTTTCTGGTATGTATAACATGTGTTCGTCAACCCCCCCCCCAAAAAAAACATTGTTCCAGTAATATATGGGTCTTTCTGTCTTTCTTTTTAACTACTGAAAACATGCCATTTCTCTCTAGTAATGGTGAAAACATACCTGTCAATTATTATCTGGGTGATGTTTTTCTAGGTTGCACAACAAGATACTGTATTTACGAGCAAATGTTGTGTCAACTAGAGCTAGCTAGGTTAGCAAAGAAAACATGCAGCCATTTAACATTGGCTAACAATAAATATACTTATAAACAAGTAGCAGGGATGCTACTAATATATATTTAAGGTAAGAAAATAGTACTGTAAAATATATTACAGCATCTCTGCTGTAAAACAAAATGACAGTATTACGCTGGCAACTCCGAACAGCCTCAACAGTATACTCAAACCTCTACAGTACACTCAAATCAGTGCGGTTAGCACCTACTACCATACCCTGTTCAAAAGTCCTTAAATATTTTGTCTTGCCCATTCACACTCTGAATGGCACACATACACAATCCATGTCTCAATTGTCTCAAGGCTTAAAATTCCTCTTTTAACCTGTTTCCTTCCCTTCATCTACACTGATTGAAGTGGAATTAACAACTAACATCAATAAGGGAATATAGATTTCACCTGGATTTCCCTGGTCAGTCTATGTTATGGAACGAGCAGGTGTCCTTAATGTTTTGTATACTTAGATTGAGTTGGAGTGAAAGCATTTGCCTCAAAAGAAAAATATTGGGCCACATTCAGCTTTTTTATATATTACTTTGCATCTAAAAACAATGCAGTTTTGAAATATCCTCTTTTGAGGCAAAGCCTACTACCCAAATGCAGGCAAAGACACTACTAAGTAAGTGTACACTCAAGTTGTTGGGGACTAATTGGCGGACATGACCGCTCGGCCATGTTCTATCGCTTCGACTACATTGTTAGGTTAAACACCAGACAGATCCGAATCAGGAAAAATCTATTGGTGTTGTTCCAGTGAGACAGGTGTGTAGTAGGGGGTGCATCGGTCTCATAGGGAGTCACTTTATTTGGCAGGTCCTTAGCTTTTTTGTGCCGTGGCGCCTGCGACTACTGACCTGGATAGAGACGAGCTCCAGGGAGAGAGCAGAGGGAATCTGTCACCTAGCTCTTTGACTGCCGAGCTGGAGGCCCTCTGAGAGATGTTCCATTCTAATTCCATTCTCCTCTCGCTTTTTTTACAGTGTAATTGGAATATGGAAAAAAACATGACTTGACAATATTTTATGAAGACAACACTGAGACACATTTTTTGCCGTCACACTCGATATTACACCTAACAGCAGACCCGGCTTGTTTCAATGCCTACTCTGTAACCGTATTACCTAACACCCTCAATCACATTACATTTTAGACACAACCGCATATCTCAGCCATAGTAAGTAGCCTAGTGGTTAGCGCGTAGAGCCAGTAACCGGAAGGTTGCTAAATCGAATCCTGAGCTGACAAGGTAAAAATCTGTGGCTCTGCCCCTGAACAAGGCAGTTAACCCACTGTTCCTAGGCCGTCATTGTAAATAAGAATTTGTTTTTAACTGACTTGCCAGGTGAAATTTAAAAAATACATTTGTCTTCAATCAAGTAACACCCCACACCACTTCCAATTCACTTTACCACACCACATTCACATCCCTTGACTTTTCCTACATTTTGTTACGTGACAGCCTTACTTTAAATTATTTTAAATTCCTCATCAATCCAATACCCCATAATGACAAAGCAAAGACAGGTTTTTAGACATTTTTGCACAAAAATAAAACACTGAAATATTGCATTTACAAGTTTTAGAACACCTGCTCATTTAAGTGTTTTTCTTTATTTTGACTATTTTCTACATTGTAGAATAATAGTGAAGACATCAAAACTATGAAATAACACATGAAATCATGTAGTAACTAAAAGGTGTTATAAAAATCAAAATATATTTTATATTTGAGATTCTTCAAATAGCCACCCATTGACTTGATGACAGCTATGCACTCTCTTGGCATTCTCTCAACCAGCTTCACCTGGTATACTTTTCCAACAGTCTTGAAGGCGTTCCCACGCATGCTGAGCATTTGTTTGCTGCTTTTCCTTCACTCTGCTGTCCGACTCATCTCTTGTTGGTTGAGGTCGGGGGATTGTGGAGGCCAGGTCATCTGATGCAGCACTCCATCACTCCATAGGTCATTGTCTTGTTGAAAAGCAAATGATAGTCACACTAAGTCCAAACCAGATGGGATGGCGTATCGTTGCAGAATGCTGTGGTAAGCATGCTGGTTAAGTGTGTCTTGAATTCTAAATAAGTCACAGACAGTGTCACAGGCAAAGCACCCCCACACCATAACACTTCCTCCTCCATGCTTTACGGTGGGAAATACACATAGGAGATCATCCATTCAGCCACACCGCATCTTGAAAAGACACAGCGTTCTTCCACTGGTCTAATGTCCTTTTTTCTAACTGGTCCACTTTTCCACTGGTCCACTGGTCTAAATTTTTCTTGAAATTTTCCGGATTGACTGACCTTCAAGTCTTAAAGTAATGATGGACTGTCATTTCTCTTTGCTTATTTGAGCTGTTTTTGCCATAATATGGACTTGGTATTTTACCAAATAGGTCTATCTTCTGTATACCTTGTCACAACACAACTGATTGGCTCAAACGCATTAACGCATTAATTACACAAATGTACTTTTAACAAGGCACACCTGTTTATGGAAATGCATTCCAGGTGACTACCTCATGAAGCTGGTTTATTGAATGCCAAGAGCATGCAAAGTTGTAATCAAAGCAAAGGGTGCCTATTTGAAGAATCTCAAATATAAAACACTTTTTTTGGGTACTACATTATTCCATTTGCGTTATTTCATAGTGTTGACGTCTTCACCATTATTATACAACGTAGAAAATAATGAAAAATAAAGAAAAACCCTTTAATGAGTAGGTGTTCTAAAACATTTGACCGGTAGTGTAAGAATTCACACCCTTTACTTTTTAAATAACATTTTTAAAATGTATTATTTAACCTTTATTTAAGTACTTTACTCAGTACTTGCTGAATCACCTTTGCCAGCAATTAAAGCCTTGAGTATTCTTGGGTATGACGCTACAAGCTTGGCACATCTGTATTTGGAGAGTTTCTCCCATTCTCCTCTGCAGATCCTGTGAAGCTCTGTCAGGTTGGATGAGGAGCTTCACTGCACAGCTACTTTCAGGTCTCTCCAGAGATGTTCGATTGGGTTCAAGTCTGGGCTCTGGCTGGGCCAATCAAGGACATTTAGAAACTTGTCCCGAAGGCACTCCTGCGTTGTCTTGACTGTGTGCTTAGGGGCGTTGTCCTGTTTGAAGGTGAACCTTCACCCCAGTCTGAGATCCTGAGTACTCTGGAGCAGGTTTTCATCAAGGATCTCTCTGCACTTTGATCCGTTCATCTTGCCCTCGATTCTGACTAGTCTTCCAGTCCCTGCCGCTGCCACCTCCAGACGAGATGCTTGGCTTTCCGGCCCGAAGAGTTCAATCTTGGTTTCATCATACCAGAGAATCTTGTTTCTCATGGTCTGAGAATCTTTAGGAGTCTTTACGGCACCTCCAAGTGGGCTGTCATGTGCTTTTTATTGAAGAGTGGCTTCCATCTGGCCACTCTACCATAAAGGCCTGATTGGTGGAGTGCTGCAGAGATGGTTGTCCTTCTGGAACGTTCTCCCATCTCCACAGAGGAACACTGTAGGTCTGTCAGAGTAACCATCGGGTTCTTGGTCACCTCCCTGACCAAGGCCCTTCTCCCACGACTGATAACTTTGGCAGGGTGGCCAGCTCTAGGAAGAGTCTGGTGGTTCTAAACTTCTTCCATTTAAGAATGATGGACGGCAACCTATTCTTGCGGACCTTCAATGCTGCAGACAATTTTTGGTACCCTTCCCCAGATCAACACAATCATGTCTTGGAGCTCTACGGGCAATTCCTTCCATCTCATGGCTTGGTTTTGCTCTGACATGCATGATCAACTGTGGAAGCTTATATAGACAGGTGTGTGCCTTTCCAAATCATGTCCAATCAATTAAATGTACCACAGGTGCACTCTAATCAAGTTGTAGAAATACTCTCAAGCATGATCCATTGAAACATGATGCACCTGAGCTCAATTTCAAGTATCATAGCAAATGGTCTGAATACGTATGTAAATATGGTATTTCAGTTTTATATTTTAAAGAAATTTGTTAAAAGTTCTAAAATCCTGTATTTGCTTTGTCATTATGAGGTATTAAGTAGATTGATAAGAAAATAAATATTTAATCAATTTTATAATAAGGCTGTAATGTAACAAAATGTGGAAAAAGTCAAGGGGTCTGAATACTTTCCAAATGAACTGTATATTGGACTTCAGAGGTAAATTCACACACAGTAAATGGGAAAAACCTATAGATGGGACTCATCATTTCCTCTCTTTGGATTTTTACTCAACCAGGATGTCATAATGTTGCTCTGCTTTTATCCTGTGTGTGTACACATTTGACTATACTTGTGAGTACCAGAATTCCTCGCAAGAATAGAAAACAAACTAAAATTCTGAGAAATTAGGACATTTTGCCGGTCCTCACTTGCAAAAAGGCTATATTAGGCTTAGGAGTTAGGTTTATGGTTATGGTTAAAATTAGGGTTAGGGGTTAAGGTTAAAGTTAGGGGTTAAGGATAGGGTTAAGGTTAGGGAAAATGGGATTTTAAATGGGAATGTGTGTGGATGTGTGTGTTATTTATTTTTATTGTTGGACATAAAATACTATAGAAACACCAGCAAATCAGCTTCAAGCGATTTTCATTTTGGAATCCATTCCAAAGTATACCCATGCATAGTAGAGAGATGTGATCATATACAAATGTAAGCAAGGTTTGAAATTGTGATGTTTTAGTCAAATATTATATCCATTTGGGCTTCTTGAGGTCTTCAAATGATTTGGCCCCCTAACCATCTGCTCACAAAAGAAATTGGCCTGTGGCTGAATCTATCTACGATCCCTGTTGTAGGTTATGAGTTTCTTTGTGACCCCCACTTTTCCAACCCCGACCCCTCTGCCCCAACCAACTCTCTTCATCATTACACCTCCCTCATCTCTTCACTGTTTTGCTAGTGTGTGTCTCCTGTTTCTTGTGGAAAAGGGGGGCGATGACTGTTGTAGCGGAGGCCCAAGGTGCTGCTGGTGATGCTAGATAATCGCACGTAAACAAACGGAGCCTCAGGATAAGACCCGTCAACGCCGGGCTCGTTCTAACTCTCAAACAGCAAGACTGTGGAACGATAAAGCCCATGAGGACTAAAAACAGAAAACATTGGGTAATGTATGGCAAGCAAACCCCCCCCCCCCCCCCCCCCCCCCTAGCAGAAATCGGACCCTTGCTGACATGGCAACATAAAATAAATGGCTGCATTATCCATTTTTGACACGGTCACACAAAATAAATGGCTGCATTATCCATTTTTGACACGGCCACACAAAATAAATGGCTGCATTATCCATTTTTGCCACGGCCAAATAAAATAAATGGCCGCATTATCCATTTTTGACACGGCCACACAAAATAAATGGTAAAATATATATACTGCATATAAACAGTCAGATCCATAATTATTGTCACCCTTGATAAAGATGAACAAATAAAACTTTATAAAATGAAAAATACGAACAGGATATTATGTTGTTTTATACTAATACAATTGTTCAGAGACAGAGTTTTTGTTGAACAAATAAAAACATGTTTATTTTATAGAGCTCTTTGACCACACACACCAGTGGTGGGTTTGGTGTCAACATAAGGATGCATAAGCACAAAAGAACCCCATACTTACTGTAAAATATGGTGGTGGATCTTTGATGTTATGGGGCAATTTTGTTTCCACTGGTCCTGGGGCTCTTGTTAAGGTCAACAGCATCATGCACTTTACCCAGTACCAGGACATTTAAGCCAGAAATCTGGTCGCCTCTCCCAGTAGGCTGAAACTTGGCCGCAAGTGGATCTTCCAGCAAGAACAATAACCCCAAACACACATCAAAATCCACCTAAAATGGTTAATTGGCCACAAAATCAACATTTTGCAATGGCCAGCTCAGTCTCCGGACTTGAAACCCATTGAAAAGCTGTGGTTTGAATTAAACAGGGCAGTCGATAAGCGCAAACAAAGGATATCAAGGATCTGGAAAGATCCTGTATGGAGGACTGGTCTAAGATCCCTCCCAATGTGTTCTCCAATCTCATAAAATGTTTAATAAAAAGGTTCAGTGCCATTATTCTCGCAAGCTGAGGGATTCAAAGGTATTCAAAACAGGGTTGGCAATCATTCTGACCCTATCTTTTGAGGGAAAAAAAATGTATTCCCAATGAAATAATATAATTTCCCAATTTGTTTTAGCATATAATATAGCTCAGTATTTGCATTATTTATTTTAATACAGTCATTATAGGTAATCTTTATCAAGGGTGTCAATCATTTCAGACCCCAATTGTATATGTATATATATATATATATATATATATATTTTAGACCAAACATTAGGAACACCTTCCTAATATTGAGAACAGCCTCAATTCGTCGGGGCATGGGCTTTACAAGGTGTCGAAAGCTTTCCACAGAGATGCTGACCCATGTTGACGCCGATGCTTCCCACAGTTGTGTCAAGTTGGCAGGATGTCCTTTGGGTAGTGGACCATTCTAGATACACATTTGAAACTGTTTAGCATGAAAAACCCGGCACCTTTGCAGTTCAAAGGCACTTACACTTACAAGTACACAATCTATTTCTCAACTGTCTCAAGGTTTAACAATCCTTCTTTAACACAGATTCAAGTGGATTTAACAAGTGACATCAATAAGGGATCATTGCTTTCACCTGGATTTACCTGGTACGTCTATATCATGGAAAGAGCAGGTGTTCTTAATGTTTTGTAGACTCAGTGTAATATGCATGCATTAATAACACATTTCAAAAGGAGAAGCTGTTTTGTTCAAAGCAAAAAGCATATGCCTTTTAATATAAGTCAATAACCTCAATTAAGGTTTGGGGCGGCAGGGTGGCCTAGTGGTTAGAGTGTTGGACTAGTAACTGAAAGGTTGCAAGTTCAAATCCCTGAGCTGACAAGGTACAAATCTGTCGTTCTGCCCCTGAACAGGCCGTCATTGAAAATAAGAATTTGTTCTTAACTAAATTGCCTAGTTAAATAAAGGTAAAATAAATAAGCTGTAATCACCATGAGGTCATAGTGCATTATTCAAAGTCACTTCAATTTATCCCATTGTAAAAAGACAGGACAGATGGAGGAAACTGGATAATGAACATAGACTTATTTGCAACACCCTAAGATACTTTCTGTATTTCTTACTAAGTACATCATGTGCAGCAACCCCTTGAGTAGGCTACTGTTTACAGTAATTGTGACTGGACCGGTGTCGGTTTGATAAAATCACAAGTGGGTGTCTGTCTAATCACAATCCCTTCTTTGTCTACCCATAAAGGCTCTTTCGGCAAGGACATTGCTTTTAAATACTGCCATATGCAAATCCTTGCATGCAATTAGCATTTGTAAGTATTCCAACCGCTCACATTTATTGGATTTTCAGGGCATGCTGATCATTGATTTATGCGCTCCTGGCAATCATATTTCCATATTTGTACGATTTTAACGACGGTAATAATTCAAGGATCTGCGGGCATACTCTTTGAACGAAATGCCTAATTACATCCTCAAAGCATCATCATTTTGCCAGGGTGTCCAGACAAAAAATAGTGAGAAGAAGGTGTGCGTGTGTGTGTTTTTCTCTTCAATGCCTGAGTCTAAAGGGGGACTACTTTCTTCCCCCACTCTCTCCGCAATACCTTTCACTCCTGCTCTATATAAATAAAGAGGACTTAGAACTGTAGCCCAACACTTTAGTCATCGTGACACTCCTGCATGACAACGTCAATCATAGGGGTTGAGGAGATTCTATTCTGTGATGCAAAAACTGTCCCCCACCTTCCCACACTCACATCCAATGTTATCACCCTCCTCTTCCCCAACCTAACAGTTTCCCCGTTTGCCACATTGCTTCATTTGAGTTGACACGATGTATGTGCTCTCCAATGACAAAAATACAGGCAAATCTCAAAATATCATAATAAAGAGAGGCTGACATCTACCAGTGTTTTTGGTCAACAACATCGGGGTAATGTGTCCTCCGTCTGTAGACACGGCCGTAAACGTTCATTTTTAAAAAAGAAAGAAAAATAAACAGTCATGAAATAATCTTTCACTGGGTAAGAAATGCAAGTCAATTCTACGACATACATATACATCGGATCAGAGTAATTAAAAGTGATCATATATATAGTACTAATTGTTAGGATGTGTATGTCGTTTATTTGAGTGCTTATACAGTATTTCATGAAATATCGTTCTACCATCAAATAAAGAAAACACCAATTAATAGCTCTCATTGGCCACATACTGTACCAGAGCAGTTTAGGGAAGACAACTACACAATGAGGGCAATTAATAATCCCTTCTCCCCCCTCTCAATATTCTAATGATAAAAAGATGATCAGGCGAGGTTAATATCTACGGAATATGCATAATTTATATGGCCTGGTACAAAATACTCTTCTGTCGCGGTGCGGCTGCTCATTCACTCGGTTAATTCATTGGAATAAAGTGTCCCAAAGGGTGTGCATGTAATCACCCTTAATCCCACATTGATCTGAGAGAGAAGGAGCAAAAGAGAGTAAGAGGGGGGAAAGCTTTCTGTCATACTGGGGACGAGCCCTTGCTGAGGTAGGTTTATGCGATTGCAAGGAATAATTTATGAGTGTGATTCCTTCGGAGGTTTTAATATCTGTGATTAAAGAAATTAGGCAAACGCGAGTCTGAGTTTCAAATGTGTAAAGCTTTGAAATGTTGCTGCTACGACCAGTATTAAAACTTGTTTTTTTTACTCAAGATAATAATAATAATAATAATAATAATGTTAACAACTAATAATTAATTTCAGACAAATGTGCTATAAATACCCTCTTATGACTTTACACCAAATATATATATTTAAAAAAATGTTATTCAATTTGGTTTTTAATATCACGAATACGGTTTCAAAAATATAAATAGTACTGAGGCTTCTGTTTTTCTATCTTTACAATATAATCACTAAATAAATCATTTGTTCATCTTATTTGCATGTTGCTAAAATAAGTCCCTGATATTCTGCTAGGCCAGCTTTTTGTGTTTGTTTGTCTGCAGGGTTATCAGTGTTAACATGTCTATCTGATACTATTCATCCACTACACACTGATTTGAATAGGTTCTCGTAGTGTGTGTGTGTGTGTGTGTGTGTGTGTGTGTGTGTGTGCACATTATCTGATCTGGCCAGTGTCTCCAAGGCTTCATCTCAGCCACAGAGCGAGAGAGAAAGCGAGAGTGAACGAGAGAGCGGCCCGAGTTCCTGGATCCGTTGGGAGATAACTGGAACACTGTGGAAATCCAGCCAGGAATCGTTCTCAACTGATCCAGACAGACAGACAGACAGACATTCATAGAAACCTCTATCCACGCCACACATATTGTGTTGGCCTTTTAAGAGTTTGTGCTGCTTTCAAGTGATGCATGTGAACATTGGAGTGTAAAATCATTGTTACTTCTCTTTACCAATATAGTGTGAATACAACATTTGAAATCAGACCCTAATTCCCAAGCACATTTAACTAAACATTTGTTTAATACACAAATAGGAATATTTCTGTTCAGATGCTATGCTTGTATATAATATTCAGTATTTTGAATAAAAAAATATCCTTATATAAAGAATATCCTTATACTCACATTATCAATGTCTGTATCCAACCATTTGTGAAGACCGTGGGTAACAAAAATCTGCCAATAAAACAAGCATAAACATATATATATATATAACAAAAATCAGCACCACAAGGTTTCTGCCAAATCTATTATATAAATCACATTATTTGTATTTTAGAATACATTGCCGTCTACATATCAAATTGTGAGAAGCAGTATCTCTCTATGTTGGCGTCATCCTGTGAAATGCATACGGTAAAAGGGATTTCCGTAAAACCCCATCGTCGTGTGTTTCATTTATTTATTTCATTGACTGAATGGTGGATTCATTTGAAGGGGGAACGTACACAGCCATCGGCACTTTAACTCCAGTCCAGACCTCTCAAGCCTGTAAGGTAGGGTCTAGGAAACCATACAACACGTACACACACGTCATTATCAGCCCTGCTAATATTACCCCCCTACTCCTCTTTATTAAACTAGCATTGGGGACTCATTATGCTGTGGTCTTTGTCCTTATTGTAATTGCCCTCTCGGCATGGCTGTCCTCCTCTCTCCTACTCTGTGACGGCTAGTGGGCAGTAGGCTACATCAGCACTGTACTACACCAGCGGAGGTGTCTCAGGGAAAGCAAGTGCGTGACCACCTACCTCCACCACCCCTCCTGGGACCCCGCAGCAGCCCAGTCAAAGTAGTGTCGGGAGGGACTCGAGACTCCATTGCTTCCCCTTTCCCGGTTCAAGAAGCAAGAAGGAGATGGACTCTGGTGCAATGGTGTTCATCAGGATGGAGTTCAGTTTTTATTGATTGAAATGGATGAACTGAGAGAGAACAAATAAACGTTATTTTCTATGCATACAATTCTATTAAAATCATTCAAACTACATGAATTGGAACAGGAATTACAGCAATTATCTCAAAATTCTAATTACACATCTCTTAATTCATGTTTTCTTTGCCGTTTACAATTTCCACTGAATTATTATTTACATTTTTCAGCATAGTGAAATTAACACCTTTACTATATTTTCGAATTATATAACTCAAGGTTCTTTCTGCTTTTACCACTCTTAAATATGTTTATGAATGTGTGACGTGCGATAACTGTATACAACTACAGTGAAAATAACATTTGAGGACAGAAACACAAATTGTACAATAAACATGAATAATACCTGATGTATGCTGTTTATTGTTGTATGTTTATTCCAAGTATCCAGTGTGTTCTATGAGAACTGTATTATCAAATCAGAAATCCCTCTAAGGGAAAGTTGTACAGTACATACACTACTTGGCCAAAGGTATATGGACACCCCTTCAAATGAGTGGACTGACAGGTGTATAAAATCGAGCATACAGCCATGCTATCTGGATAGACAAACACTGTAGTAGAATTGCCCTTACTGAAGAGCTCAGTGACTTTCAATGTGGCAAAATCATAGGATGCCACCTTCCAACAAGTCAGTTCAACAAATTTCGGGCCTGCTAGAGCTGCCCCGGTCAACTGTAAGTGCTGTTATTGTGAATTGGAAACGTCAGCCACAAAGTGGTAGGCCACACAAGCGCACAGAACGGTGCTGCCGAGTGCTGAAGCGAGTAGTGCATATAAATTGTCTGTCCTTGTCTGTCCTCGGTTGCAATACTCACTACAGAGTTCCAAACTGCCTCTAGAAGCAATGTCAACACAAAAACTGTTAGTCGGGAGTATCATGAAATGGGTTTCCATGGCCAAGCAGCCGCACACAAGCCTAAGATCACCATGCTCAATGCCAAGCGTCAGCTGGAGGGGTGTATAGCTTGCCGCCATTGGACTCGGGAGCAGTGAAAACGCGTTCTCTGGATTGATAAATCACGCTTTACCATCTGCCAGTCCGACGGACTAATCTGGGTTTGGCAGATGCCAGGAGAACGCTACCTGCCCGAATGCATAGTGCCAACTGTAAAGCTTGGTGGAGGAGGAATAATGGTCTGGGGCTATATTTCATGGATCGGGCTAGGCCCCTTAGTTCCAGTGAATGGATATCTTAACGCTACAGCATACAATTCTGTGATTCCAACACAGAATTGCTTCCAACTTTGTGGTAACAGTTTGGGGAAGGCCTTTTCCTGTTTCAGCATGACAATGCCCCCGTGCACAAAGCGAGGTCCATACAGAAATGGTTTGTCAAGATCGTTGAGGAAGAACAAGACTGGCATGCACAGTCAAGTTCTTCCGCATCAAACTTGACCGACCCCAACCCCATCGAACACCTTTGGGATGAATTGGAATGCCGACTGCGAGCCAGGACGAATAGACCAACATCAGTGCCCGACCTCACTAATGCCTGTGGCTGAATGGAAGAAAGTCCCTGCATGTTACAACATCTAGTGGAAAGCCTTCCCAGAAGAATAGAGGCTGTTATAACAGCAAAGGGGGGACCAACTCCATATTGATGCCCATGATTTTGTAATGAGATGTAGTGTATGTTTATATTCTCCATGCTGCTTGAAAAGTCACTGGCGCCATCTACTGAGCACATTTGTCCAAATACAATCCAACATCATCAAGTCCACCACAACTTTCCTTAATTGGGAAATAATTGCATGTCTTTCAAAGGAGATCAAAATTCCCTTCCCCTTATCATTTATTTAACGTTTCCTTTTTTTCTAAGAGGAAAAAAAGGGAGAAGAAACTTAAATATGTTATTTTGCCTTACTATTTGAGGCAAAGGAACATACAATTTGTGCAAATACTGTGCCTCAATTAAGGGGAGGGAAGACAAGGCTTGACCAATTATCCCATGGAAGAGTGGGAGTCTCTTGGGTTTGGGGGGGGGGCAGTATATCTCCACGTTCCACTGAAGTGTTATGGCGTGTTAGCACCTCAGCTACTGAACATATTGTAGACTTATGAGAGTAGCAAGGGCCAATGGAGGTGTGAAAGAAGAAGGCATAATTGAGATGTGCTGGCTAGTATAGAAGCCACAAATAAAACTGTGAAACTGTGTGCTAGCAAGTTAGTATTTCTGCTTTTCATTGCAAGTTTGAAGTTTGAGAGCTTCTTGTGTTACCAAATTGCTTAGAAACATAAACTAAGTCAGTCCAGAACTACATTAAAGAATATCTATTAGACAGAAAGCAACATATCTTTAATTTTAATTTTTATTATTTAATTTTTAGATTACCTCATACAATTAGAATGATTTTGGAGAACTACACAATTACAGCAGTATGCTATTTTTAATGCACAAGGTCCAATTTGCACCGAGGCTTGATGCCTGAGTCTGGTCAGTCAATTGTATCTGCAGGAGGATTAAGGGTTGGGGTCCATGTTCTTAGTCATAACTACACATCCCAAGAAAGGACTATGACCTAGCCTACATTTTCAACAGGGTTTTAATCCATGTGAGTCAATTTTGACCTCGCCATGCTTACAACTAAAACACACGCAAACGGGCAACATAACTTAAACATCTATCCCTATCATTTGGCTTTTAAAATAGATAAGGAATCAACACACAACCCGACACTACAGTTTATCTTCCTTCACTCCAAGCGTAATTTTCGTCTGTTGTACTAAACTGTTCAAGGGTCAGTGGGTGATCACCAAGGAGGCAGTTTATCAGGGTTAGAGAGGTGTCCCTTCTCCGGTCTGGCTAGCATAACACAAAGTCATCTTTTTAGGGTTGTATCTGAGCTTTATCATAGTCTCCTCGCATCTATGGCCCTAGGGGCTTGTTTGTCCTTCGCCCATACCCTTTGCCTCTGTCACATTCAGCTTCCCCATTTTCTCTGCACACTCTGATTCAAGAGGACGGCAGTCGTTCTGTTGTATGTGGTCTTGGGCTACAACAAAAGCCTGCACAACCAGTAGTACTCCAGGAGACAGGTGGTCCACCCTGATCAAGGCATGTTGTATCAGAGCTCAACTTCACATGCTTTGTAAACAACAGGTGTAAACTAACAGTGAAATGCTTACTTACTACAGGCCCTTCCCAACAATCAAGAATACAATCAAAAATGAAATAATAATAATAGAAAAAAAATAGCAACACAAGGATTAATACACCATACGCAATGATAGCTTGGCTATATACACAGGGTACCAGGACCGAGTCGATTGTGCAGGGGCACAAGGAAATTGAGGTAGATATGTACATGTAGGTAGGTGTAAAGTGACTAGGCAACAGGATAGATAATAGACAGTAGCAGCCGCATATGTGATGAGTGTGTGTGTGTGTGTGTGTGTGTGTGTGTGTGTGTGTGTGTGTGTGTGTGTGTGTGTGTGTGTGGCGAATGTGTGCCTGTGTAATGTGTGTGTGTGTGTGTGTGTGTGTGTGTGTGGGTAGAGTCCAAGGTGTGCATAGTGTGCATGCATAAGGCACTAACACCACTGAAGTATATCAAGACGAAGAGGGATGGCGAAAGGGCTAGTATTATCAACGGAGGAGGAGTAAGGTCCATGGCCAAAGAGCTCTATTTTCATGTTGTAACGTCTGCTTCCGACTCACACTCTCAAACACATAGATCCCCTGAACGCAGCTCACTTTCCAACCCACTTTCCAGCTCACACTCTCAAACACATAGATCCCCTGAATGCAGCTCACACTCCAGATCCCAAACAACTGAATTCTGATCACCTGTTCACACACCTGTACGTCATTTACTCACACTATTTAGTTCAGTTCTTTACACCCCATCATTGTGAGGTATTGTTTGTTTTTGTACACATTCTATTCAGAGCGCTGTTCATTTCTGTATTAGTCCTCCTGTGTATCATAGTTTTTGGCCATCCTCACTAACAACTTTTTTTGGCCTATTCCCTGCCTGTTCTTTTGCTATCAGATTTCCTGTCATCAACCTCTTGCCTGATCTCCCGGACTACGTTATTTTTTCCAGCCTGTACTGTTACCTTTTTGGATTCCATGTGTATGACCTTCTGCCTCCTCCTGTGGTCCTTTACTAAATAAACACCTGCTGCGCCCTGCGCTTGAAACCAGCACTCTGTGTCCCATCATAATCAATATATATGTCATCTGACCAAAACACCAGTTCCAATCCAAGTGCCAGGGCCGGTAGGCAAAATCCAGGCATTTACATTTGTTGGATGACATGAAAATAGATATCTTTGGCCAAGCATACCAGTGGTCCTCAGATCCTCAAAAGGTTCTACAGCTGCACCATCGAGAGCATCCTGATGGGTTGCATCACTTCCTGGTACGGCAACTGCTCGGCCTCCGACCGCAAGGCACTACAGAGGGTAGTGCGTACGGCCCAGTGCATCACTGTCAGCCCAGTGCGGTGTCAGAGGAAGGCACTAAAAATGGTCAAAGACTCCAGCCACCCTAGTCATAGACTGTTCTCTCTGCTACCGCACGGCAAGCGGTACCAAGAGACTACTAAACATAAGACTCCTGAACATCTAATCAAATGACTACCCAGACTCTTTGCATTGTCCCCCTCCCTCTTTTTACACTGATGCTGCTACTCTCTGTTATTATCTATGCATAGTCACTTTAATAACTCTACCTACATGTGCATATAATCTTAATTTCCTTGACTAACCAGTGCTCCCGCATATTGGACTCAGTACACCCTGTATATATCCGGTAAAACCCTGTATATATCCTCGCTATTGTTATTTTCCTGCTGCTCTTTAATTATTTATTACTTTTATTTCTGTACTTTTTGTTGGTTAAGGGCTTGTAAGTAAGCATTTCACTGTAATACCTGTTGTATTCGGTGCATGTGACAAATAAAATGTGATTTGATTTGATGGGTTTTCAAAATGAAAATGCAAAAGCAGAAAATATCCCCATTCCTACTGTAAAATATGGTGGTAGATATTTTATGCTATGGGGCTATTTTGTTTCCACTGGTCCTGGGGCTCTTGTTAAGGTCAACAGCATCATGCACTTTACCCAGTACCAGGACATTTAAGCCAGAAATCTGGTTGCCTCTGCCAGGAGGCTGAAACTTGGCCGCAAGTGGATCTTCCAACAAGAACAATAACCCCAAGCATACATCAAAATGGTTAATTGACCACAAAATCTAAATTTTGCAATGGACAGTTCAGTCTCCGGGCTTGAAACCCATTGAAAACCTGTGGTTTGAAATAAACAGGGCAGTCAAAGGATATCAAGGAGGATATCAAGGATCTGGAAAGATTCCGAATGGAGGAATGGTCTAAGATCCCTCCCAATGTTTTCTGTAACTCATAAAACATTTTTGAAAGAGACTCAGTGCCGATATCCCCGCAAGACGAGCTATTTAATGGTATTGAAAACAGGGCTCTCAAATTTTGACCAATTCCTTTTTGAGAGAAAAAACAATCTCTTTGTCTGAGCAATTGTATTATTATTAGTATAAAATAATAATTTCAAAAATGTAGCATTCAATATAGCTCAGTATTTGAATGATTTATTTTATCTTTATAAAGGGTGCCAATAATTGCGGACCCCACTGTATATGAATTATATTCTATTGTAAAATGAGTGGTTCGAGCCCTGAATTCTGATTGGCTGACAGCCGTGGTATATCAGACCGTATACCACAGGTATGACAAAACATGTATTTTTACTGCTCTAATTACGGTAACCAGTTTATAATAGCAATAAGGCACCTTGGGGGTTTGCAATATATGACAAATATACCACGGCTAAGGGCTCTTATAATGCACAACGCAACACCTCGGATCTTATTGCTTAATTACATTATATATATTATTTTGAGTACAGCGGTGACACTTGCCCTCACAAACATATTTAGTTTCTGTCGCAGTGGCAAACAATGACAGGATTGGCCATGTTGTCAACTAGCCTATCTGACCCCCCCCTCTCCCCACACAACGACCTTAAGCGCTCGGAAGGTCAACCACCGCATCATTGTCCTCAGGCTATAGACCCACTGCTCTGGGTGTGTACAGCAAAAACATGCATATATTTGTTTCTCATCAAATGCAGATGCAACCCAAAAGGGGTTATCGCCGACAGCAAATGATATGACAGTGCAATCGCTCATGCAACACTTGTGAAAGAAAAAAGAAGGGCTTGATAAAAAAGCAGGGGATGAGAGAGAGTGAAGGATGCAATTGCTGAATTTATTTTGACACATTTTTGGTTTGATTCGAGGCGAATGGAGCTGAATTTGGAGATATTTTTGTGATAACAAAAAAAAGGGGGTTATATGTGTCCAAAAAACTAAAATATTTCTTATATATTAACTTTCTTATTTCTCCTAGATACAGGACAGACACATTTAAATCCATCATTTTTTCTTCTTCTAATGGGCTGTAGTAGTGAAGGCCAAATTCAGGATTATATCAAATAATGTGGTTGAGTCCTAAAATTCCAAATCATATATCTAAATGATCCATGGTATGACCATCTTAAAACATGGTCATACCATGTTATCCCCCCCCCTAAAGTTGACACCCACTTAACTCATACCCCCCCCCTTTCAAAGGCGGGGTGGGGGGGGGGGGTATGAGTTAAGTGGGTGTCAACTTTAACGCTTGAATTAGAAGACAACAACCATAAATGATTTTGTACCATATTTAACCCCCCCCCCCCCCCCCCCCCCCCCCCTCCCCAAAAATACACATTTGATTGTTTTCATGAAAAGTAATTATGTAGAGGATACAATTGCAGGAATAAAACACCATTTTAACTCTTTTTTAATACTGCTTCTCTCTACAATCCAATCATAAAATGACACCGTCACCTCGGGACATCTTTCAATTTACGCCTTTCTGATGCTCAATCTTGCTGCAATAAAGCGTTATCCTGCTAATCACTTAGAATATAATAGAATACAACTTTGTCCATCCACCTTACCTTAAAACTTCTCCTTAACACTCAATACTGCACCTATAAACTACATTCATGTCAGAACGTGTCACCTTCACACATTTGAACAGTAAACCTCATGGATTATTCCATTATTCCACTACAAGCTCACAGAAACCCACCCACTTTCCTCCATGGTATCCCATGATCCTCCCCTGCAAAGCCACCAGGAAATCCTGTCAAGCAGCAGGAAGTCTATTAAAAACTGCCAGCAGATACTAGGCCACCGTTGGCAGATCCTTCGCCTGTATGTCTGCATCTCTCCGTGCTGGCTGCTTGCTTGGCCTCTGTGTGGTGAGCCTTCTTAAATGGCCTCTGTGAATTCTAAAGAGGCCCTCACCACTTGCTGTGTGCTGGTATAAAGATTGCTAAACGTTGAAACCCTCCCCCTTCTGTAAAATGTATGGTTGCCTGCGTTAAAAGACAGCATGTTATTGGATTGGGTGTATGTCACCTGAAAGACAGGTTATAACCTCTCTCCCCGCCGTTGTCTTTTGTTTTTATTTAACTCGGACTCTCTTGAGATCTCATGTCCCTTACTGGCATTGTCGAAAATCTCTCTCAAGTGGAGAATTGAATGCACAAATTAAGTCCCTCCACCTTTCCATCCCACTAAATCTTTCGCTCTTTCCACTTTGCTGAGCTTGAATAGTGTATTCCTCCTTAAAATATGCATCCTATTAATTAAGTAAAATGATTCCCTGACTGCCAAATATCCTGTGCCAAAGACTGTCAACACAAAAAGCATGCCTGTGAACTTCTAACGAAGGGTGCATCTCTTAAAATGAGTTACAGCCTTCAAGAGCTCAGTGTCTACGCGCGAGCGTTCACCCACACTCCCACTCGATCCTCTCAGCCAAGCCCTAGAAGTAAGTGGCGGTTTCTTTTTCCTGTGTTTTTTTAACAAGGCTGCACAATGGGCTGACATACGCACTTGACAGGCGAGCGGTGAAATTTTAATTACATACCTTCCCCTCATCTTATAATTGCTGTTGTTAATCAGTCATTAACTTCATCCACCCCCCTCGGGGTTCACTTCCTAAATCTCCCCACAACACATTTCAGCTCAATAAATTCCATCGCTCTTTCCTGGCCCCACTGTGTAATTTCATATATTTTTTAAGCTGTCATCTTTTCCTTTTTTCACCGCAAAAACAGGAGGTATTTGTTATTTGTTCTCTGAGGGGTTGACAGTAACAGGCTTTTAATCATAACTTGCATTTAAACGATGCATCTCAGGTCGATCAAGACAGTAAAGTAATTCAAGAAGGCGCAGATAAGGGTGCACGATAGGAGTCATTGTGCCCGGGTGCTAGGCGAACATAAGCTCTGAATGATTCCGCACAATGGCGATTGAGCTACAAGGGCCTTCGTCTTTCCCCACCCCTCCCACTCTTCCCTCCATAATTTCAACCTGTCCCATGAGCAAAGGAAAGTTGATATGAGCAAGGATGTACGCGCGCAACAGACAGTTTATTTGTCTCTCGACAAATCCCCCTCCCCCATTGAAAAGAAACAGATGTTTTTTGGGGAACTGTCTCCAAGCAAGTCAAACCACTACTTGTATTATTCAGAGGGGTGGGGATTCCTCACACTGTATGACCGATGCGGCTGTAGCGATTTATCGTTAGCGCGTATGTGAGTGTTTAACTGCCTCTTCTCTTCTACTTGCTGAGGCCTGTTCTTTTTCGGGCACAGCTACTACTCGCTCCAGGAAGTGCTAGAGAAAAAAGGTACCGCTAGGGACACTTTGACACTGTTAGCACTTGTAACAAGCGTTTAACACATTTTTACACAGATAACACTAAATTAACGAGTTAATGCAGACATGAGTAAAAACTCAAAAGTACACTGACTGTACAAAACATTAGGAACACCCGGTCTTTCAATGACAAACAGTACCAGTCACATTTACTCATTGGACACATTTACTCATTCCAGATTGCAGCCTAAATAAGTTCAAGTAACAGACACATCGTAACATCAACTTTTCAGAGGAGACTGCGTGAGTCAGACCTTCATGGTCAAATTGCTGCAAAGAAACCACTACTAAAGGACACCCATAAGAAGAAGAGACTTGCTTGGGCCAAGAAACACGAGCAATGGAATTTAGACCGGTGGAAATCGGTCCTTTGGTCTGATGAGTCAAAATGTGAGATTTTTGTTTCCAACCGCCGTGTCTTTGGGAGACGCAGACTAGGCGTTTGGATGATCCCCGCATTTGTGGTTCCCACCATGAAGCATGGAAGAGGAGGTGTGATGGTGTGGGCTGCTTTACTGGTGATTGTACTGGTACTGTGCACTGACCAGGTGAACGTTAGGAACCCTTCTTGCTATTAGTTGTTAATTCCACTTCAAGTTGGTGTAGATGAAGGGGAGGAGAGTTAATGAATGATTTTCAAGCCTTGAGAGAACTGAGACATGGACTGTGTATTTGTGCCATTCAGAGGGTGAACGGCTAAGACAAAAGATTTAAGTGCCTTTGAACGGCGTATGGTGGTAGGTGCCAGGTGCACTGGTTTGAGTGTGTCGAGATCTGCAACGCAGCTGGGTTTTTTCACACAGTTTCCCATGTGTATCAAGAATGTTCCACCTCCCAAAGGACATTCAGCCAACTTGACACATCTGTGAGAAGCATTGGAGTCAACATGGGCCAGCATCCCTGTGACACCTTGCATGGTCCATGCCCCGATGAATTGAGGCTGGCAAAAGGGGGTGCAACTTAGAATTAGGAAGGTGTTCCTAAAATTTGTACACTCAATGTATATATACACTGAAGAAAAATATAAACACAATATGCAACCATTTCAAAGATTTTACTGAGTTACAGTTCATATAAGGAAATTAGTAAATTGAAATGAATTTATTAGGGCCTAATCTATGGACTTAACCTGACTGGGCAGGAGCGTGGGCATGGGTGGGCGTGGGAGGGCATAGGCCGGTTGGACACACTGCCAAATTCTCATGGTATAGAAATGAATATAAAATTCTCTGGTAACAGCTCTGATGGACATTTCTCAAAACTTGTCTCAAAACTTGAGACATCTGTGGCATTGTGTTCTGTGACAAAACTGCACATTTACATTTACTGCACATTTACAGTGGCCTTTTATTGTTCCCAGCACAAGGTGAACCTGTGTAATGATCAAGCTGTTTAATCAGAGTCTTGATAAGTCACACCTGTCAGGTGGATGGATTATCTTGGCAAAGGAAAAATGTTCACTAACAGGGATTTCACTCAAATTTGAGGACAGAATTTGAGAGAAAGAAGCTTTTTGTGCTTATGGAACATTTCTGGGATGTTCCAGAACTAATAGTAAGCAACACATACTTAAAGAGAGGAAAAGAGCCATGGAGTGGTGGTGCTACAGATGGAGAGAGGAAACTTGAACTTCAAAGTCCAGAGTTGGGAAACTGAAGAATTTGTTGAAAACACAGCCAATAAACCAAAATGTTGTTTTCACTGCGTTTAAAGTAAGAGTCATTTGGTGTGCGTATTAGTCGCCTCCATGATCCAAAAGTTACCGGAATATAAATCAATTAAAAGATCAACTTCCTTCTTGCCTTGCTTTCACATTCTTTGAAATGCAGTAACTCAGTTAAAGGATACAGATTCAAATACTACAAAACACACAAAGATATTTAGACTGTAAATTAACCCTGCGGCCCAATCCCAAACCGAAAAGTTTATCTAGGAACACTAAGAGACGGAAAATAAAGTTACATTCTATTCTATGTGTTACAGCGAACAACGGAAATGTGTCTTCTGACCAAGGGATTGTGTCCCCCCATAAATAACTCTAGAAGAAGAAACGTTGAGAGGAACCAGGCTCAGAAGAGGGAAGACCCATCCTCTTCTGGCTGTACCAGGCAGAAGTTAAGAGTAACTTAGAAGGGGACATCCAGGTAACCAGGCAGTTGAACCATTAGTTTTGACAGAGAGGGAACAATCACACTGGAGTCACCGGTGTGTTAAGAGCGAAGTCATTCAGACATCACAAAGAGTGGCACACCCCATTACTTTAAATACATTATGCATATTGTAATGGCACATGTAAAACACGACATTGTCACAGTGCCCCAACATTCAGAACACATACTATAGTGTTACAGAGAGAGATTTGAAGCAATGTGATATAAAGTGAAGAGGCAATGTGCTTAACGTAGAAAGCTTCATGACCTATACCAGTGGTTCCCAAAGTGGCGTCCGCGGAGGTACTGCAAGGTTTGCAACACAATTGATTTTTTTTTTTACATTTAATTGTTTATTTCTAGCATCACATTTTTGACCAGGGATCTGTGGAAAAAAAGTTAAGGGGGTTCAATACAATACAATGTAATATTATTAATCCTCATTTTATGTTCCCTTAGATGCACATGGGCCTGGGAGGCTCAAAGGGATATTGGTATCCACAGTACTCCATCAATTCTACTTTTCCCCCCCCCAACTCAACTCTTCTTGTATTCCCCCAAACGTTGTTGTTTTGAACATAAATCCACTATACTGTAATTTAAGCTATAAAACTGTACAACAACAAAAAATCCCTTCCCCTTGGCAAAATGTGTAGAATTGCAAAAACAATTTCTTTAAAACTGCAAAATGTTCTCTCTGCCCCAAGGCTAAATGTATAGAATTGCAGGACATTAGCTTTAAAACGGCAAAATGTTCCTTCTGATGCCAGGACGGGGGCTTGTGTAGTGCTATTTGTATTGCACTATACAGTAGGAGTTGTGTTCTGATATTATGAGAGGGCCCCTGGTAAATTTTCTATAACAAAAGGGGTCTCGACACAAAAAAAAAGTTTGGGAACCACTGACCTATTCCTTATACCAGGGAACATAGCAATTAAGTACAACAGTCCACATTTAAAAAATGAAATGGTTTTCATGGGTTTGCATAATTGAGACATAATTATGGCCGTACTATGGACTAAATAACCATACAAGCTAAAGTCAAACAAGTACAGAAACATATTATTGACTTTATCATTACTGATTACAATTAACAGATTTAGACTGTAATTACAGACGGTGTACCACACTTTCAGGGGTTATTAACGTTTGGCTAGAGTTCTCTTTCCATCATGGCATGGCTTTTTAAAAACCTTTAAATAAATCATCATCATCCTGAACTGCCCTTTGTCATCACATGCAAATCACGCCCTACAGCTAACATGCAATTACAATCAGTGAGCTTAGCTGATTCTCCGAGACAACAGTAGTTAGCCTGTGCCTAGTACAGTACGTGTCCCGTGTGAGAGGTGCTTTTGTGGCTAATGAAGTGTCTGGAAGATGGTGATTGGCGGCTGAGTACCTGTAGAGGCAGCAGAGGAGAAACAAAAGGTGTTCCAATTCTGAAGGAAAGTCTTCTAGGGTGTCCATGCAGGCTTTTAGGAAGGAAAATAGAGTAGGTTTGAAAAATGTCCCCGGTTCAGTTCAGAGTTAGATGAAAGTTCGGTAACAAGAGTTTGACGAAAGTTTGGAAACACTTGCTATGAATACTCTCTTCTGAATATGGGTATGAGAGAAACAGTTAATTCCCTCATAACTAAATCTGCATTCCATTCCAAGCTTGCAACATTTGGCCCTGGAAGAGTCGTACATTGAGATGGTCTTTAACAGACACCGTTTCATTGTAACAGCAACTGTTTTATCAGCGTGTAAGGTAACCTATTTTACTTGCATCATAGGGGGGACGAAGATAAGAGCACCAGGAGCCGTGACTTATTGGGGTGTCAAGCAGTTGAATATCATGGATGCACGCAAGAAAACTCATATGTTGGAGCATGAATTAATACAAGGTCCACTTTACTTCCATTCTCCCAAGAATTACGATGAATACCTCAACTACATCAAATTGTCCAAGTGAAATAAGAGCTCAATGTACTGCTCCAGGGCATAAAGATACAGTTAACCTTTTCCTCTACCTAATTTAAGTGACAGTGTGTTCATTTTAATGATAAACTGGGTGGTTCGAGCCCTGAATGCTGATTGGCTGACAGCCGAGGTATATCAGGCCATATGTCACGGGTATGACAAAACATTTATTTTTACTGCTCTAATTAAGTTGATGACCAGTTGATAATAGCAATAAGGCATCTCGGGGATGTGTGATTTATGGCCAATATACCACGGCTAAGGGCTGTGTCCAGGCACTCCACATTGCGTTGTGCGTATGCACAGCCCTTAGCCGTGGTATATTGGCCATATACCACACCCCCTCGTGTCTTATTGCTTAAGTTAAGAATAACAAATCTAATAGCTCAATCGCATTTGCTCCAATTGAATAATAAGAAGCTGAATTAGACACATTGAAGGACCTATTTGCATTGCAGCCAGGTGGACTCTTTCGAAAACAGACCTGTCTTAGACAGTGCATGCCACAAAGCTTATCATAATCATTTATGTGATCTTCTGTCAAATGAGTGTATGATAAGGCATTCAAAATAGTATTTTGTTTTTTATCATATGTTTCTCAAACATTCATACACTTGCTCAAGTGTCTTATCAACTCCTCACAAAAGCCGTTACAAAATGACATATGATACAATATCACAAACTGACAAAATATTTACCCTATCCTGAAATAACACCATATTTTGTGAATGCGGGACACTTTTTCATTATCAATCGTATCTCCTCTCGGTTTTTAAACGATGAGCAAGTGGCATCTGTTTCGGTCCCAATGAGCAGAAATGAAACGATCCCTTCCAAAGCCAAAAGTTAAAGTCTGATTTAAAACAGATTAGTAGTTTTACTAGTGAGAATGTACCCTCGTTTATATGGATACATTTATTATGCAAAAAAGGGTCTCATCTCCTTGTTGGTTAAAACTATTTAATATTCGCCTTCTCTCCTATAAAATACTCTGGAAAAATTAGCAATTTTAAGTATTTCCCAAGCAAAGGAAAATTAGCCATTTTTCACAATTTGGTTTATTTGCTTGATAGATTTAGGATGATGCAGGCTTTTAATTATTCTGTGTTTGACGAAAACCTTACATGTTGAACAGTAACCCCCAAATAAATGGCCATCACAATAAGAGGTTTTAATAATGCAGTCAGTTTCATGTTCATCTTTAAGCAGGATTCCAATGATACCTCTAATGCACATGATGATTAAGTGTAATTCCAATACCGACTGTGTTGTTCAAAGTCTGACAGGCAATAATTTGTTCTATTATATTCTGCCATTTAATTGCCTACTACCGACATCCTTTGACGCATCACGAGGCCATGATTTACAATTAAAATGGGCGCCGAGGATCATGGGAGTGACATTATAATCGTCTAACACGGAGATTCCCTCTCATCTGCGACGGGTAGTGCCGAAAGTAAAAATGTTTCATTTTAACTAGATTCCATTTGAGGATTATAAAATGGTAAAGTAGAAGAGGATCGGCCAAACAAAATAGGTCTAGTTAAGTGGCGACTGCTCTGGGAGAAGAAGCTAGTGAGCTGTAGCCCTTTGCTGTCAGGACTAGGCTTCTCACACAGACACACACACACATTACAGACAATGCAGAACGGATGGTTTAATCTGAACAAGGCAAAGAAGGGAGGTACCAAATGCAGGCTTGAGTTGAGACATACATCCTTTGGGCTTTTAAGATGTAGGGATATCACAATACATTTGAGATTAAGAGAGAGAAAAAAAGACTATAAATTCACAGGTTTAGAGTTCACAATAAAGTTTAAGAGTTGCATGATGTCGTCAGGGCTTCCACTACACCCAACATCTCCTATGTTGGAAAGAGAGAGTAGAAGAAAAAGCTCAACACAAACTAGCAATTCAATGACTCTACGAGGCTGTTTACGTGTGGTGTGTCCATATTAAACCAATGTTTCACTGAATCTTAAGACCTGATAAATAATTTAAGGAGTGCAGAGAAACACAGTGAGTGGGGAGGATAATTTGGGCTGTTGAGTGCATGTCCTCGTCCCCACGTGATGCAGGAGAAAAGGAACGCTCTCATTAAAACCTGTTTGGGCTAGTGGGCAGCATTTTCACTTTTGGATGAATAGCGTGCCCAGAGTAAACTACCTTCTACTCAGTCCCAGATGCTAATATATGCATATTTTTAGTATTGGATAGAAAACACTCTGAAGTTTTTAAAACTGTTTGAATGATGTCTGTGATTATAACAGAACTCATATGGCAGGCAAAAACCCGAGAAAAAAATCCAAACAGGAAGTGGGAAATCTGAGGCTTGTAGTTTTTCAACTCAAGATACAGTGGGATATTGGTAATCTTGCACTTCCTAAGGCTTCCACTAGATGTCAACAGTCTTTAGAACGTTGTTTGATGCTTCTACTATGAAGGGGGGCTGAATGAGAAGGGAATGAGTCAGAGGTCTGGCAGAGAGCCACAGCCTCGTGATGCGCGATCATGAGAAAGTTACCTCTCGTTCCATTGCTTTTCTACAAGACAATGGAATTCTCCGGTTGGGACATTATTGAACATTTATGATAAAAACATCCTAAAGATTGATTCTATACACCGTTTGATATGGTTCTACGACCAGTAATATAACTTTTCGGAATTTTCGTCCGACATTGCCTGCTAGAATTAGCTGATTCTAGCTGTTTCGATTTGTTTACTAAACATGCGAACAAAAGGAGGTGTTTGGACATAAATGATGAACTTTATCGAACAAATCAAACATTTATTGTGGAACTGGGATTCCTGGGAGTGCATTCTGATGAAGAAAGGTAAGTAAATATTTATAACTTCTGACTAAATGTTGACTCCAACATGGCGGATATCTGTTTGGCTTGATTTGTCATCTGAGCGCCGTACTCAGATTATGCTTTTTCCGTAACGTTTTTTTTAAATCTGACACAGCGGTTGCATTAAGGAGAAGTTTATCTAAAGTTCCATGTATAATAGTTGTATCTAATATCAATGTTTATTATGAGTATTTCTGTGAATTTATGTGGCTCTCTGCAAAATCACCGCATGTTTTGAAACTACTGAACATAACACGCCAATGTAAAATTAGATTTTTGGATATAAATATTCACTTTATCGAACAAAACATACATGTATTGTGTAACATGACGTCCTATGAGTGTCATCTGATGAAGATCATCAAAGGTTAGTGATTCATTTCTTCTATATTTCTGCTTTTTGTGACAACTCTCTTTGGCTGGAAAAATCGCTGTGCTTTTCTGTGACTTGGTGGTGACCTAACATAATCGTTTGTGGAGCTTTCGCTGTAAAGCCTTTTTGAAATCAGACACTGTGGCTGGATTAACGAGAATTGTATCTTTAAAATGGTGCTTAATACATGTATGTTTGAGAAATTTGATTTATGAGATTTCTGTTGATTGAATTTTGCACCCTGCAATTTCATTGACTGTTGGTGAGGTGTTCCGCGTTCCCAGACAGGTTATTTGGCTTTTGTCCAGTGTGAGTGGCTGTGCACCGTCAGAAGAGCAGAGTAGAAATCACCTTGCAGCCTTGTGTTTCCTCCATTAAAGATGAGGGATTGGGGTAATATTTGCCTGCAGGCTGTTTGCTGTGGGTCGTCCCGGCAACAGTTTCTGCTACTTCTGCAGATCATGTTGTTTTGAGCAACTTTATGGGTCTTTGATCAGACTCATGTTTTGGAGAGAGCAAACAAACTAGGAGATTTCAGGAGAAGGGGAGTCATCCAATTCAGTGACGCAGAATTCACTGGAGGCGTGAGTCGACTTAAACCACACTACAATTGGCACTTTATATTATATTGGTATTGTAGCAACCACAGCTAACACTGTTACAGTGTCCTGACATAACAGAAGTGTGCTGTGCTTTGACGTGTGCTGGTTTAAGTCAAGCTACTCCCATATTTGCTACACTGGTGTCAGACGTGGGATATATTTAACCTATTTCTTACATTATTGTTAGAATTGGAATTCTACAGATTTTGCTATGTTGGTGTCAGAAGCGGGATACTAAACACTGATACACTGGTGTCAGAAGTGGGATACTAACTACTTCTACATTGGTAATAGAAGTGGGATATTCACCTGGGATCAGAAGCTGACAGAATAGCGCTGGGGGAGATAGCTGCCGTTTTACAGGATCCTAACTTATTGTGCTATTGTGTGTGTCTTATTTCGAACAGAATGTTTCTGCCGCCGTCGAGATTCTGGAGATTCTGGATATCGGGACAGCAATTACTCACCACGTACTGGACAAAGATTTTTTCTTTAATGAGTAGGATGCGAAGGATTTACTTCAGGCACCAGACAAGGCCAAAATCCCAATCCCAAAATCCCAATCAACCGCATGAAGAAAATCCGACATGGATCCGACGGCGAGTGTGTACTCCGCCTCCACCATCAGTCCTATTAGCCAACGTGCAATCATTGGATAATAAACTGGTTGAGCTCCGATCAAGACTATCCTACCAACGGGACATTAAAAACTGTAATATCTTATGTTTCACAGAGTCGTGGCTGAACGACATCACAGGTAACATACAGCTGGATTTTCCATGCATCAGCAAGACAGAACAGCTTCCTCTGGTAAGACAAGGGTCTGTGTCTATTTGTGCAGCTTGTGCAGAAAATCTAATATTAAAGAAGTATCAATGTTTTAAGATTGAATCGTACATTGAATCGCACCATTATCCCAGAAACCCTAGACCCACTCCAATTTGAATACCGCCCCAACAGTTCCACAGATGACGCAATCCCTATTGCACTCCAACCTGCCCTTTCCCACCTGGACAAAATGAACACCTACGTGAGAATGTTGTTCATTGACTACAGCTCAGCGTTACACACCATAGTGCATTTAAAGCTCATCACTAAGCTAAGGACCCTGGGACTAAACACCTCCCTCTGCAACTGGATCCTAGACTTCCTGACAGGCCTCCCCCAGATGGTAAGAGTAGGTAACAACACATCTGCCACACTGATCCTCAACATGGGGGCCCCTCAAAGGTGTATGCTCAGTCCCCTCCTGTACTCCCTGTTCACCCATGACTGAATGGCCAAGCAAGATTCCAACGCCATCATTATGTTTGCCAACGATGACACAGTGGTAGGCCTGATCACCTACAACGATGAGACAGCCTATAGGGAGGTCAGAGACCTGACAGTTTTGTGCAAGGATAACAACCTCTCCCTCAATGTGATCAAGACAAAGAAGATGATCGTGGACTACAGGAAAAAGAAGGCCAAGCACACCCCCATTCTCATTGACGGGGCTGTAGTGGAACAGGTTGAGAGCTTCAAGTTCCTTGATGACCACATCACCAGCGAACTATCATGGTCCAAACACACCAAGACAGTTGTGAAAAGGGCACGACAACGCCTATTCCCCCTCAGGAGACTGAAAAGTTTTGGCATGGGTTCTCAGATCCACAAACAGTTATTCAGCTGCACCATCGAGAGCATCCTGACTGGTAGCATCACTGCCTGGTATGGCAACTGCTCGGCCTCTGACTGCCAGGCAATACAGAGGGTAGTGTTTATGGCCCAGTACATCACTGGGGCCAAGCTTCCTGTCATCCAGGACCTCTATGCCAGGCAGTGTAAGAGGAAGGCTCTAAAAATGGTCAAAAACTCCAGCCACCTTATAGTCATACTTATTTTCCACCATCATTTGCAAATAAATTCATTAAAAATCCTATAATGTGATTTTCTCGATTTTCTTTCTCATTTTGTCTGTCATAGTTGAAGTGTACCTATGATGAAAATTACAGGCCTCTCTCATCTTTTTAAGTGGGAGAACTTGCATAATTGGTGGCTGACTAAATACTTTTTTGCCCCACTGTATATGTACATATCACCTCAATTACATCGACTAACCTGTGCCCCCACACATTGACTCTGTACCGGTACCCCCTGCATATAGCATCACTACTGTTATTTTATTGTTGCTCTTTAATTATTTGTTATTTTTCTATTTTCTTCTTTCATTTTTTGTATACGTTTTTTTAACTTCAGTTTATTTTAGTAAATACTTTCTTAACACTTACTTTTCTTAAAACGACATTGTTGGTTAAGGGCTTGTAAGTCAGCATTTCACTGTAAGGTGAAATGTTGTATTCGGCGCATGTGGCAAATAAAATGTGATTTGATTTTTTTTTTATCTACCCACTTAAATGATGCTCTCTGCCATCATGTGACACCCATATCAATGACCTTCTGAGTTGCCACAACACCACAAGGGGAAAGGTTGCATGTTAGTCTACTCCTGATTTTCAGACACAGAAAACAATAACCCCAGATGTGGAGAGACAGTCAAAGAACATGATTTAGTAATATTTGAGTGGATATTAAATAAGTCATAACCAGGGGTAAAACCTCATGTTTGTGTGAAATACATCAGTTTCATTCGAGCCAAAGCTTGTCATGACAAGACAAGTACTTGTCTACATTGACCTAATTTTACACTAGCACAACATTACTGTATCCGTATTTCAGCTTCTAAACTATGACAAATCTGTCACTCTTCATAAACCACACCAGTTCCATTTCTGGCTAATGTCAAATCCAACAACCATAGATAGTGTTGTGATTAGTGAACAGCTTTATCCCACAGATGGAGTACACTGATAAAGTCAATGCTAGTCTGATCTGAAGCACATCAGCACCATAAGATGGTGCTATAGTCCTCTTCACTTTGATCTCCATTTCCTGTAGGTCATTAGCTGCCAGCTTCTCCAACTCAAGCCTGACCCAAATAAAGATTCTGACATTTTTTTTCATTCATTGCAGTCAGTCAGCCTACTGGATGCTTCTTTTTTTTATTATCAGAAAGGAGTGCATGTGCCCAGTTAATGCACAAGTGATTTGGTTCGACCAAGCTCCTGTTTTACTGGAGCTTGTGGCATTGCTTGTCTTTTCTAACTTGTGAACATTGTGATTGACTTGCGTAATTGAACCGTGTCTCGGTTTAATGTTTGGCTCTTCACCCATGGACTCTCCAAGCACTGTATCTCAACTTCAGTTCTTGTTCAACTCCTCCTCAATTCGATTCATAATTCTTTGAGTTGGGAGATCTGTCAGCTACTTAAAGGGGCAATCTGCACCTCAAATGATAACAAAGCCACCACCCCGCCACTGATTTGGTAAATAGCTGAAGGATGGGGCTAGAGAAATGTAGCCACTCTCAAATTCAGAAACAGAGCTATGGATGCAAGGACTGACCATCTATGAGATCCAAATGAAAGTTTTAACCATGTTTTGAGGCTATACCATGTGTGTTTACAATTATATTGTTTGCAAATCAAAGAAATAAAACAATCTTCTATTTTTGGTTCTGATGGGGTAACATGGTTGAACTAAGCTCATGAGGCATGTATAAGTTATCTTCAAGAATCACTGGATTTATATCATGAATTTAAAAGTCCAAAAATGTATGTAGCAATCACAGTTTGCCCCTTTAATTAAACAAGAACGTTCAGTTAAAAATGGAAACGTAAACATGTCAAACTACATTGTACAGTACTAATGAAGAAAAAGAAAGTAGCACAAAAATCACACAGAATTGAGTGATGTGGTTGGAAGGGACGTACAATAACCTCTCAGTTTACAACTGAAGGCATTGACAAGGAATACACCTTACTTGTAAGCAGACGTCTTCAGTGCTCTCATCCTCTTCCTCTCATCCTCCTCCTCCTCTCTCTCTCTACAAAGGCAGAATGCAAAAGGTCAGGGCGGTGAGCATTAATCAGGTTCCCCACACCACTCCCCTCCATCATTAAAGGCACTAATCACTCTGGTTTGGTTGTAGAGGTTTACGCCTAATTATTGTCATTAATAAATCAGCCAGCCGGGGCCTGTCAGGATGAGAGGGAGCGCGTCCGAGCATGCCATCCATCACCAGGGGTGCAGAGAGTCATTATCAGGCCACTGTCAGCTACCTGCTACTGGGTTAGCATGGCTAAGGATGAACCACAGGACTAAGAGTGTCATGGTTGCTAAGTAGCCTAGCTACTTGCTGTTGGGGTAGTATGTTTGAAGATGAACCACAGGCCTGAGGGTGTCATTGCTGCCAACTAACTTAGCCTGACTGGGATAACCCCCAGACTGGGATAACCCCCACTGACCAGCACAGTGTAACATGGGGGACTTAATTCCTGGGACTGTACTAGCTTGGCCAGACTGGCTTCAGCTCGTCATTAGACTAGCAAAGCCTAATAGGAATAGGCAGACTGACAATGGTAGCTAAGCCAGACCAGGCAAGCATTAGTGGGCTATATAGCAAAGCATGATTGGGCCTGCATAATAACAATTGATTTGAGGTGCTACATGAAAAGTAAAAAGGTTTTAACAACTACTTAGTCAATGCTGGGAGACATGCTGAGGAGAGCTGCCGGCACACAGAGGACTGCTAATACATTCAAGTACGCTTCACTCACTACAAGTATGGAATGTGACAAATCAGATCCTGGTGGTCTAACCCGTGTTTGAATGGCAACTGTTGCCAGGAAGGTCTAGAAAAATGGGTGTGTGTTTCACAGTTGAGTGTGGAATACCGCAGTATCTTCATTTTCAGACACTCACTCACTCACTCTCTCACACTCTCTCACACTCACACAGCGGGTCTAGCCCCCAGCGGACATCCCATTTTGGGACGCCTGCTTGCATTAAACACGCCAAAGGGAGAGAGGAAAAGAGAGAGTAGAAAGAGAGACATTACAGCTCTCAGCCATCACATCTCATCAAATTAAGGGACTCCAATCCATTTAAATGAGTTCTGTGAAACTGAAATCGACCATTAATGCAGTGTCATGTTAAATTAATACTGTCATCTAAATTGGTGGTATGAATCTTTCATGTTTGAAATGAGACCAAGAATGACTTATTCATCGCCTCGAATCTCCTCTGATGTCATCTCCATTAACTATAAGTCTCTGCATGGCATCTCGCCTACATAGATTGATACTAAGTGTTACGAAGCAGACAATTGAAGATAGGGTGTGGATGTCTGGTGGTTACACGCTGAAAGCCAAAATAGTAGATTATCTGAAACAAACCCTGAAAAGAAAATACAAATAAATGGGGCCTCCAACTCAAATTGAGACACAAGTTGAAAGTTCTGACCACTAGGAATTCGACAACTCTAGCCTTCAATGATATAACCCATGAAATGTAGTGTTACGCAGATATACCTGCTCTCTGTTTAACAACTTGTAGTTATTGTCTGCAAATTAAGCCTACAGAGAAGGGTACACGTCCCCATGCCTTTGAGCAACAGTTTACAGTCCAGGTACATTGGGTGGGGTCCTACTAATCACCCCAAACAACCCCAAACAGGTTCTCCTAACAGGTACCCACAACAACCCCAAACAGGTTCTCCTAACAGGTACCCACAACAACCCCAAACAGGTTCTCCTAACAGGTACCCACAACAACCCCAAACAGGTTCTCCTAACAGGTATCTACAACAACCCCAAACAACCACAAACAGGGTATACCCAAACAACCACAAAAAGGTTATCCTAACAGGTACACACAACAACCCCAAACAGGTTCTCCTGACAGGTATCTACAACAACCCCAAACAACCACAAACAGGGAAAACCCAAACAACCACAAAAAGGTTCTCCTAACAGGTACACACAACAACCCCAAACAGGTTCTCCTAACAGGTATCTACAACAACCCCAAACAACCACAAAAAGGTTCTCCTAACAGGTACCCACAACAACCCCAAACAACCACAAACAGGGCAAACGCAAACAACCACAATCAGGTACACAATATAACTCAAAAGTAACCCCCCCAAAATAAAACAGGTATGTACAGTACCCCAAACAACAAGAAGCAACCAGCTGCAGATTATGTGTGCTGAGGCCACCTAGTCTGCAAACCTTAAAGTGCATGCGCTTGCATCTCAGATTGTATTTTTGTGTCTCAGTGGTGTGTAGTGCTCTAAGACCCTGGACCAGGGCTATAATCTGTCACTAGCTCTGGTCCAGGGCGTAGCTACTAGCTAGCCAGTTCTGGTCTGCACTAATTTAGCTACACCCTGGACCAGAGCTAGATTGGACCAGAGCTGCCTAGCTACTACCTATGCCCTGGACCAGAGCTAGTGACAGATTAGTCTAGGGTGTTAGAGCACTGCATGTGCACATACTGTCCCAACTGAGACAAACAAATACAGTCTGAGACGCAAGCGAATGTTTTGAGGTGGCCTCAGCGTGCATAATCTGCAGCTGGATGCTAATCATTGTTTGGGGTTGTTTGGGAACCTGTTTGTGGTTGATTAGGGTACCAGTTTGTAGTTGGTTGGGGTTGTATGGGGAGGTTTGGTGTTGTTTGGGAATATTTTTGCGATAGTTTGTGGATATTTGTGCATGTTTGTGGTTGTTTGTAGTACTTATTTCTGGTTGTTTATGGTATCCATTTGTAGTCATTTGGGGTACCCATTTGTACTTGGTTGGGATTGTATGGGGTTGTTTGTGGTTGTGGGGTCCATTTGTGGTTGTATGGGGTCGTTGGTGGTTGATTGGGGTCGTTTGTAGTTGTTTGTGGTACCCTGTTTGTGTTTGGTTGTTTGGGGTACCCATTTGGGGTTGTTTGTGGTTGTTTGTGATAATTAGTAGGACCCGTAACACTGAAAAATGTTAGTTAGCCTAAAACTAAGCATTATGTGGTTTCATGTGGTAAGTAATTGAACAACATTTTGATACATGCAGATGTACTATACAGTTAATCCTCCAGTGAGCCAAAAAATACAGGTGAATAATTCTCCACTAAAATGTCATAGCTTTTCTTAACAAAAAAATATTCATTTTGCCGAGAGACTGTCAGCTAGCCAATGATCCCTCTCAAAGTAGGCTTAAGAGGTAAGCTTTCCTATATCACCGAGGAAGAATAATGGTGTATGTTGAACACTTAACCTGTCCAAGTGTCTTGAATATCATCTCTAATTGGTACAGACCGATTTTGTTTTAGATCTAACTGAATATATTATTATGGAAAGTGAACACACAGACAAATTAACTACTCAGCTATCTGCATTGATTATTTTTGAATTATTAGCCTCTCTTTTGGGGATTTGGTTTGCTTTTAGTGAGCCCATTTAACCCATTTACATCACTTATTGACTATAATTACATGGAATTCTTCACGTAATGGACACATCAATTACACTTTGAACATCTTGACTAGACATTACTTAGGGAATCCTAAATCCCTGACCATTAGATTGGAAGCCTTAAATGTAGTTCATTTCCTTTCTTTAACCTTCATAACAAAACACTTCTACTTGTAAAAATATTGACAGATGGTCTGAATAACTCAATTCTCACCAACAAAGGATATTTGAAACATATCAAGTAAGAATTACATTTGTAACGAACCTGCTGTTGATCAAACTGATTACATCCAGTGCCTTTGTTAAAAGGTAACCAGTAACCATTGCTATGAAAAGGGGTTGAGGATGTTACTATGTGGGGTTTATAAACAGTTTTGAGGAGTTCGTACATGAATTGTAAACATTTTCATGGGGTTGGGGAGGCTAACTGTAAATATTGTCTACAGAGTAGTTAAATGTTCAAATACATGTAAGCAACTCACATCACAGGACTATGACTAGAAGAGAAACCTTCACAAACAGCTGGCTGATTTATGGGAAGTAATTTGACACCTTTAGCCATCCTGCATGACTGAATTGATTTATGTTACAAATCCCTTTAAAGGACAAATTAAATAGCATTGATCTAGATAATCTAGACTAGATTGCCTAGACTCTGGCCAACTAGGCCAATTGTTTTGAACACCAATTGGTATCGCAAGTGTATTGATTAAAGTGGCATGTGCTCGTAAGCCTTCAATACTCTGGTACCAGTGGCCTACTCGAAATATTCCTGGACGTTTTAGTTCAGCTACTGACTGGTGAACTCAAGAAAAATACATGGTTTTGTGTCGCCCTCTAGTGCCCACAATGCCACAATGTTATCATTCCACAGGGTGAGGAGATGGGTTGTTTTTGCTGCCTGACATCTTCCAAAGGCATGTCCTAATTAGCCTACATGGGTCAATTGCAACCAGCATTGGCCAGTATACATACTATCACGAGGTAATCTCTCGTTAGAACATCAATTGCAACCATTATTGATCAATATATTTTCGCCCTCTGGTGGTTATCATCGGTGTAAATTAAACCTTTTTTAGCAGACCAAGGGGTTGTTTTAGCAACGCATCCCTTTGAAAGCAGCATATGTGGCATCGATATGAGAAACAATTATTCTAGTGGCAAAATTCACTACAACGTTAAATAGGATACTTTTTTGTCATAAAGTCTGTCTCGTTTAAACGGAGTTTGGAACATCTGTGCGTCAAACCGGGTAAATGAAGGTTGGGTTGTTTTTTGACGATATACATTTGCCCACTAACATAGGGTGAACAGCTGCAGTGATTGCTCTCTATCGAAAAAGCATAGACAGTGGGGTTGACCTGCCCTGCAGCTGCGACTATTTACATAAGACAACACGTAGTTTTTTTTTAACTGCACCAAACACCTTAGATGTAAAATTTCGCAACTAAAACATCCTTGGCCAAAACGTAAAAATTACAGATTTCTTGAGTCATCTTCATTCTGGGGATTTTAAGGAAGCGAAATCGGCTTCTACGTCTACAGTGGTACAATGGATCGTGCTCACTAGGGCATACACCTGCAAAATGTTTGGAGAATTAAAACAAACGGTTGTTATTGAAAAAGTGCAGGCTGTACCTTCGCATTTCAGTTGATGTTCTTCCATTTGGTGCCTAATGAACACAACCCTGGTGTCAGGTTGGATCTGGAGACGGGCTAGCACTTGACAATACCAACATGAAACAGAATGCCCATTCTGATCTCCCCAACTCCTCTGGCAGTACGATTTCTGCACCTCTGGGCTGTGGAAGATCCCACTAGTGGTGGTTCTAGACCATTTCAACTGGGGGGGCCAAGCTGGGCCAGTTGTACTGTTAGAGGGGCCAGCTACATTAGACGTTGTTGTCATATCGTTTTCTTCACTGCATTGCAGGCAAAACACCATGTTCATTAATCATCATCGTTGCCACTGTCTAATAATGGATGTAAAAAAAAGAATGATAACTTAATTTTTGATATGTAAAAATAATTTCAAACTCCACATTTATGGGGGTGGCACAACATTGTTGTCACAAAAGCACTGCCCCCCCAGAACCACTAGTGGATCCCACTGTGCAAAAACTGGTTGAATCAATGTTGTTTCCACAACTATCGGATGACATTGAATCATCGTGTGGAAATGATTGGATTTGCAAAAAGTAATCAAGGTACGGGAATTTCATTAATTTTTTTACATAAATCCAATGACGGTGATTTTTTTTGTTGATTGCACATTAGTTGAAAACTCAACCAAATGTCAATCAAAACAAGACTGCCCAGCAGGATGAGTCTGACCACCTGTCTGCAACAGGACAACCCCACTGGTTACATCATTCCACCTGTCTGCAACAGGACAACCCCACTGGTTACATCATTCCCCCTGTCTGCAACAGGACAACCCCACTGGTTACATCATTCCACCTGTCTGCAACAGGACAACCCCACTGGTTACATCATTCCACCTGTCAAAACACACACACAAATCAACATTTGAAATCAACCAAGGGCACATCCTGTAGCTTGGATAGGAACATCAACCCCATTCAGTCACTCCTGGGTTCTATCATTAACCATCCCTCCACACTGTCCTTAGGCCCGTTGACTCCCCTTCATGAACTGTCAAATGAAAAGCCCAGGGGGAAGGAGGGATCAGTTTGGGATTGAGCCTCAACTCACTGGGCACATATCAATTCAACGCTAATTCCACGTAATTTAATTGGAACGACGTGGAAACAACGTTGATTCAACCAGTGCGCCCAGTGGGAAGGTTCAGTCACATTACATTTGTATGACTGTGGAAATTAAAGAAGCCAAAAATCACATTTGAAATGTATGGATTATGTTTTCTTTGGATTGATGGCATGACATGGGAAGTTTTCAGGATATTGGAAGCATGATAAAAGACTGATGTTATGATTTATTGAATATATTGGCATGTGACAGTTGCCTGTTGTTTCACAGTGACAAGGGAGAAAATAGATGCATTACACAGGTCAAGTCATGCTCCAGTTTGAAAGAGAACCTTGAATTGCTCACTCAAGATGCCATTTTGTATACTGTACTATTTAATGTAATGCAAAAGTATGGAGATACTTTCATCACTTAGAATACTTCTGAATATATGCCTCCAATATCTGCAGATGTCTATGGCTATGTCCTGTGTGTTCATTTCTCTGGTCTACTCATGTTTTAAGACTGCAATATACATTTCAAGACATACTGCAATGTTCTGCTTCCTGAGTGAACTTCTTCATAAATGATTACCCATAGTATTTAACAGGAATAAATTAGCTGAAATGGGTGTGCTGGTTTCTTTTTTTACAGTTGGAGGTTTCCCAACCAAGCTAACATCGTAAGATAAAAATTGATCAGGTATAAAATCATCTCCAAGCCCTCCAAATGGAGGAAATGAGTGTGTGTCAGTGTGCTGTTGTCTGTTAGCACTTTCATAAATACACCACAACAAAGCTGTGACATCATGGAAGTGTAATGGGGTATATACTGTCCACGTTTCCTTGTCGAGTTTGGTTTAGTTAATCTATAACACTCTGATAAAGTAGATGAAGATATACAAGATGGCACTTCTACAATACAATAATCAATACTTCTATATTATTTTCCTCTACTTATCACCTCGTTGGGAGATATTACAAATTACTAAAGGAACATCTTCAAGGATCTGCTTTGCTGTACAGCAGCAGCAGTTCATGGAAAACATTATGAAACTTAAAACATTATGAAAATTAAAACAGTTGGGTCCACAAGCTCAGGAGGCGGAGGGATACATCTCACTCAGGTCTGGCTAGTTCATTTACTCCAACTGGGAGACCTCGTGGAAGTATGCGCCGAGCATCTTGATGCCCTGGATGTAGTTTGTCCTGAAAGTAAACCATAGACATATATTCATATACATTTACATACAGTGCATTCGGAAAGTATTCAGACCCTTCCCTTTTGACATTGTTAAATCACAGCCTTATTTTAAAATTGATTGAATACATTTTTTCCATCAATCTACACAAAATAATGACAAAGCGAAAACAGGTTTTGAAATTCATGCAAATGTATTAAAAATAAAAACAGAAATGCCTTATTTAGATAAGTATTTAGACCCTTTGCTATGAGACTTGAAATTGAGCTCAGCTCCTGTTTCCATTGATCATATTTGAGATGTTTCTACAATGTCATTGGAGTCCACCCGTGGTAAATTCAATTGATTGGACATGATTTGCACACATCTGTCTATATAAGGTCCCACAGTTGACAGTGCATGTCAGAGCAAAAACCAAGCCAAGACAACGCATGACTAGCTTCGGGACAAGTTTCTGAATGTCCTTGTGGCCCAGCAAAAGCCCGGACTTGAACCCGATCAAACATCTCTGGAGAGACCTGAAAGTAGCTGTGCAGCGACGCTCCCCATCCAACCTGTCAGAGCTCGAGAGGCTCTGCAGAGAAGAATGGGTGAAACTCCCCAAATACAGGTGTGCCAAGTCTGTAGCGTAATACCCAAGAAGACTTGAGTTTGTGGTCGTTGCCAAAGGTGATTCAACAAAGTACTGAGTGAAGGGTCTGAATACTTGTGATTTCAGTTTTGCAAAAATGTTAACCTGTTTTCGCTTCATCATCATGGGGTATTGTGTTTAGATTGCGGATTTAAAAAAAATCCATTTTGGAATAAGACTAACATAAAACGTGGAAAAAGTCAAGGGGTGTGAATACTTTCCGAATGCACTGTAGACGTGTAACATCATTGAATTAAACAACAAGATGTACATTAAGACTCCACCGAGAAGCTAATAATAATAATGTGGGTGCATATATTTGTCATATTTAACACATGTGCAAGTGTGTATTCAATGCATGTGTGAAATAGAAATGTTTTTTTTTTCATATCTCAGGTCCCGAGACACGCCATTATCGCAGTCCCATGCATCCAGACAGCGTATAGATAAAAAGACAACCGTGGCAGCCTACCTGTTGAGTTTCTCATTCTGTGAATGTGCTCCGTCGTCAGATGAGCCCATGGGCAGCAGCATGACGTTACGGCCGGTGGCTTCCTGGAAGGTCAGCGTGACGGGGATGCTGCCACCTTCCCGTGTCAGGTCAGGCTCCACACCAAACACTATGTGGAGAAAAGGAGAGAACAAGACATTATTGCTCAAAAATGTTATAAATATTTAAGTTAGACCAGTGTTGTGTGTGCATGTCTGTGTGCGTGTGTCTGAGTGAGAGGGTTTGCCTGTGTATCCACACACCTGTCTTCATGGCCTTTCTACCAGCCATGTAATGGGGATGGTTGAAGTCAGACACCCAGGCCTTGGCCCCATGGCCCATGTACACCTTGAGCTTGTTGGGACTCTCCAGCTCAGCAAACTTCTTCTCCAGGTGGCCAATAACCTTGATAGGATTATACATACATTTCTAAATATATGTTTCCACATTCATATTAAAGTCTCATTGAGATCAAAAATATTTTATGAACAGTAATGAAAAGGACAGATAGTCAGAATGCCATCAGGGCTGTCTGTGTATGGCATATACTGTATTACAGGCTAATAGAGCAGTGGTTCCCAACCAGGGGTACTAGGAACCTTGGGGTACTTAGCCTATGCACAGAGGATACTTGAGAAGACTCCTGAGACCATGGGCCTTCTGGTAAAATGCACATTATGGGGTACTTCAGGGATACTCCGGACAGAACAAAATGCAGGTGGTGGTACAGTAACCTAAAAAAAGGTTGGTAACCACTAATAGACGGACCTAATGTTTGAGAGTGAATTTAAATGTAAGGAATGGACCCGTGGTGGGGGATGCTTGTCCACTACGATTTCATCCAAAAGTCTAGAACATGCAATGTGCTTATTCGATAAGACCTTTAATTAAATTATCTAAATACCTGATCCTAGTCCTGTATTTAAAGAACTGAATTCAACTTATTACTGAGCCGACCTTTAACACTCTTCATATGTCAGCCTAACATGTTGAGGTGTTAGGATTTGAGGTAGGGGAATGGATCCCAGACCTGCACTTAAAAGAATAAGGCCAGAAATGATCTAAAAACCTGAGTTGAGTTCTACCTAAATTCTAGAGGTTTCTACCTGTTTCTCCACCACTTTGGGGTCCATGTCCGGGACCAGGCGGATGGAGAACTTGCCGATGACCTTGCGGGGAATGACGGTCTTAGCACCTCCGTCGGAGAAGGCCCCCTCTATGCCGTGCAGGGAGAGGGAGGGGTACCTCCAGCGGTGCATCAGGATAGCCTCCTGTAGACGAGGGTCAGAGGAGAGAGCAAAGGACAATATGAACCAGAGAACATTGGGAATGAATCACTTAAATTGACTGAGAATCAACCAATATTGCTTTTAAAACGAGTTGGTAATTTTAGACATTGGCCCTGTTTGAACACTTCAGAAATGCATACGTAAGCAGTGAGATCAAGGTTACCACCCTATTACTTTAACCAATGCAACCAATTAAGATCAGTGATTGATTAAAGGGAGGTAGGAAAGAACGAAGGACTCTTCATTTTTGAAGTATTTGAACATAACCATCCATACCTTGGTGTCGTGTAGGAGCTTCCCAGCTCCAACGTCCTTGGCATACTCCACCATGTCAAAGTCGATCTTCTGGTACAGTTTCTTTTCCTCGTCTGTGACCTTGGCCACATCTTCATACATCCCCGGGACCAGGATCTTCCCCTTCTTGTCCACCAGGGAGCCTGAAGGAGGAGACACCAGGGCCAGGTTCACAATTGCACGCAACAGAATACATTTCACAATGAAAAACTAAAATGAGTCGCGCCGAGTTTCAGTCTCTTTGTTTGGTGCATTATGAACACGATGACGCAGAGCTATCATATGCCCTGTCCAGAAACAACCCCCCAAGCCCCTACAAAACCCCCTAGGCACTTGTATAGATTTCATTCTAGGATTTTGTTTGATTCTATTGAAGGGCTACAATGCTGTTGCATATACCCATCCAATTATTTCATACCTATATCCTTATATATCTCTATGATAATACTATTGCAGCACATCAGCACACCTGATTCAACTTACCCATCAGTGCGATGAGGTCGGTCATGGCTTCATGGACAGAGCCCCCAAACACCCCAGAATGGAGGTCCTTGTCACAGCACGCCATCTGACAAAACAAGAAGGTTTAAAGCAGGGCTATGATCCATGCACAGTTTGTGGTAAATGCACCCTCTAGATTTGTCTGACTCTGGGTTTCCAAAACTCCGTCCTCAGGACCCCAAGTGGAGCATGTTTGGTTTTTGCCCTAGCACAACTCTGCAGATTCAAATAATCAACTAATCATCAAGCTTCGATAATTTGAATCAGCTGTGTAGTTAGGGCAAAAAACAAAACGTGCATAGAGTTTGTGAAACGCTGGTCTAACTCTATGGCTTCACCACAATGACAATCACAGTTTTTTTTTTGTGGGAAGAGCCCTCTAGCTAACTCTATGGCCTCACCTCAATGAAGAAGTAGCAGATCCCCCTCAGTCCATAGGTGATGCAGGGCTTGGTTTTGCCCAGCCAATAGTTGTCTGAGATGCAGACGTAATCCACGTCCTTCAGGAAGGTGTCTTTGCGGGCGAACACCAGATCGTCCAGGCCCTCTGAGCCAGATTCCTCCATGCCCTCGAAGCAGAACTTGATGTTGATGGGAAGCTCCTGTTTCCATGAGAGAGGTATGAATGAGAATCTCAGCAGGCAAAATATGGCACATGAAATCTTAATGACGCTATTTTCTGGCTGTAAATGTTGTTGAGAAGACGTCACATAACCAGATTACAACCAACTGGTCTCTGCTGAAGTGCTTTGAAAGGCTAGTCATGGCTCACATCAAAAGCATCCTCCCGGATACCCTAGACCCACTCCAATTTGCATACCGCCCAAACAGATCCACAGATGATGCAATCTCAATCACACTCCACACTGCCCTTTCCCACCTGGACAAAAGGAACATGTATGCGAGAATTTCAATGACTACAGATCAGCGTAGTGCTCACAAAGCTCATCACTAAGCTAAGGACCGTGGAACTAAATGGGCCACCCCCCAGGTGGTAGGGGTACAAAGCCTATTACCCCTCAGGAGGCTGAAAAGATTTGGCATGGATCCCCAGATCCTCAAAAAGTTCTACAGCTGCACCATTGAGAGCATCCTGGTCAGTTGCATCATCGCCTGGTATGGAAACTGCTTGGCATCTAACCGTAAGGCGCAACAGAGGGTAGTACATATGGCCCAGTACATCACTGGGGCCAAGCTTCCTGCCATCAGGACCTATATAATAGGCGGTGTCAGAGGAAACCCCATAAAATTGTCAGACTCACCCAAGTCATAGACTATTCTCTCTGCTACCGCACAGCAAGCAGTATTGGAGCGCCAAGTCTAGGACCAAAAGGCTCCTTAACAACTTCTACCCCCAAGCCATAATACTGCTGAACAATTAATTCAATGGCCACTGGACTATTACATTGACACACCCCCCCCCATTTGTTTGTACAGTGCTGCTACTCGCTGTTTATTATCTACGCATTGTCATGTCACTCCTACCTACATGTATTTTTTACCTTTATTTATTTGGTAAATATTTTCTCAACTCTTCTTGAACTGCACTGTTGGTTAAGGGCTTGTAAGTAAGCATTTCACGGTAAGGTCTACACTTGTTGCATTCGGTGCATGTGACAAAGTTTGATTTGATACATACAGGTAGATCTATTCACCACATACTATTCAAGATACTAAATTAATGTACCTGGCAGGCTGACAAAAGACTACTTCAACTTCTAAAGCACCGTCAGTCCTGTGTTTAACTTTGACAAATGGAGATCAATCATCAATTAAATTACATTTATATAGCTCCAGCTTTCAAGCATCAGTGTCAAAGTGCTTCCAGTAACCCAGCCCACACCCCCCAAAAAAAACTATCTAGAGGAGGAATAAAGAGGGGATGCCCATCCTCCTCTGGCTGTACCTCCATGATTACAATGTCAGTGAGCTAGTATAAGACATAGGTCAGCTCAATCATTAAACGCTGATGATAGGAGATAAAGATTACTTGAGGACCTTTGGACGGCCATGCTGCTGACAACACTGATGTGATTAACTGTAATCAAGATGAAAAGTCTTAAAGCGAAGAGGCTTTTTACCCTGTAGCTGACATCTCAACACCAGCATGTTATTAGTTGCCTAACCAAGAAAAGGGCACCTGTACTAAAACTGTTTTGAAGAAAACAATACCATGGGGTTCTCTCTGTCCTGGGCGAGCTTCAGTGAGTGCTACTTATCAAGTCGTGGTGCTGTGTCTTACCTGTTGGATCTTCTGGTAGCCCTCGATACAGTTGAACCAGGCCAACACTGGACCTTTGTCGTCTGTTGAGCCTCGGCCATAGAGCTTCCCTGCAGGGGATTAAGTTGCTGATTATGTTTTTATGATGAGGATCATGATGATGATGATGGTGATGATGATGGACTACATAATCTGCAAGCCATAGGTGTCTTAGTAAAAATAAAAATAAATCTAAAGCGTGAATGACTAAAACCATAAGAAAATTTAGAAATTATAATGATCTACTATATCATCTTGGAAAACTCTTGCAGCCTTTAGTCATTCAAATGAGATATCATTATAGACTAGGGCGGTATAAAGATTTTTTTCATTACCATCCTACTCTCATCCTGGGATTTATCGTATTACCGGTTTAACATACAAGGGGCGCTAAAAACGCAAGAAAAGCCCATTGGCCTCCATTCCCAGAATGCTACCAAATTAGCACAAATGTAGGAGAGTTCAAATGGTTATTCCATCAAACTTCCAATTATTAGAATAGTACACAAACGCAGAACATCCAGGTTTAGGGTCAGTGTCCCAAGCCCGCGAACAGGAATGTTCCAAGTTCAGACAGAAGGGGGAATCAGATCGCTATGATCGCCAGAAACTTTAGTTTTGGTTTATATTTTCATTTGTTGCGCTACTAGTACTGCCTGATGATGTTAAGGAGGCAGCTACAGTAGTTGGATGATAATAACATCTTCAGTTTTTATTTCATTAAATGTATTTTAATTAATCTGGGTGCTTACGTCACCTACTAACACCCTGGTACTACTGATAGCTCCCGTTCTCCTTACTCCTGTGTAGAAGACCATAATGTTAAATAAATAAAGCATCCCAAGGTTAACGCTATAGGTATTGTTATAAGGGAGTGTGAAACTATCGAAACATGTAACAGTTTTATCGTTGTTATTTATATAGTTTTACAGAGTGATAAAAACTATTGCTGTTGCTAGCTAGCATGTCTTTCTGTGATGCCGATGGTTAGCTGAGCTGCCGACGTATGCTAGTGTTGCATTATGGGAGATGTAGTTTTAGCTCTAAGGTTTGAATGGGATGAATGCAATTTTCAGTTGTAGCTTGTTTGCATTACAGTGTTTTTGTACATGAGTTGTATGTAATACTGTCAACACTGAAAGCCCCAAGCAATGTATTGGAGATGTGAGACAGGATATGTTTTACTTTTCTTCATGCTCCTCTAGAGAACAACTTGTCAGATGGTGCATTGAAGACTGATGTATTCCTGCCCTTTCGTAATACCATTGCAGATCTACATAGAAGGCCAAAAAGACAGCCTTGGTGTCGCTCTTCATTTCTTGGTTCTTCTGTGGTACATATAAAGACCGCTTTTCAAACTAATAGCGAAATCACAGACACTGTTGTCTAAATGTTAACGAGCAAAAAACAAACATAACTAATTGCAAAGACCGGCAAAACCAGCTATAAGTTACACAAGCGTGGCTAGTAGATACCGAATTGGTGAGAGAGTGGACATTTACAAGCAAAAGTGAACCAGAGACATTGTAAAAATTAACAAAGTTGTGATGCAGGAACAGCAGCACGTGTACATGGAACAGAGGGGAGAAGAAAGGTGGGGGGGAATAGTAGGAAGCACAGGCCAAAAATTGCAACTGTACAGATAACTCATCCAGAGCTCTTTGACTTCTGAAGAAAGCCATAAGATATGATGGCAAACATTTAGTAGTGAAATGCATACAAGTGTAACGTCATCCCTTCATGTGCGCTGCACAACAGAGACTCACTGATCAATATACAACACGATGGACTCACCAGCTCTTGCCTTCTCCTTCTGAAAATAGCACAAACACATGACTGGCTCAACTGTTCTGTGGAACTAAGGTAAGCGTCATAATGTAGGAGGTGAAGTGAACACTATCGGTTCTATCTCCTAATATATTGCACAAGTTGACTGCAGGTATTAAGTAGCTACAAATATTAAAATGTATGGCTTTTTCCAAATGCCCCGGTATACACGGAATAACACCCAAGCCTATTATAGACCAATAAAAGACATTGAAAAAAATGCTACTTAAAAAGGAAAAAAATAAATCAGTACTAGCTTCCCTGTGAAACATATCAAGAGTCAAAAGAAGTAAATTAGGTCATCAAAGGGGGAGACGGTTTGATTTATGAGTGGTGAAGAGAATATAGCAACGGTCAGGTGACTGTCACAAGATAACAAGTAACGACCTGTCAGCATGAAAGGAAAATGCTGCTGACACATCTCTGCATGACACACTGAAACCAGACTAGAGACAAAACTAAAGCCAGACTAAATATACAGTGCCTTCAGAAAGAATTCATACCCCTTGACTTATTCCAAATTTTGTTACAGCCCGAATTCAAAATTGATTAAATTGTGGGGGTTTTTCACACCCATAATACCCCATCAATGAAAACACATTTATAGAAATGTTTGCACATTTATTGAAAATGTAATCTAATTTACATAGGTATTTACACCCCAAGTCAATAATTTATAGAAGCACCTTTGGCAGTGATTACAGCTTTGAGTTGTCTTGGGTATGTCTATCAGCTTTGCACATCTGGATTTGGTGATCATCTCCCATTCTTCGTTACATTTTTTCAAGCTCTTAAATTAAATGAGCGGCAGTGAACAGCAATCTTCTTTCTACAAGTCTTTCTTCAGCTTTTCAATGGGATTCAAGTCTGGACTTTGGCTGGGCCACTCAAGGACTTTCACATTCTTGTTCTATAGCCATTCCAGAATTGCTTTGGCTGTATGCTTGTGGTCACGTTCCTGTTGGAACTTTCTCCCCCAATGTAAGGTCGTTTGCACTCTGAAGCAGGTTCTCATCAAGGCTTTGCATGTATTTTGCTCCATTCACTGTTCCCTCCATTTATACCATTCTCCCAGTCCCTCCCTAGTCCTTGCCGGTGACAAGCATCCTCAGAATGATGCTGCCACCACCATGCTTCACGGTAGGGATGTTGTTAGACGGGTGATGAGCCGTGTGTTTTTTTCCAGACATAACGGTTTACATTCAGGCCAAAGTTTCATTTTTGTCTTGGCAGACCACAAGCTTCTGCTTTATGATCTCAGTCCTTCACGTGCCTTTTTGAAAACTACAGGCATGCGGTCATGTGCCCTTTTCTCAGGAGTGGCTTCTGTCTGGCCACTCTCCCATAAAGCTCAGATTAGTGAAGTGCTGGATAGACTGTTGTCCTTCTGGCAAGTTCTCCCATCTCAGCCAAGACACTCTGTAGTTCTGTCAGCGTGGTCATCAGGTTCTTTGTCACCTCCCTGACCAAGGTCCTTCTTGACCAGTTGCTCAGTTTGGTCGGATGGCCAGTTCCAGGCAGCGTCTGGGTAGTTCAATTTTTTTGTTTTCACTTCCAATGAAGGGGACCACTGTGCTCTTGGAAACTTGCACCACTCTAGAAATGGTTTTACACCTCATAAATGCCTCATCAAAACGCTCTCTCTGAGATTGACAGAGTTCGTTGGACTTCATGGTATAGTTTCTGCTCTGACATGCAGTGTCAACTGTGGGACCTTTTACAAACAGGTGTGTTTCTTTCTAAATCATCTCCAAACAATTTTATTGGCCACAGGTGGACTCCAATCAAGTCGTAGCGACATCAAGAAAAAACAAACCCCAAAAAACAGGTGGGGACATTTTTTTTTTTTTACCTTTACTTTACTAGGCAAGTCAGTTAAGAACAAATTCTTATTTTCAGTGACGGCCTAGTGGGTTAACTGCCTGTTCAGGGGCAGAACGACAGATTGTGTACCTTGTCAGCTCAGGGATTTGAACTTGCAACCTTTCGGTTACTAGTCCAATGCTCTAACCACTAGGCTACCCTGCCGCCCCAAGGTGGGGACATTGATGGGCAAGACTTGATGGTAACGAGACTGTTTCTAGTAAGGGATTGCTGACCATTGAGAAAAGTTCCTTATCAAACACTAATTTGATCCAATCATTATAAACCCATTTTAATGCAAGTGACCCTGAAAACAGCCTAGACTACCACACATGTAACCTGTAGTTTGGAGTTTAGGTCCATTAGGGCAGACATTGAAAAACTTGCAACTAACTGAGAAACAGTGCATTCGGAAAGTATTCAGACCCATTGACTTTGTCCACATTTTGTTACATTACAGCCTTATTCTAAAATTTATCAAATTTTCAATCTACACAGAATACCCCACAATGACAAAGCAAAAATAAGTTTAAATTACTCAGTACTCAGAACCTTTGCTATGAGACTTGGAATTGAGCTCAGGTGCTGCCTGTTTCTATTGATCACCCTTGAGATGTTTGTACAACTTCATTCATGTCCACCTGTGGTAAATTCTATTGATTGGAAAGGGACACACCTGTCTATAGGTGCGACAGCTGAAACTGCATATCAGAGCAAAAACCAAGCCATGAGGACGAAGGAATTATCCGTAGAGCTCCGAGATAGGATTGTTTTGAGGCACAGAGCTAGGTACGGGTACCAAATCAATCAGTGGTCTCCATCATTCTTAAAAATGGAAGAAGTTTGGAACCACCAAGACTCTTCCTATAGCTGGCCGCCCAGACAAACTGAGAAATCGGGGGGGGGGGGGGGGGGGGGGGGGGGGGGGGGGCCTTGGTCAGGGATGTCACTCAGAGAGCTCTAGAGTTCCTCTGTGGAGATAGGAGAACCTTCCAGAAGGACAACCAACTATGCAGCACTCCACCAATCAGGCCTTTATGTAGAGTGGCCAGACAGAAGCCACTCCTCAGTAAAATGCACATGATAGTCCACTTGGAAGAGTTGTCTAAAGGGCACCTAAAGGACTCTGACCATGAGAAGCAAGAGATTCTCTGGTCTGATAAAACCAAGATTGAACTCGTTGTCTTGAATGCCAAGCTTGACGTCTGGAGGAAACCTAGCACCATCCCTACGGTGAAGCATGTTGGTGGCAGCATCATACTGTAGGGATGTTTTTCAGCGGCAGGGAATGGGAGACTAGTCAGGATCGAGGGAAAGAGGAATGGAGTACAGAGAGATCCTTGATGAAAACCTGCTTCAGAGTGCTCAGGACCCCCGACTGGGGCGAAGGTTCATATATTTTTTAAACAATTTTTGTCATTATTGGGTATTGTGTGTTGATTGATGAGGATTTTTTTTAAATTCCACTTTAGAATAACGGAACGTTCTTGGAAACGTAACAAAATGTGGAAAAAGTCAATGGGTCTGAATACTTTCCAAATGCACTGTATGCCCTGGACTATTGGCTATGTCTAAAGGGCTTATGACCAAGATACCACAATCATTTATGGGCATGCCACACCTTTATAGCTCTTTACACCTTGAATACAGTGTTCTGTAGCTTTCGTAGACTAGCAGCGAAATGGTTAAAGGAGTGCCACATACAACTGCAGTCTGCTAGCAGATTAGATTTTTTATTCAGTAGTCATGGAGCATGATGCCATGTAGAAATGGTTTTAGATAAAAAGGAATAAAAGACAAAAACAATGGATAAGAACCAACAGAAATCAAAACAAGAACCAACAGAAATCGTGAAACCTATAAGCAATGTTCCCTATATTTTTTTCGGGACTGAGTAAGTTTCAAGTCTGCAGAGTTTTCAACTTGAATGTCATGAAAATTCTGTGCAACTTCCAGCGCATTTACTGTGAACACTGAGGCTGTACCTGCTTAAAGTTAGTTATAACAGTGGCCAAGTAGGCTACTGTGGTTATTTGATCATGTTGGCCTACCATTAAAAAAAATATTTGGAGAACATGCAGCCCATAACATTTTAACATGGAAATGTGTGGTGTTCAATGTTTATTCTTTTTATTTTAGCTTTATTTAATTCTTATTTACAATGACAGCCTAGGAACAATGGGTTAACTGCCTTTGTTCCTCGTCAGCTCCGGATTTCAAACTTGCAACCTTTCGATTACTAGCCCAACACTAACCACTAGGCTACCCTGCCGCCTCGGGGTAGGCCTACATTCAATGAGACTTCAAAAACATGTACGGATTGACAACCTGTTTATCCACTCAGGCAAGGTAACTGAAAATGTGTTGTTTGAAGCAAGAAACCACTTTACAAAATAAAATTCCTGAATTATTCCCATACCATTATTACATAGAATCAGACAAATTCCTGTTTAAAAATAAAAAAAAACACACTGTACAACACTGTCCCTTACAGAAAAAAAAGCTCTTTACCTGACTTGGTTTTCAAATATGGCTGGCAATGCACACATTTTGTGCTCTTGTAGGAAGTAACCACTCCACTATTGCTGACTAGAAATTAGCTATAACTGGGCTAATAACGCTACATGCAGTTCTTGCTTTGACCTCAAAACAAGCGCATCTACTCATGACTATAAAAACAGTCCAGTTCAAAGTGAATGGCACAAATCCATATATGGCAAAGGTCTATTTGCATATAGGGATACTGCAGCTCTGATTGGTTATGGCACACTGGTCTGTGTAGAGTATGGGCCTGAGTCGTGCCTGTCAAAGCAATAGAATCCTACTCCAATGCTCTCTGCCTACAAGAAAATATCTTACCTAGTTCATTGTTTGGGTATGTTTCATATAAAGTGGCTAATGTTGCATTGATTAGATCACAATTCGCACAGTAGAGGGAATTGTTGATAGTGTTAAGTAAAGGCGAAACCTAGAAAAAGTAAGCGATGTTCAATCTCATGCTTCCCTGCAAGGGCTGACATTTCTACTGCACAGCAGTCCCAGGGGAGCTGCACGTGTGAACATTGCCTAGAAGGTAGTAAGTTACACTGTTGATACAAAGAGTAAGAAGTAACCTAAATTGCACAAGCCAATGCAAATCATACTTCCCCAAAAGGAGAACAACGCTGAAACATCAAAGTCCAAATCTCAACACTGGCATGGATTTTGATGTTTCAGCATTGTTCTGTTTTTTTGTGCTTTGGAATAGCTACTCACCATCTTTCTCCACCAGAGTGAAGGGCTCCGTGTCCCAGCCGTCATCGATGGCAGCTGGCTGGACATCCAGGTGGCCGTAGATGCACACAGTCTTCTTACCCGGGTCGGAGCCCAAGGAACCCAGGATGATGGGTGGCAAGGGGATCTCCTCCCCGGAGGGAAGCTGAGGGGGCAAAAATGAAAAGGTCTCACTCAATGGTCTAAAAATCCATATTTTCCTCTTCTCGCCATTGCACTGACATGAAAGAAATTACCAGGTGAAAGATGAAGAGGAAGAGACAGACTTTCAAGCAACAGATACAGCAAACCAGTCAGGGTTGAAGGAGATCAAGGGGGTCTGAGCCGGCCAGAGGATCGGCAGCAGTGTTCTTTCCTGGAAGCCTTTCATGCTCCACAAGGAAGAAGAGGACTAAGTGAGGAAAGACTAGGGTATATTATATACAATGAAAGTAAAGGGAGCAGATGCATTTCAACTCAAAATGTTATGTACAGTTTGACTGCTGAATAGGCTGGTGTTAACACAATCTATGCAGACAATGTAGCTGGGCAACAAGTACCGATTGATAAAACGTTATCACCACACATTTAAAATACAAGGAAGACCAGGTAGCCCTGAAGTGCAGGACTAATGCATGATAAATATGCTACATGGCCAAAAGTATGTGGACACCTGCTCGTCAAACATCTCATTCCAAAATTATGGCCATTAATATGGAGTTAGTCCCCCCTTTGCTGCTATAACAGCCTTCACTTTTCTGGGAAGGCTTTTCACTAGATGTTAGAACATTGCCACAAGGGCATTAGTGAGGTCGGGCATTGAGGCCTGGGCCTGGGTCGCCTGGGTCGCTGTCAGCATTCCAATTCATCCCAAAGGTGTTTGATGGGGTTGAGGTCAGTAGTCTGTGCAGGCCAGTCAAGTTCTTCCACACCAATCTCAACAAACCATTTCGGTATGGACCTCACTTTGTGCAAGGGGGCATTGTCATGCTGAAACAGGAAAGGATCTTCCCAAAACTGTTGCCACAAAGTTGGAAGCACAGAATCATCTAGAATGTCATTGTATGCTGTAGCGTTAAGATTTTTCTTCACTCTCGACCGCACCTGCTGTCTCTAATTCTGAAAGCTCAGCTATGAAAAGCCAACTGACATTTACTGCTGAGGTGCTGACCTGTTGCACCCTCTACAACCACTGCAATTATTATTATTTGACCCTGCTGGTCATCTATGAACATTTGAACATATTGGCCATGTACTGTTATAATCTCCACCCGGGCACAGCCAGAAGAGGACTGGCCACCCCTCAGAGCCTGGTTCCTCTATAGGGAGTTTTCCTAGCCACCATGCTTCTACATCTGCATTTCTTGCTGTTTGCTGTTTTAGGCTTTAGTTTCTGTATAGCACTGTGACATCGGCTGATGTAAAAAGCACTTTATAAATACATTTGATTAATTGATTGATTGGAACCAAGGGGGCTAGCCCAAACCATAAAAAATTGCCCCAGAAAAGTATTTCTCCTCCACCAAACTTTAGAGTTGGCACCAATGTTCCCTCTAAGTTGCGCTCCCCAGGAATGCCAAGCAGAGCGCATAAGAAATATCTGCCCACAGAGAGAAGCACAAGCTTGAACTTCACTCAACTTTCTAGAGTTTTCCCTGTTAATTAACATTATCAATGTTTCCTAGTCAATCCAATATTAGCCACTTTCAATGCAACACAATGAAACAAAGCAAACTATTCAAGAGATTATGTTGTAGGCAGAGCACATAGGAGTAGGATTCTATTGCACGTGACTGAGCCCGTAGTCTACACAGACCGGTGTGACATAGCCAATCAGAGATGCAGTCGGCCTATGCAAATAGACTATTGCCATATACAGTGCCTTCGGAAAGTATTCAGACCCCTTGAGTTTTCCACATTTTGTTAGGTTACAGCCTTATTCTAAAATGGATTAAATAAAAAAAGCCTCAATCTACACACAATACCCCATAATGACAAAGCGAAAAGGTTTAGACATTTTTGCAAATTTATAAAATAAAAAAACAAAATACATTTACATAAGTATTCAGACCCTTTGCCATAAGACTCAGAATTGAGCTCTGGAGAAACCAGTTTCCATTCATCATTCTTGACATGTTTCTACAACTTATTTGAAGTGCACCTGTGACAAACTCAATTGATTGGACATGATTTGAAAAGGCACACACCTGTCTATAAGGTCCCACAGTTGACAGTGCATGTCAGAGCAAAAACCAAGCCATGAGGTAGAAGGAATTGTTCGTAGAGCTCTGAGATAGGATTGTGTCAAGGCACAGATCTGGGGAAGGGTAGCAAAACATTTCTGCAGCATTGAAGGTTCCCAAAAACACAGTGGCCTCCATCCTTCTAAATGGAAGAAGTTTGGAACTAGAGCTGGCTGCCCGGTCAAACTGAGCAATCAGGGGGAGAAGGGCCTTGGTCAGGGAGGTGACCAAGAACCTGATGGTCACTCTGACAGAGCTCTAGAGTTCCTATGTGGAGATGGGAGAACCTTCAAGAAGGACAACCATCTATACAGCACTCTACCAATTAGGCCTTTATGGTAGAGTGGCCAGACGGAAGCCATTCCTCAGTAAAAAAAAGGTACATGACAGACCAGCTGGAGTTTACCAAAAGGCACCTAAAGGACTCTCAGACCATGAGAAACAAGATTCTCTGGTCTGATAAAACTAAGATTCAACTCTTTGGCCTGAATGCTAAGCGTCACGTCTGGAGGAAACCTGCCACCATCCCTAAATTGAAGCATGGTGGTGGCAGCATCATCCTGTGGAGGTGTTTTTCAGCGGCAGAGACTGGAAGACTAGTCAGGATCGAGGCAAAGGTGAATGGAGTAAAGTACAGAGATCCTTGATGAAAACCTGCTCCAGAGCACTCAGGACCCCAGACTGGGGCGAAGGTTCACCTTTCAACAGGACAACAACAAAGGACATAGCCAAGACAACGCAGGAGTTGCATCGGGACAAGTCTCTGAATGTCGGAGTGGCCCAGCCAGAGCCCGATCTGACATCTCTGGAGACTTGAAAGTAGCTGTAAAGCAACGCTCCCCATCCAACCTGACATAGCTTGAGAGGATTTGCAGAGAAGAATGGCAGAAACTCTCTAAATAAAAGTGTGCCAAGCTTGTAGCATCAAACCCAAGACTCAAGGCTGTAATTGCTGCCAAAGGTGCTTCAACAAAGTACTGAGTAAAGGGTCTGAATACTTATGTAAATGTGATACATTTTACATTTGTATAAATTTGCTAAAATGTCTAAACTTGTTTTGCTTTGTCATTATGGGGTACTGTGTGAAGATTGATGAGGGGGGAAAAAAACGATTTAATCCATTTTAGAATAAGGCTGTAACCTAACAAAATTAGGAAAAAGTCAAGTGGTCTGAATACTTTCCGAAGGCACTATATGGATCTGTGTAATTTACTTTGAACTGGACTGTGTTTACAGCTGTGTTCGTGATTAGATGCACTTGTTTTGAGATCAAAGCAAGAGATGCATGTAGCCACGTGTGCACATTGTTCATATCCTTTGCTATTTAGTGAGATATTAGCCCAGTTATAGATAATTTGTAGTCAGTAATAGTGGAGTGATTACTTCCCACAAGAGCATAAAAGATGTACATTTATCTTTGAAAAGTGAGTCAGGTAAATAACTGTCTTAAAGTGGCAGTGTTGTATTTTGAGACAGGCTTGAATAAGCTAAGTAGCCAATAGGGAGAGAGTAGTATAATGTGTCTGATTCCCTGTAATAATGGTATGGGAATAATAAAGCATTTTATTTGTAGTGGTTTCTTGCATTAAACAACATTTTCAGTCATAAACAGGTTAATGTCCTACATTGAACTGCATTGGCTGCTACTGTAGGCTGAATGATGGAAATAGTTATTCTATGTTAAAATGTTATGGAATGCATTTTTCGACATTGTTTTTCATTGTAGGCATACATTATGATCAAATAGCTACTTGGCCACTGTTATAGCTGTAACTTTAAGCAGGTACAGCCTCAGTGTTCACAGTAAATGCATTGGAAGTTGTACAGAATGTTTGCAGACAGCAGATCTGAAATTTGATCAGTGGCAAAAATGTAGGGAATATTGGTTGGCACTATGCAGTTGGGCAGATAGTGTTCTCCTGGCATCCGCCAAACCCAGATTTGTCTGTCGGACTGCCAGATGGTGAACCATGATTCATCACTGCAGAGAACACGTTTCCACTGCTACGGAGTCCAATGGAGGCAAGGTTTACACCTTTCCAGACGACACTTGGCATTGCGCATGGTGATCTCAGGCTTGTATGCGGCTGCTCTGCCATGGAAATCCATTTCATGAAGCTCCCAACAAATAGTTATTGTGCGGATGTTGCTTCCAGAGGCAGTTTGGAACTCGGTAGTGAGTGTTGCAATCAAGAACAGACGTTTTTTACACGCTACTTGCTTTAGCATTCGGCGGTCCCATTCTGTGAGCTTGTGTGGCCTATGACTTCACGGCTGAACCGCTGTTGCTCCTAGATGTTTTTACTTCACAATAACGGCACTTACAGTTGACCGGGGCAGCTCTAGCAGGGCAGAAATTTGTACAACTGACTTGTTAGAAAGGTGGCATCCTATGACAGTGCCACGTTAAAAGTCACTGAGCTCTTCAGTAAGACCATTATACTGCCAATGTTTGTCTATGGAGATTGCATGGCTGTGTGCTCGATTTTGTACACCTGTCAGCAACAGGTGAGGCAATCTACTAACTTGAAGGGGTGTCCACATACTTTTGTATATATAGTGTATATCTTCCTGCTCATAGTTAATGTATCCATTCAAAGCTGTCTTTGTAGATTGTTTCAAAATACATTTGTTGGTAGCGGCTATGTTTTACAAACATAATGTTGACTCTGGCACACAATTCATAGCCCCTCCACAACATATAATATCCCCATGACTGACTTGAGAACAAGAAGGAGAATTCAAAGAAGGGCACCTATCGGTAGATGGGTAAAAAATTTAAAGCAGATATTAAATATCCCTTTGAGCATGGCAAAATTACCAATTACACTTGGGATGGTGTATCAATACACCTAGTCACTACAAAGATACAGGTGTCCTTCCCAACTCAGTTGCCAGATAGGAAGGAAACTGCTCAGAGATTTTTACCATGAGGCGATGGTGATTTTAAAACAGAGTTTAATGGCTGTGATATGAGAGAACTGAGGATGGATCAACAACATTGTAGTTACTCCAGAAAACTAACCTAAATGACAGAGTGAAAAAAAGGAAGAAAGTACAGAATAAAAATATTCTGAAACATGCATCCTGTTTGCAATAAGGCACTTAAGAGAAAATGCTACAAATGTTGCAAAGACAGTTACTTTTTGTCCTGAATACAAAGCCTTAGGTTTGGGGCAAATCCAACACAACACCCCTCTTCATATTTTCAAGCATGGTGGTGGCTACATCATGTTATGGGTATGCTTGTCATCGGCATGGACTAGGGAATTTGTGTGATAAAAACTAACAGAAGAGAGCTAAGAAAACCTGTTTGTCTGTTTTCTGACAGACACTGGAAGACAAAATTAACCTTTCAGCCGGACAATAATCTAAAACATAAGGCTGAATATATGGGTTCCCGAGTGGTGCAGTGGTCTAAGACACTGCATCTCAGTGCTTGAGGCATCACTACAAACACCCTGGTTTGAATCTACAACTGTCCGTGATTGGGAGTCCCATAGGGCGGCGCACAATTGGCCCAGCGTTGTCCGTGTTTGGCCGGTGTAGGCCATCATTATAGATAAGAATTTGTTCTTAACTGACTTGCCTAGTTAAATAAAGGTTACATTTAAAAATATATATATATTTACACAGTTGCTTACCAAGACGACATTGAATGTTTCTGAGTGGCCTAGTTACAGTTATGAAGTAAATCGGCTTGAAAATATATGGCAAGACTGTCTAGCAATGATCAACAACCAACTTGACAGAGCTTGAAGAATTAAAAAAAAAAATAAATGTGCAAATACTGTACAATCCAGGTGTGCAAAGCTCTTAAGAGACTTACCCAGAAAGACTCCAAGCTATAATCGGTGCCAAAGTATGTATTGACTCATGGGTGTGAGATATTTCTGTATTTCATTTTCAATACATTCTTTAACATTTCTAAAAACACTTTCACTTTGTCATTATGGTGTATTGAATGTCGATGGGTGAAATTCTATATATTTAAGTAATTTTGAATTCAGACTTCAACACAACATGTGGAATAAGTCACAGGTATGAATAGTTTATTATCGCACACAGTGCAAAGTCCTACCTTCTGTTTTCCAATGTCCACCATCTCCACTGTGCCCCCCAGCTTCTCAATGTCCTTGGCTGCCATCTCCATCATCTTCTTGATCTCCCCGCGCTTCTCTGGCCAGGCAGACACACTCTGCACAGCCACCCATTGGGCAAGACGCTAGAGGCAGAGTAGAGCGAGAAAGAGTGTTTTTTAAATGTAGGATATTTATTTTGAATTGTTCAACATTGTTTGTTTGGCAACAAGTATTTGTCATGCCAATAAAAAAAATGCCTTTTCAATTGAGAGGCTTTGAAGCCAATTTCATACTCACTCAGTTCATGTTCAATAATCAAGTTTCATAGTTCTCTGTCGTCTTTTTAAATAAGGAGTCAATTTGTTTTTAGCACTTTTATTTCTATGACTTATCAAATAATCTTGTTGCAATACACATCATATTGATTCCTAAGTATAGTGATAATATTGTATTGTGAGGTTCCTAGCAATTCCCAGCCCTATACTTGTTCTTCAAGCTTATGAATAGGAAAACCCACAAACACATTACTTGGTTCTTGTGGCAAGGAAGTGAAGTCTGAGGCACTAAACCTAATACCATACAGTGGTGTGGTGTCCTATCTTATGTGCTGGTGTTGTTTTTGCTACCATGTCAGTTCTTGCTACTCGTGATCTAAAGGGGTTGGAGAAGTGAAAGCAATAGCCTGGTCATGGCAGGCTAAGATTTGACTCTGTTCTTATCAAGTCCTTCTAAATCTGAAGTTTAAGAAATTAAATAATTTAATATAAATTTGAGATTCACATGCAAAGTAATGTTCGTCAAAACATTAATATGGCTAGCCCCAAATGCATGAATCAACTCAGTGAAGTCGCAGATAGTAAAACATGACTAAATGCATTATCATAATTCAAGTAATGAGAAAAGGCTACCTCAATGTACAGCTCCTGGTGTTCGTCCACATATTTAAAAAGTGCTGGAAGATGAGCCATCTTTGGCTGAAGAGTTTGCTGGAGTCTAAGAGCTGTTGGGAGAGACAGACTAACGTTACTTTGGACTACGAACTGACAGGGGGCAATGCACATGCCTCAACAATCTACTGTAACATGTTATCGACCATTAGCTCCTCCCAAACTGCTGACTGTGACACCAGAAGTACGTTAGTTGTGACCGCATGACATTATCTCCAAAACCTGAACATTACAAATAACAAAGTAACAGTCAACTTGTAGCCAATATTTTTTTTTTTATGGCAACATAGTTTAAACCTTTTTGGAACAGATTCTAAACCTGTTGCTGGGAATGTGATGGTCAGCAAACAGAGGCAAGTCACCCTCAGCTAGCTACTGTACTTAGCGAACAGTCATCTACAGGAGCTAAATTAGTAAAGTTACTGTATGTAACGTTAGCACGATGCTTTCAGGGTAAGAAAAAGTAATGCACCAATAAAGCTAGCTACAAAACAATAACAAGCCAATTTAGCTAGCTACATTGGTTAGCCAGCTAGCTAGCAAACACTGGCAAGTTTAGCTTACTATTTAACAAGTCAGTAGAGCAAGCTAAATGAGCTCCGAAATATATTGTGAAATATGACTACAACTGTGTTGCAAAGACATTTCAGAAAATGACAGTCATCACCATCCGGCACTTTTGCTTACTCACTGTAGAAAAAGATTGTGCTGCGCTTCTTCCTCTCGCGGGTGTATTAAATGAGGGGATTCGATTAATCTGTCCCGGGCGCCCATGTAGACGTGCTTTGCACCGGGTGAAAGTTGGTTGGGATTCGCTTTGGAACCGGGCTGCCTACCGGGCGTGAGCTCGGGGTGCTCTGTTCAAAGCCCACGGCTCCAAACAAAAATGACGTAATTAACCACGATGAGTAAATGAGTATGATTATGTTATAAAAACGCTTTATCTGCATTCACAATGAAAATTAAAACAGATTTTTTGGGGAAAATATATATTTCTGGGCGAAGCACCAAACTGCCTTGTAGACAACATGACCTGGGCGAAGCACCAAACTACCTTGTAGACAACATGACCTGCGCAAATTACTGTTCAATTTGAGAAGAGCACTCCTCCCTCACCGCTTTTGCCCGTTCACGTCACGGGCCATAAACCGGTACCCAGCGGCTCCGCAAAATCCAATTTGCAGAAATAAAACAAATATACCTTATTTACATAAGTATTCAGACCCTTTGCTATGAGACTCAAAATTGAGCTCAGGTGAATCCTGTTTCCATTGTTCATCCTTAAGATTGGATTAGAGTCCACCTGTGGTAAATTCGATTGAATCGACATGATTTGGAAAGGCACACACCTGTTTATATAAGGAACCACAGTTGACAGTGCATGACAGAGAAAAAACCAAGCCATGCGGTCGAAGGAATTGTCCGTAGAGCTCCGAGACAGGATTGTGTCGAGGCACAGATCTGGGGGAAGGGTACCAAAACATTTTTGCCCCATTGAAAGTCTCCAAGAACACAGTGGCTTCCATCATCCTTAAATTGAATAAGTTTGGAACCACCAAGACTCTTCCTAGAGCTGACTGCCTGGCCAAACTGAGCAATCAGGTGGAGACGGGCCTTGGTCAGGGAGGTGACCAAGAACCCGATGATCACTGACAGAGCTCCAGAGTTCTTCTGTGGAGATGGGAGAACCTTCCAGAAGGACAACCATCTCTGCAGCACTCCACCAATCAGGTCTTTATGGTAGAGGGGCCAGATGGAAGCCACTCCTCAGTAAAAGGCACATGACGGCCCGCTTGGAGTTTGCAAAAAGGCACCTAAAGGACTCTCAGACCATGAGAAACAAGATTCTCTGGTCTGATGAAACCAAGATTAAACTCCTTGGCCGGAATGCAAGACATAATGTCTGAAGGAAACCTGGCACCATCCATACGGTGAAGCCGGTGAAGCCGTGAGAGGATTTGCAGAGAATAATGGGAGAAACTCCACAAATACAGATGTGCCAAGCTTGTAGCGTCATACCCAAGAAGACTCGAGGCTGTAATTTCTCCCGAAGGTGCTTCAACAAAGTACTGAGTAAAGGATCTGAATACAGTCCTGGCCAAAAGTTGAGAATTACACAAATATTAATTTTCACAAAGTGTGCTGCCTCAGTTTGTATGATGGCAATTTGCATATACTCCAGAATGTTATGAAGACTGATCAGATGAATTGCAATTAATTGCAAAGACCCTCTTTGCCATGCAATGGAACTGAATCCCCAAAAAACATTTAAACTACATTTCAGCCCTGCCACAAAAGGACCAGCTGACATCATGTCAGTGATTCTCTCGTTAACACAGGTGTGAGTGTTGAGGAGGACAAGGCTGGAGATGACTCTTTCATGCTGATTGAGTTCGAATAACAGACTGGAAGCTTCAAAAGGAGGGTGGTGTTTGGAATCATTGTTCTTCCTCTGTCAACCATGGTTACCTGCAAGGAAACATCATTGCTGTGCCTGCTTCACAGGCAAGGATATTGCTGCCAGTAAGATTGCACCAAACCAACCATTTATCGGATCATCAAGAACTTCAAGGAGAGCGGTTGAATTGTTGTGAAGAAGGCTTCAGGTTGCCCAAGAAAGTCCAGCAAGCACCAGAAACGTCTCCTAAAGTTGTTTCAGCTGCGGCATCGGTGCACCACCAGTACAGAGCTTTCACCGGAATGGCAGCAGGCAGGTGTGAGTGCATTTGCATGCACAGTGAGGTGAAGACTTTTGGAGGATGGCCTGGTGTCAAGAAGGGCAGCAAAGAAGCCACTTATCTCCATGAAAAACAGGGACAGACTGATATTCTGCAAAAGGTACAGGGATTGGACTGCTGAGGGCTGGGGTAAAGTCATTTTCTCTGATGAATCCCCTTCCCGATTGCTTGGCGAATCCGGAAAATAGCTTGTCCGGAGAAGACAAGGTGAGTGCTACCATCAGTCCTGTGTCATGCCAACAGTAAAGCATCCTGAGACCATTCATGTGTGGGGTTGCTTCTCAGCCAAGGAAGTGGGCTCACTCACAATTTTGCCTAAGAACAGAGCCATGAGTAAAGAATGTCACCAACACATTCTCCGAGAGCAACTTTTCCCAACCGTCCAGGAACAGTTTGGTGACAAACAATGCCTTTTCCAGCATGATGGAGCACCTTGCCATAAGGCAAGGCACCTGAAAGTTCACGTGTTCGAGATTAAAATAAATATATTTTCAGTTTACGTTCAAATGCCTCTCCTGTGAAACTGATGTGTGACATACACCTAGTTTCCTGAAACAGGTCAAATGTGCATACACAGTCATTTAAAAAAAAACTTTATGCATGCGAGGACACAAAAAACATTGATAATCTGGTTTTACAATACCTGCCTTTTAAACTTGATAGGACAAGGGAAATATTTTGAAGTCTGCAGATAAATGCCCATATTTGTCTTGCATTGTTTGACATGCCAGTGGTTCACTGCCCTTTCTGGTGAATGTGTTAGCAAAACTCTGTATGAGTCAGGTACACACTTAATTACATATACAGTAATAACAAATCCCAGAGGGAGACCTCTGCATATGCAGAATATGTGAATATTGTTGTCAATATCCTTTGTGGTGTGTTGTCAGGACATGCAATCCTAACTGTTAGTATGAATCACTTGAAAATCCAGAGCATTCACTCATTGCCAAACATCTTAACGCTGTACATCCGTAATTCAAAGAACAGCAAACAGACAGCCCTGCCACTTGTTTTGCTACAAAGCTGTGGGATGAGGCTGGAACAATAAAGCCACTCAATTTATAAACGGAGCCATTGATGCACGGACTGACCAATGAGATCAACGTGAGAGTTTTAACCATATTAAAACTCTAGTATACATTGTTTGGACTGATGAGTCCAAATTTGATATAGCTCTAGTCTATATTGTTTGTCAAGCAATAGCAACATTTTCTTAATAAATACCCATGTTGAATAGCCATGGGTCTACTCTATCCTTATCTATATATACTCTTTTTAAGGCCATGATTCAATCAGATCGCAGGTTATAGGCATTGCAGCTTTGAAAGGCAATTTCCGGTTGAGCCGTCGTATCAAATCAAATCAAATTTATTTATATAGCCCTTCGTACATCAGCTGATATCTCAAAGTGCTGTACAGAAACCCAGCCTAAAACCCCAAACAGCAAGCAATGCAGGTGTAGAAGCACGGTGGCTAGGAAAAACTCCCTAGAAACGCCAAAACCTAGGAAGAAACCTAGAGAGGAACCAGGCTATGTGGGGTGGCCAGTCCTCTTCTGGCTGTGCCGGGTGGAGATTATAACAGAACATGGCCAAGATGTTCAAATGTTCATAAATGACCAGCATGATCGAATAATAATAAGGCAGAACAGTTGAAACTGGAGCAGCAGCACAGTCAGGTGGAAGTTGAAACTGGAGCAGCAGCATGGCCAGGTGGACTGGGGACAGCAAGGAGTCATCATGTCAGGTAGTCCTGGGGCATGGTCCTAGGGCTCAGGTCAGTTGAAACTGGAACAGCAGCATGGCCAGGTGGACTGGGGACAGCAAGGAGTCATCATGTCAGGTAGTCCTGGGGCATGGTCTTAGGGCTCAGGTTCTCCGAGAGAGAGAAAGAAAGAGAGAAGGAGAGAATTAGAGAACGCACACTTAGATTCACACAGGACACCGAATAGGACAGGAGAAGTACTCCAGATATAACAAACTGACCCCAGCCCCCCGACACATAAACTACTGCAGCATAAATACTGGAGGCTGAGACAGGAGGGGTCAGGAGACACTGACAGTGCAGTGTTTGCAGTGTTTACCGGGAATGTGATCTTTGCCTTTAACATTTCTATTTGTTTTCCTGTATCTGTGCATGAGTCCCCTCTTAAGGATCCGCTCCTTTTTTTCAATTTTCGTCTTGAATGACATACCCAAATCTAACTGCCTCTAACTCAGGCGCTAAAGCAATGATATGCATATTCTTGGTACCATTTGAAAGGAAACACTTTGAAGTTTGTGGAAATGTGAAAGGAATGTAAGAGAGTGTTAAATAAGTCAAAATATATTTTAGATTTTAGATTCTTCAAAGTTGCCAACCTTTGCCTTGATGACAGCTTTGCACACTCTTGGCATTCTCTCAACCAGTTGAGGTAGTCACCTGGAGGGTAGTCACGAGGTAGTCACCTGGAATGCATTTCAATTAACAGGTGTGCATTGTTAAAAGTGAATTTGTGGAATTTCTTTCCTTCTTAATGTGTTTGAGCCAATCAGTTATGTTGTGACAAGGTAGGGGTGGTATATAGAAGATAGACCTATTTGGTAAATGACCAAGTCCATATTATCGCAAGAACAGCTCAAAAAGGCATAGAGAAATTACATTCCATCATTACTTTAAGACATGAAGGTCAGTCAATCTGGAACATTTAAAAAACTTAGAAAGTTTCTTCAAGTGCAGCCACAAAAGCTATCAAACTCTATGATGGAACTGGCTCTCATGAGGACCGCCACAGGAAAGGAAGACCCAGAGTTACCTCTGCTATGTTCATTAGAGTTAATTGCACCTCAGATTGCAGCCCACATAAATTATTCACAGAGTTCAAGTAACAGACACATCTCAACATCAACTGTTCAGAGGAGGCTGCGTGAATCAGGCCTTCATGGTCAAATTGCTGCAAAGAAACCACTACTAAAGGACACCAATAAGAATAAGAGACTTGCTTGGGCCAAGAAAATGAGCAATGGACATTAGACTGGTGGAAATCTGTCCAAATTAGAGTTTTTTTGTGTCTTTGTGAGACGCAGAGTACGTGAACGGATGATCTCTGCATGTGTGGTTCCCACCGTGAAGCATGGAGGAGGAGTTGTGAGGGTGCGGGGAGCTTTGCTGGTGACACAGTCTGTGATTTATTTTGAATTCAAGGCACACTTAACCAGCATGGCTACCACTGCATTCTGCAGCGATATGCAATCCCATCTGGTTTGCGCTTAGTGGGACTGTCATTTATTTTTCAACAGGACAACACACCTCCAGGCTGTGTAAGGGCTATTTGACCAAGGAGAGTGATGGAGTGCTGCATCAGATGACCTGTCCTCCACAATCACCCGACCTCAATTGAGATGGTTTGGGGTGATTTGGACCGCAGAGTGAAGGAAAAGCAGCCAGTAAGGTCTCAGCATATGTGGAAAAAGACTGTTGGAAAAGCAGTCCAGGTGAATCTGGTTGAGAGAATGCCAAGAGTGTGCAAAGATGTCATCAAGGCAAAGAGTGATTACTTTAAAGAATCTAACACTGTCACGTTCTGACCTTAGTTCCTTTGTTTTGTCTTTTGTTTTAGTATGGTCAGGGCGTGAGTTGGGTGGGTTGTCTCTGTTAGTTTGTCTATGATTTTCTATTTCTGTGTTTGGCCTGGTATGGTTCTCAATCAGAGGCAGCTGTCAATCGTTGTCCCTGTTTGAGAATCATATTTAGGTAGCCTGTTTTCCATTGTGTTTTGTGGGTGGTTATTTTCAGTCTTAGCGTGTCTGCACCAGACAGAACTGTTTTGATTGTTTCTTTGTTGTTTGTTATTTAGTGTTCCGTTTTTTTCATTAAATAAGATGAACACTTACCACGCTGCGCTTTGGTCCTCACCTTCTTCCCACGACAGCCGTTGGTTACAACATGATTCCATATGTGTTATGTCATAGTGTTGATGTCTTCACTATTATTCTACAATGTACAAAAATAGTAAAAATAAAGAAAAACCCTTGAATGAGTAGGTGTGTCCAAACTTTTGACTGGTACTATATATATATATATATATATATACTATATATATATATATATATAGTACCAGTCAACGTATTTAGACCCCTTGACTTTTCCACATTTTGTTAGGTTACAGCCTTATTCTAAAATGTATTAAATTGTCCCCCCCCCATCAATCTACACACACTACCCCATAATGACAAAGCAAAAACTGTTTTTTTTTTACATTTTATCTAATAAAAATAAATAAATCTTTATCACATTTACATAAATATTCAGACCCTTTCCTCAGTACTTTGTTGAAACACATTTGGCAGCAATTACAGCCTCGAGTCTTCTTGGGTATGACGCTAAAAGTTTTTATTTGGTATTTGGGGAGTTTCACCCATGCTTCTCTGCAGATCCTCTCAAGCTCTGTCAGGTTGAATGTAGAGCATTCCTGCACAGCTATTTTCAGGTCTCTCCAGAGATGTTCGATCGGGTTCTAGTCCGGGCTCTGGGTAGGCCAATCAAAGGACATTCAGAGACTATTCCCGAAGCCACTCCTGCGTTGTCTTTGCTGTGTGCTTAGGGTTGTTGTCCTGTTGGAAGGTAAACCTTCACTCTGGAGCAAGGTTCTCTCTATACTTTGCTCCGTTCATCTTTTCCTCGATCCTGATTAGTCACCCTGTCCCTGCCGCTGAAAAACATCCCAACAGCATGATGCTGCTGTTTCCTCCAGACGTGATGCTTGGCAATCAGGCCAAAGAGTTGAATATTGGTTTTATCAGACCAGAGAATCTTGTTTCTCATGGTCTGAGAGTCTTTAGGTGCCTTTTGGCAAACTCCAAGTGGGCTGTCATGTGCCTTTTACTGAGGAATGGCTTCCGTCTGGCACTCTACCATAAAGGCCTAATTGGTGGAGTGCTGCAGAGATTGTCTTTCTGGAAGGTTCTCTGGAGGAACTCTGGAGCTCTATTAGAGTGACCATTGTGTTCTTGGTCACCTCCCTGACCAAGGCCCTTCTCCCCCAATTGCTCCGTTTTGGCCAGCCAGCTCTAGGAAGAGTCTTGTTGGTTCCAAACCTCTTACATTTAAGAGTGGTGGAAGCCACTGTGTTCTTGGAGACCTTCAATGCTATAGAAATGTTTTGGTACCCTTCCCTAGATCTGTGCCTTGACACAACCCTGTCTCTGAGCTCTATGGCCAATTCCCTTGACGTCATGGCTTGGCTTTTGCTCTGACATGCACTGTCAACTGTGGGACTTTATATAGACAGGTGTGTGCCTTTCCAAATCATGTTTTATGAATTGAATTTAGAAGAAAAAGAAACGCACACCTATTAAGATGAGGTGCTGGCTAGCGGAGTAGAAAACTTGAAAATAAAAGAGAGCCGCACACTCTAGGAGCTCAGATGCAAAAATGTAATTACCAACGTTTCGACAGCCAATACCCTGATGAAGACAGCTTGGCTGTCGATACGTTGGTAATTACATTTTTGCATCTGAGCTCCTAGAGTGTGCGGCTCTCTTTTATTTTCAAGTTATCAATTGAATTTACCACAGGTGGACTCCAATCAAGTTGTAGAAACATCTCAAGGATGATCAATTGAAACAGGATGCACCTGAGCTCAATTCTGAGTCTCATAGCAATGGGTCTAAGTACTTATGTAAGTAAGGTATTTCTGTCAAAAACATTTACAACTAGTTTTCACTTCATCATTATGAGATATTGTGTGTAGATTGTTGAGATTTTTATTTGATCCATTTTAGAATAAGGCTGTAATGTATCAAAATGTGGAAAAAGTCAAGGGGTTTGAATACTTTCCAAAGGCAATGTATATACACTGTATATACAAAAGTATGTGGATTCAGCTATTTCAGCCACATCCGTTTCTGACAGGTGTATAAAATCGATCACACAGCCATGCAAACATTGGCAGTAGAATGGTCTTGCTGAAGAGCTCAATGACTTTCAACATGGCACCGTCATAGGATGCACCTTTCCAACAAGTCAGTTATTCTCATTTCTGCCCTGCTAGAGCTGCGCCGGTCAACTGTAAGTGTTGTTATTGTGAAGTGGAAACTCTTAGGGGCAACAACAACTCGGCCACAAAGTGGTAGGCCACACAAGCTCACAGAATGGGACCACCGAGTGCAGAAGTGCGTGACGTGTAAAAAACGTCTGTCCTCGGTTACAACACTTCCTAGTTCCAAACTGCCTCTGGAAGCAACGTCAGCACAAGAACTGTTAGTCGGGAGCTTCATGAAATGGGTTTCCATGGCTGAGCAGCCACACAAGCCTGTTCACCATGCGCAATGCCAAGCCTCAGCTGGAGTGGTGTAAAGCTCAATGCCATTGGACTCTGTAGCAGTGGAAACACGTTCTCTGGAGTGATGAATCACGCTTTACCATCTGGCAATCTAATGGACGAATCTTGGTTCGATGGATGCCAGGAGAACGCTATCTGACCCAATGCATAGTGCCAACAGTAAAGTTTGGTGGAGAAGGAGTAATGGTCTGGGACTGTTTTTCATGGTTTGGGCCCCAGTGAAGGGACATCTTAACACTACAGCATACAATGACATTCTAGACGATTCAGTGCTTCAGTGTGGCAACAGTTTGGGGAAGGCTTTTTCTGTTTCAGCATGACAATACCCCCTGTGCACAAAGTGAGGTAATGGTTTGTCGAGATCGGTGTGGAAGAATTTGACAGGTCTGCACAGAGCCCTGACCCCATCCTCAGTGGAAACCTTTGGGATGAATTGGAACGCTGACTTCACAAATATTCATTGTAAAGGGTTGAAACACTGTTTCCCATGCTTGTTCAATGAACCATAAACAATTAATGATCATTCACCTGTGGAACGGTCGTTAAGACACTAACAGTTTAGAGATGGTATGTAATTACAGTTATGAAAACTTAGGACACTAGAGGCCTTTCTACTGACTCTGAAAAACACCAAAAGAAAGATGCCCAGGGTCCCTGCTCATCTGCGTGATCGTGCCTTAGGCATGCTGCAAGGATGCATGAGGACTGCAGAATGTGGCCAAGGCAATAAATTGCAATGTCCGTACTGTGGCCAACCCAGATACTGGCTGTTACTTTTGATTTTGAATCCCCCTGTATTCAGGGACACATTATTCCATTTCAGTTACATGTCTGTATAACATGTTCAGTGTATGTCTCAGTTGTTGAATCTTGTTAAGTTCATACAAATATTTACACATGTTAAGTTTGCTGAAAATAAACGCAGTTGACAATGAGAGGACATTTCTTTTTTTGCTGAGTTTAGTATTCTGTACGCTCAGTTGCTCTTGTTCTGTGGAACGTATTTGGTCATATTTATTTTAAAATGTAGGATAGAAAAGCCATACTGTTTTATTCAGAATTGAAATGTGCAAGTGTTTATCTTTTGATGCAAAAAAATAAATAAACAAAACATTCACATATTCACATCATCCAATCACTATCTGATCAACTTTTGTCAGATATACACTTGGTTAAAATATGTCTAGCTTGCCTCCACCCAGTACCCTGCCCTGAACTTAGTCACTGTCACTAGCCGGCTACCACCCGGTTACTCAACCCTGCACCTTAGAGGTTGTTGTCCTATGTACATTAACATAGACATGGAATCACTGGGCACTAATAATGTTTACATAATGTTTTACCAATTTCATACTGTATTCTAGTCAATGCCATCCTATTCAACTATTGCTGTATATACACTATTCTATCCTATGCATTCTGCAGATATACAAAATATTCTATCCACATATCTATAGTGTCTATACATCCCATCACATATATATATATTTATACTCCGGACTCCGACATTGCTCGTCCTAATATTTATATATTCTATTCTTTTACTTTTAGATCTGTGTGTATTGTTGTGAGTTGTTAGATATTACTGGAGTTAGGAACCCAAGCATTTTGCTACACCCACAATAACATCTGCTAAATATGTGTATGTGACAAATAAAATGATCTCCCATCCATCCACTGTGTCTGCATTGAGAACAGATTTCCCAGTCCCTCCCTTAATGCAAATTATTTGACAGATACTTCAAAAATAATATTTATTTATTTTAGGACATATATTGATGTCATAAGTTAATAGTACCACATGTCATGAGCTGTCACTCCTTACTCCAGCTCCCCCTCTCCAATGCTCCAGTGCTCGAAGTCACCGGTCTACTAACCACCGGTCTTGGCACCATCCTTACACGCACCTGCTCCGCATCATTATGCACACCTGCTCATTATGCACACCTGCTCTCCATCATTATGCACACCTGCTCCCCATCATTATGCACACCTGGACCTCATCATCACCTTGAATACTCTCTCTTTATTTTGCCCTCAGTCATTAGGCAATATTGGTTTTGTCTCGTTCAGTGCGCTTCTCCTGTCTTGTTTATCTGTCTTTTATTATTATTAAACTCACCTTCTGCATCCTGACTCCCAGCGAATACATCTTGTCCACATTTTGTTTGTATTATCAGACATGCAACCAATAACATTTACTTGTAGACGTGCGTGTCTGAATTGTGACCAGATTTCCTGGCCTGTCCTTGTCTGTAAATTATTTGACACATCAGCTTTCAAAATATATATATTTTTTATTTTATTTTTTATATCAAGACATATTGATGCCATCAGTCAATTGTGCTACCTGTCAATGATTTTAGAGGATGGTATAGTGACGATTTAAACACTTTTGAGATATCCAGGCACAATGTGTGCCTGATATATCTCCAGAGGTGGTAAGACAGAGCTAATCACAATCAGATAACTATGTATTTTTTCCCTGCCTCTGCGGGTGGAGTCCTGTAAACTTCCCCCCCGGTTCATCGGCCCGTTCCCCTTCTAGAGTTATTGGACCCACTGCTATTCATCTTTTGTTACCACGTACCCTCCGTATTCACCCCACTTTCCATGTATCTAGGATTAAGCCCGTGTCTCACAGCCCTTTGCCTTCTGTTTCCAGGCCCTCTTCCCCGTGTCATTGATGGTCATCCGGCATACACAGTGAGACACCTCCCTGAGTGTTCGACCACGGGGCAGGGGTTTCCAGTACCAGGTGGACTGGGAGGGTTACGGCCTGGAGGAGAGGTGCTGGGTCCCCGCTAGAGACATCCTGGACCCAGCCCTCATTGCCGATCAACCGGTTATGTGCCCAGGTACTGTCACACCCTGATCTGTTTTACCTGTTTTACCTTTACCTTTGATTTACCTTTGATTGTTTCCACCCCCCTCCAAGTGTCGCCCATTATCCCCTGTGTATTTATACCTGTGTTTTCTGTCTGTGCCAGTTTGTCTGTTCAAGTCTACCAGCGCTTTGTCTCAGCTCCTGCTTTTCCCCAGTCTCTTTTTCTCGCCCTCTTGGTTTTGGCCCTTGCCTGTCCTGTCTCTGAGCCCGCCTGTCCTGTCTCTGAGCCCGCCTGCCTGACCACTCTGCCTTAGCCTGCCTGCCGTCCTGTACTTTTGCCCAACCACTGCATTACCGGCCTCTGCCTGACCTGAGCCTGCCTGCCGTCCTGTAACTTTCCCTCTCTTCTCTGGACTATTTACCCCTGCCTTGACCTGTCTATTTGTCTGCCCGTTTTGGTTTATTCAACTATTGGTTATCTGACGTGGTCTGCATCTGTGTCTTAACTTCATATCTGATAAGGGCAACTTTAGAGATCCCTGTTTTTTTTACAGTCAAAAGACTAGTGTCAAAATTGACTGCCAAGTCTAATTAGGATCATTTTTGTCTAATTCTGCGTTCGTAACTGGAAGTCAGAATTGTGTATGTATATATAAATAATTACACAGTACCAGCCAAGTTTGGACACACCTACACATTCAAGGGTTTTTCTTTCTTTTTTAAAACTATTTTCTACATTGTAGAATAGTAGTGAAGACATCAAAACTCTATTTTGATTTGTTAAAAGTAGCCACCCTTTGCATTGATCACAGCTTTGCATACTTAGATGAATTATACTTGTGAGTAAACATTTCATAAATTTAGGTTGCATAAAGGGACATATAAAGAAATCTCTATCATTCTCTGTTTACCACATACGATTGGGAAAAATACATTTGAAAGGCCCTCCAACTGGTAATTACGAGTGGGAAACATCCTCTAATACTTCTGACTTCTATACTTTTGCCCAACCTCTGGATTACCGGCCTACTATGTCACCTACTTAGGAAATTACCCTGCAACTATTAAACATTTTAAAAAGCTAATATGGTTTTGAACGCTATAGGGTTACAAGCCTGATAGCTGTACTTTTATGGTTGACACAGCTTGTTGGCCCTTATCCAATCGGGTGTTTCTCAACGAGTTCAGGTGAATGCATCCAACAGGTATTTACAACTTCACAATTAGTTTCCACCTCCCACTTGGAGTTCAAGGAAGATAGACGAGTTTCCCACTAGTAATTACCAGTTAGAGGGCCATTCAAATAGATATTTGTTACCCAGAAATGATTTGATATTGAGAATGTCTGCACTGGGCCTTTTTAATGAAATAAAGTACTTCTTAATGGCAAGACAAGGTCTCAATTTCACTATCATGTATGTTTGTAAACAGTCTTTCAACATCACTTGCAATTGCTGAATTGTATTTGGTTCCCTGTAAGCTGTCTATGGACAAGGAGACCGTTATACATGCATTGGTTTTGTTTACCTGGCCATCATCACCAACTGCTAATTCAGCATTTTTGATAACCTGAACTCTGCTTTCACTTGTGTCGCTTCCACCTTATTTTTTTCTACTTCTATGGTGTAATTCTTCAAAAACTCTGAAGATATCTAAATTGCCGCTAAATTGTTGGTCAACAATTTACTATAGGAGCGTATACAGATAAGGCCTTCATAACACCTTTATGAAGCCAATCATGAGACCTTTGTGAATTTTGAAGGATTATTCATAACAACCGTAATCCATTTATTCAACATCATTCATGAGGCGATTTCAAATTAAAACTCTTAAAGGTGTTATGAATACCTTACCCACGTAGAGCAAAGTGTTAACAATTGTTGCGTTATAGAATGTTTAAATAATTCTAAGAGGATTTCTGCAGACATTATTTCTCCAGTTAATGTTGATTTGAAAAGCTTTTATTACATGTGTTAAATTGTATGATAAAGAAACAAGTGCTGTATTGCAGACTTTCAAATATAGTGAGTTAATAGCTTAAATCAGCAGGGGAAATGACAAAAATAATATTTCTGTGTATATAAATGATTAAATTACATAAATGCATAATATACCAGCTCAGCTGTAGCTTTGACTAAAATGAGAAATACTGTTCTCTCTTCTCAAAAGTAATGGTGTATGGATTACATGAAAAATATATTATTTGTTGTGATGATGAGCAGATATAGATGATTGGCTGTTATGTTGATAGTCTTGTCACCTCAGAAGATGCCGTTTCTTGTGGTGTACTGTACGTTGTAAGCTCTGTGTCGTTGCCAGCGTCTCCTTAAAGCTGCACAGCCGCCACATAGCATGCACTGCAAAACAAGGATGGAGAAGTATCAATCACATGTAAAATCAAATCATTGCAGAGATTTATTAAATACTCTGTAAAATATGTAAATAGTATACACAGTACACAAGTGAACACAAGCCTACACGTACACATAGCAGGATCCACAGGGGTACCAGAATGATAGCGATGCCACAGGGGATGATAATGGCCAGAGCCCAGCCAGGAAAACCTCTGTCACTTATACTGAAAGGAGTGGTCAGCAAAGGGGTAGTAGGTGGTGAGGTGGTGGTAGTTGTTGTTGGTGCAACAGTGGTTGTTAGGAGACCTAGAATACAAAGTGAACAATATTTAGAGGGTATTATAAACTTGTGATATATGAAATTGTTTTCACATTTGAGTGTTACACACAAGTTGTTACATGCAGTTTGATGACTCACTGGCATCAAAAAAGCATAGCAATCATGACAACAATGACAACAAAATCAGCGTACCTGAGACTTTTAAAACATCCCCTAGAAAGGCACTAGGGAGGTTGACGTCTTTCTCTTTGTATACATACGTCACGTTTGCCCTGATTTGATTGCCAACAACACTGTAAAGATACAAATGGTTTCCTGTGAGAGTTGAACTGTGGAATGTGTGAACAAGACCTATTCATGGAAATAATCATTATATCAGATCATATAAATCATATGTAGTACTGATCCACAACTGGAACATATACAACACATGCTCCCTCCATCCTGTTTAGCCGTATAGACAGCAGCTGTATGAAATCAGCAGACATTCTAAAGAGTGCAGTTAAGAAAACTGGGTTGTTTTGAGAGGGCTTGAAGTTGTACTCACCTAAATTTGGCTTTGGGAAAGTCAAATTGTTTGCCGTTTGGTTCACTGAGAATATCATGCAGCTAAAAGGAGACATAAAATTAAGTTATGAATTATTAAGATGATCTGACAAGACCATGGATGGTTATGGATTTCATGTCCATGTTTTTAGATGTATTATGGCCAAATAATATGGCCAATTAATATGGCCAATATGGCGCTTAAACATTCCTGTTGAATTCTGTTGATCAACTTTACAGTACAATATCCTAGATTGAGTAATCTAGTACGAAAAAGTATCTTACTAGGCTGTTAATTGAATCCTGTATCTGGCTGTAGGTATCATCGGTGAAAGTGACTCTAGCACTTTGAAGCAGTCTCTCCTCCATGGATACATTGGTTATTTTGAAACCAAGATCAACAGCAAATGAAGTATCTGAAAGTTCTGTGAGCACAAAAAAAACATCACTATATTTATTTTATTTAACCTTTAGTTAACTAGGCAAATCAATTAAGAACAAATTCTCATTTACAATTTACTATAGCAGCAGACAAAATGACCTGTTAGAATTGATGAGTTTCAACAAAGCTGATTCTGTGTGGAAAAGCCACATTTAAGAAGTATTTAGAAAGTGGTAGCAGTTAATTGTTTACTTGTTAATAAACAATTATTCTAAGCAGACTTAATTGTCTTGAATTTTAGGAGGAAATGTGTTTTTCAAAGTTTTTAAAATCATACTTCATGATATAAGCCGAATTTGTTCAACTCACTGATATAAGTTGCATTCTGGAGGGTGGCTTGAGTGTTTCTTTGAATTTTGAAGGTCCTGAATTGTGTAGACAGTTTCTTGTCGACGGCACCAAGGACGACATCCTTACTGGGGACTGCTGTGTTGAGCTGGAACTCTAGTCTTACAAAAACCACCACTGTGCCAAATCTGAGAGAAAATGATAATACATTTGGACATTTTGTATGTTTTTCTGAAAGCATTTGTGGTTAATGGCAGAGATACATTGTTCTTTGTTGCAAGGCTTCCTTGATTCACAATAAATATATATTAAATGATTTTGCTTACCTAGTTGATGCCACTGAAGCCGTAGAAGTTGAGGTAAATGTTGCCGTTGTGGTTGTCGAGGTAGGAAGTGCAATTGTGGTTGTACTTGTAGGAGCTGCTGTTCTAGTTGTAGTAGGCGCTGCAGTTGTGGTGGTTGAAGGACCTGCATTTGTAGTTGTAGTAGAAGTTGCAGTGGCGGTTGTCATTAATATGGTTTTAGGACCTGCAGTTTTGATTGGTGTTGTAGGAGCTACAGTTGTGATTTCTGTATTAGCTTCAGTTGTGGTTGTCGTAGGAGGTAAAATGGAAGTAGGACCTGCAGTTGAGATTGACATTGTAGGAGCTACAGTTGTTGAGGTTGTCGTAGGAGCTACAGTTGTGGTTGTCGAAAGAGGTAAAATGTTAGTAGGACCTGCAGTTGTGATTGACATAGTAGGTGCTGCTGTTTTATTTGTGGAAGCAGCTAAAATTGTTGTTATAGGAGCTGCTGCAGTTGTGGTCGTGGGAGCAACAGTTGTTGAAGTAGAAGCTGCAATTGTGGGGGTCATAAGAGCTGCAGTTGTGATGGTCTTAGGAGTCAAAATGGTAGTAGGACCTGCAGTTGTGATTGATGTAGTAGGTGCTGCACCTGTGGTTGTGGAAGCATCTGCAGTTGTTGTTGTAGGTGATGCTACAGTTGTAGGTGAAGTTGCAATTGTGGGGGGCATAGGAGCCACACTTGTGATGTCTGTAGGAGCTTCAGTTGTGGTTGTCGTTGGAGTTAAATTGGTAGTAGGACCTGCAGTTGAGATTGACATTATAGGAGCTACAGTTGTTGTAGTGGATGTTGTTGTGGTTGCCATAGGTGATACAGTTGTGGTTGTCGAAGGAGGCAAAATGGTAGTAGGACCTGCTGTTGTGAATGACGTAGTGGGTGCTGAAGTTGTAGAGGTAGTAGGAGCAAGAGCTGTTGTTGTAGGAGCTGCAGTTGTGATTGGCATTGAAGGAGCTACAGTTGAGGAATTAGCTGCAGTTGTCGTTAGGAATGTTGTTGCTGATGTCGTTGGTGCTACAGTTGTGGTTGCTGTAGGGGATGCAGTAGTAATTGTAGAAGCAGCTACAGTTGTTGTCGTAGGGGCTACAGTTGTTGAAGAAGAAGCTGCAATTGTGGGGTTCAAAGGAGCAACAGTAGTAACGTCTGAAGGAGCCTCAGTTGTGCTTGTCGTTAGAGTTAAAATGTTAGTAGGACCTGCAGTTGTGATTGACATAGTAGGTGCTGCTGTTGTGTTCATGGAAGCAGCTACAGTTGTTGTTATAGGAGCTGTTGTAGTGGTTGTGAGAGCTACAGTTGTTGAAGTAGAAGCTGCAATTGTGGAGGTCATAAGAGCTACAGTTGTGATGTCTGTATGAGCTTCAGTTGTGGTTGTCGTTGGAATTAAATTGGTAGTAGGACCTGCAGTTGAGATTGACATTGTAGGTGCTACAGAAGTTGTAGTGGATGTTGTTGTGGTTGTCGTAGGTGATACAGTTGTGGTTGTCGACGGAGGTAAAATGGTAGTAGGACCTGCAGTTGTGAATAAAGTAATGGGTGCTGAAGTTGTAGAGGTTGTAGGAGCAAGAGTTGTTGTTGTAGGAGCTGCAGTTGGGATTGGCATTGAAGGAGCTAAAGTTGAGGAATTAGCTGCAGTTGTCGTTGGGACTGTTGTTCCTAATGTTATTGGTGCTACAGTTGTTGTAGAATGAGCTTCTGTTGTGGTTGCAGTAGGGGATGCAGTAGTAAATGTAGAAGCAGCTACAGTTGTTGTTGTAGGAGCTTCTGCAGTTGTAGTGATCGTGGAAGCTACAGTTGTTGAAGAAGAAGCTGCGATTGTGGGGTTCAAAGGAGCAACAGTAGTGACGTCTGAAGGAGCCTCAGTTGTGCTTGTCGTAGGAGTTAAAATGTTAGTAGGACCTGCAGTTGTGATTGACGTAGTAGGAGCTGCTGTTGTGTTTATGGAAGCATCTACAGTTGTTGTTATAGGAGCTGCTGCAGTTGTGGTCGTGGGAGCAACAGTTGTTAAAGTAGAAGTTGCAATTGTGGGGGGCATAAGAGCTACAGTTGTGATTTCTGTAGGAGCTTCAGTTGTGATTGTCTTAGGAGTCAAAATGGTAGTAGGACTTGCAGTTGTGATTGATGTAGTAGCTGCTGCACCTGTGGTTGTGGAAGCATCTGCAGTTGTTGTTGTAGGTGATGCTACAGTTGAAGTTGCAATTGTGGGGTGCATAGGAGCTACAGTTGTGATGTCTGTTGGAGCTTCAGTTGAGGTTGTCGTTGGAGTTAAATTGGTAGTAGGACCTGCAGTTGAGATTGACGTAGTAGGTGCTGCTGTTGTGTTTATGGAAGCATCTACAGTTGTTGTTATAGGGCCTGCTGCACTTGTGGTCGTGGGAGCAACAGTTGTTGAAGTAGAAGTTGCAATTGTGGGGTGCATAGGAGCTACAGTTGTGATGTCTGTTGGAGCTTCAGTTGAGGTTGTCGTTGGAGTTAAATTGGCAGTAGGACCTGCAGCTGAGATTGACATTGTAGGAGCAACAGTTGTTGTAGTGGATGTTGTTGTGGTTGTTGAAGGAGGTAAAATGGTAGTAGGACCTACAGTTGTGAATAAAGTAGTTGGTGCTGAAGTTGTAGAGGTCGTAGGAGCAAGAGTTGTTGTTGTAGGAGCTGCAGTTGGGATTGGAATTGAAGGAGCTAAAGTTGAGGAATTAGCTGCAGTTGTCGTTGGGACTGTTGTTCCTAAAGTCATTGGTGCTACAGTTGTTGTAGAAGGAGCTTCTGTTGTGGTTGCAGTAGGGGATGCAGTAGTAAATGTAGAAGCAGCTGCAGTTGTTGTTGTAGGAGCTTCTGCAGTTGTAGTGATCGTGGGAGCTACAGTTGTTGAAGAAGAAGCTGCAATTGTGGGGTTCAAAGGAGCAACAGTAGTGACGTCTGAAGGAGCCTCAGTTGTGCTTGTCGTTGGAGTTAAAATGTTAGTAGGCCCTGCAGTTGTGATTGACGTAGTAGGTGCTGCTGTTGTGTTTATGGAAGCATCTACAGTTGTTGTTATAGGAGCTGCTGCAGTTGTGGTCGTGGGAGCAACAGTTGTTGAAGTAGAAGCTGCAATTGTGGGGGTCATAAGAGCTACAGTTGTGATTTCTGTAGGAGCTTCAGTTGTGATTGTCTTAGGAGTCAAAATGGTGGTAGGACCTGCAGTTGGGATTGATGTAGTAGGTGCTGCACTTGTGGTTGTGGAAGCATCTGTAGTTGTTGTTGTAGGTGATTCAACAGTTGTAGTTGAAGTTGCAATTGTGGGGGGCATAGGAGCTACAGTTATGATGTCTGTAGGAGCTTCAGTTGTGGTTGTCGTTGGAGTTAAATTGGTAGTAGGACCTGCAGTTGAGATTGACATTGTAGGAGCTACAGTTGTTGTAGTGGATGTTGTTGTGGTTGTCGATTGAGGTAAAATTATAGTAGGACCTGCAGTTGTGATTGATGTAGTAGGTGCTGCACCTGTGGTTGTGGAAGCATCTGCAGTTGTTGTTGTAGGTGATGCTACAGTTGAAGTTGCAATTGTGGGGGGCATAAGAGCTACAGTTGTGATTTCTGTAGGAGCTTCAGTTGTGATTGTCTTAGGAGTCAAAATGGTAGTAGGACCTGCAGTTGTGATTGATGTGGTAGGTGCTGCACCTGTGGTTGTAGAAGCATCTGCAGTTGTTGTTGTAGGTGATGCTACATTTGAAGTTGCAATTGTGGGGGGCAGAGGAGCTACAGTTGTGATGTCTGTAAGAGCTTCAGTTGTTGTTGTCGTTGGAGTTAAATTGGCAGTAGGACCTGCAGTTGAGATTGACATTGTACGAGCTACAGTTGTTGTAGTGGATGTTGTTGTGGTTGTCGATTGAGGTAAAATGATAGTAGGACCTGCAGTTGGGATTGATGTAGTAGGTGCTGCACTTGTGGTTGTGGAAGCATCTGTAGTTGTTGTTGCAGGTGATGCTACAGTTGTAATTGAAGTTGCAATTGTGGGGGGCATAGGAGCTACAGTTATGATGTCTGTAGGAGCTTCAGTTGTGGTTGTCGTTGGAGTTAAATTGGTAGTAGGACCTGCAGTTGAGATTGACATTGTAGGAGCTACAGTTGTTGTAGTGGATGTTGTTGTGGTTGTCGATTGAGGTAAAATGATAGTAGGACCTGCAGTTGTGATTGATGTAGTAGGTGCTGCACCTGTGGTTGTGGAAGCATCTGCAATTGTTGTTGTAGGTGATGCTACAGTTGAAGTTGCAATTGTGGGGGGCATAAGAGCTACAGTTGTGATTTCTGTAGGAGCTTCAGTTGTGATTGTCTTAGGAGTCAAAATGGTAGTAGGACTTGCAGTTGTGATTGATGTAGTAGCTGCTGCACCTGTGGTTGTGGAAGCATCTGCAGTTGTTGTTGTAGGTGATGCTACAGTTGAAGTTGCAATTGTGGGGTGCATAGGAGCTACAGTTGTGATGTCTGTTGGAGCTTCAGTTGAGGTTGTCGTTGGAGTTAAATTGGTAGTAGGACCTGCAGTTGAGATTGACGTAGTAGGTGCTGCTGTTGTGTTTATGGAAGCATCTACAGTTGTTGTTATAGGGCCTGCTGCACTTGTGGTCGTGGGAGCAACAGTTGTTGAAGTAGAAGTTGCAATTGTGGGGTGCATAGGAGCTACAGTTGTGATGTCTGTTGGAGCTTCAGTTGAGGTTGTCGTTGGAGTTAAATTGGCAGTAGGACCTGCAGCTGAGATTGACATTGTAGGAGCAACAGTTGTTGTAGTGGATGTTGTTGTGGTTGTTGAAGGAGGTAAAATGGTAGTAGGACCTACAGTTGTGAATAAAGTAGTTGGTGCTGAAGTTGTAGAGGTCGTAGGAGCAAGAGTTGTTGTTGTAGGAGCTGCAGTTGGGATTGGAATTGAAGGAGCTAAAGTTGAGGAATTAGCTGCAGTTGTCGTTGGGACTGTTGTTCCTAAAGTCATTGGTGCTACAGTTGTTGTAGAAGGAGCTTCTGTTGTGGTTGCAGTAGGGGATGCAGTAGTAAATGTAGAAGCAGCTGCAGTTGTTGTTGTAGGAGCTTCTGCAGTTGTAGTGATCGTGGGAGCTACAGTTGTTGAAGAAGAAGCTGCAATTGTGGGGTTCAAAGGAGCAACAGTAGTGACGTCTGAAGGAGCCTCAGTTGTGCTTGTCGTTGGAGTTAAAATGTTAGTAGGCCCTGCAGTTGTGATTGACGTAGTAGGTGCTGCTGTTGTGTTTATGGAAGCATCTACAGTTGTTGTTATAGGAGCTGCTGCAGTTGTGGTCGTGGGAGCAACAGTTGTTGAAGTAGAAGCTGCAATTGTGGGGGTCATAAGAGCTACAGTTGTGATTTCTGTAGGAGCTTCAGTTGTGATTGTCTTAGGAGTCAAAATGGTGGTAGGACCTGCAGTTGGGATTGATGTAGTAGGTGCTGCACTTGTGGTTGTGGAAGCATCTGTAGTTGTTGTTGTAGGTGATTCAACAGTTGTAGTTGAAGTTGCAATTGTGGGGGGCATAGGAGCTACAGTTATGATGTCTGTAGGAGCTTCAGTTGTGGTTGTCGTTGGAGTTAAATTGGTAGTAGGACCTGCAGTTGAGATTGACATTGTAGGAGCTACAGTTGTTGTAGTGGATGTTGTTGTGGTTGTCGATTGAGGTAAAATTATAGTAGGACCTGCAGTTGTGATTGATGTAGTAGGTGCTGCACCTGTGGTTGTGGAAGCATCTGCAGTTGTTGTTGTAGGTGATGCTACAGTTGAAGTTGCAATTGTGGGGGGCATAAGAGCTACAGTTGTGATTTCTGTAGGAGCTTCAGTTGTGATTGTCTTAGGAGTCAAAATGGTAGTAGGACCTGCAGTTGTGATTGATGTGGTAGGTGCTGCACCTGTGGTTGTAGAAGCATCTGCAGTTGTTGTTGTAGGTGATGCTACATTTGAAGTTGCAATTGTGGGGGGCAGAGGAGCTACAGTTGTGATGTCTGTAAGAGCTTCAGTTGTTGTTGTCGTTGGAGTTAAATTGGCAGTAGGACCTGCAGTTGAGATTGACATTGTACGAGCTACAGTTGTTGTAGTGGATGTTGTTGTGGTTGTCGATTGAGGTAAAATGATAGTAGGACCTGCAGTTGGGATTGATGTAGTAGGTGCTGCACTTGTGGTTGTGGAAGCATCTGTAGTTGTTGTTGCAGGTGATGCTACAGTTGTAATTGAAGTTGCAATTGTGGGGGGCATAGGAGCTACAGTTATGATGTCTGTAGGAGCTTCAGTTGTGGTTGTCGTTGGAGTTAAATTGGTAGTAGGACCTGCAGTTGAGATTGACATTGTAGGAGCTACAGTTGTTGTAGTGGATGTTGTTGTGGTTGTCGATTGAGGTAAAATGATAGTAGGACCTGCAGTTGTGATTGATGTAGTAGGTGCTGCACCTGTGGTTGTGGAAGCATCTGCAATTGTTGTTGTAGGTGATGCTACAGTTGAAGTTGCAATTGTGGGGGGCATAAGAGCTACAGTTGTGATTTCTGTAGGAGCTTCAGTTGTGATTGTCTTAGGAGTCAAAATGGTAGTAGGACCTGCAGTTGTGATTGATGTAGTAGGTTCTGCACCTGTGGTTGTGGAAGCATCTGCAGTTGTTGTTGTAGGTGATGCTACATTTGAAGTTGCAATTGTGGGAGGCAGAGGAGCTACAGTTGTGATGTCTGTAAGAGCTTCAGTTGTTGTTGTCGTTGGAGTTAAATTGGCAGTAGGACCTGCAGTTGAGATTGACATTGTAGGAGCTACAGTTGTTGTAGTGGATGTTGTTGTGGTTGTCGATTGAGGTAAAATGATAGTAGGACCTGCAGTTGGGATTGATGTAGTAGGTGCTGCACCTGTGGTTGTGGAAGCATCTGTAGTTGTTGTTGCAGGTGATGCTACAGTTGTAATTGAAGTTGCAATTGTGGGGGGCAGAGGAGCTACAGTTGTGATGTCTGTAAGAGCTTCAGTTGTTGTTGTCGTTGGAGTTAAATTGGCAGTAGGACCTGCAGTTGAGATTGACATTGTAGGAGCTACAGTTGTTGCAGTGGATGTTGTTGTGGTTGTCGATTGAGGTAAAATGATAGTAGGACCTGCAGTTGGGATTGATGTAGTAGGTGCTGCACTTGTGGTTGTGGAAGCATCTGTAGTTGTTGTTGCAGGTGATGCTACAGTTGTAATTGAAGTTGCAATTGTGGGGGGCATAGGAGCTACAGTTATGATGTCTGTAGGAGCTTCAGTTGTGGTTGTCGTTGGAGTTAAATTGGTAGTAGGACCTGCAGTTGAGATTGACATTGTAGGAGCTACAGTTGTTGTAGTGGATGTTGTTGTGGTTGTCGATTGAGGTAAAATTATAGTAGGACCTGCAGTTGTGATTGATGTAGTAGGTGCTGCACCTGTGGTTGTGGAAGCATCTGCAGTCGATGTTGTAGGTGATGCTACAGTTGAAGTTGCAATTGTGGGGGGCATAAGAGCTACAGTTGTGATTTCTGTAGGAGCTTCAGTTGTGATTGTCTTAGGAGTCAAAATGGTAGTAGGACCTGCAGTTGTGATTGATGTGGTAGGTGCTGCACCTGTGGTTGTAGAAGCATCTGCAGTTGTTGTTGTAGGTGATGCTACATTTGAAGTTGCAATTGTGGGGGGCAGAGGAGCTACAGTTGTGATGTCTGTAAGAGCTTCAGTTGTTGTTGTTGTTGGAGTTAAATTGGCAGTAGGACCTGCAGTTGAGATTGACATTGTAGGAGCTACAGTTGTTGTAGTGGATGTTGTTGTGGTTGTCGATTGAGGTAAAATGATAGTAGGACCTGCAGTTGGGATTGATGTAGTAGGTGCTGCACCTGTGGTTGTGGAAGCATCTGCAGTTGTTGTTGTAGGTGATGCTACAGTTGTAATTGAAGTTGCAATTGTGGGGGGCATGAGAGCTACAGTTGTGATTTCTGTAGGAGCTTCAGTTGTGATTGTCTTAGGAGTCAAAATGGTAGTAGGACCTGCAGTTGGGATTGATGTGGTAGGTGCTGCACCTGTGGTTGTGGAAGCATCTGCAGTTGTTGTTGTAGGTGATGCTACAGTTGAAGTTGCAATTGTGGGGTGCATAGGAGCTACAGTTGTGATGTCTGTTGGAGCTTCAGTTGAGGTTGTCGTTGGAGTTAAATTGGCAGTAGGACCTGCAGCTGAGATTGACATTGTAGGAGCAACAGTTGTTGTAGTGGATGTTGTTGTGGTTGTTGAAGGAGGTAAAATGGTAGTAGGACCTACAGTTGTGAATAAAGTAGTTGGTGCTGAAGTTGTAGAGGTCGTAGGAGCAAGAGTTGTTGTTGTAGGAGCTGCAGTTGGGCTTGGAATTGAAGGAGCTAAAGTTGAGGAATTAGCTGCAGTTGTCGTTGGGACTGTTGTTCCTAAAGTCATTGGTGCTACAGTTGTTGTAGAAGGAGCTTCTGTTGTGGTTGCAGTAGGGGATGCAGTAGTAAATGTAGAAGCAGCTGCAGTTGTTGTTGTAGGAGCTTCTGCAGTTGTAGTGATCGTGGGAGCTACAGTTGTTGAAGAAGAAGCTGCAATTGTGGGGTTCAAAGGAGCAACAGTAGTGACGTCTGAAGGAGCCTCAGTTGTGCTTGTCGTTGGAGTTAAAATGTTAGTAGGACCTGCAGTTGTGATTGACGTAGTATGTGCTGCTGTTGTGTTTATGGAAGCATCTACAGTTGTTGTTATAGGAGCTGCTGCAGTTGTGGTCGTGGGAGCAACAGTTGTTGAAGTAGAAGCTGCAATTGTGGGGGTCATAAGAGCTACAGTTGTGATTTCTGTAGGAGCTTCAGTTGTGATTGTCTTAGGAGTCAAAATGGTGGTAGGACCTGCAGTTGGGATTGATGTAGTAGGTGCTGCACTTGTGGTTGTGGAAGCATCTGTAGTTGTTGTTGTAGGTGATTCAACAGTTGTAGTTGAAGTTGCAATTGTGGGGGGCAGAGGAGCTACAGTTGTGATGTCTGTAAGAGCTTCAGTTGTGATTGTCTTAGGAGTCAAAATGGTAGTAGGACCTGCAGTTGGGATTGATGTAGTAGGTGCTGCACCTGTGGTTGTGGAAGCATCTGCAGTTGTTGTTGTAGGTGATGCTACAGTTGAAGTTGCAATTGTGGGGGGCATAGGAGCTACAGTTATGATGTCTGTAGGAGCTTCAGTTGTGGTTGTCGTTGGAGTTAAATTGGTAGTAGGACCTGCAGTTGAGATTGACATTGTAGGAGCTACAGTTGTTGTAGTGGATGTTGTTGTGGTTGTCGATTGAGGTAAAATGATAGTAGGACCTGCAGTTGTGATTGATGTAGTAGGTGCTGCACCTGTGGTTGTGGAAGCATCTGCAGTTGTTGTTGTAGGTGATGCTACAGTTGAAGTTGCAATTGTGGGGGGCATAAGAGCTACAGTTGTGATTTCTGTAGGAGCTTCAGTTGTGATTGTCTTAGGAGTCAAAATGATAGTAGGACCTGCAGTTGTGATTGATGTGGTAGGTGCTGCACCTGTGGTTGTAGAAGCATCTGCAGTTGTTGTTGTTGTAGGTGATGCTACATTTGAAGTTGCAATTGTGGGGGGCAGAGGAGCTACAGTTGTGATGTCTGTAAGAGCTTCAGTTGTTGTTGTCGTTGGAGTTAAATTGGCAGTAGGACCTGCAGTTGAGATTGACATTGTAGGAGCTACAGTTGTTGTAGTGGATGTTGTTGTGGTTGTCGATTGAGGTAAAATGATAGTAGGACCTGCAGTTGGGATTGATGTAGTAGGTGCTGCACCTGTGGTTGTGGAAGCATCTGCAGTTGTTGTTGTAGGTGATGCTACAGTTGTAATTGAAGTTGCAATTGTGGGGGGCATGAGAGCTACAGTTGTGATTTCTGTAGGAGCTTCAGTTGTGATTGTCTTAGGAGTCAAAATGGTAGTAGGACCTGCAGTTGGGATTGATGTAGTAGGTGCTGCACCTGTGGTTGTGGAAGCATCTGCAGTTGTTGTTGTAGGTGATGCTACAGTTGAAGTTGCAATTGTGGGAGGCATAGGAGCTACAGTTGTGATGTCTGTAAGAGTTTCAGTTGTGATTGTATTAGGAGTCAAAATGGTAGTAGGACCTGCAGTTGTGATTGATGTAGTAGGTGCTACACCTGTGGTTGTAGAAACATCTGCAGTTGTTGTTGTAGGTGATGCTACATTTGAAGTTGCAATTGTGGGGGGCAGAGGAGCTACAGTTGTGATGTCTGTAAGAGCTTCAGTTGTTGTTGTCGTTGGAGTTAAATTGGCAGTAGGACCTGCAGTTGAGATTGACATTGTAGGAGCTACAGTTGTTGCAGTGGATGTTGTTGTGGTTGTCGATTGAGGTAAAATGATAGTAGGACCTGCAGTTGGGATTGATGTAGTAGGTGCTGCACTTGTGGTTGTGGAAGCATCTGTAGTTGTTGTTGCAGGTGATGCTACAGTTGTAATTGAAGTTGCAATTGTGGGGGGCATGAGAGCTACAGTTGTGATTTCTGTAGGAGCTTCAGTTGTGATTGTCTTAGGAGTCAAAATGGTAGTAGGACCTGCAGTTGGGATTGATGTAGTAGGTGCTGCACCTGTGGTTGTGGAATCATCTGCAGTTGTTGTTGTAGGTGATGCTACAGTTGAAGTTGCAATTGTGGGAGGCATAGGAGCTACAGTTGTGATGTCTGTAAGAGTTTCAGTTGTGATTGTATTAGGAGTCAAAATGGTAGTAGGACCTGCAGTTGTGATTGATGTAGTAGGTGCTACACCTGTGGTTGTAGAAACATCTGCAGTTGTTGTTGTAGGTGATGCTACATTTGAAGTTGCAATTGTGGGGGGCAGAGGAGCTACAGTTGTGATGTCTGTAAGAGCTTCAGTTGTTGTTGTCGTTGGAGTTAAATTGGCAGTAGGACCTGCAGTTGAGATTGACATTGTAGGAGCTACAGTTGTTGCAGTGGATGTTGTTGTGGTTGTCGATTGAGGTAAAATGATAGTAGGACCTGCAGTTGGGATTGATGTAGTAGGTGCTGCACTTGTGGTTGTGGAAGCATCTGTAGTTGTTGTTGCAGGTGATGCTACAGTTGTAATTGAAGTTGCAATTGTGGGGGGCATAAGAGCTACAGTTGTGATTTCTGTAGGAGCTTCAGTTGTGATTGTCTTAGGAGTCAAAATGGTAGTAGGACCTGCAGTTGTGATTGATGTGGTAGGTGCTGCACCTGTGGTTGTGGAAGCATCTGCAGTTGTTGTTGTAGGTGATGCTACAGTTGAAGTTGCAATTGTGGGGTGCATAGGAGCTACAGTTGTGATGTCTGTTGGAGCATCAGTTGAGGTTGTCGTTGGAGTTAAATTGGCAGTAGGACCTGCAGCTGAGATTGACATTGTAGGAGCAACAGTTGTTGTAGTGGATGTTGTTGTGGTTGTTGAAGGAGGTAAAATGGTAGTAGGACCTACAGTTGTGAATAAAGTAGTTGGTGCTGAAGTTGTAGAGGTCGTAGGAGCAAGAGTTGTTGTTGTAGGAGCTGCAGTTGGGCTTGGAATTGAAGGAGCTAAAGTTGAGGAATTAGCTGCAGTTGTCGTTGGGACTGTTGTTCCTAAAGTCATTGGTGCTACAGTTGTTGTAGAAGGAGCTTCTGTTGTGGTTGCAGTAGGGGATGCAGTAGTAAATGTAGAAGCAGCTGCAGTTGTTGTTGTAGGAGCTTCTGCAGTTGTAGTGATCGTGGGAGCTACAATTGTTGAAGAAGAAGCTGCAATTGTGGGGTTCAAAGGAGCAACAGTAGTGACGTCTGAAGGAGCCTCAGTTGTGCTTGTCGTTGGAGTTAAAATGTTAGTAGGACCTGCAGTTGTGATTGACGTAGTAGGTGCTGCTGTTGTGTTTATGGAAGCATCTACAGTTGTTGTTATAGGAGCTGCTGCAGTTGTGGTCGTGGGAGCAACAGTTGTTGAAGTAGAAGCTGCAATTGTGGGGGTCATAAGAGCTACAGTTGTGATTTCTGTAGGAGCTTCAGTTGTGATTGTCTTAGGAGTCAAAATGGTAGTAGGACCTGCAGTTGTGATTGATGTGGTAGGTGCTGCACCTGTGGTTGTAGAAGCATCTGCAGTTGTTGTTGTAGGTGATGCTACATTTGAAGTTGCAATTGTGGGGGGCAGAGGAGCTACAGTTGTGATGTCTGTAAGAGCTTCAGTTGTTGTTGTCGTTGGAGTTAAATTGGCAGTAGGACCTGCAGTTGAGATTGACATTGTACGAGCTACAGTTGTTGTAGTGGATGTTGTTGTGGTTGTCGATTGAGGTAAAATGATAGTAGGACCTGCAGTTGGGATTGATGTAGTAGGTGCTGCACTTGTGGTTGTGGAAGCATCTGTAGTTGTTGTTGCAGGTGATGCTACAGTTGTAATTGAAGTTGCAATTGTGGGGGGCATAGGAGCTACAGTTATGATGTCTGTAGGAGCTTCAGTTGTGGTTGTCGTTGGAGTTAAATTGGTAGTAGGACCTGCAGTTGAGATTGACATTGTAGGAGCTACAGTTGTTGTAGTGGATGTTGTTGTGGTTGTCGATTGAGGTAAAATGATAGTAGGACCTGCAGTTGTGATTGATGTAGTAGGTGCTGCACCTGTGGTTGTTGAAGCATCTGCAATTGTTGTTGTAGGTGATGCTACAGTTGAAGTTGCAATTGTGGGGGGCATAAGAGCTACAGTTGTGATTTCTGTAGGAGCTTCAGTTGTGATTGTCTTAGGAGTCAAAATGGTAGTAGGACCTGCAGTTGTGATTGATGTAGTAGGTTCTGCACCTGTGGTTGTGGAAGCATCTGCAGTTGTTGTTGTAGGTGATGCTACATTTGAAGTTGCAATTGTGGGAGGCAGAGGAGCTACAGTTGTGATGTCTGTAAGAGCTTCAGTTGTTGTTGTCGTTGGAGTTAAATTGGCAGTAGGACCTGCAGTTGAGATTGACATTGTAGGAGCTACAGTTGTTGTAGTGGATGTTGTTGTGGTTGTCGATTGAGGTAAAATGATAGTAGGACCTGCAGTTGGGATTGATGTAGTAGGTGCTGCACCTGTGGTTGTGGAAGCATCTGTAGTTGTTGTTGCAGGTGATGCTACAGTTGTAATTGAAGTTGCAATTGTGGGGGGCAGAGGAGCTACAGTTGTGATGTCTGTAAGAGCTTCAGTTGTTGTTGTCGTTGGAGTTAAATTGGCAGTAGGACCTGCAGTTGAGATTGACATTGTAGGAGCTACAGTTGTTGCAGTGGATGTTGTTGTGGTTGTCGATTGAGGTAAAATGATAGTAGGACCTGCAGTTGGGATTGATGTAGTAGGTGCTGCACTTGTGGTTGTGGAAGCATCTGTAGTTGTTGTTGCAGGTGATGCTACAGTTGTAATTGAAGTTGCAATTGTGGGGGGCATAGGAGCTACAGTTATGATGTCTGTAGGAGCTTCAGTTGTGGTTGTCGTTGGAGTTAAATTGGTAGTAGGACCTGCAGTTGAGATTGACATTGTAGGAGCTACAGTTGTTGTAGTGGATGTTGTTGTGGTTGTCGATTGAGGTAAAATTATAGTAGGACCTGCAGTTGTGATTGATGTAGTAGGTGCTGCACCTGTGGTTGTGGAAGCATCTGCAGTCGATGTTGTAGGTGATGCTACAGTTGAAGTTGCAATTGTGGGGGACATAAGAGCTACAGTTGTGATTTCTGTAGGAGCTTCAGTTGTGATTGTCTTAGGAGTCAAAATGGTAGTAGGACCTGCAGTTGTGATTGATGTGGTAGGTGCTGCACCTGTGGTTGTAGAAGCATCTGCAGTTGTTGTTGTAGGTGATGCTACATTTGAAGTTGCAATTGTGGGGGGCAGAGGAGCTACAGTTGTGATGTCTGTAAGAGCTTCAGTTGTTGTTGTTGTTGGAGTTAAATTGGCAGTAGGACCTGCAGTTGAGATTGACATTGTAGGAGCTACAGTTGTTGTAGTGGATGTTGTTGTGGTTGTCGATTGAGGTAAAATGATAGTAGGACCTGCAGTTGGGATTGATGTAGTAGGTGCTGCACCTGTGGTTGTGGAAGCATCTGCAGTTGTTGTTGTAGGTGATGCTACAGTTGTAATTGAAGTTGCAATTGTGGGGGGCATGAGAGCTACAGTTGTGATTTCTGTAGGAGCTTCAGTTGTGATTGTCTTAGGAGTCAAAATGGTAGTAGGACCTGCAGTTGGGATTGATGTGGTAGGTGCTGCACCTGTGGTTGTGGAAGCATCTGCAGTTGTTGTTGTAGGTGATGCTACAGTTGAAGTTGCAATTGTGGGGTGCATAGGAGCTACAGTTGTGATGTCTGTTGGAGCTTCAGTTGAGGTTGTCGTTGGAGTTAAATTGGCAGTAGGACCTGCAGCTGAGATTGACATTGTAGGAGCAACAGTTGTTGTAGTGGATGTTGTTGTGGTTGTTGAAGGAGGTAAAATGGTAGTAGGACCTACAGTTGTGAATAAAGTAGTTGGTGCTGAAGTTGTAGAGGTCGTAGGAGCAAGAGTTGTTGTTGTAGGAGCTGCAGTTGGGCTTGGAATTGAAGGAGCTAAAGTTGAGGAATTAGCTGCAGTTGTCGTTGGGACTGTTGTTCCTAAAGTCATTGGTGCTACAGTTGTTGTAGAAGGAGCTTCTGTTGTGGTTGCAGTAGGGGATGCAGTAGTAAATGTAGAAGCAGCTGCAGTTGTTGTTGTAGGAGCTTCTGCAGTTGTAGTGATCGTGGGAGCTACAGTTGTTGAAGAAGAAGCTGCAATTGTGGGGTTCAAAGGAGCAACAGTAGTGACGTCTGAAGGAGCCTCAGTTGTGCTTGTCGTTGGAGTTAAAATGTTAGTAGGACCTGCAGTTGTGATTGACGTAGTATGTGCTGCTGTTGTGTTTATGGAAGCATCTACAGTTGTTGTTATAGGAGCTGCTGCAGTTGTGGTCGTGGGAGCAACAGTTGTTGAAGTAGAAGCTGCAATTGTGGGGGTCATAAGAGCTACAGTTGTGATTTCTGTAGGAGCTTCAGTTGTGATTGTCTTAGGAGTCAAAATGGTGGTAGGACCTGCAGTTGGGATTGATGTAGTAGGTGCTGCACTTGTGGTTGTGGAAGCATCTGTAGTTGTTGTTGTAGGTGATTCAACAGTTGTAGTTGAAGTTGCAATTGTGGGGGGCAGAGGAGCTACAGTTGTGATGTCTGTAAGAGCTTCAGTTGTTGTTGTCGTTGGAGTTAAATTGGCAGTAGGACCTGCAGTTGAGATTGACATTGTAGGAGCTACAGTTGTTGTAGTGTATGTTGTTGTGGTTGTCGATTGAGGTAAAATGATAGTAGGACCTGCAGTTGGGATTGATGTAGTAGGTGCTGCACCTGTGGTTGTGGAAGCATCTGCAGTTGTTGTTGTAGGTGATGCTACAGTTGTAATTGAAGTTGCAATTGTGGGGGGCATGAGAGCTACAGTTGTGATTTCTGTAGGAGCTTCAGTTGTGATTGTCTTAGGAGTCAAAATGGTAGTAGGACCTGCAGTTGGGATTGATGTAGTAGGTGCTGCACCTGTGGTTGTGGAAGCATCTGCAGTTGTTGTTGTAGGTGATGCTACAGTTGAAGTTGCAATTGTGGGGGGCATAGGAGCTACAGTTATGATGTCTGTAGGAGCTTCAGTTGTGGTTGTCGTTGGAGTTAAATTGGTAGTAGGACCTGCAGTTGAGATTGACATTGTAGGAGCTACAGTTGTTGTAGTGGATGTTGTTGTGGTTGTCGATTGAGGTAAAATGATAGTAGGACCTGCAGTTGTGATTGATGTAGTAGGTGCTGCACCTGTGGTTGTGGAAGCATCTGCAGTTGTTGTTGTAGGTGATGCTACAGTTGAAGTTGCAATTGTGGGGGGCATAAGAGCTACAGTTGTGATTTCTGTAGGAGCTTCAGTTGTGATTGTCTTAGGAGTCAAAATGGTAGTAGGACCTGCAGTTGTGATATATGTGGTAGGTGCTGCACCTGTGGTTGTAGAAGCATCTGCAGTTGCTGTTGTAGGTGATGCTACATTTGAAGTTGCAATTGTGGGGGGCAGAGGAGCTACAGTTGTGATGTCTGTAAGAGCTTCAGTTGTTGTTGTCGTTGGAGTTAAATTGGCAGTAGGACCTGCAGTTGAGATTGACATTGTAGGAGCTACAGTTGTTGTAGTGGATGTTGTTGTGGTTGTCGATTGAGGTAAAATGATAGTAGGACCTTCAGTTGGGATTGATGTAGTAGGTGCTGCACCTGTGGTTGTGGAAGCATCTGCAGTTGTTGTTGTAGGTGATGCTACAGTTGTAATTGAAGTTGCAATTGTGGGGGGCATGAGAGCTACAGTTGTGATTTCTGTAGGAGCTTCAGTTGTGATTGTCTTAGGAGTCAAAATGGTAGTAGGACCTGCAGTTGGGATTGATGTAGTAGGTGCTGCACCTGTGGTTGTGGAAGCATCTGCAGTTGTTGTTGTAGGTGATGCTACAGTTGAAGTTGCAATTGTGGGGGGCATAAGAGCTACAGTTGTGATTTCTGTAGGAGCTTCAGTTGTGATTGTCTTAGGAGTCAAAATGGTAGTAGGACCTGCAGTTGTGATATATGTGGTAGGTGCTGCACCTGTGGTTGTAGAAGCATCTGCAGTTGCTGTTGTAGGTGATGCTACATTTGAAGTTGCAATTGTGGGGGGCAGAGGAGCTACAGTTGTGATGTCTGTAAGAGCTTCAGTTGTTGTTGTCGTTGGAGTTAAATTGGCAGTAGGACCTGCAGTTGAGATTGACATTGTAGGAGCTACAGTTGTTGTAGTGGATGTTGTTGTGGTTGTCGATTGAGGTAAAATGATAGTAGGACCTTCAGTTGGGATTGATGTAGTAGGTGCTGCACCTGTGGTTGTGGAAGCATCTGCAGTTGTTGTTGTAGGTGATGCTACAGTTGTAATTGAAGTTGCAATTGTGGGGGGCATGAGAGCTACAGTTGTGATTTCTGTAGGAGCTTCAGTTGTGATTGTCTTAGGAGTCAAAATGGTAGTAGGACCTGCAGTTGGGATTGATGTAGTAGGTGCTGCACCTGTGGTTGTGGAAGCATCTGCAGTTGTTGTTGTAGGTGATGCTACAGTTGAAGTTGCAATTGTGGGGGGCATAGGAGCTACAGTTGTGATGTCTGTAAGAGTTTCAGTTGTGATTGTCTTAGGAGTCAAAATGGTAGTAGGACCTGCAGTTGTGATTGATGTAGTAGGTGCTACACCTGTGGTTGTAGAAACATCTGCAGTTGTTGTTGTAGGTGATGCTACATTTGAAGTTGCAATTGTGGGGGGCAGAGCAGCTACAGTTGTGATGTCTGTAAGAGCTTCAGTTGTTGTTGTCGTTGGAGTTAAATTGGCAGTAGGACCTGCAGTTGAGATTGACATTGTAGGAGCTACAGTTGTTGCAGTGGATGTTGTTGTGGTTGTCGATTGAGGTAAAATGATAGTAGGACCTGCAGTTGGGATTGATGTAGTAGGTGCTGCACCTGAGGTTGTGGAAGCATCTGCAGTTGTTGTTGTAGGTGATGCTACAGTTGTAATTGAAGTTGCAATTGTGGGGGGCATGAGAGCTACAGTTGTGATTTCTGTAGGAGCTTCAGTTGTGATTGTCTTAGGAGTCAAAATGGTAGTAGGACCTGCAGTTGGGATTGATGTAGTAGGTGCTGCACCTGTGGTTGTGGAAGCATCTGCAGTTGTTGTTGTAGGTGATGCTACAGTTGAAGTTGCAATTGTGGGGGGCATAGGAGCTACAGTTGTGATGTCTGTAAGAGTTTCAGTTGTGATTGTCTTAGGAGTCAAAATGGTAGTAGGACCTGCAGTTGTGATTGATGTAGTAGGTGCTACACCTGTGGTTGTAGAAACATCTGCAGTTGTTGTTGTAGGTGATGCTACATTTGAAGTTGCAATTGTGGGGGGCAGAGGAGCTACAGTTGTGATGTCTGTAAGAGCTTCAGTTGTTGTTGTCGTTGGAGTTAAATTGGCAGTAGGACCTGCAGTTGAGATTGACGTTGTAGGAGCTACAGTTGTTGCAGTGGATGTTGTTGTGGTTGTCGATTGAGGTAAAATGATAGTAGGACCTGCAGTTGGGATTGATGTAGTAGGTGCTGCACCTGTGGTTGTGTAAGCATCTGTAGTTGTTGTTGCAGGTGATGCTACAGTTGTAATTGAAGTTGCAATTGTGGGGGGCATAGGAGCTACAGTTATGATGTCTGTAGGAGCTTCAGTTGTGGTTGTCGTTGGAGTTAAATTGGTAGTAGGACCTGCAGTTGAGATTGACATTGTAGGAGCTACAGTTGTTGTAGTGGATGTTGTTGTGGTTGTCGATTGAGGTAAAATTATAGTAGGACCTGCAGTTGTGATTGATGTAGTAGGTGCTGCACCTGTGGTTGTGGAAGCATCTGCAGTCGTTGTTGTAGGTGATGCTACAGTTGAAGTTGCAATTGTGGGGGGCATAAGAGCTACAGTTGTGATTTCTGTAGGAGCTTCAGTTGTGATTGTCTTAGGAGTCAAAATGATAGTAGGACCTGCAGTTGTGATTGATGTGGTAGGTGCTGCACCTGTGGTTGTAGAAGCATCTGCAGTTGTTGTTGTTGTAGGTGATGCTACATTTGAAGTTGCAATTGTGGGGGGCAGAGGAGCTACAGTTGTGATGTCTGTAAGAGCTTCAGTTGTTGTTGTCGTTGGAGTTAAATTGGCAGTAGGACCTGCAGTTGAGATTGACATTGTAGGAGCTACAGTTGTTGTAGTGGATGTTGTTGTGGTTGTCGATTGAGGTAAAATGATAGTAGGACCTGCAGTTGGGATTGATGTAGTAGGTGCTGCACCTGTGGTTGTGGAAGCATCTGCAGTTGTTGTTGTAGGTGATGCTACAGTTGTAATTGAAGTTGCAATTGTGGGGGGCATGAGAGCTACAGTTGTGATTTCTGTAGGAGCTTCAGTTGTGATTGTCTTAGGAGTCAAAATGGTAGTAGGACCTGCAGTTGGGATTGATGTAGTAGGTGCTGCACCTGTGGTTGTGGAAGCATCTGCAGTTGTTGTTGTAGGTGATGCTACAGTTGAAGTTGCAATTGTGGGAGGCATAGGAGCTACAGTTGTGATGTCTGTAAGAGTTTCAGTTGTGATTGTATTAGGAGTCAAAATGGTAGTAGGACCTGCAGTTGTGATTGATGTAGTAGGTGCTACACCTGTGGTTGTAGAAACATCTGCAGTTGTTGTTGTAGGTGATGCTACATTTGAAGTTGCAATTGTGGGGGGCAGAGGAGCTACAGTTGTGATGTCTGTAAGAGCTTCAGTTGTTGTTGTCGTTGGAGTTAAATTGGCAGTAGGACCTGCAGTTGAGATTGACATTGTAGGAGCTACAGTTGTTGCAGTGGATGTTGTTGTGGTTGTCGATTGAGGTAAAATGATAGTAGGACCTGCAGTTGGGATTGATGTAGTAGGTGCTGCACTTGTGGTTGTGGAAGCATCTGTAGTTGTTGTTGCAGGTGATGCTACAGTTGTAATTGAAGTTGCAATTGTGGGGGGCATGAGAGCTACAGTTGTGATTTCTGTAGGAGCTTCAGTTGTGATTGTCTTAGGAGTCAAAATGGTAGTAGGACCTGCAGTTGGGATTGATGTAGTAGGTGCTGCACCTGTGGTTGTGGAATCATCTGCAGTTGTTGTTGTAGGTGATGCTACAGTTGAAGTTGCAATTGTGGGAGGCATAGGAGCTACAGTTGTGATGTCTGTAAGAGTTTCAGTTGTGATTGTATTAGGAGTCAAAATGGTAGTAGGACCTGCAGTTGTGATTGATGTAGTAGGTGCTACACCTGTGGTTGTAGAAACATCTGCAGTTGTTGTTGTAGGTGATGCTACATTTGAAGTTGCAATTGTGGGGGGCAGAGGAGCTACAGTTGTGATGTCTGTAAGAGCTTCAGTTGTTGTTGTCGTTGGAGTTAAATTGGCAGTAGGACCTGCAGTTGAGATTGACATTGTAGGAGCTACAGTTGTTGCAGTGGATGTTGTTGTGGTTGTCGATTGAGGTAAAATGATAGTAGGACCTGCAGTTGGGATTGATGTAGTAGGTGCTGCACTTGTGGTTGTGGAAGCATCTGTAGTTGTTGTTGCAGGTGATGCTACAGTTGTAATTGAAGTTGCAATTGTGGGGGGCATAAGAGCTACAGTTGTGATTTCTGTAGGAGCTTCAGTTGTGATTGTCTTAGGAGTCAAAATGGTAGTAGGACCTGCAGTTGTGATTGATGTGGTAGGTGCTGCACCTGTGGTTGTGGAAGCATCTGCAGTTGTTGTTGTAGGTGATGCTACAGTTGAAGTTGCAATTGTGGGGTGCATAGGAGCTACAGTTGTGATGTCTGTTGGAGCATCAGTTGAGGTTGTCGTTGGAGTTAAATTGGCAGTAGGACCTGCAGCTGAGATTGACATTGTAGGAGCAACAGTTGTTGTAGTGGATGTTGTTGTGGTTGTTGAAGGAGGTAAAATGGTAGTAGGACCTACAGTTGTGAATAAAGTAGTTGGTGCTGAAGTTGTAGAGGTCGTAGGAGCAAGAGTTGTTGTTGTAGGAGCTGCAGTTGGGCTTGGAATTGAAGGAGCTAAAGTTGAGGAATTAGCTGCAGTTGTCGTTGGGACTGTTGTTCCTAAAGTCATTGGTGCTACAGTTGTTGTAGAAGGAGCTTCTGTTGTGGTTGCAGTAGGGGATGCAGTAGTAAATGTAGAAGCAGCTGCAGTTGTTGTTGTAGGAGCTTCTGCAGTTGTAGTGATCGTGGGAGCTACAGTTGTTGAAGAAGAAGCTGCAATTGTGGGGTTCAAAGGAGCAACAGTAGTGACGTCTGAAGGAGCCTCAGTTGTGCTTGTCGTTGGAGTTAAAATGTTAGTAGGACCTGCAGTTGTGATTGACGTAGTAGGTGCTGCTGTTGTGTTTATGGAAGCATCTACAGTTGTTGTTATAGGAGCTGCTGCAGTTGTGGTCGTGGGAGCAACAGTTGTTGAAGTAGAAGCTGCAATTGTGGGGGGCATAAGAGCTACAGTTGTGATTTCTGTAGGAGCTTCAGTTGTGATTGTCTTAGGAGTCAAAATGGTAGTAGGACCTGCAGTTGTGATTGATGTGGTAGGTGCTGCACCTGTGGTTGTGGAAGCATCTGCAGTTGTTGTTGTAGGTGATGCTACATTTGAAGTTGCAATTGTGGGGGGCAGAGGAGCTACAGTTGTGATGTCTGTAAGAGCTTCAGTTGTTGTTGTCGTTGGAGTTAAATTGGCAGTAGGACCTGCAGTTGAGATTGACATTGTAGGAGCTACAGTTGTTGCAGTGGATGTTGTTGTGGTTGTCGATTGAGGTAAAATGATAGTAGGACCTGCAGTTGGGATTGATGTAGTAGGTGCTGCACCTGAGGTTGTGGAAGCATCTGCAGTTGTTGTTGTAGGTGATGCTACAGTTGTAATTGAAGTTGCAATTGTGGGGGGCATGAGAGCTACAGTTGTGATTTCTGTAGGAGCTTCAGTTGTGATTGTCTTAGGAGTCAAAATGGTAGTAGGACCTGCAGTTGGGATTGATGTAGTAGGTGCTACACCTGTGGTTGTAGAAACATCTGCAGTTGTTGTTGTAGGTGATGCTACATTTGAAGTTGCAATTGTGGGGGGCAGAGGAGCTACAGTTGTGATGTCTGTAAGAGCTTCAGTTGTTGTTGTCGTTGGAGTTAAATTGGCAGTAGGACCTGCAGTTGAGATTGACGTTGTAGGAGCTACAGTTGTTGCAGTGGATGTTGTTGTGGTTGTCGATTGAGGTAAAATTATAGTAGGACCTGCAGTTGGGATTGATGTAGTAGGTGCTGCACTTGTGGTTGTGGAAGCATCTGTAGTTGTTGTTGCAGGTGATGCTACAGTTGTAATTGAAGTTGCAATTGTGGGGGGCATAGGAGCTACAGTTATGATGTCTGTAGGAGCTTCAGTTGTGGTTGTCGTTGGAGTTAAATTGGTAGTAGGACCTGCAGTTGAGATTGACATTGTAGGAGCTACAGTTGTTGTAGTGGATGTTGTTGTGGTTGTCGATTGAGGTAAAATTATAGTAGGACCTGCAGTTGTGATTGATGTAGTAGGTGCTGCACCTGTGGTTGTGGAAGCATCTGCAGTCGTTGTTGTAGGTGATGCTACAGTTGAAGTTGCAATTGTGGGGGGCATAAGAGCTACAGTTGTGATTTCTGTAGGAGCGTCAGTTGTGATTGTCTTAGGAGTCAAAATGATAGTAGGACCTGCAGTTGTGATTGATGTGGTAGGTGCTGCACCTGTGGTTGTGGAAGCATCTGCAGTTGTTGTTGTAGGTGATGCTACAGTTGAAGTTGCAATTGTGGGAGGCATAGGAGCTACAGTTGTGATGTCTGTAAGAGTTTCAGTTGTGATTGTATTATTAGTCAAAATGGTAGTAGGACCTGCAGTTGTGATTGATGTGGTAGGTGCTGCACCTGTGGTTGTAGAAACATCTGCAGTTGTTGTTGTAGGTGATGCTACATTTGAAGTTGCAAGTGTGGGGGGCAGAGGAGCTACAGTTGTGATGTCTGTAAGAGCTTCAGTTGTTGTTGTCGTTGGAGTTAAATTGGCAGTAGGACCTGCAGTTGAGATTGACATTGTAGGAGCTACAGTTGTTGCAGTGGATGTTGTTGTGGTTGTCGATTGAGGTAAAATGATAGTAGGACCTGCAGTTGGGATTGATGTAGTAGGTGCTGCACTTGTGGTTGTGGAAGCATCTGTAGTTGTTGTTGCAGGTGATGCTACAGTTGTAATTGAAGTTGCAATTGTGGGGGGCATAAGAGCTACAGTTGTGATTTCTGTAGGAGCTTCAGTTGTGATTGTCTTAGGAGTCAAAATGGTAGTAGGACCAGCAGTTGTGATTGATGTGGTAGGTGCTGCACCTGTGGTTGTAGAAACATCTGCAGTTGTTGTTGTAGGTGATGCTACATTTGAAGTTGCAATTGTGGGGGGCAGAGGAGCTACAGTTGGGATGTCTGTAAGAGCTTCAGTTGTTGTTGTCGTTGGAGTTAAATTGGCAGTAGGACCTGCAGTTGAGATTGACATTGTAGGAGCTACAGTTGTTGCAGTGGATGTTGTTGTGGTTGTCGATTGAGGTAAAATGATAGTAGGACCTGCAGTTGGGATTGATGTAGTAGGTGCTGCACCTGTGGTTGTGGAAGCATCTGCAGTCGTTGTTGTAGGTGATGCTACAGTTGAAGTTGCAATTGTGGGGGGCATAAGAGCTACAGTTGTGATTTCTGTAGGAGCTTCAGTTGTGATTGTCTTAGGAGTCAAAATGGTAGTAGGACCTGCAGTTGTGATTGATGTGGTAGGTGCTGCACCTGTGGTTGTGGAAGCATCTGCAGTTGTTGTTGTAGGTGATGCTACAGTTGAAGTTGCAATTGTGGGAGGCATAGGAGCTACAGTTGTGATGTCTGTAAGAGTTTCAGTTGTGATTGTATTAGGAGTCAAAATGGTAGTAGGACCTGCAGTTGTGATTGATGTAGTAGGTGCTGCACCTGTGGTTGTAGAAGCATCTGCAGTTGTTGTTGTAGGTGATGCTACATTTGAAGTTGCAATTGTGGGGGGCAGAGGAGCTACAGTTGTGATGTCTGTAAGAGCTTCAGTTGTTGTTGTCGTTGGAGTTAAATTGGCAGTAGGACCTGCAGTTGAGATTGACATTGTAGGAGCTACGGTTGTTGCAGTGGATGTTGTTGTGGTTGTCGATTGAGGTAAAATGATAGTAGGACCTGCAGTTGGGATTGATGTAGTAGGTGCTGCACTTGTGGTTGTGGAAGCATCTGTAGTTGTTGTTGCAGGTGATGCTACAGTTGTAATTGAAGTTGCAATTGTGGGGGGCATAAGAGCTACAGTTGTGATTTCTGTAGGAGCTTCAGTTGTGATTGTCTTAGGAGTCAAAATGGTAGTAGGACCAGCAGTTGTGATTGATGTGGTAGGTGCTGCACCTGTGGTTGTAGAAGCATCTGCAGTTGTTGTTGTAGGTGATGCTACATTTGAAGTTGCAATTGTGGGGGGCAGAGGAGCTACAGTTGTGATGTCTGTAAGAGCTTCAGTTGTTGTTGTCGTTGGAATTAAATTGGCAGTAGGACCTGCTGTTGAGATTGACATTGTAGGAGCTACGGTTGTTGCAGTGGATGTTGTTGTGGTTGTCGATTGAGGTAAAATGATAGTAGGACCTGCAGTTGGGATTGATGTAGTAGGTGCTGCACTTGTGGTTGTGGAAGCATCTGTAGTTGTTGTTGCAGGTGATGCTACAGTTGTAATTGAAGTTGCAATTGTGGGGGGCATAAGAGCTACAGTTGTGATTTCTGTAGGAGCTTCAGTTGTGATTGTCTTAGGAGTCAAAATGGTAGTAGGACCAGCAGTTGTGATTGATGTGGTAGGTGCTGCACCTGTGGTTGTAGAAGCATCTGCAGTTGTTGTTGTAGGTGATGCTACATTTGAAGTTGCAATTGTGGGGGGCAGAGGAGCTACAGTTGTGATGTCTGTAAGAGCTTCAGTTGTTGTTGTCGTTGGAGTTAAATTGGCAGTAGGACCTGCAGTTGAGATTGACATTGTAGGAGCTACAGTTGTTGTAGTGGATGTTGTTGTGGTTGTCGATTGAGGTAAAATGGTAGTAGGACCTACAGTTGTGAATAAAGTAGTTGGTGCTGAAGTTGTAGAGGTCGTAGGAGCAAGAGTTGTTGTTGTAGGAGCTGCAGTTGGGATTGGAATTGAAGGAGCTAAAGTTGAGGAATTAGCTGCAGTTGTTGTTGGGACTGTTGTTCCTAAAGTCATTGGTGCTACAGTTGTTGTAGAAGGAGCTTCTGTTGTGGTTGCAGTAGGGGATGCAGTAGTAAATGTAGAAGCAGCTGCAGTTGTTGTTGTAGGAGCTTCTGCAGTTGTAGTGATCGTGGGAGCTACAGTTGTTGAAGAAGAAGCTGCAATTGTGGGGTTCAAAGGAGCAACAGTAGTGACGTCTGAAGGAGCCTCAGTTGTGCTTCTCGTTGGAGTTAAAATGTTAGTAGGACCTGCAGTTGTGATTGACGTAGTAGGTGCTGCTGTTGTGTTTATGGAAGCATCTACAGTTGTTGTTATAGGAGCTGCTGCAGTTGTGGTCGTGGGAGCAACAGTTGTTGAAGTAGAAGCTGCAAATGTGGGTTTCATAAGAGCTACAGTTGTGATTTCTGTAGGAGCTTCAGTTGTGATTGTCTTAGGAGTCAAAATGGTGGTAGGACCTGCAGTTGGGATTGATGTAGTAGGTGCTGCACTTGTGGTTGTGGAAGCATCTGTAGTTGTTGTTGTAGGTGATTCAACAGTTGTAGTTGAAGTTGCAATTGTGGGGGGCATAGGAGCTACAGTTATGATGTCTGTAGGAGCTTCAGTTGTGGTTGTCGTTGGAGTTAAATTGGTAGTAGGACCTGCAGTTGAGATTGACATTGTAGGAGCTACTGTTGTTGTAGTGGATGTTGTTGTGGTTGTCGATTGAGGTAAAATTATAGTAGGACCTGCAGTTGTGATTGATGTAGTAGGTGCTGCACCTGTGGTTGTGGAAGCATCTGCAGTTGTTGTTGTAGGTGATGCTACAGTTGAAGTTGCAATTGTGGGGGGCATAAGAGCTAGAGTTGTGATTTCTGTAGGAGCTTCAGTTGTGATTGTCTTAGGAGTCAAAATGGTAGTAGGACTTGCAGTTGTGATTGATGTAGTAGGTGCTGCACCTGTGGTTGTGGAAGCATCTGCAGTTGTTGTTGTAGGTGATGCTACAGTTGAAGTTGCAATTGTGGGGTGCATAGGAGCTACAGTTGTGATGTCTGTTGGAGCTTCAGTTGAGGTTGTCGTTGGAGTTAAATTGGCAGTAGGACCTGCAGTTGAGATTGACATTGTAGGAGCTACAGTTGTTGTAGTGGATGTTGTTGTGGTTGTCGATTGAGGTAAAATTATAGTAGGACCTACAGTTGTGAATAAAGTAGTTGGTGCTGAAGTTGTAGAGGTCGTAGGAGCAAGAGTTGTTGTTGTAGGAGCTGCAGTTGGGATTGGAATTGAAGGAGCTAAAGTTGAGGAATTAGCTGCAGTTGTCGTTGGGACTGTTGTTCCTAAAGTCATTGGTGCTACAGTTGTTGTAGAAGGAGCTTCTGTTGTGGTTGCAGTAGGGGATGCAGTAGTAAATGTAGAAGCAGCTGCAGTTGTTGTTGTAGGAGCTTCTGCAGTTGTAGTGATCGTGGGAGCTACAGTTGTTGAAGAAGAAGCTGCAATTGTGGGGTTCAAAGGAGCAACAGTAGTGACGTCTGAAGGAGCCTCAGTTGTGCTTGTCGTTGGAGTTAAAATGTTAGTAGGACCTGCAGTTGTGATTGACGTAGTAGGTGCTGCTGTTGTGTTTATGGAAGCATCTACAGTTGTTGTTATAGGAGCTGCTGCAGTTGTGGTCGTGGGAGCAACAGTTGTTGAAGTAGAAGCTGCAATTGTGGGGGTCATAAGAGCTACAGTTGTGATTTCTGTAGGAGCTTCAGTTGTGATTGTCTTAGGAGTCAAAATGGTGGTAGGACCTGCAGTTGGGATTGATGTAGTAGGTGCTGCACTTGTGGTTGTGGAAGCATCTGTAGTTGTTGTTGTAGGTGATTCAACAGTTGTAGTTGAAGTTGCAATTGTGGGGGGCATAGGAGCTACAGTTATGATGTCTGTAGGAGCTTCAGTTGTGGTTGTCGTTGGAGTTAAATTGGTAGTAGGACCTGCAGTTGAGATTGACATTGTAGGAGCTACAGTTGTTGTAGTGGATGTTGTTGTGGTTGTCGATTGAGGTAAAATTATAGTAGGACCTGCAGTTGTGATTGATGTAGTAGGTGCTGCACCTGTGGTTGTGGAAGCATCTGCAGTTGTTGTGGTAGGTGATGCTACATTTGAAGTTGCAATTGTGGGGGGCAGAGGAGCTACAGTTGTGATGTCTGTAAGAGCTTCAGTTGTTGTTGTCTTTGGAGTTAAATTGGCAGTAGGACCTGCAGTTGAGATTGACATTGTAGGAGCTACAGTTGTTGTAGTGGATGTTGTTGTGGTTGTCGATTGAGGTAAAATGATAGTAGGACCTGCAGTTGGGATTGATGTAGTAGGTGCTGCTCTTGTGGTTGTGGAAGCATCTGCAGTTGTTGTTGCAGGTGATGCTACAGTTGTAATTGAAGTTGCAATTGTGGGGGGCATAGGAGCTACAGTTATGATGTCTGTAGGAGCTTCAGTTGTGGTTGTCTTAGGAGTCAAAATGGTAGTAGGACCTGCAGTTGTGATTGATGTAGTAGGTGCTACACCTGTGGTTGTAGAAACATCTGCAGTTGTTGTTGTAGGTGATGCTACAGTTGAAGTTGCAATTGTGGGGGGCATAGGAGCTACAGTTGTGATGTCTGTAAGAGTTTCAGTTGTGATTGTCTTAGGAGTCAAAATGGTAGTAGGACCTGCAGTTGAGATTGACATTGTAGGAGCTACAGTTGTTGTAGTGGATGTTGTTGTGGTTGTCGAAGGAGGTAAAATGGTAGTAGGACCTGCAGTTGTGAATAACGTAGTGGGTGCTGAAGTTGTAGAGGTTGTTGGAGCAAGAGTTGTTGTTGTAGGAGCTGCAGTTGGGATTGGCATTGAAGGAGCTAAAGTTGAGGAATTAGCTGCAGTTGTCGTTGGGACTGTTGTTCCTAAAGTCATTGGTGCTACAGTTGTTGTAGAAGGAGCTTCTGTTGTGGTTGCAGTAGGGGATGCAGTAGTAAATGTAGAAGCATCTGCAGTTGTTGTTGTAGGAGCTTCTGCAGTTGTAGTGATCATGGGAGCAACAGTTGTTGTAGTTGAAGTTGCAATTGTGGGGGGCATAAGAGCTACAGTTGTGATTTCTGTAGGAGCTTCAGTTGTGATTGTCTTAGGAGTCAAAATGGTAGTAGGACCTGCAGTTGTGATTGATGTAGTAGGTGCTGCACTTGTGGTTGTGGAAGCATCTGCAGTTGTTGTTGTAGATGATTCAACAGTTGTCGTTGAAGTTGCAATTGTGGGGGGCATAGGAGCTACAGTTGTGATGTCTGTAGGAGCTTCAGTTGTGGTTGTCGTTGGAATTAAATTGGTAGGAGGACCTGGAGTTGAGATTGACATTGTAGGAGCAACAGTTGTTGTAGTTGATGCTGTTGTGGTTGTCAAAGGAGGTAAAATGGTAGTAGGAGCTGCAGTTGTGAATGACGTAGTGGGTGCTGAAGTTGTAGAGGTTGTAGGAGCAAGAGTTGTTGTTGTAGGAGCTGCAGTTATGATTGGCATTGAAGGAGCTACAGTTGAGGAATTAGCTGCAGTTGTGGTTGGGACTGTTGTTCCTGAAGTCATTGGTGCTACAGTTGTAGTAGAAGAAGCTTCTGTTGTGGTTGCAGTAGGGGATGCAGTAGTAGTTGTAGAAGGAGCTACAGTTGTTGTTGTAGGAGCTTCTGCAGTTGTAGTGATCGTGGGCGCTACATTTGTTGAAGAAGAAGCTGCAATTGTGGGGTTCAAAGGAGCTACAGTAGTGACGTCTGAAGGAGCATCAGTTGTGCTTGTCGTAGGAGTTAAAATGTTAGTAGGACCTGCAGTTGTGATTGACGTAGTAGGTGCTGCTGTTGTGTTTATGGACGCAGCTACAGTTGTTGTTATAGGAGCTGCTGCAGTTGTAGTGGTCGTGGGAGCTACAGTTGTTGAAGTAGAAGCTGCAATTGTGGGGGTCATAAGAGCTACAGTTGTGATTTCTGTAGAACCTGCAGTGTTGACTGACGTAGTAGGTGCTGCTGTTGTGTTTATGGAAGCAGCTACAGTTTTTGTTGTAGGAGCTTCGGCGGTTGTAGTGGTCATGGGAGCTACAGTTGTTGTAGTAGAATCTGCAATTGTGGGGGTCATAAGAGCTACAGTTGTGATTTCTGTAGAAGCTTCAGTTGTGATTGTCTTAGGAGTCAAGATGGTAGTAGGACCTGCAGTTGTGATTGATGTAGTAGGTGCTGCATTTGTGGTTGTGGAAGCATCTGCATTTGTTGTTGTAGGTGATGCTACAGTTGTAGTTGAAGTTGCAATTGTGGGGGGCATAGGAGCTACAGTTGTGATGTCTGTAGGAGCTTCAGTTGTGATTGTCATTGGAGTTAAATTGGTAGTATGACCTGCAGTTGAGATCGACATTGTAGGAGCTACAGTTGTTGTAGTGGTTGTTGTTGTAGGTGATACAGTTGTGCTTGTCGAATGAGGTAAAATTCTAGTAGGACCTGCAGTTGTGAATGACGCAGTGGTTGCTGAAGTTGTAGAGGTTGTAGGAGCGAGATTTGTAATAGGGGATGCAGTAGTAGTTGTGGAAACAGCTACAATTTTTGTTGTAGGAGCTGCTAAAGTTGTAGTGATCGTGGGAGCTACAGTTGTTGAAGAAGAAGCTGCAATTGTGGGGTTCAAAGGAGCTACAGTAGTGACGTCTGAAGGAGCCTCAGTTGTTGTTATAGGAGCTGCTGCAGTTGTGGTCGTGGGAGCAACAGTTGTTGAAGTAGAAGCTGCAATTGTGGGGGTCATAAGAGCTACAGTTGTGGTTGTCGTTGAAGTTAAATTGGTAGTAGGACTTGCAGTTGAGATTGACATTGTAGGAGCTACAGTTGTTGTAGTGGATGTTGTTGTGGTTGTCGTAGGTGATACAGTTGTGGTTGTCGAAGGAGGTAAAATGGTAGTAGGACCTGCAGTTGTGAATGACATAGTGGGTGCTGAAGTTGTAGAGGTTGTAGGATTATGATTTGTTGTTGTAGGAGCTGCAGTTGTGATTGGCATTGAAGGAGCTACAGTTGTTGTAGAAGGAGCTTCAGTTGTGGTTGCAGTAGGGGATGCAGTAGTAGTTGTAGAAGCATCTACAGTTGTTGTTGTAGGAGCTGCTGCAGTTGTAGTGATCGTGGGAGCTACAGTAGTGACGTCTGAAGGAGCTTCAGTTGTGCTTGTCGTAGGAGGTAAAATGGTAATAGGAGCTGGAGTTGTAATTGACGTAGTAGGTGCTGCAGTTGTGGAAGCAGCTACAGTTGTTTTTATAGGAGCTGCTGCAGTTGTAGTGGTCGTAGGAGCTACAGTTGTAGTAGAAGCTGCAATTGTGGGGGTCATAGGAGCAACAGTTGTGATTTCTATAATAGCTTCATTTGTAGTTGTCGTATGAGTTATAATGGAAATAGGACCTGCAGTTGAGATTGACTTAGTAGGTGCTGCAGTTTCAGTGGTCATCGGAGCTACGGTTGTGATTTCTGTAGGAGCTTCAGCTGTGGTTGTCCTAGCAGTTAAAGTGGTGGTAGGACCTGCAGTTGTGATTGACATAGTAGGTGATGAGGTTGTAGAGATTGTAGGAACTACAGTTGTTGTAGGAGGAGCGTCAGTTTTGGTTGTCGTAGAAGTTAAAATGGTACTAGGACCTTCAGTTAATATTGACGTAGTGGGTGCTGTAGTGGTGGTAGGAGCTACAGTTATTGTAGTATCTGCTGTTGTGGTTTCTGGAGGAGCTACAGTTGTGGTTGTCGTAGCAGTTAAAATGGTAGTAGGACCTGCAGTTATGATTGACATAGTAGGTTCTGTAGTGGTTGTAGGAGCTACAGTTGTTGTAGTCGAAGCTGCAATTGTGGGTGTGATATGAGTTACAGTTATGATTTCTGCTTCATTTGTAGTTGTCAATGAAGCTTCAGTTGTGGTTCCAGTAGGGGCTGCAGTAGTGCTTGTGGAAGCAGCTTCAATTGTTGTTGTAGGAACTCCTGCAGTTGTTGTGGTCGTAGTAGCTACATTGGCTGTAGTAGGAGCTGCAGTTGTCATAGGGGATGTTGTTTTGATTATTGTAGAAGGATCTACATTTCTGGCTACAGTAGGTAAAATAGTTGTTGTAGAAGAAGCGTCAGTTGTGGTTGGAGTAGGGAATGCAGTAGTGGTTGTGGAATCAGCTATAGTTGTTGTAGTAGGAGCTGCAGTTGTGTTTGTCGTAGGAGGTAAAATGGTAGTTGTGACTGGCGTTGTAGGAGCTGCAGTTGTCAAAGGGGATGTTGTCGTAGATGCTGTAGTTGTTGTAGAAGAAGCTTCAGATGTGGTTGCAGTAGGGGCGGCAGTAGTGCTTGTGAAAGCAGCTGTAGTTGTTGTTGTAGGTGCTGCTATAGTTGTAGTGGCCGTAGGAGCTACAGTTGTTGTAGTAGGAGCTGCAGTTGTCGTAGGGGATGTTGTGTTTATTGTAGAAGGATCTTCATTTCTGGTTGCAGTAGGGTCTGCAGTAGTTGTTGTGGAAGCAGCTTCAGTTGTGGTTGGAGTAGGGAATGCAGTAGCTACAGTTGTTGTAGTAGGAGCTGCAGTCGAAGGGGATGTTGTCGTAGGTGCTATAGTTGGTGTAGAAGAAGCTTCAGTTGTGGTTGCTGTAGGAGCTGCAGTTGTGTTTGTCGTAGGAGTTAAAATGGTATTTGTGGCTGCGGGTGTGATGGGCATTGTAGGCGCTTCAGTTGTTGTAGTAGGAGATGCAGTTGTTGTAGGGGATGTTGTTGTGGTTATTGTAGAAGGGTCTTCATTTCTGGTTACAGTAGGGGCTGCTGTAGTGGTTGAGGAAGCAGCTACAGTTGTTGTAGGAGCAACAGTTGTCAAAGGGGAGGTTGTTGTGGTTGTCGTAGGTGCTATAGTTGTTGTAGAAGAAGCGTCAGTTGTGGTTGCAGTTGAGGCTGCAGTAGTGCTTGTGAAAGCAGCTTCAGTTGTTGTTGTAGGTTCTGCTATAGTTGTAGTGGCTGTATGAGCTAGTGTGGTTGGAGTAGGAGCTGCATTTGTTGTAGGGGATGGTGTGGTTATTGTAGAAGGATCTTCATTTCTGGTTGCAGTAGGGGCTGCTTTAGTGGTTGAGGAAGCAGCTACAGTTGCAATGGTTGTAGCGGCGACAGTTGTTGTTGTTGGAGCTGCTGCAGATGTAGTGGTTGTAGCGGCTAAAGTTGCTGTAGTAGCTGCTGTTGTGGATGCTGTAGGAGTTAAAATGGTAGTAGGACCTTCAGTTGTGATTGGTGTTGTAGGAGCTACTGTTGTTGTAGTAGGAGCAACAGTTGTCGAATGGGAGATTATTGTGGTTGTCGTAGGTGCTATAGTTGTTGTAGAAGATGCGTCGGTTGTGGTTCTAGGAACTGCTGCAGTTGTTGTGGCCGTAGGAGCTACAATTGTTGTAGTAGGAGCTGCAGTTGTCGTAGTGGAGGTTGTTGTGGTTATTGTAGAAGAATCTTCATTTCTGGTTGCAGTGGGGGCTGCTGTAGTGGTTGAGGAAGCAGCTTCAGTTGTTGTTGGAGCTGCTGCAGTTGTAGTGGCCATAGGAGCTATGGTAGTTGTAGTAGGAACTGCAGTTGTCGAAAAGGATGTTGTTGTGGTTGTCGTAGGTGCTACAGTTGTTGTGGTTGCTGTAGGTGCTACAGTTGTTGTTGTCGTAGGAGTTAAAATTGTAGTAAGACCTTCAGTTGTGATTGGCATTGTTGGAGCTACAGTTGTCGAAGGGGAGATTGTTGTGGTTGTCGTAGGTGCTATAGTTGTTGTAGAAGAAGCTTCGGTTGTGGTTGCAGTAAGGGCTGCAGTAGTTGTTGTGGAATCAGCTTCAGTTGTTGTAGTAGGAGCTGCGATTGTGGTTGTCGTAGGAGTTAAAATATTAGTTGGACCTGCAGTTGTGATTCGCATTGTTGGAGCTGCAGTTGTCGACGAAGATGTTGTAGGTGCTATAGTAGTTGTAGAAGAAGCTTCAGTTGTGGTTTCAGTAGGGGATGCAGTAGTGCTTGTGGAAGCAGCTTCAGTTGTTGTTGTAGGAACTGCCGCAGTTGTTGTGGTTGTAGTAGGTGCTGCAGTTGTCATAGGGGATGTTGTTGTGGTTATTGTAGAAGGGTCTTCATTTCTGGTTACAGTAGGGGCTGCTGTAGTGGTTGAGGAAGCAGCTACAGGTGTTGTTGTTGGAGCTGCTCCAAATGTAGTGGTTGTAGCGGCTACAGTTGCTGTTGGTGCTACAGTTGTGGTTGTCGTATGATTTAAAATGGTAGTAGGACCTTCAGTTGTGATTGGCGTTGTTGGAGCTACAGTTGTCGAAGGGGAGATTGTTGTGGTTGTCGTAGGTGCTATAGTTGTTTTAGAAGAAGCTTCAGTTGTGGTTCCAGTAAGGGTAGCTGTAGTGGTTGTGGAAGAAGCTTCAGTCGTGGTTGCAGTAGGTAATGCAGTAGTGGTTGTGGAAGCAGCTTCATTTGTTGTAGTAGGAGCTGCAGTTGTCGAAAGGGATGTTGTCGTAGTTGCTATAGTTGTTGTAGAAGAAGCTTCAGTTGTGGTTGCAGTAGGGGCTGCAGTAGTGCTTGTGGAAGCAGCTTCAGTTGTTGTTGTAAGAGCTGCTGCTGTTGTAGTGGCCGTAGGAGCTCCGGTGGTTGTAGTAGGAGCTGCAGTTGTCGTAGGGGATGTTGTTGTGGTTATTGTAGAAGGATCTTCATTTCTAGTTGCAGTAGGGGCTGCTGTAGTGGTTGAGGAAGCAGCTACAATTGTTGTTGGAGCTGCTGCAGTTGTAGTGGCCGTAGGTGCTCCGGTGGTTGTAGTAGGAGCTGCAGTTGTCGTAGGGGATGTTGTTGTTGTTATTGTAGAAGGATCTTCATTTCTAGTTGCAGTAGGGGCTGCTGTAGTGGTTGAGGAAGCAGCTACAATTGTTGTTGGAGCTGCTGCAGTTGTAGTGGCCGTAGGAGCTCCGGTGGTTGTAGTAGGAGCTGCAGTTGTCGTAGGGGATGTTGTGGTAGTCGTAGTTTCTACAGTTGTTGTAGAAGAAGCTTCTGTTGTGGTTGCTGTAGGGGATGCAGTAGTGCTTGTGGAAGCAGCTTCAGTTGTTGTTGTAAGAGCTGCTGCTGTTGTAGTGGCCGTACGAGCTCCGGTGGTTGTAGTAGGAGCTGCAGTTGTCGTAGGGGATGTTGTTGTGGTAGTCGTAGTTTCTACAGTTGTTGTAGAAGAAGCTTCTGTTGTGGTTGCAGTAGGGGCTGCAGTAGTGCTTGTGGAAGCAGCTTCAGTTGTTGTTGTAAGAGCTGCTGCTGTTGTAGTGGCCGTAGGAGCTACGGTAGTTGTAGTAGGAGCTGCAGTTGTCGTAGGGGATGTTGTTGTGGTAGTTGTAGTTTCTACAGTTGTTGTAGAAGAAGCTTCTGTTGTGGTTGTAGTAGGAGCTGCACTTGTTCTTGTGGAAGAAGCTACAGTTGGAGTTGTAGGAGCTGTGGTTGTCGTAGTAGCTGCATCATTTGTCGTGATCGCAGGATCTACCATTTCTGTCATAGTAGAAGCTGTAGTTGTTGCCGTAGGTGGTATTGTTGCGCTTGTTGTAGATGTTATAGAAGCTGCAGTGGTTGTCGTTGCAGCTGCTGTTGTGCCTGCTATTGTAGCTAACGTTGTTGTTGTATGAGCTAGAGTTGTTGTTGTCATAGGGGCTGCAGTAGTGGTTGTGGATGCAGCTACAGTTGGTGCTGCTGCAGTTGTAGTGGTAGTTGGAGCTCCAGTTGTTGTACTAGCTGCTGTTGTGGTTGATGTAGGAGCTACATTTGTGTTTGTCGTAGGACTTACAATGGCAGTGGGTCCTGCAGTTTTGATTGGCGTTGTAGGAGACACAGTTGTTGGAGCTGCAGTTGTCGAAAAGGATGTTGTTGTGGTTGTCATAGGTTCTACAGTTGTTTTTGTGGTTGCTGTAGGTGCTCCAGTTGTGGTTGTCGTAGGAGTTAAAATGGTAGTAGGACCTTCGGTTGTGATTGGCGTTGTTGGAGCTACAGTTGTCGTAGGGGAGATTGTTGTGGTTGTCGTAGGTGCTATAGTTGTTGGCGCTACAGTTGTTGGAGCTGCAGTTGTCGAAAAAGATGTTGTCGTAGGTGCTACAGTTGTTGTTGTGGCTGCTGTAGGTGCTACAGTTGTGGTTGTCGTAGGAGTTAAAATGGTAGTAGGACCTTCGGTTGTGATTGGCGTTGTTGGAGCTGCAGTTGTCGAAGGGGATGTTGTCGTAGGTGCTATAGTTGTTGTAGAAGAAGCTTCAGATGTGGTTGCAGTAAGGGCTGCAGTAGTGCTTGTGGAAGCAGCTTCAGTTGTTGTTGTAAGAGCTGCTGCTGTTGTAGTGGCCGTAGGAGCTCCGGTGGTTGTAGTAGGAGCTGCAGTTGTCGTAGGGGATGTTGTTGTGGTTATTGTAGAAGGATCTTCATTTCTAGTTGCAGTAGGGGCTGCTGTAGTGGTTGAGGTAGCAGCTTCAGTTGTTGTTGGAGCTGCTACAGTTGTAGTGGCCGTAGGAGATATGGTAGTTGTAGTAGGAGCTGCAGTTCTCGTAGGGGATGTTGTTGTGGTAGTCGTAGTTTCTACAGTTGTTGTAGCAGAAGCTTCCGTTGTGGTTTCTGTAGGAGCTACATTTGTGTTTGTCGTAGGACTTACAATGGTAGTAGGTCCTGCAGTTTTGATTGGCGTTGTAGGAGCTACAGTTGTTGGAGCTGCAGTTGTTGAAAAAGTTGTTGTTGTAGGTGCTACAGTTGTTGTTGTGGCTGCTGTTGGTGCTACAGTTGTGGTTGTCGTAGGAGTTAAAATGGTAGTAGGACCTTCGGTTTTGATTGGCGTTGTTGGAGCTACAGTTGTCGAAGGGGAGATTGTTGTGGTTGTCGTAGGTGCTATAGTTGTTTTAGAAGAAGCTTCAGTTGTGGTTCCAGTAAGGGCTGCAGTAGTTGTTGTAGAAGAAGCTTCAGTTGTGGTTGCAGTAAGGACTGCAGTAGTGGTTGTGGAAGAAACTACAGTCGTGGTTGCAGTAGGTAATGCAGTAGTGGTTGTGGAAGCAGCTACAGTGTTTGTGGTTATTGTAGAAGGATCTTCATTTCTAGTTGCAGTAAGGCCTGCAGTAGTGCTTGTGGAAGCAGCTTCAGTTGTTGTTGTAAGAGTTGCTGCTGTTGTAGTGGCCGTAGGAGCTCCGGGGGTTGTAGTAGGAGCTGCAGTTGTCATAGGGGATGTTGTTGTGGTTATTGTAGAAGGATCTTCATTTCTAGTTGCAGTAGGGGCTGCTGTAGTGGTTGAGGAAGCAGCTACAATTGTTGTTGGAGCTGCTGCAGTTGTAGTGGCCGTAGGTGCTCCGGTGGTTGTAGTAGGAGCTGCAGTTGTCGTAGGGGATGTTGTTGTTGTTATTGTAGAAGGATCTTCATTTCTAGTTGCAGTAGGGGCTGCTGTAGTGGTTGAGGAAGCAGCTACAATTGTTGTTGGAGCTGCTGCAGTTGTAGTGGCCGTAGGAGCTCCGGTGGTTGTAGTAGGAGCTGCAGTTGTCGTAGGGGATGTTGTGGTAGTCGTAGTTTCTACAGTTGTTGTAGAAGAAGCTTCAGATGTGGTTGCAGTAAGGCCTGCAGTAGTTCTTGTGGAAACAGCTTCAGTTGTTGTTGTAAGAGCTGCTGCTGTTGTAGTGGCCGTAGGAGCTCCGGTGGTTGTACTAGGAGCTGCAGTTGTCGTAGGGGATGTTGTTGTGGTTATTGTAGAAGGATCTTCATTTCTAGTTGCAGTAGGGGCTGCTGTAGTGGTTGAGGAAGCAGCTACAGTTGTTGTTGGAGCTGCTGCAGTTGTAGTGGCCGTAGGAGCTACGGTAGTTGTAGTAGGAGCTGCAGTTGTCGTAGGGGATGTTGTTGTGGTAGTCGTAGTTTCTACAGTTGCTGTAGAATAAGCTTCTGTTGTGGTTGTAGTAGGAGCTGCACTTGTTCTTGTGGAAGAAGCTACAGTTGGAGTTGTAGGAGCTGTGGTTGTCGTAGTAGCTGCATCATTTGTGGTGGTCGCAGGATCTACCATTTTTGTCGTAGTCGAAGCTGTAGTTGTTGCTGTAGGTGGTATTGTTGCGCTTGTTGTAGATGTTATAGAAGCTGCAGTGGTTGTCGTTGCAGCTGCTGTTGTGCCTGCTATTGTAGCTAACGTTGTTGTTGTATGAGCTGGAGTTGTTGTTGTCATAGGGGCTGCAGTAGTGGTTGTGGATGCAGCTACAGTTGGTGCTGCTGCAGTTGTAGTGGTCGTTGGAGCTCCAGTTGTTGTACTAGCTGCTGTTGTGGTTGCTGTAGGAGCTACATTTGTGTTTGTCGTAGGACTTACAATGGCAGTGGGTCCTGCAGTTTTGATTGGCGTTGTAGGAGATACAGTTGTTGGAGCTGCAGTTGTCGAAAAGGATGTTGTTGTGGTTGTCATAGGTACTTCAGTTTTGTTGTGGTTGCTGTAGGTGCTCCAGTTGTGGTTGTCGTAGGAGTTAAAATGGTAGTAGGACCTTCGGTTGTGATTGGTGTTGTTGGAGCTACAGTTGTCGAAGGGGAGATTGTTGTGGTTGTCGTAGGTGCTATAGTTGTTGGAGCTACAGTTGTTGGAGCTGCAGTTGTCGAAAAAGATGTTGTCGTAGGTGCTACAGTTGTTGTTGTGGCTGCTGTAGGTGCTACAGTTGTGGTTGTCGTAGGAGTTAAAATGGTAGTAGGACCTTCGGTTGTGATTGGCGTTGTTGGAGCTACAGTTGTCGAAGGGGATGTTGTTGTAGGTGCTATAGTTGTTGTAGAAGAAGCTTCAGATGTGGTTGCAGTAAGGCCTGCAGTAGTTCTTGTGGAAACAGCTTCAGTTGTTGTTGTAATAGCTGCTGCTGTTGTAGTGGCCGTAGGAGCTCCGGTGGTTGTACTAGGAGCTGCAGTTGTCGTAGGGGATGTTGTTGTGGTTATTGTAGAAGGATCTTCATGTCTAGTTGCAGTAGGGGCTGCTGTAGTGGTTGAGGAAGCAGCTACAGTTGTTGTTGGAGCTGCTGCAGTTGTAGTGGCCGTAGGAGCTACGGTAGTTGTAGTAGGAGCTGCAGTTGTCGTAGGGGATGTTGTTGTGGTAGTCGTAGTTTCTACAATTGCTGTAGAAGAAGCTTCTGTTGTGGTTGTAGTAGGAGCTGCACTTGTTCTTGTGGAAGAAGCTACAGTTGGAGTTGTAGGAGCTGTGGTTGTCGTAGTAGCTGCATCATTTGTGGTGGTCGCAGGATCTACCATTTTTGTCATAGTCGAAGCTGTAGTTGTTGCCGTAGGTGGTATTGTTGCGCTTGTTGTAGATGTTATAGAAGCTGCAGTGGTTGTCGTTGCAGCTGCTGTTGTGCTTGCTATTGTAGCTAACGTTGTTGTTGTATGAGCTAGAGTTGTTGTTGCCATAGGGGCTGCAGTAGTGGTTGTGGATGCAGCTACAGTTGGTGCTGCTGCAGTTGTAGTGGTCGTTGGAGCTCCAGTTGTTGTACTAGCTGCTGTTGTGGTTGCTGTAGGAGCTACATTTGTGTTTGTCGTAGGACTTACAATGGCAGTGGGTCCTGCCGTTTTGATTGGCGTTGTAGGAGCTACAGTTGTTGGAGCTGCAGTTGTCGAAAAGGATGTTGTTGTGGTTGTCATAGGTTCTACAGTTGTTGTTGTGGTTGCTGTAGGTGCTCCAGTTGTGGTTGTCGTAGGAGTTAAAATAGTAGTAGGACCTTCGGTTGTGATTGGTGTTGTTGGAGCTACAGTTGTCGAAGGGGAGATTGTTGTGGTTGTCGTAGGTGCTATAGTTGTTGGAGCTACAGTTGTTGGAGCTGCAGTTGTCGAAAAAGATGTTGTCGTAGGTGCTACAGTTGTTGTTGTGGCTGCTGTAGGTGCTACAGTTGTGGCTGTCGTAGGAGTTAAAATGGTAGTAGGACCTTCGGTTGTGATTGGCGTTGTTGGAGCTACAGTTGTCGAAGGGGATGTTGTTGTAGGTGCTATAGTTGTTGTAGAAGAAGCTTCAGATGTGGTTGCAGTAAGGCCTGCAGTAGTGCTTGTGGAAACAGCTTCAGTTGTTGTTGTAATAGCTGCTGCTGTTGTAGTGGCCGTAGGAGCTCCGGTGGTTGTACTAGGAGCTGCAGTTGTCGTAGGGGATGTTGTTGTGGTTATTGTAGAAGGATCTTCATTTCTAGTTGCAGTAGGGGCTGCTGTAGTGGTTGAGGAAGCAGCTACAGTTGTTGTTGGAGCTGCTGCAGTTGTAGTGGCCGTAGGAGCTACGGTAGTTGTAGTAGGAGCTGCAGTTGTCGTAGGGGATGTTGTTGTGGTAGTCGTAGTTTCTACAGTTGCTGTAGAAGAAGCTTCTGTTGTGGTTGTAGTAGGACCTGCACTTGTTCTTGTGGAAGAAGCTACAGTTGGAGTTGTAGGAGCTGTGGTTGTCGTAGTAGCTGCATCATTTGTGGTGGTCGCAGGATCTACCATTTTTGTCGTAGTCGAAGCTGTAGTTGTTGCCATAGGTGGTATTGTTGCGCTTGTTGTAGATGTTATAGAAGCTGCAGTGGTTGTCGTTGCAGCTGCTGTTGTGCTTGCTATTGTAGCTAACGTTGTTGTTGTATGAGCTAGAGTTGTTGTTGCCATAGGGGCTGCAGTAGTGGTTGTGGATGCAGCTACAGTTGGTGCTCCTGCAGTTGTAGTGGTCGTTGGAGCTCCAGTTGTTGTACTAGCTGCTGTTGTGGTTGCTGTAGGAGCTACATTTGTGTTTGTCGTAGGACTTACAATGGCAGTGGGTCCTGCCGTTTTGATTGGCGTTGTAGGAGCTACAGTTGTTGGAGCTGCAGTTGTCGAAAAGGATGTTGTTGTGGTTGTCATAGGTTCTACAGTTGTTGTTGTGGTTGCTGTAGGTGCTCCAGTTGTGGTTGTCGTAGGTGTTAAAATGGTAGTAGGACCTTCGGTTGTGATTGGTGTTGTTGGAGCTACAGTTGTCGAAGGGGAGATTGTTGTGGTTGTCGTAGGTGCTATAGTTGTTGGAGCTACAGTTGTTGGAGCTGCAGTTGTCGAAAAAGATGTTGTCGTAGGTGCTACAGTTGTTGTTGTGGCTGCTGTAGGTGCTACAGTTGTGGTTGTCGTAGGAGTTAAAATGGTAGTAGGACCTTCGGTTGTGATTGGCGTTGTTGGAGCTACAGTTGTCGAAGGGGATGTTGTCGTAGGTGCTATAGTTGTTGTAGAAGAAGCTTCAGATGTGGTTGCAGTAAGGCCTGCAGTAGTGCTTGTGGAAACAGCTTCAGTTGTTGTTGTAAGAGCTGCTGCTGTTGTAGTGGCCGTAGGAGCTCCGGTGGTTGTACTAGGAGCTGCAGTTGTCGTAGGGGATGTTGTTGTGGTTATTGTAGAAGGATCTTCATTTCTAGTTGCAGTAGGGGCTGCTGTAGTGGTTGAGGTAGCAGCTTCAGTTGTTGTTGGAGCTGCTACAGTTGTAGTGGCCATGGGAGATATGGTAGTTGTAGTAGGAGCTGCAGTTCTCGTAGGGGATGTTGTTGTGGTAGTCGTAGTTTCTACAGTTGTTGTAGCAGAAGCTTCCGTTGTGGTTTCTGTAGGAGCTACATTTGTGTTTGTCGTAGGACTTACAATGGTAGTAGGTCCTGCAGTTTTGATTGGCGTTGTAGGAGCTACAGTTGTTGGAGCTGCAGTTGTTGAAAAAGTTGTTGTTGTAGGTGCTACAGTTGTTGTTGTGGCTGCTGTTGGTGCTACAGTTGTGGTTGTCGTAGGAGTTAAAATGGTAGTAGGACCTTCGGTTTTGATTGGCGTTGTTGGAGCTACAGTTGTCGAAGGGGAGATTGTTGTGGTTGTCGTAGGTGCTATAGTTGTTTTAGAAGAAGCTTCAGTTGTGGTTCCAGTAAGGGCTGCAGTAGTTGTTGTAGAAGAAGCTTCAGTTGTGGTTGCAGTAAGGACTGCAGTAGTGGTTGTGGAAGAAACTACAGTCGTGGTTGCAGTAGGTAATGCAGTAGTGGTTGTGGAAGCAGCTACAGTGTTTGTGGTTATTGTAGAAGGATCTTCATTTCTAGTTGCAGTAAGGCCTGCAGTAGTGCTTGTGGAAGCAGCTTCAGTTGTTGTTGTAAGAGTTGCTGCTGTTGTAGTGGCCGTAGGAGCTCCGGGGGTTGTAGTAGGAGCTGCAGTTGTCATAGGGGATGTTGTTGTGGTTATTGTAGAAGGATCTTCATTTCTAGTTGCAGTAGGGGCTGCTGTAGTGGTTGAGGAAGCAGCTACAATTGTTGTTGGAGCTGCTGCAGTTGTAGTGGCCGTAGGTGCTCCGGTGGTTGTAGTAGGAGCTGCAGTTGTCGTAGGGGATGTTGTTGTTGTTATTGTAGAAGGATCTTCATTTCTAGTTGCAGTAGGGGCTGCTGTAGTGGTTGAGGAAGCAGCTACAATTGTTGTTGGAGCTGCTGCAGTTGTAGTGGCCGTAGGAGCTCCGGTGGTTGTAGTAGGAGCTGCAGTTGTCGTAGGGGATGTTGTGGTAGTCGTAGTTTCTACAGTTGTTGTAGAAGAAGCTTCTGTTGTGGTTGCTGTAGGGGATGCAGTAGTGCTTGTGGAAGCAGCTTCAGTTGTTGTTGTAAGAGCTGCTGCTGTTGTAGTGGCCGTACGAGCTCCGGTGGTTGTAGTAGGAGCTGCAGTTGTCGTAGGGGATGTTGTTGTGGTAGTCATAGTTTCTACAGTTGTTGTAGAAGAAGCTTCTGTTGTGGTTGCAGTAGGGGCTGCAGTAGTGCTTGTGGAAGCAGCTACAGTTGTTGTTGTAAGAGCTGCTGCTGTTGTAGTGGCCGTAGGAGCTACGGTAGTTGTAGTAGGAGCTGCAGTTGTCGTAGGGGATGTTGTTGTGGTAGTTGTAGTTTCTACAGTTGTTGTAGAAGAAGCTTCTGTTGTGGTTGTAGTAGGAGCTGCACTTGTTCTTGTGGAAGAAGCTACAGTTGGAGTTGTAGGAGCTGTGGTTGTCGTAGTAGCTGCATCATTTGTCGTGATCGCAGGATCTACCATTTCTGTCATAGTAGAAGCTGTAGTTGTTGCCGTAGGTGGTATTGTTGCGCTTGTTGTAGATGTTATAGAAGCTGCAGTGGTTGTCGTTGCAGCTGCTGTTGTGCCTGCTATTGTAGCTAACGTTGTTGTTGTATGAGCTAGAGTTGTTGTTGTCATAGGGGCTGCAGTAGTGGTTGTGGATGCAGCTACAGTTGGTGCTGCTGCAGTTGTAGTGGTCGTTGGAGCTCCAGTTGTTGTACTAGCTGCTGTTGTGGTTGCTGTAGGAGCTACATTTGTGTTTGTCGTAGGACTTACAATGGCAGTGGGTCCTGCAGTTTTGATTGGCGTTGTAGGAGATACAGTTGTTGGAGCTGCAGTTGTCGAAAAGGATGTTGTTGTGGTTGTCATAGGTACTTCAGTTTTTGTGGTTGCTGTAGGTGCTCCAGTTGTGGTTGTCGTAGGAGTTAAAATGGTAGTAGGACCTTCGGTTGTGATTGGTGTTGTTGGAGCTACAGTTGTCGAAGGGGAGATTGTTGTGGTTGTCGTAGGTGCTATAGTTGTTGGAGCTACAGTTGTTGGAGCTGCAGTTGTCGAAAAAGATGTTGTCGTAGGTGCTACAGTTGTTGTTGTGGCTGCTGTAGGTGCTACAGTTGTGGTTGTCGTAGGAGTTAAAATGGTAGTAGGACCTTCGGTTGTGATTGGCGTTGTTGGAGCTACAGTTGTCGAAGGGGATGTTGTTGTAGGTGCTATAGTTGTTGTAGAAGAAGCTTCAGATGTGGTTGCAGTAAGGCCTGCAGTAGTTCTTGTGGAAACAGCTTCAGTTGTTGTTGTAAGAGCTGCTGCTGTTGTAGTGGCCGTAGGAGCTCCGGTGGTTGTACTAGGAGCTGCAGTTGTCGTAGGGGATGTTGTTGTGGTTATTGTAGAAGGATCTTCATTTCTAGTTGCAGTAGGGGCTGCTGTAGTGGTTGAGGAAGCAGCTACAGTTGTTGTTGGAGCTGCTGCAGTTGTAGTGGCCGTAGGAGCTACGGTAGTTGTAGTAGGAGCTGCAGTTGTCGTAGGGGATGTTGTTGTGGTAGTCGTAGTTTCTACAGTTGCTGTAGAATAAGCTTCTGTTGTGGTTGTAGTAGGAGCTGCACTTGTTCTTGTGGAAGAAGCTACAGTTGGAGTTGTAGGAGCTGTGGTTGTCGTAGTAGCTGCATCATTTGTGGTGGTCGCAGGATCTACCATTTTTGTCGTAGTCGAAGCTGTAGTTGTTGCTGTAGGTGGTATTGTTGCGCTTGTTGTAGATGTTATAGAAGCTGCAGTGCTTGTCGTTGCAGCTGCTGTTGTGCTTGCTATTGTAGCTAACGTTGTTGTTGTATGAGCTAGAGTTGTTGTTGCCATTTGGGCTGCAGTAGTGGTTGTGGATGCAGCTACAGTTGGTGCTACTGCAGTTGTAGTGGTCGTTGGAGCTCCAGTTGTTGTACTAGCTGCTGTTGTGGTTGCTGTAGGAGCTACATTTGTGTTTGTCGTAGGACTTACAATGGCAGTGGGTCCTGCAGTTTTGATTGGCGTTGTAGGAGCTACAGTTGTTGGAGCTGCAGTTGTCCAAAAGGATGTTGTTGTGGTTGTCATAGGTTCTACAGTTGTTGTTGTGGTTGCTGTAGGTGCTCCAGTTGTGGTTGTCGTAGGTGTTAAAATGGTAGTAGGACCTTCGGTTGTGATTGGTGTTGGTGGAGCTACAGTTGTTGAAGGGGAGATTGTTGTGGTTGTCGTAGGTGCTATAGTTGTTGGAGCTACAGTTGTTGGAGCTGCAGTTGTCGAAAAAGATGTTGTCGTAGGTGCTACAGTTGTTGTTGTGGCTGCTGTTGGTGCTACAGTTGTGGTTGTTGTAGGAGTTAAAATGGTAGTAGGACCTTCGGTTGTGATTGGCGTTGTTGGAGCTACAGTTGTCGAAGGGGATGTTGTCGTAGGTGCTATAGTTGTTGTAGAAGAAGCTTCAGATGTGGTTGCAGTAAGGCCTGCAGTAGTGCTTGTGGAAACAGCTTCAGTTGTTGTTGTAAGAGCTGCTGCTGTTGTAGTGGCCGTAGGAGCTCCGGTGGTTGTACTAGGAGCTGCAGTTGTCGTAGGGGATGTTGTTGTGGTTATTGTAGAAGGATCTTCATTTCTAGTTGCAGTAGGGGCTGCTGTAGTGGTTGAGGAAGCAGCTACAGTTGTTGTTGGAGCTGCTGCAGTTGTAGTGGCCGTAGGAGCTACGGTAGTTGTAGTAGGAGCTGCAGTTGTCGTAGGGGATGTTGTTGTGGTAGTCGTAGTTTCTACAGTTGCTGTAGAAGAAGCTTCTGTTGTGGTTGTAGTAGGAGCTGCACTTGTTCTTGTGGAAGAAGCTACAGTTGGAGTTGTAGGAGCTGTGGTTGTCGTAGTAGCTGCATCATTTGTGGTGGTCGCAGGATCTACCATTTTTGTCGTAGTAGAAGCTGTAGTTGTTGCCGTAGGTGGTATTGTTGCGCTTGTTGTAGATGTTATAGAAGCTGCAGTGGTTGTCGTTGCAGCTGCTGTTGTGCTTGCTATTGTAGCTAACGTTGTTGTTGTATGAGCTAGAGTTGTTGTTGCCATAGGGGCTGCAGTAGTGGTTGTGGATGCAGCTACAGTTGGTGCTGCTGCAGTTGTAGTGGTCGTTGGAGCTCCAGTTGTTGTACTAGCTGCTGTTGTGGTTGCTGTAGGAGCTACATTTGTGTTTGTCGTAGGACTTACAATGGCAGTGGGTCCTGCAGTTTTGATTGGCGTTGTAGGAGCTACAGTTGTTGGAGCTGCAGTTGTCGAAAAGGATATTGTTGTGGTTGTCATAGGTTCTACAGTTGTTGTTGTGGTTGCTGTAGGTGCTCCAGTTGTGGTTGTCGTAGGAGTTAAAATGGTAGTAGGACCTTCGGTTGTGATTGGTGTTGTTAGAGCTACAGTTGTCGAAGGGGAGATTGTTGTGGTTGTCGTAGGTGCTATAGTTGTTGGAGCTACAGTTGTTGGAGCTGCAGTTGTCGAAAAAGATGTTGTCGTAGGTGCTACAGTTGTTGTTGTGGCTGCTGTAGGTGCTACAGTTGTGGTTGTCGTAGGAGTTAAAATGGTAGTAGGACCTTCGGTTGTGATTGGCGTTGTTGGAGCTACAGTTGTCGAAGGGGATGTTGTTGTAGGTGCTATAGTTGTTGTAGAAGAAGCTTCAGATGTGGTTGCAGTAAGGCCTGCAGTAGTGCTTGTGGAAACAGCTTCAGTTGTTGTTGTAATAGCTGCTGCTGTTGTAGTGACCGTAGGAGCTCCGGTGGTTGTACTAGGAGCTGCAGTTGTCGTAGGGGATGTTGTTGTGGTTATTGTAGAAGGATCTTCATTTCTAGTTGCAGTAGGGGCTGCTGTAGTGGTTGAGGAAGCAGCTACAGTTGTTGTTGGAGCTGCTGCAGTTGTAGTGGCCGTAGGAGCTACGGTAGTTGTAGTAGGAGCTGCAGTTGTCGTAGGGGATGTTGTTGTGGTAGTCGTAGTTTCTACAGTTGGTGTAGAAGAAGCTTCTGTTGTGGTTGTAGTAGGAGCTGCACTTGTTCTTGTGGAAGAAGCTACAGTTGGAGTTGTAGGAGCTGTGGTTGTCGTAGTAGCTGCATCATTTGTGGTGGTCGCAGGATCTACCATTTTTGTCGTAGTAGAAGCTGTAGTTGTTGCCGTAGGTGGTATTGTTGCGCTTGTTGTAGATGTTATAGAAGCTGCAGTGGTTGTCGTTGCAGCTGCTGTTGTGCTTGCTATTGTAGCTAACGTTGTTGTTGTATGAGCTAGAGTTGTTGTTGCCATAGGGGCTGCAGTAGTGGTTGTGGATGTAGCTACAGTTGGTGCTGCTGCAGTTGTTGTGGTCGTTGGAGCTCCAGTTGTTGTACTAGCTGCTGTTGTGGTTGCTGTAGGAGCTACATTTGTGTTTGTCGTAGGACTTACAATGCCAGTGGGTCCTGCAGTTTTGATTGACGTTGTAGGAGCTACAGTTGTTGGAGCTGCAGTTGTCGAAAAGGATGTTGTTGTGGTTGTCATAGGTTCTACAGTTGTTGTTGTGGTTGCTGTAGGTGCTCCAGTTGTGGTTGCTGTAGTAGTTAAAATGGTAGTAGGTCCTTCGGTTGTGATTGGTGTTGGTGGAGCTACAGTTCTTGAAGGGGAGATTGTTGTGGTTGTCGTAGGTGCTATAGTTGTTGGAGCTACAGTTGTTGGAGCTGCAGTTGTCGAAAAAGATGTTGTCGTAGGTGCTACAGTTGTTGTTGTGGCTGCTGTAGGTGCTACAGTTGTGGCTGTCGTAGGAGTTAAAATGGTAGTAGGACCTTCGGTTGTGATTGGCGTTGTTGGAGCTACAGTTGTCGAAGGGGATGTTGTTGTAGGTGCTATAGTTGTTGTAGAAGAAGCTTCAGATGTGGTTGCAGTAAGGCCTGCAGTAGTGCTTGTGGAAACAGCTTCAGTTGTTGTTGTAAGAGCTGCTGCTGTTGTAGTGGCCGTAGGAGCTCCGGTGGTTGTACTAGGAGCTGCAGTTGTCGTAGGGGATGTTGTTGTGGTTATTGTAGAAGGATCTTCATTTCTAGTTGCAGTAGGGGCTGCTGTAGTGGTTGAGGAAGCAGCTACAGTTGTTGTTGGAGCTGCTGCAGTTGTAGTGGCCGTAGGAGCCACGGTAGTTGTAGTAGTAGCTGCAGTTGTTGTAGGGGATGTTGTTGTGGTAGTCGTAGTTTCTACAGTTGCTGTAGAAGAAGCTTCTGTTGTGGTTGTAGTAGGAGCTGCACTTGTTCTTGTGGAAGAAGCTACAGTTGGAGTTGTAGGAGCTGTGGTTGTCGTAGTAGCTGCATCATTTGTGGTGGTCGCAGGATCTACCATTTTTGTCGTAGTAGAAGCTGTAGTTGTTTCCGTAGGTGGTATTGTTGCGCTTGTTGTAGATGTTATAGAAGCTGCAGTGGTTGTCGTTGCAGCTGCTGTTGTGCTTGCTATTGTAGCTAACGTTGTTGTTGTATGAGCTAGAGTTGTTGTTGCCATAGGGGCTGCAGTAGTGGTTGTGGATGCAGCTACAGTTGGTGCTGGTGCAGTTGTTGTGGTCGTTGGAGCTCCAGTTGTTGTACTAGCTGCTGTTGTGGTTGCTGTAGGAGCTACATTTGTGTTTGTCGTAGGACTTACAATGGCAGTGGGTCCTGCAGTTTTGATTGGCATTGTAGGAGCTACAGTTGTCGAAAAGGATGTTGTTGTGGTTGTCATAGGTTCTACAGTTGTTGTTGTGGTTGCTGTAGGTGCTCCAGTTGTGGTTGTCGTAGGAGTTAAAATGGTAGTAGGACCTTCGGTTGTGATTGGTGTTGTTGGAGCTACAGTTGTCGAAGGGGAGATTGTTGTGGTTGTCGTAGGTGCTATAGTTGTTGGAGCTACAGTTGTTGGAGCTGCAGTTGTCGAAAAATATGTTGTTGTAGGTGCTACAGTTGTTGTTGTGGCTGCTGTAGGTGCTACAGTTGTGGTTGTCGTAGGAGTTAAAAGGGTAGTAGGTCCTTCAGTTTTGATTGGCGTTGTAGGAGCTACAGTTGTTGGAGCTGCAGTTGTCGAAAAGGATGTTGTTGTGGTTGTCATAGGTTCTACAGTTGTTGTTGTGGTTGCTGTAGGTGCTCCAGTTGTGGTTGTCGTATGAGTTAAAATGGTAGTAGGACCTTCGGTTGTGATTGGTGTTGTTGGAGCTACAGTTGTTGAAGGGGAGATTGTTGTGGTTGTCGTAGGTGCTATAGTTGTTGGAGCTACAGTTGTTGGAGCTGCAGTTGTCGAAAAATATGTTGTCGTAGGTGCTACAGTTGTTGTTGTGGCTGCTGTAGGTGCTACAGTTGTGGTTGTCGTAGGAGTTAAAATGGTAGTAGGACCTTCGGTTGTGATTGGTGTTGTTGGAGCTATAGTTGTCGAAGGGGAGATTGTTGTGGTTGTCGTAGGTGCTATAGTTGTTGGAGCTGCAGTTGTCGAAAAATATGTTGTCGTAGGTGCTACAGTTGTTGTTGTGGCTGCTGTAGGTCCTATAGTTGTGGTTGTTGTAGGAGTTAAAATGGTAGTAGGACCTTCGGTTGTGATTGGCGTTGTTGGAGCTACAGTTGTCGAAGGGGATGTTGTCGTAGGTGCTATAGTTGTTGAAGAAGAAGCTTCAGATGTGGTTGCAGTAAGGGCCGCAGTAGTGCTTGTGGAAGCAGCTTCAGTTGTTGTTGTAAGAGCTGCTGCTGTTGTAGTGGCCGTAGGAGCTCCGGTGGTTGTAGTTGGAGCTGCAGTTGTCGTATGGGATGTTGTTGTGGTTATTGTAGAATGATCTTCATTTCTAGTTGCAGTAGGGGCTGCTGTAGTGGTTGAGGTAGGTGCTACAGTTGTGGTTGTCGTAGGAGTTAAAATGGTAGTAGGACCTTCAGTTGTGATTGGCGTTGTTGGAGCTACAGTTGTCGAAGGGGAGATTGTTGTGGTTGTCGTAGGTGCTATAGTTGTTTTAGAAGAAGCTTCAGTTATGGTTCCAGTAAGGGTTGCAGTAGTTGTTGTAGAAGAAGCTTCTGTTGTGGTTGCAGTAGGGGCTGCACTTGTTTTTGTGGAAGAAGCTACAGTTGGAGCTGTGGTTGTCGTAGTAGCTGCATCATTTGTGGTGGTCGCAGGAACTACAATTTTTGGCGTAGTAGAAGCTGTAGTTGATGCCGTAGGGGGTATTGTTGCGCTTGTTGTAGATGTTATAGAAGCTGCAGTGGTTGTCGTAGCAGCTGCTGTTGTGCTTGCTATTGTAGCTAAAGTTGTTGTTGTATGAGCTAGAGTTGTTGTTGCCAGTGGGGCTGCTGTAGTGGTTGTGGATGCAGCTACAGTTGGTGCTGCTGCAGTTGTAGTGATCGTGGGAGCTACATTTGTTGTACTAGCTGCTGTTGTGGTTGCTGTAGGAGCTACATTTGTGGTTGTCGTAGGACTTACTATGGTAGTAGGTCCTGCAGTTGTGATTGGCACTGTAGGAGCTACAGGTGTTGTAGTTGCAGCTTTAGTTGTCGAAAACGATGTTGTTGTGGTTGTCGTAGGTGCTACAGTTGTTGTTGTGGTTGCTGTAGGTGCTCCAGTTGTGGTTGTCGTAGGAGTTAAAATGGTAGTAGGACCTTCGGTTGTGATTGGTGTTGTTGGAGCTACAGTTGTCGAAGGGGAGATTGTTGTGGTTGTCGTAGGTGCTATAGTTGTTGGAGCTACAGTTGTTGGAGCTGCAGTTGTCGAAAAATATGTTGTTGTAGGTGCTACAGTTGTTGTTGTGGCTGCTGTAGGTGCTACAGTTGTGGTTGTCGTAGGAGTTAAAATGGTAGTAGGTCCTTCAGTTTTGATTGGCGTTGTAGGAGCTACAGTTGTTGGAGCTGCAGTTGTCGAAAAGGATGTTGTTGTGGTTGTCATAGGTTCTACAGTTGTTGTTGTGGTTGCTGTAGGTGCTCCAGTTGTGGTTGTCGTATGAGTTAAAATGGTAGTAGGACCTTCGGTTGTGATTGGTGTTGTTGGAGCTACAGTTGTTGAAGGGGAGATTGTTGTGGTTGTCGTAGGTGCTATAGTTGTTGGAGCTACAGTTGTTGGAGCTGCAGTTGTCGAAAAAGATGTTGTCGTAGGTGCTACAGTTGTTGTTGTGGCTGCTGTAGGTGCTACAGTTGTGGTTGTCGTAGGAGTTAAAATGGTAGTAGGACCTTCGGTTGTGATTGGTGTTGTTGGAGCTATAGTTGTCGAAGGGGAGATTGTTGTGGTTGTCGTAGGTGCTATAGTTGTTGGAGCTGCAGTTGTCGAAAAAGATGTTGTCGTAGGTGCTACAGTTGTTGTTGTGGCTGCTGTAGGTCCTATAGTTGTGGTTGTTGTAGGAGTTAAAATGGTAGTAGGACCTTCGGTTGTGATTGGCGTTGTTGGAGCTACAGTTGTCGAAGGGGATGTTGTCGTAGGTGCTATAGTTGTTGAAGAAGAAGCTTCAGATGTGGTTGCAGTAAGGGCCGCAGTAGTGCTTGTGGAAGCAGCTTCAGTTGTTGTTGTAAGAGCTGCTGCTGTTGTAGTGGCCGTAGGAGCTCCGGTGGTTGTAGTTGGAGCTGCAGTTGTCGTATGGGATGTTGTTGTGGTTATTGTAGAATGATCTTCATTTCTAGTTGCAGTAGGGGCTGCTGTAGTGGTTGAGGTAGGTGCTACAGTTGTGGTTGTCGTAGGAGTTAAAATGGTAGTAGGACCTTCAGTTGTGATTGGCGTTGTTGGAGCTACAGTTGTCGAAGGGGAGATTGTTGTGGTTGTCGTAGGTGCTATAGTTGTTTTAGAAGAAGCTTCAGTTATGGTTCCAGTAAGGGTTGCAGTAGTTGTTGTAGAAGAAGCTTCTGTTGTGGTTGCAGTAGGGGCTGCACTTGTTTTTGTGGAAGAAGCTACAGTTGGAGCTGTGGTTGTCGTAGTAGCTGCATCATTTGTGGTGGTCGCAGGAACTACAATTTTTGGCGTAGTAGAAGCTGTAGTTGATGCCGTAGGGGGTATTGTTGCGCTTGTTGTAGATGTTATAGAAGCTGCAGTGGTTGTCGTAGCAGCTGCTGTTGTGCTTGCTATTGTAGCTAAAGTTGTTGTTGTATGAGCTAGAGTTGTTGTTGCCAGTGGGGCTGCTGTAGTGGTTGTGGATGCAGCTACAGTTGGTGCTGCTGCAGTTGTAGTGATCGTGGGAGCTACATTTGTTGTACTAGCTGCTGTTGTGGTTGCTGTAGGAGCTACATTTGTGGTTGTCGTAGGACTTACTATGGTAGTAGGTCCTGCAGTTGTGATTGGCACTGTAGGAGCTACAGGTGTTGTAGTTGCAGCTTTAGTTGTCGAAAACGATGTTGTTGTGGTTGTCGTAGGTGCTACAGTTGTTGTTGTGGTTCCTGTAGGTGCTACAGTTGTGGTTGGCGTTGTTGGAGCTACTGTTGTCGAAGGGGAGATTTTTGTGGTTGTTTTAGGTGCTATAGTTGTTGTAGAAGAAGCTGAAGTTGTGGTTGTCTTGGGAACTACTCTTATTGTTGTAGGAGCTACAGTTTTGGTTGTCTTAGTAGTTGCTGGAGTTGTGGTGGTTGGAACTTTAGTTGTTTTAGTTACTGCAGATCTCGTTGTCGTAGTAGCTGCTTTAGTTGTGCTGGTCAAATGAGCTCCATGTTTTTTACAATGAATTGTGGTTGTGGTATGGGCCACTTTTGTGGTTTTAGAAGCAGCTAGGGTTGTCATAGGAGCTGCTTTTGTGGTTGTTGTAGGAGCTAAAGTGGTCCTAGAGGCTGTAGGTGTGATTGTCATTGTAGGTTTTGAAGTTGTAATGGTTGTAGGAGCTACAGTTGTTGTAGATGGAGCTGCACTTGTGGTTGTCGTTGGAGCTAAAGTGGTCCTAGAAGCTTCAGTTGTGGTTGTTAAAGCAGCTACAGTTTTTGTTGCAGGAGCTGCTGTTGTGGTTGTCATAGGAGCTAAAGTGGTACTATAAGCTGCGTTTGTGATTGTCATTGTGGGTTTTGAAGTTGTAATGGTCGTAGGAGCTACAGTTGTTGTAGATGGAGCTGCACTTGTGGTTGTCGTTGTAGGTTTTGAAGTTGTAATGGTCGTAGGGGCTACAGTTGTTGTAGATGGAGCTGCACTTGTGGTTGTCGTTGTAGGTTTTGAAGTTGTAATGGTAGTAGGAGCTACAGTTGTTGTAGATAGAGCTGCAGTTCTCGTTGTCAATGGAGATACAGTTGTTGTAGAAGGATTTGCAAATATATTGGTTGTAGGAGCTACAATTGCTGTCGTAAAAGCTACTGTTTTCGCCGTAGCAGCTACATTTGAGGTAGGAGCTGCATTTGTAATTGTCGTAAGAGCTTCAGTTCTGATGGTCGTTGTTGTAGGAACTAAAATTATTGTCTTAGGAGCTTCTGTTGTGCCTGCTGTAGGAGCTTTAGTTACTGTAGAAGGAGCTGCAGTTGTGGTTGTCAAAGGAGCTACATTTTTTGTAGTTGTAGCTGTGGTTATCATAGTAGGTGCTGCAGATGTAGTGGTTGTAGGTACAGTTGTTATCATAACATCCGCAGCAGGAGCTACAGTTGTGGTAGTAGGAGCTACAGTTGTGAGTGTCATAAGTAAAACATTTGTTGTAGCTGCAGTTGTAGTTGTCGTAGGAGTTGCAGTTGTTGTGATTGTAGTAGGAGCTGCAGTGGTTGTCGAATGAGCTGTTGTTGTGCTTGTTGTTGTAGTAGGAGCTGCACTTGTTATTGCAGTAGGGGCTGCAGTAGTGGTTGTGGAAGCAGCTACAGTTGTTGTTGTAGGAGCTGCTGCAGTTGTAGTTATCGTAGGAGCTACAGTTGTTATAGTAGAAGCTGTAATTGTGGGGGTTGAAGGATCTACAGTTGTGATTTCTGTAGGACCTGCAGCTAGGATTGCTGTTGTAGTTGCTGCAGTTATAGGGGTCATAGTAGCTACAGTTGTTGTACTAGCTGCTGTTGTGGTTGCTGTAGGAGCTAAAGTTCTGTTTGTCGTAGGAGTTAAATTGGTAGTAGGACCTGCAGTTGGGTTTGGCGTTGTAGGAGCTACTGTTGTTGTCATAGGAGCTGCAGTTGTCGAAGGGGATGTTGTTGTGGTTTTCGTAGGAGCTACAGTTGTTGTAGAAGAAGCTTCAGTTGTGGTTGCAGTAGAGGTTGCAGTAATGGTTGTGGAAGCAGCTACAGGTGTTGTTGTTGGAGCTGCTGTTGTGGTTTTCATAGTAGCTGCAGCAGTTGTAACAGGATCTACAGTTATTGTCATAGGAGCTGCTCTTGTTGTCGTAGGAGCAACATTTTTTGTATTAGTAGCTGTAGATGTAGTAGAAGCTGCAGTGGTTGTCATTGGAGCTGCTGTTGTGCTTGTTATAATAGCTAAAGTTGTTGTTGTAGGAGCTGCAGTTGCAGTAGTGGGTGCAGTAGTGGCTGTGGAAGCAGCTCCAGTAGTTATAGTAGGAGCTGCAGTTGTTTCTGTAGGGGGTATTGTGGGGCTTGTTGTAGATGTAATTGAAGCTGCAGTGATTGTTGTAGCAGCTGCTGTTGTGCTTGCGAAAGTACCTAAAGTTGTTGTTGAAGGAGCTGCAGTTGTTGTTGCAGTAGGGGCTGCAGTAGTGGTTCTGGAAGCAGATACAGCTTTTGTTGTAGGAGCTCCTGCAGTTGTAGTGGTCGTAGGAGCTCCAGTTGTTGTAGTAGAAGCTGTTGTTGCGAGAGTTGTAGGAGCTGCAGTTGTCGTAGGGGATCTTATTGTGGTTATTGTAGAAGGATCTTCAGTTCTGGTTGCTGTAGGGACTGCTGTAGTGGTTGTGAAAGCAAGTCCTGCAGCTGCTGCAGTTGTGGTGGTCATAGGAGCTACAGTTGTGATTTCTTTAGGAACAAATGTTGTGCTTGTCGTTGGAGTTAAAATGGTAGTAGGACCTGCAGTTGTGATTGGCGTTGTAGGAGCTACAGTTGTTGTCGTAGGAGCTGCAGTAGTCGAAGGGGATGTGGTTGTGGTTGTCGTAGGTGCTATAGTTGTTGTAGAAGAAGCTTCAGTTGTGGTTGCAGTAGGGGTTGCAGTAGTGGTTGTGGAAGCAGCTACAGGTGTTGTTGGAGCTGCTGTTGTGGTTTTCGTAGTAGCTTCAGCAGTAGTAGTTGTAACAGGATCTACAGTTATTGTCATAGGAGCTGCTCTTGTTGTCGTAGGAGCAACATTTTTTGTATTAGTAGCTGTAGATGTAGTAGAAGCTGCAGTGGTTGTCGTTGGAGCTGCTGTTATGCTTGTTAAACTAGCTAAAGTTGTTGTTGAAGGAGCTGCAGTTGTTGTTGCAGTAGGGGCTGCAGTAGTGGTTGTGGAAGCAGCTACAGTTGTGGTTGTAGGAGCTGCTGCAGTTGTAGTTAATGTAGGAGCTGCAGTTGTTATAGTAGAAGCTGACATTGCGGGGGTTGTAGGAGCTACAGTTGTGATTTCTGTAGGAGCTGAATTTGTGGTTGTTGTCGCGGTTAAAATGGTAATAGGACCTGCAGCTATGATTGCTGTTGTAGTTGCTGCAGTTGTAGTGGTCGTAGGAGCTATAGTAGGAGCTGCAGTTGTCGTAGGGGATGTTGTTGTAGTAGAACCTGCAGTTGTTGCTGTAGGGGGTATTTTGGGGCTTGTTGTAGATGTCATTGAAGCTGCAGTGATTGTCGTAGCAGCTGCTGTTGTGCTTGCGAAAGTACCTAAAGTTGTTGTTGAAGGAGCTGCAGTTGTTGTTGCAGTAGGGGCTGCTGTAGTGGTTCTGGAAGCAGAAAAAGCTTTTGTTGTAGGAGCTCCTGCAGTTGTAGTGGTCGTAGGAGCTCCAGTTGTTGTAGTAGAAGCTGTTGTTGCTGGAGTTGTAGGAGCTGCAGTTGTCGTAGGGGATGTTGTAGTGGTTGTGGAAGCAGCTACAGTTGTTGTAGGAGCTCCTGCAGTTGTTGTGGTCATAGGAGCTACAGTTTTGGATGTTGTAGGATTTAAACTGGTAGTAGGACCTACAGTTATGATTGCTGTTGCTGTTGTAGTTGTTGTAGTGGTCATAGGAGTTACAGTTGTTGTACTAGCTGCTGTTGTGGTTGCTGTAGGAGCTACATCTGTGCTTGTCGTAGGAGTTAAAGTGGTACTAGGACCTGCAGTTGTGATTGGCGTTGTAGGAGCTACAGTTGTCGAAGGGGATGCGGTTGTGGTTGTCGTAGGTGCTACAGTTGTTGTAGAAGAAGCTTCAGTTGTGGTTGCAGTAAGGGTTGCAGTAGTGGTTGTGGAAGCAGGTACAGGTGTTGTTGGAGCTGCTGTTGTGGTTTTCATAGTAGCTTCAGCAGTAGTAGTTGTATCAGGATCTACAGTTATTGTCGTAGGAGCAAACATTTTTTTATTAGTAGCTGCAGCAGTGGTTGTCGTTGGAGCTGCTGTTATGCTTGTTATACTAGCTAAAGTTGGTGTTGTAGGTGCTGCAGTTGTTGTTGCAGTATTGAGTGCAGTAGTGCTTGTGGAAGCAGCTACAGTTGTTGTTATAGGAGCTGTTGTAGTGGTTATAGGAGCTCCTGTTGTAGTAGAAGCTGCAGTTGTCGTAGGGGATGATGTTGTGGTTTTTGTAGAAGGATCTTCAGTTCTGGTTGCAGTAGGGGCTGTGGTACTGGTTGTGGAAGCAGCTACAGTTGGTGTTGTTTCAGCTGCTGTTGTGGTTGTTGTAGTAGCTTCAGCAGTTGTAGTGGTCACAGGATCTACAATTATTTTTGTAGTAGAAGCTGCACTTGTTGCTGTAGGGGGTTCTGTTGTGCTTGTCGTAGGAGTTAAATTGGTAGTAGGACCTGCAGTTGTTATTGGCGTTGTAGGAGCTACTGTTGTTGTCGTAGGAGCTGTAGTTGTCGAAGGAGATTTTGTTGTGGTTGTCGTAGGTGCTACAGTTGTTGTAGAAGAAGCTTCAGTTGTGGTTGCAGTAGGGGTTGCAGTAGAGGTTGTGGAAGCAGCTTCAGTAGTGGTTGTGGAAGCAGCTTCAGTTGTGGTTGCAGTAGGGGTTGCAGTAGAGGTTGTGGAAGCAGCTTCAGTAGTGGTTGTGGAAGCAGCTTCAGTTGTGCTTGTCGTAGGAGCTGCAGCAGTTGTAGTGGTAAAAGGATCTACATTTTTTGTATTAGTAGCTGCTGCTGCTGCTGATGATGTAAAAGCTGCAGTGGTTGTTGTAGGAGCTGCCGTTATGCTGGTTATAGTAGATAAAGTTGTTATTGTTGTTGTTGCAGAAGGGGGTGCAGTAGTGGTTGTGGATGCAGCTACAGTTGTTGTTGCAGGAGGTGCTGCAGTTGTTGTGGTTGTAGGAGCTCCAGTTGTTGTAGTAGGAGCTGCAGTTGTCGTAGGGGATGTTGTTGTGGTTATTGTAGAATGATTTTCAGTTCTGGTTTCAGTAGGGGCTGCTGTAGTGCTTGAGGAAGCAGCTACCTTTGGTGTCGTAGGAGCTGCTGTTGGGGTTGTCGTAGTACCTTCAGCAGTTGTAGTGGTTGCAGGATCTAAAATGGTTGTTTTTGTAGAAGCTGTAGTTGTTGCCATAGGGGGTATTGTTGTGCTTGTTGTAGATGTTATAGAAGCTGCAGTGATTGTCGTAGCAGCTGCTGTTGTGCTGGCTATAGTAGCTAAAGTTGTTGTTGTTGTAGGTGCTGCAGTTGTTGTAGTGGTCGTAGGACCTCTAGTTGTTGTATTAGGAGCTGCAGTTGTCGTTGGGGATGTTGTTGTGGTTATTTTAGAAGGATCTTCAATTCTGGTTGCTGTTAGAGCTGCTGTTGTGGTTGTTGTAGTAGCTTCAGCAGTTGTAGTGGTCGCAGGATTGACAAATATTTTTGTAGTAGATGCTGCAGTTGTTACCGTATTGGGTATTGTTGGGTTTGTTTTTGTAGTTAAAGTTGTTGTTGTAGGAGCTGCAGTTCTTGCAGATCTCGTTGGCGTTGTAGCTGCTTTAGTTGTCCTGGTCAAATGAGCTATATGTTTTTTACAAGGAGCTGCAGTTGTGGTTGTGGTATGGGCTGCTTTTCTGGTTCTGGAAGCAGCTAGGGTTGGTGTCATAGGAGGTGCTTTTTTGGTTGTTGTTGGAGCTAATGTGGTCCTAGAAGCTGCAGTTGTGGTTGTTAAAGCAGCTCTTGTTGAAGGAGCTGCTCTTCTGGAGGCTGTGGTTATTGTCGAAACTCCATGGATATTCCAGAATACGAACACTGATTTATGAGATGAATGGTTAGTATATTTGATGAGTACAGTATCGATTTTTCTACTCTTACTCTTCAGATGCGTGCAGTATGTTATGAATTCCACTTATATATAATTATTATATGTAGCCACTCTCCTTATTGATTTTGAAGTACATTAGGTCAAACTTTACTATATGTGTCGTTATGTATGCTTTCAGAAATACTTCATAACATCTATATAACACCTAATGTCATTTGTCATAATCAGTCATAAGTATTCCCGCATTAAATTATGTTCATAATAACTTCAAAAGCACTACATAAATGTGTTAAGAAGCATCTATGACTGTATGTCATGCTTTATAAGGTTTTATAAATGTGGCGTAACTCTGTGACATAATTACCCATGCCAAATGTGACATAACCCACTACAGTGCATTTGGAAAGTTTTCAGACCCCTTGACTATTTCCACATTTTCTTAGGTTACATCCTTATTCTAAACTGGATTAAATTGTTTTTTTTCCCCCTCATCAATCTACACACAATACTCCGTAATGACAATGCAAAAACAGGTTTTTAGACATTTTTGCAAATGTATTACAAATATAAACTGAAATATCACATTTACAGAATTTGAAGTGATCACCTTTGGTCATTCATAACATATTCTCTTAAAGACTATATTGCATGATGGCGTTATGTGTATAGTCTTTATGAATGTGTTATGAATGACTGAAGGTGTCGGACTTTGTGATGAAGCTGTACGTACTTTAAAGCCAGACTCCTTTGGTCATTCATAACACATACATAAATGCCTTATATCATATGATGCTGTACCTACTATGAAGTCAGACACCTTTAGTCATTCATAAGACATATAGTACCAGTCACAAGTTTGAACACACCTACTCATTCAAGGCTTTTTCTTTATTTTTACCATGTACAATGTAGAACAATAGTGAAGACATCAAAACTATGAAATAACAAATAGAGTCATGTAGTAAGCAAAAAAGTGTTAAATAAATCAGAATATAGTTTTACTACGCGATACATTTTTTTTTTTTACGCCGCATTAGACAGGATTACCTAGACATACTGACCAGCTCAAATAGTCAGAAGTGTACTATATGGCAGACCAATTCAAACTCATCTCTCGGCATGTCCAGCCCACTCATTATCTCAGCCAATCTGTGGCTTTACCAATTAGCCTCGTAATTTAACAATTGTATTCATATTTATAGATGGCATACAAGTTTGTTATTAAGACACAAGAAAGTTCACGTTTCAGAAGGCATTTCTGGCAGAATACGCATTTAGATTTTTTTGTTTAAGTTTACGTTCAAACGGCTCTCCTGTGAAGTAGTGACCCACTACATATGCATAGTTTCCTAAAAATGGGTCACAAATGCCTTTTACATACAGTTTAAGTCGGAAGTTTACATACACTTAGATTGGAGTCATTAAAACTTGTTTTTCAACCACTCCACAAATTTCTTGTTAACAAACTATAGTTTTGGCAAGTCCTTTAGGACATCTACTTTCTGCATGACACAAGTCATTTTTCCAACAATTATTTACAGACAGATCTTATAATTCACTGTATCACAATTCCAGTGGGTCAGAAGTTTACATACACTAAGTTGACTGTGCCTTGAAACAGCTCGGAAAATTCCCGAAAATTATGTCATGGCTTTAGAAGCTTCTGATAGACTAATTGACATCATTTGAGTCAATTGGTGGTGTACCTGTGGAGGTGTACCTGTGGATGTATTTCAAGGCCGACCTTCAAACTCAGTGCCTCTTTGCTTGACATCATGGGATAATCCAAATAAATCAGCCAAGACCTCAGAAAAATAATTGTAGACCCCCACAAGTCTGGTTCATCATTGGGAGCAATTTCCAAACGCCTGAAGGTACCGCGTTCATCTGTACAAACAATAGTACGCAAGTATAAACAGAGCCATCATCCCGCTCAGGAAGGAGACGCATTCTGTCTCCTAGAGATGAACGTACTTGTGCGAAAAGTGCAAATCAATCGCAGAACAGCAGCAAAGGACCTTGTGAAGATGCTGGGGGAAAAGAAGTACAAAAGTATCTATATCCACAGTAAAAACGAGTTCTATATCGACATAACCTGAAAGGCCGCTCACATGGAAGAAGCCACTACTCCAAAACCACCATAACAAAGCCAGACTACGGTTTGCAACTGCACATGGGGACAAAGATCGTACTTTTTTGAGAAATGTCCTCTGGTCTGATGAAACAAAAATAGAGCTGTTTGGCCATAATGACCATCGTTAAGTTTGGAGCAAGAAGGGGGAGGCTTGCAAGCCGAATAACACCATCCCAACCGTGAAGCACGGGAGTGGCAGCATCATGTTGTGGGGGTGCTTTGCTGTAGGAGAGACTGGTGCACTTCACAAAATAGATGGCATCATGAGGCAGGAAAATGATGTGGATATATTGAAGCAACATCTCAAGACATCAGTCAGGAATTTAAATTTTGGTCACAAATGGGTCTTCCAAACTACCCGCCCTCCAGGACACCTACAACACCCGGTGTCACAGGAAGGCCAAAATTATCAGCAAGGACAACCACCACCCGAGCCACTGCCTGTTCACCCCACTACCATCCAGAAGGCGAGGTCAGTCCAGGTGCATCAAAGCTGGGACCGAGAAACAGCTTCTATCTCAAGGCCATCAGATTGATAAACAGCCATCACTAACACAGTGAGGCTGCTGCCTACATACAGACTTGAAATCCTTGGCCACTTTAATAAAAGGATCACTAGTCACTTTAATAATGCCACTTTAATAATGTTTACATATCTTGCATTACTCATCTCATAGTATGTATATATTGTATTTTATACCATCTATTGCATCTTGCCTATGCCGCTCAGTCATTGCTCACCCATACATTTATATATTCTTATTCCATTCCTTTACTTAGATTTATGTGTATTAGGTAGTTGCTGTGGAATTGCTTGATTACTTGTTAGATGTGGCTGCACTGTCGGAACTAGAAGCACAAGCGTTTCGCAACACTCACAATAACATCTGCTAACCATGTGTATGTGACCAATAAAATTTGATTTGATTTATTATAGCACACAGAGTGAGTCCATGCAACTTATTATGTGATTATGTGTTATGTGATGTTTTTACTCCTGAACTTATTTAGGCTTTTGTTGTTGTAGGGATAGTTGTTTTTTTCCCAAATTCCATTTTCTTGGTTTTGTTTTTCCAGGTTTCGGATTTCCCCTATTTGTTTCTGTTTTTTTCACACTTTTTTTTATTATAGAAAAACAACAACATTAGATCAAAATTCAGAACAATGCATAAACCACATCAGGGTATTACTTTTGAGTGTAGTTGCCCTTTAATTCAGTGAGCATGTCCTGCACTGTTGTTTGGTTAGCGGGTTTTCAGTAAGCACACGTGATGTGATTCGTTGCAAATGGAATGGGTGGAGTATAAGGTCAGTAACACTCCAAATTTGATTTGATTTTAATTATTCAGAGCCCCATGAAATGACACCATATACTGTATACATTCTACAGACCATACTGAATATTTTCTACAATACTTTTACTGCGGCACCCAGAATAGTTCTTGCTCTAAAGCCAATATGTACACTATTCCGTATACAGGGATTCGCATTGGGAGCATTTATTTTATTTTGGAACAAAACCCAAATTTAAACAAATGTCACTTAAAAATGAACACATATGAAACATTGTTAATGTGTAAACAATTATTTTTCATATGATTATTGACACTTTTCTACTACTACGTGGGGGACTTTTATTTAGAACATTTCTGAAATTCCGTGATCTGGAAATACATTTTTAGTGTTGCTGACGGGGACACTGATCATGTGATGAGTTTGCAAATCAAATGCACCACTGGACAGCGAAAACAAATAAGTTAACCTTGATTTGTTGTAATTATATTACTTTGTAGCAGTTAACCAGTTGAGCTGATAGACGTGTTGCACTGTTTCGCTATGACTTTTGAAAGCTATGACCTTTGGCTTTCACCTGGAATTGTTTATTTATGTAACACGTATGATCTAGTACACAATAAAATATAATAACACACACAAATATGTGAATGAATAAGCTTTTTCAAACATTATAATATGTCCATATGTAGTTATAATCCATTTTTAGAAACATCTACCCAAAATATTTTACATTCTTTATTACTTAACCAGACATGTCATGACATTAGTGATTGTCAAAATCTGTTACATTTGTGAACGTCTAAATCAACTATTTAAACAGTGTGTCCCTCTTATCGACAAGGGGAGAAGGGCTAAGTAAAGGACTTGTATTGTGTCGTCCTGAACATATGCTATATGTCTGCGTCTGATGTTAAATGACTTCTTCACTTACACTTAGGTGTAAGAAAGTGTGCAGGTCATATTCTTTATTGTAGGGCTATGACAGTTATATATTTATATTTGCCTGCTCTAGACAAATTCAGCTATTGCTTTGCCATGTCTGTGCCCTAAGGCAGTCAAGCTGGGTAAGTGTTTTGTAAGGACCACCTGTTTGAAGTAACATTGCAGTGAAGTGATATAAATCAATGTAATGATGCATCCGACCTCCAGAGGGAGGCATTAATACGTTTATTTGAAAGGGGACGTTTACGGGGTCCTAGGAAGGTATGGATGACAGTCTTCTTTTTATTTATTTTTTATTTAAACTAGGCACGTCAGTTAAGAACACATTCTTATTTACAGTGACATAAAACGTTGGGAAATCAATTTTAAAAAAGCAATGTGAACATATACATAGACTACCATTCAAAAGTGTGGTGTCACTTAGAAATGTCCTTGTTTTTGAAAGAAAACACTTTTTTTTGTCCATTTAAAATAATATAAAATTGATCAGATATATGGTGTAGACATTGATAATGTTGTAAATGGCTATTGTAGCTGAAAACGGCTCGCAAAGCACCAGTCTCAACGTCAACAGTGAAGAAGCGACTCCGGGGTGCTGGCCTTCTAGGCAGAATTGCAAAGAAAAAGCCATATTTCAGACTGGCCAATAAAAAGAAAAGATTAAGATGGGCAAAAGAACACAGACACTGGACACTGGACACTCTGCCTATAAGGCCAGCATCCCGGAGTCGCATCTTCACTGTTGATGTTGAGACTGGTGTTTTGCGAGCCGTTTTCAGCTACAATAGTCATTTACAACTATTGAAGCTGCCAGTTGAGGACTTGGGAGGCGTATGTTTCTCAAACTAGACACTCTAATGTACTTGTTCTCTTGCTCAGTTGTGCACCGTGGCCTCCCACTCCTCTTTCTATACTTTTACTTTTGTTACTCAAGTAGTATTGTACTGGTTGTCTTCCACTTTAACTTGAATCATTTTCTTTTTAGTATGACAATTGAGTACTTTTTCCACCACTGCCAAAATGTAGCTACCTAGCAGGCTCAGCTAAATACGAATCTCCTTAGATACAGCCATGTCTCATAGTCACGTCATGAGGTTTGTAAATGATAGAGGAATATAATAATACACATTTAATTAAGCCTCACCTTTTAGAGTTTCTGGCGCAACACAGAAATGCCATTATCCAGATTGTGTGACAAAGGCATTTCCGAACAGACATGCTAATTTTCTTTGTTGTTACTTTTAAGGTTGGAACCAACATGCAGTACCTCCAGCAGGAAGAGGCAAGAGGCAATTCACCACCAGCTCAGGGACTAGCTACAATATTCACAGCCCTGTGTGACTTTTTGAAACTTAATGTATTTGAATTGTTTAAAAAAAAGTACAAATAAAAGGAAATGTATGGTTTAAATGTCTTTAATGATTATTTGTTTGAACTGTTAGTGATAATTCCCTAAGTGTTAATACATTTGTGTTTGCATCATTAATTAAGCCTTTATGTATGTGTTATGAATGACCAAAGGTGTCTGACTTAATTTTAAGTACAGCGCCATATGATATATGGCATTTATGTATGTGTTATAAATGACCGAAGGTGTCTGACTTTAAATTAAGTACAGTGTCATACAATACAGACTCTTTATGGATGTTTTATGAATGACCAAAGGTGTCTCACTTCAATCTAAGTATTACAGGATACTGAACAAAAGTGTAAATAAATTGGTTATTAACCCTGTGCTGATTAATGAAGGTTATCTCATGATCATAGGTTACTGTAGGGTGTGAGAGCTATTTAAATGGGTTGATAGACCTGCAAAACTTATGTTGTTGTGTGGGTGATTGTGTACTGAGGAACATCAGTACACATATCTTGGTTCCAGAGGAAAGACACTATCAATGTCTTTAGTATGGGGGCTTTCATCAAGGTAAGTGTAAGGGTAAAGTGTAAGTGTAAGGGTAAAATGTCGTCCCTAGGCTATTAAACACACAGCACATATAAGCCTGGGATATCAACCATTCAAAGTTGGGCTTTGTAGGATTGACAATAGAATTCTATAGGAGTGACCTTACCGAGTAAAGTATTTGACATTGTCACTACTTAACACAGTCAGAAATGCATAATTATTGTTAAATCCTGCCCATTTCCACAATTTATCTTCTTAAAATTAGAATTTAGACCTAACTAATGAAGGACATGTTTGATGTGTTGGTCCTCCAGACCTTCTGTTCATTTGGGCGGAAGTGTCTGGGAATGAGATTAGGTGTAATGTGACTAACATAACATCACTTTAGAGTGCATGCCATCCTTTATGAAGCACATGTTTATATCATATTCAACATGAGTGATTGTCACACAGTTATGCCACATTTAACCCTTTATAAAACATGACATACGATTATAGATGTTTTGTAACACATTTATGTAGTGCTTATGAAGGTATTATGAAGGCTTTATGAAGCCTTTATAAGCTGAACGTCATTGAAAGCGGGATACTTTTTGGGTTTATACCTGGACATGGTCCAGTTTGTACAACTTAAAGAAGTTCATTGTCTCGTTGTCTAAATAAAACATTCTAAATACATCTGTGCTCCCTTTTTCCCATGTTTCTTTGATATCCTTGAAATGGTCATGTTTTGTGATTCGCAACTCATCTTGTGGTACAAGAACATTCATAGCTGCTTTATAACACCTCTAATTAATAACAAGGTGTCTGTCTGTGCACAATTTATAATGGCATATGGCATGGTTTTGAATGACACACACATAATTCCATTCAATGTAATAATCTGACACAGAGGTTGGCAAGTGACATAACACCTTGTTATAACAGCTGGTATTTAGACTCTTATATACTGTAGCATGTAATAACATATGACATTTTTCATGGAGACAGTGTTATAGCAGTTATTATTAACAGTTGACATTAGAGCATATGACAACAGGATGAACAGTCATCTATAACACACATTGTAACTACTTTTGCAACATCTTATTCCATTACACATAACTATTTAAAACTACGCATGTCAGGGTACGACTAATGTTATAATGTGTTTTATAAACTGGTGGTTTGAGCCCTCAATGCTGGTTGGCTGACAGCCGTGGTCTATCAGACTGTATACTATGGGTATGACAAAACATTCATTTTTACTACTCTAATTACATTGGTAACCAGTTTATAATAGAAATTAGGCACCTTGGGGGTTTGTGATATATGACCAATATACCACGGCTAAGGGTTGTATCCAGGCACTCTGCGTTGCGTTGTGCGAAAACAAAGCCCTAAGCGTGGTATATTGGCCATATACCACACCACCTACAGTAAAGTGTTACTGAACATTACTTACACTTTATTAAGATTAGCACACACATTTTTTGTTTGTTTGTTTACATGATGGCACATTTTTCCATACAGCAATGTAAGGAAATGACATTCAGCAGTGTGATAATATTTTTTTTCTTCATTGGGTTGTTACAGTAAACTAGGAAACACGCAAAACTGTCTCCATGAAATATTCATCAATTAAAACATTTTATAAAGTTTTTATTTGGATTTTGTATCTATGTTCTTGAACAATCATATGCTTTATCCAAAGGGATATGGACTATTTTATCACCTTCCTGCCCTTTTAAATTGTACATTGTTGGGATTATTTAAATTAATCCGTGACAACACATCATGAATATCTATTCAGGTTTGAGTTGCAAAATGTGTTATGTAAAAATGAACAAAGAAGGAAATACAGTGTACTACATACCCATGGTGAAAAAAGTAGCTGTCAGATTCTGAGTCTTCATTCTGAACTCAGTTCATGCAGTTGTTTTCTGAATAGAAAAAAACATATAAATTAGATTGACAGGTCGGTCATATTCCATTTTTTTTTTTTTACAAACAAATTTGTTGTTTATGTAAATGGAATGCTATAGAAGGGGCAAGATATGTGTTTAGTGATTTCACATTTTTTTGAAAACTTAACCGAAACAGTAAATTACTTCCTCATCCTTGTGTAATATGGGGACCCCAAAAAACATAAACAAAGGCTCCAAAAACAACCAAATGCATACTTTTAAACTGCAAATCTCTCAGTATAGCGATGCAGGTTATTCTGAACTTTATCTGCAATGTTATATGACATTTTATTGCGACTGGAGCAATACTTCTCTGTCCATTCTACAGGTAACTGCCAAAATAAAGGAAACACATGAGAGATAGAAAGTATATTGAAAGCATGGTGTGCTTCTACACAGGAAGTTCCAGACACTGGTAGAATCTATGCCAAGCGCATTTAAGTTTTTCTGGCGGCTCGAGGTGGCCCACGCCCTTTTAAGACACTTTGTTATGGTGTTTTCTTAATTTTGGCAGTTATCTGTTGCAGCAGGCTGCACAGAGAATGGAACAGCTGGATAAGGGAAATGGCACACGTTGCACAAAAGGGAATATGACATTGCAGATCAAGTTCGGAATGACACAATTTCAAGTGTACAACATCTAAAGACCTGCATCACTATACTGAGAGCTGTCTCTAAAAGGACATATTTAGGTGTTTTTGGAGCCATTGTTCATGTTTTTTCAGGTCACCATACTACGCAACCAGGATAAGGAAGTGATTTTCTGTTTGGGGTAAGTTTCTCAAAAACGTTAAATCACCAAAAAACAACCAAATAGAGTTTTGGTTGTAAATGTTTTTACTTATCCTTTAACCACTACTGTGACAGACTGCATTCAACTAAATGTGTAACTTGGTAAGGAAACATTTGCACCTGAACTAAATGCTAGATTAAATGCTAGAAAGGTGCTAGAAAGGTGACTAAATGCTAGAAAGGTGACTTTCAATTTAGCGTATGCAGAGTTTACCGTTAATGCATCCTGCAAACATGGGAACATTGTCTTTAAATTCCAATCGTGCTACAGCTCAGAACTTTAGCGATAATACCTTTTTTGCACTATTGGTTAGAGCCTGTAAATAAGCATTTCACTGTAAGATCTACTACACCTGTTGTATTCGGCGCACGTGACAAATAAACTTTGATTTGATTTGAATAGAATCCAGACTTAAATATGGTATGACATATCAAGGGGGGTGAATGCAATCAAGACATCTCAGTTAAAACATTTCCGATACTTCTTTGTAAAGTAGCTTTTGTAGAATAAAATGAAAACTTTGCTAGGGTGTGAATTATTTCACAACACCGACTATAACTGCCATCCAGAAGGCGAGGTCAGTCCAGGTGCATCAAAGCTGGGACCGAGAAACAGCTTCTATCTTAAGGCCATCAGATTGATAACCGACTATAACTGCTGTAAACATAAACAGGGCCTTTGGAAAGTATTCAGACCATTTGAACTTTTCATCATTTTGCTACAGCCTTATATTAAAATGTATTAAATTGTGTCTTTCCCCCTCAATCTACACACAATATCCCATAATGACAAAGCAAAAAACTGTTTTTTTGTTGTTGTTTTTTGTTGTTGTTGCTGATTTATGATTTACAGAAATATTACATTTACATAAGTATTCAGACCCTTTACTCAGTACTTTGCAGAAGCAGCCCAGAAGTGATTACAGAATTTAGTCTTCTTGGGTATGACACTACAAGATTGGCACACCTGTATTTAGGGAGTTTCTCTCATTATTCTCTGCAGATCCTCTCAAGCTCTGTCAGTTTGGAAGAGCGCATTGCTGCACAGCTATTTTCAGGTCTTTCCAGAGATGTTCTATCGGGTTACATTTTGGGCTCTAGCTGGGCCACTCAAGGACATTCAGAGACTTTTCCCGAAGCCACTGCTGCATTGTCTTGGCTGTGTGCTTAGGGTCGTTGTCCTGGTGGATGGTGAACATTTGCCCCTGTCTGAAGTCCTGAGCACTCTGGAGAAAGTTTTCATCAAGGTTCTCTCTGTACTTTGCTCCATTCATCTTTGCCTCGATCCTAACTAGTCTCCCAGTCCCTGTCGCTGAAAAACATCCCCACAGCATGATGCTGCCACCACCGTCCTACACCGTAGTGATTGTGCCAAGTTTCCTCTAGACGTGCTGTTTGGCATTCAGGCCAAGGAGTTCAATATTGGTTTCATCAGATCAGAGAATCTTGTATCTCATGTTCTGAGAATCTATAGGTGCCTTTTGGCAAACTCCAAGCGGGATGTCACGTGCCTTTTACTGAGGAGTGGCTTCTGTCTGGTAACTCTACCATAAAGGCCTTATTGGTGGAGTGCTGCAGAGATGGTTGTCCTTCTGGAAGGTTCTCCCATCTCCACATAGGAACTCTAGAGCTCTGTCAGAGTGACCATCGGGTTCTTGGGCACCTCCCTGACCAAGGCCCTTCTCCCCCAATTGCTCTAGGAAGAGTCTTGGAGGTTTCAAATGTCTTCCATTTAAGAATGATGGAGGCCACTGTGTTCTTGGGGACCTTCAATACTGCAGCCATTATAGAAACAGGATGCACCTGAGCTCAATTTCGAGTCTCATTGCAAAGAGGCTGAATACTTATGTAAATAAGGTATTTCTGTTTTAAATAAATGAAACAAATCTAAAAACCTGTTTTCGCTGTGTCATTATGGGGTGTTGTTCGTAGATTGTGTTTGTAGAAAAAAATACATATTTAATCCATTTTAGAATAAGGCTGTAACTTAACTAAATGTGTAAGCAGTCAACGGGTCTGAATATTTTCCGAGGGCACTTTACATCCTGGTGAAATTTCACAGTAAAATAAACATTTGTGTTAAAAATGTATGAGAAATCAGCCTAATTTTGCATCACTTCAATCGTGTTACTTTATAAAAGAGCTAAAGTAATGTTACGTTTTCAATTGGTCTGCAAGTGCCCAGAAATTCACTCTGAATTCTATACTTATTTTGTGACAGTAATAGGTGTAGTTCATCAAAAGTGGAGGGTTTTTAAAATATAGCACATAATACATAAAATAATAGTCAAATCCACATTAGCGTTGTATTTTTTGCAGGGTGAAATTATAATTTGATATGCTTTTAAAAAACATGTAAGTAAACTGTTACCGCCAAGTTCCATTTATATACTGTAAAAAAAACTAATATTACTTACCTACAACAAACACCACTGCCAGCCTCCTTATTCCTTTAAATTCAACAAATATCAATTGAGGAAGGAATTTGCCTATGACAAAAACATTCACAATATGCCTCTATTCTAAAAGCTCATCATCTGTCTAGTTCTGTTCTAAATGTTTTTTGGGAAATCTAACTTTTCACAATGCATACGGTCATGCCAATGTATCTGTAGTTACTAGTTAAATCACTTCAGAGCTGATCTGATTCCAAAGTTCTTGTCTTGCCTGTAACTAAAATATTTTGGGAAGCACAAGAGATAATATTAAATAAGGGAGGAACACAAAATGGGCAGGTAAATTTATGTGGGAGGTCTTTAGGCTAATACCATCTTTGTTTTTTCCTTTGATACTAATTTGGTAAGAAAACTGGTCAGGTGAAAACTAGTTAGGTGTTCTGACGCCACAAATTTTGTCATGCCTTGCAGGTGATGTACAAATCTTTTGGGAGGGACAATATGAGAAACGGGTGGGACAAAATATTGACAGGTGAATCTGTGTGTGAATATAATAACATTGTTGGTTTTCAGCCAATTGTTTTACATTTCAAAATGTGTTTCAGTATTTGATATAGCAATACATTTGCTTCACTGAACTTAAAGGACAAATCCACTCAAAACTATATTTTGGTATTTGATTCATTAGTCCACACTTGATACAGTCCCAAAATGTTTTGCATGTCTGTGATCAACTTTGCAAGATAAACAACTTTCAAAATGCAGAAAAATAGCCGGTATGATGCGCTTTGTATCATATGATGCATTTTGCATCATACCGCCTGTATTTTCTGCCTGAGTGAACGACGAGAGCTCAGATACACATGAAAACATGAAATGAACCTGGGAATCGATATAACATGCATTGCTCAGATGACCAAACATTATGTAACAAATCAAAATGGATTAATCTTTCCTTTAATTTACCTAACTTTTGAGCCATGTGGAATGAACTTGTAAATGTACTGTATATTGTATTGATTTATTTCAATATTATTATAATTATTACAATGTTTTAAGTAAAATATTGTTTGCTCTGTGGCCTGAAGTGAGTACCAAGTCTGTTTCACAGTCCTCAATCCCACTCACACACCTATCTCAAGAATGACTCAAGGAAGATTTTTCAGATGCTTAAATCACTTGACATTATATGACGGAAAGTGACCACCATCGTGTGAGAGATACATTCTTAAAAAACAAAACAGGGCCTGTATTTATAAAGAGTGCTGGTATAGGTTTACCGTTGCCCTTTGCTTTTAACATTTTTATTTTTAGCTTTTGCCTTTTTGATCTGAGAAGCTTCCAACTCCCTGAGACAATCCAGACGCTCCTCCAGACCCGTATCTACAGGATCCTAACAGAGGCTGGAGAACAGCCAGAAACACCGCCCCCAACACCACCCTCCATTTCTTCCCTCCCAAGAACTGCATCCAGGTAGACTGAGCTACACCCAAACCGTTCACAGACCCAGAGGCCCTATGCAGAGACTGGATACTGGGCCACTTCTGCCCTCCATGGCAGCCCCAAACCTGCAAAAGGAGCCACAGCCAGGCAGGTTGACCTATGCACAGGCTGTCTGCCGACCTAGAAACTCCCCTGAGAGAATGGAGCATGGTCAGCCACTCCGACCACCTGCAGCCGTCCACTCTTGCAGCAGGAGCCTCATCCAATCAGAAGAAGCTATACAGGGCCCCTCACCAATCTAACAAATGCTCAGTCTACTCTGCTTTCATCTATTTGGTCAGGGACCTTGGCAAAGAGTCAGCATACGCAACCCCAGCAAATACTGATCACAAACAGAGTACAAAAAACTGCAGATGACCCTCTGCTAATATATCAATCTCCCCATTTGGCTGATTTCATTGTTGATCAAATGTATTATTTGCTGTGCTTGACAGAGACTTTGCAACAACCAAATGATTAAACCAGGCCACAGCCCTTGGCTTTCAGCACATTGCTCAGCCTCGCAACACTGGCCACCGAGAAGTTGGGATAGCAATGATCTGTTCATCAAAATTGCAAGTAAAGGGAATTCCAATAGAGAACCCAGCCTCATTTGAATGCTTCGTTTATAAATGGATTACTACTACTGAAAATGCAGTGCCAATTGTGGTCTATTGCCCTCCTAAACCGAATGCCTGATTTAAGTGACAATGGAGTAATTTAGTTTACGAAAGTTTAATCAGGAAGGCTGGTCTGAATGGTGTTTAATTTCATCCAGTAATCATAACAATTCATTTAATTTCCTATTCTACAGGCATAGTGGGAATGAATAGGAACGTATCAGCTGTGTAAGGGCTATTTGACCAAGAAGGAGAGTGATGGAGTTATGTGTCAGATGACCTGGCCTCCACAATCACCTGACCTCAACCCAATTAAAAAATGGTTGAGCTGGACGGCAGAGTGAATGAAAAGCAGACAACAAGTGGTCAGCATATGTGGGAACTCCTTCAAGACTGTTGGAAAAGCAATCCAGGTGAAGCTGGTTGAGAGAATGCCAAGAGTGTGCAAAGCTGTCATCAAGGCAAAGGGTGGATACTTGATTCATGATCCCATATGTGTTATTTCATAGTTTTGATGTCTTCACTATTAATCTACAGTGTAGAAAATAGAGAGAAACCCTTAAATGAGTAGGTGTGTCCAAACTTTTGACTGGTACTATATATTGCTTCAATGAAAAAACAAGTGCCATTGAAGATTCATTTATTGAAACTGCAATATCAACTGGTTATATCCTGGAACAAAAAGGTATTAACCTCAGCAGTGTGTCGTTTGCTTGTAGAAGCTTATGGCTGTGCAATGGCAAAGCCTTGTTTTGTTAGTTTAGCTGACAAGACGCTCATATTTCCAGAGCCCTTATCACAGTCAAGACACCTATTTTATAGTAAAAACATGATGTAATATAAGGGAATAGAACAGAACAGTGTGAAGTGGTTCACATCTCTCTTCTTGAACAGTTATTCTCAGAGTGATCATTTGAAACAAGGTCAATTTGGCAAGTTGAAAGACATTATTCAGGGTTACAAACCAAAATCTCCTTTCGATATACATATCTTAGATTTAGTTTATTATGTCTGTTCCTTGGAATTTTCTAAATGGATTAAATTGCCCCAAATGGACAGTACTTCAGTGAACACTCAAGGGGATGAATTATGGCCACGAATTTTGTTTTGTGTGTAGGCCTAGGCTTATTGATTGTGATGAAAATGCTCTCTTGGTCTTTATCAAACAAATGTTTTTGCATATTATCCATGTGGATCCTGTCTATCTTTAGAGGGGTAATAATCTAGGCTTACTTTAAATGCCACTCACAGATCGCAAAGTTATAAACCCTGCCTCTTTCTACAATTTTGGTCTTAGAATCTGATTAATAAACCTAACCCTTAACACTAACTTTAACTACACTGTTAACATTATGACAAACCTTTTAAATTCATGACTTTTTATAATATTTCGACATTTTACTTACTGTCTATGGTAACTAGTTACAACCGCAAAGTGGCCTTAGTGGAAAATGACCCAATCATTCCAAAACTGCAGCTCATTGTTGAAACACATATTTCCCTACTTCAATCAACCATTCCATTTGGAATTTTGCTTGTGTATCCCATTAGTTAAATATGTTTTTTAAGCATTTATCAGCACAAGTGTGTAGAGTGAGCAGTTGTGTCACGTTCTGACCTTTGTTTTGTCTTTATTTAGTATGGTGAGGGCGTGAGTTGGGGTGGGCAGTCTATGTTTGTTTCTATGTTTTTTTATATTTCTGTGTTTGGCCTGATATGGTTCTCAAATCAGAGGAGGCTGTTTATCGTTGTCCCTGATTGAGAACCATATTTAGGCCGCCTGGGTTTCACTGTTGGTTTGTGGGTGTTTGTTTCCGTGTTTTTCACCACACGGTACTGTTTCGGTTTTGTTATTGCACGTATTTGTTTATTGTTTTTGTATTTCATAGTGTTCAGTGCTTTTGTTATTAAAATCGTCATGAACACTTATCACGCTGCGTCTTGGTCCGATCCTTACTCCTCTTTAGATGAAGAGGAGGAAATCTGCCATTACAGAAACACCCACCACCAGAGGACCAAGCGGTGTGGTAATGGGCAACAGCGACCGAAGATACAGGACTCATGGACTTGGGAGGAAAATCTAGATGGGAGAGGACCCTGGAAACAGCCAGGGGAATATCGCCGCCCCAAAGCAGAGCTGGAGGCAGCGAAGGCAGAGAGGCGCTGGTATGAGGAGGCAGCACGGCGGCGCGGTTGGAAGCCCGAGAGTCAGCCTCACAAATGTATTGGGGGGTGGCACACAGGGAGTGTGGCGAAGTCAGGTAGGAGACCTGCGCCAACTTCCTGTGCTTACCGAAGAGCGAGAGGGACCGGGCAGGCACTGTGTTATGCTGTGGAGTGCACGGTGTCCCCAGTGCGGGTGCATAGCCCAGTGCGGTACATTCCAGCTCCTCGTATCGGCCGGGCTAGAGTGGGCATCGAGCCAGGTGCCATGAAGTCGGCTCTACGCATCTGGTCTCCAGTGCGTCTCCTTGGGCCTCGCCGCACTGGCCTGGCTACCGGGAGCATTCAACCAGGTAAGGTTGGGCAGGCTAGGTGGTCAAGATTTCCAGTACACCTGCACGGTCCGGTCTACCCAGTGCCACCTCCACGCACCAGCCCTCCGGTGGCAGCACCCCGCACCAGACTGTCTCTCCGTTTTCTGCCTACAGGGTCTCCCGTCTGTCCGGAGCTGCCAGAGTCTCCCGTCTGCCAGCCCGGAGCTGCGAGTCTCCCGTCTGCCAGCCCGGAGCTGCCGGAGTCTCCCGTCTGCCAGCCCGGAGCTGCCGGAGTCTCCCGCCAGCCAGCCCGGAGCTGCCGGAGTCTTCCGCCAGCCAGCCCGGAGCTGCCGGAGTCTCCCGCCAGCCAGCCCGGAGCTGCCGGAGTCTCCCGCCAGACAGCCCGGAGCTGCCGGAGTTTCCCAGCCAGGAGCTGCCGGAGTCCCCCCCCCCCCCCCACACCTTTGGTGGTCACGTTCTGACCTTTATTTTCTTTGTTTTGTCTTTATTCAGTATGGTCAGGGCGGGAGTTGGGGTGGGCAGTCTGTTTGTGTTTCTATGTTTCTTCTATTTCTGTGTTTGGCCTGATATAGTTCTTAATCAGAGGCAGCTGTTTATCGTTGTCCCTGATTGAGAACCATATTTTAGGAAGCCTGGGTTTCAACTGTTGGTTTGTGGGTGTTTGTTTCCGTGTCTGTTTTTTGTTATTTCACGTATTTTATTGTTTTTGTATTTCATAGTGTTCAGTGCTTTTGTTATTAAAATCGTCATGAACACTTATCACGCCGCATCTTGGTCCGATCCTTACTCCTCTTCAGACGAAGAGGAGGAAATCTGCCGTTACAAGTTGGGACATTGAAATGCAATTGAGACACTGAGGGGAAAGGGTATTTAGGGAGCAGAACTGTGTGATGCTTGGTTTATTTTTTGTGTCCCGCAAATGCACATGTGCAAATGTAACACTAGAGTCAAAGCAAATTAACGATGTCTTCAAGACTCCAAAATGTTTTATCCCTGGTTAAAGATTGAGTTTTGATGTCAGTTCGAGTACTCGAGTACTCATACCCATCTCTATCTCACAGCACTTATGAAATCCAGCCTCACTCTTCTCAGTCCAACTATAACCAAACTCATAAATGAATCTCTTGATTCAGGTACTGTGCCTAATTCCCTGAAAACTGTCTTCATTACACCTACGTTGAGAAACCTTGGACTTGACCCCAAACCCCAACACAATTAGACATTTTCAACCTGCTCTTTCTATCAAAGATCATTGAATGTGTGGTCTCAATACAGCTACAGAACTACCTTTCAACCAACAGTCTCCTTGAATCCTTCCAGCCCGGCTTCCGTGCATGGCAGATCACAGAGGCAGCTGATGATGGAGACTCTGGCTTCCTTTTGTTCTGGACATGACAGCAGCCTTTGACACTGTGAATCATGACTTTCTCATCAACAGACTAAAGACCTTGGGCAAATACTTTAGCTGCTAGCTGACTGATAAACGATCATTTGTGGCACTTGCCAATTATAAATCAAACCTTGCCACAGCCACAGGGCTCTGTTCTGTTCTGAGGCCACTCCTGTTCTCTACATACAGTGCTTTTGGAAAGTATTCAGACCCATTGACTTTTCCACATTTTGTTACATTATAGCCTTATTCTTAAATGCTTCTGAATCAAGTGCACCTACCACCTACCAGCGCGAAATGAATACAAAAAAAATAAACGCATTTATCGTTGGGTTTTTTAAAGATAGAAATGCTTTGGAGATCGACCAGTTGGTGACCCCTAAGCTAGAGCATTCCAGTGCTGAGGGACCACATGTGAGGATCTCCTGTCACTCATGCTGTGCAGGGTTGTGGCCGGTATGACCAGGCTGTTTGAGCCTGATGATCGTAGAGTGCGTGCTGGGGAATAGTTCTCTAGAAGTTGGCATATGTATTTAGGTGCATCATCCTTGAGGACCTTAAAAGGTGAGCAGAATGATCTTAAATTTGATCCTATATTGAACAGGCAGCCATGGGAGGTTGAATAAATCAGGTGTTATTTTTCTGGGGTGGTATGTGAGATTATTCTCGCAGCTGCATTCTTGATCATCTGGAGTTGAGACAGGAGCCTTACTGGGATTCCTGCCAGCAGTTCATTGCAGAAGTCAAGATGAGATGTTACCAAGGCATGCACAAGCTTCTCAGCATCCACAGCGGACAACAGTGCCCTGATCCAATCAATGTTACATAGATGAAAAAATGACACTTTCTTGATGTTGTGGATGTGTTCTTCAAATGAGAGGTTACAGTAAAGGATTTCACCAAAGATTCTGGTGGTGGGGAAGCTGCGATGCTGTCATCATCCAGAGAAAGGGAGAATGTCCTCAGCCAGCTCTATGCACTCTTAGAGCCAATATGCCAAGACATGTTTTGCTGCAAGTAAGTTTCAGGAAGTTCAACTGCATCCACCTCTTGATTGCATCTAGACAGTCTGCCAGTTATTTGTTACAGTCCCTATTTGTCCTTGTATATATTTGTGTCAGCAGAAAAATGACAGTTCAGTCCAAATCTATGGATAAGTATACCATCTGGGAGCAAGTACAGTGCATTCAGAAAGTATTCCATCAACTTTTTACTCATTTTGTTATGTTACAGCCTTATTCTAACATTGATTCAATATTTTTTTACCTCATCAATCTAAACACAACAACCCCACAATGACAAAGTGAAAACAGCCCCTCAGCACTGGAAAGCTCTAGCTTAGGGGTCACCAACCGGCCGATCGGTATGGACTGGTCTAGCATTTCTAGTTGATCACCAAACATTTCTATAAAAAGAAAAACGATAAAGCGTGCCTTTTTTTGTATTCGTTTCGTGCTGGTAGGTGGTAGGTGCACTTGATTCAGCAGCCCTAGCGAACCATTTCATGTGTCTGAACTCCACATCCCCAGCAGGCCCAGAGAGCAAATCAATTGCACCTATACACTCTTGTAAAAAAGGGATCTAGAAGGGTTCTTCGGCTCTCCCCATAGGATAAACCTTTTTGGTTCCAGGTAGAATCCTTTTAGGTTCCAGATAGAACCCTTTTTGGTTACATGTAGAACCCTCTGTGGAAAGGGTTCTACATGGAACCCGGAAGATTTCTACCTGGAACCAAAAAGGTTTCTTCAAAGGTTTCTCCTATGAGGGCAGCCAAATAACCCTTTTAGGTTTTTAGATAGAACCTTTTCTTAGCGTGCAGGCCTACAGCTGGCCAATTTGATCGCTCAGATCACTGTGTCTGAGCTATCACGCACATGTTTTATCCCCTTTTCTCAGCAGAGGGAAGGAGGGCGGAGGGACAATGAGTCAGGTGAGACGCAGCCTCACCGCTGCTCCTCCCTTCACTAAGACGGGCCATCAATCAAGTAAAAACAATAGAAGGAAACTATTATGCTTACTTAGCTGTGCCTCTCTAGTAATACAACAAATGATCCATTACCAGTGTGAACATATACATACATCGTTTTTAAAATAATGTATAGAATTTCAAAATGGTCTGAGAAGATTAAATTCAAGCGGAGCAAATATGTAGTGATAATGTATTGGGCCTATAGGTTGCTGCAGAAACTTTTTTGCTACAGAACTGTTTTTAATTGTTTAATGTTGAATAGGCTTACATTTTAGACGTACTGTTTTTTATTTTTAAGTCTGATTGTTGATCTCGGCCTGTATTTTGACTCAAAGTGATCTTGCTCTAGCTGTACATGTCAAGGAGGCAGCTTCAATTTCCTCATTCAAAAAATAACTAATGCTTGATTGCTTAAAGTCTACCTTTTTCATTAGTAGGTCATTTTTTTAATGCATTGTGATCTTTGTTTCTACTTTTTGATGTATTGATGCTGTTTTTAGTCGTTTTTTTCCTCCTACATTATGTTAATTGAGCTTGAGAAATGCACTCTACAAATGAAATGTTGTTATTATTATCAGTATAATAACCCAGGTTTAATAATGGTGTAGTTGCTTTTAAAGACTGTGCCCTTTAGCTGGGCACTATGCTCCAAAGTGGTCAATACAATAGTTGAATTAAAAACAAATGATTTAGTGCAACTTGTTTCTAACCAGCAACATGTATCACTTCTGAACTTCTACATGCTCTCTGAGGAGGATAGCTGACTCAACTTGTCTAATTGTTTAAATCAGCTCCTTCTTGGCTATTAAGAAATGTTGTTATACCTGCTTGGCAAAGAGAGCATGTTTGTTTGTTTAGGGCGTGGAAGTTTTCGTTTGAACGGCTTGTATTGCACAACCTATTCACAGAGACAGTGCAGGGAAAGAATATCATTGTTGTAATATGAAATTTCACATTCAACAAAACCTGAGATGACATAGTCTCGGATATCCTAAACCATGGAGCATCTTAAGCTATTGCCTGGCTACCCTTCTACATCACTCCGGCCAACTGATGTTTCTTCTCCTCTATGAATCTGGATTCGCCTCCCTCCTCAATGATTTCTAGAACCCAAACACATTCTGACCGTTCTGATTCATCCCAGAAACCGATGCGTCTGCATGATGACGATATCAACTTTGATACTCTGATTGGTTGGATTTGTTAGAAAACCATTCGCTGATGAGTTTTTGTACAATGCCGCTCATTTTGAAGTCACAGAAACGATTTTTGGTATAGCAGTTTCAGACTGAATGTAGAATGTATGTAGCAATCGATAGAGCAGCAGAAATACGTTCAGGGGGAATCGTCAGGCAACGTAACGGCAGAAGGTCTGGGGAGAATGTCGGCTTCTCTCTGACGTTTCGAAAGGGGAAATGTGTTTAGGGGAAGATCATCTTCAAATAGACAACTCTTTTATCTATTTTGGGAAGGCAGGGTTTAAAATACAGGCAGGAATTCTGCCCATGTTTAGAAGCAGATCCGGCAGTGACGTTACACGTGACGTGCTTCCCATTTCCAACTCATCCTTTCTGTCCCATGTGACCCTGGAACATCTAGACACGTGTTAAACTGGATTATTGGTACGTTGCCGGAAGCAACCAGTCTGTCTAGTGAGAGATGACAGTCTCAAGCCCAAGCCAAAGTCGTCCTGTATGTGACAATCGGTTTTGGTGTTGATCATTAAATCATCCTGCATCTTCATTATGATTTGTATGCGTAATTGATATCTATTTCTGAACGTTATAATGGAACCATTGTTAAGACATGGAACCTCTTTCATGTCATGTGTTTCATAATAAATTGTGTAATATATGTTGGAGCAAACCCTTCAAATATAAGAAGAAATCTATCATATGCTTAGCTTCTACAATATTTGAACTATAAATTAAATGTATTTTATCATAAAAACTAACACTTGTGTGATATCTAATTTCTTTCCTTGACATATTTGTGTCAGTGAATGAGGACCTCACCTGAACAGCCATGCACATCAATCCAGAATTACTTCAGGCATTTTATCCATCTTAAATATACTGAACAAAAATATCAATGCAACATCTAAAGCGTTGGTTCCTTATTTAATGAGCTGAAATATGAGGCCAAGAATGTTCCATAAGCACAAAAAGCTTCTCTCAAATTTTGTGCACAAATTTGTCAACGTCAAAATCTAATTTTATTAGTCACATGCTCCGAATACAGTGAAATGCTAACTTAAGAGCTCCTAACCAACAATACAGTTTTAAAAAATGTGAGTACGTATAAGTAATTAAAGAGTGGCAGTAAAATAACAATAGCAAGACTATACACATGGGGGTACCTGTACAGAGTAAATGTGTGGGGGCACCGGTTGGTTGAGGTAATATGTGTATAGATGTAGAGTCATTAAAGTGACTATGCATAGATGATAACAACAGAGTGTTGCAGCGGTGTAAAAAGGGGGGGGCAGTGCAAATAGTCTGGGTAGCCATTCGATTAGATGTTCAGGAGTCTTATGGCTTGGGGGTAGAAACTGTTTAGAAGCCTCTTGGACCTAGACTTTGCGCTGCGGTACAGCTTGCCGTGAAGTAGAAGATTTTTAGGGCCTTAGGGCCTTCCTCTGACACCAGGTGTAGAGGTCCTGGATGGCAGGAAGCTTGGCCCCAGTGACGTACTGGGCCGTACACACTACCCTCTGTAGTGCCTTGCGGTCGGAGGCCAAGCAGTTGCCTTACCAGGCAGTGATGCAACCAGTCAGTATCCTCTCGATGTTGCAGCTGTAGAACCTTTTGAGGATCTGAGGACCCATGCCAAATCTTTTCAGTCTCCTGAGGGGGAATAGGTTTTGTCGTGCCCTCTTCACGACTGTCTTGGTGTGCTTGGACCATGTTAGTTTGTTGGTGATGTGGACACCAAGGAACTTGAAGCTCTCAACCTGCTCCACTACAGCCCCGTCGATGAGAATAGGGGCGTGCTCGGTCCTCTTTTTCCTGTAGTCCACAATCATCTCCTTTGTCTTGATCACGTTGAGGGAGAGGTTGTTGTCCTGGCACCACAAGGCTAGGTCTCTGACCTCCTCCCTATAGGCTGTCTCATCATTGTCGGTGATCAGGCCTACCACTGTTGTGTCATCGGCAAACTTAATGATGGTGTTGGAGTCGTGCCTGGCCATGCAGTCATGAGTACAGGAGGGGTCTGAGCACGCACCTCTGAGGTGCCCCTGTGTTGAGGATCAGCGTGGAGGATGTGTTGTTACCTACTCTTACCACCTAGGGGCAGCCTGTCAGGAAATCTAGGATCCAGTTGCAGAGGGAGGTGTTTAGTCCCAGGGTCCTTAGCTTTGCATGCTCCCTCATCCCTGTTAGTATTTGTGATTTGCCTAGATAGTCCATCCACCTGACAGGTGTGGCATATCAAGGAGCTGGTTGAACAGCATGATATATTACACAGGTACACCTTGTGCTGGGGACAAAAAGCTGCTCTAAAATTTGTCACTGCCAGCGAGTTGCTGTGAAAACTCACTGGGAACAGTATAGCCATGGATTATTGAAAAATATAACTTGTAAATTCCACATGCGCTTAGTACATACTGTCATGCATGGGGGGAACACAAAATACAAGCTAGTTTTACTCCTTTGTTTGGAAATAATGTATAGTTTAAAACCGTTAACATTTATTTTCATCTTAAAGCAGATGAAAGTACTTGCATTAGAGGAAATGTCTATGAGAGGTATAACATTTGCCGAGCCTCATCCCTCAGTCATTTACCAAGTGGCCGAGCCACTGTTCTTTGGTTTTAAAGAGATTCTTCTGTACTTTGTATAATTTTTTGCCAGCAGTTCTGAAAGTAGAGCTCACGAACCGAAAGTTGTGTGCTACTTCACATAGATAGTCCCTGTGCACCAGAATGCCAAGGTAACCCGTCTAAATGACTATTGCCCCATACCACTCACATATGTAGCCATGAAATGCTTTATAAAGCTGGTGATGGCTCACATCAACACCATCATCCCAAACAACCTGGACCCACTCCAAATTGCATACCGTCCCAACAGATCCATTGACGACACAATCTCTATTGCACTCCATACTGCCCTCTCCCACCTGGACAAGAGGAACACCTATGTGAGAATGCTGTTCCTTGACTACAGCTCAGCGTTCAACACCATAGTGCCCTCCAAGCTCATCACTAAGCTCAGGTCCCTGGGACTGAACACCTTCCTCTGCAACTGGATCCTGGATTTCCTGGCGGTCCGATGCCAGGTGGTATGGTTAGGCAACAACACATCTGCCACACTGACCCTCAACATGGGGGCCCCTCAGGGGTGCTAGCTTTGTCTCCTCCTGTGCTCCCTATTCTCCCACGACTGCGTGGCCATGGATGATTCCAACACCATGAAGTTTGCTGACGATGCGACAGTGGTAGGCCTGATCATCGATGATGATTAAACCTCCTATAAAGAGGTCAGTGACCTGGCAGTATGGTGCCAGGAAAACAATCTTTCCCTGAACGTCAGCAAGACAAAGGTGCTGATAGTGGATTACAGGAAGGGGCTGTAGTGGAGCAGGTCGGAAGCTGATGCTTCTGCTTATTCTCTATCCTATTGAATTGTGTTTGGTAAATAAAGATTGTGGTAATATTTCAATCAGTACAGAAATCTGTAGGTGGCTTAACTTACCCCTTAGCCAGGGTAAGTTGTGCCAAGAGACCACTGTCTGTGGGTAAGCCATGTTTTCAAAACTGTAATGTTTACATACATTCTGATTATTTCCAGGGATACACAACATTCAGAAATGTAGATATCTTTGTTAGAAAGAATACAATATTTCCTTTGACAGAGTGATGCTGAATGTAACAAATGTCTCAACTTAATATATAATTATTTTTAAATTGATTTCATTGTCATGTTTTTGTAAAAATCTGCCAAAATAGTCCATGGTCAAAGTGGAAAACAATTCTAATATTTGTAAAACATTTAGGAAAAGTAAAACACTAATATCTTGATTACAGCTGTGTTTCTTAGGGAAAATCTAAGAGCTTTCCACACCTGGATTGTGCAACATTTGGCAATTATTATTTTCAAAATTCATCAAGCTCCGTCAAATTGATTGTTGATCATTGACAACAGCCATTTTCAAGAGCTTGCCATATATTTTCAAGCAGATTTAAGTCAAAACTGTAATTTGGCCACTCAGAAACATTCACTGTCTTTTTGGTTTAGCACATACAGCAGCTATTCTACAAAAGAGTAAAAGACAAGAACGACTTAAAAACATAAAATGTAAATAAAGTTATATACATATACATATACATATACATATACATATACATATACATATACATATACATATACATATACATATACATACAGTTAATTCGGAAAGTATTCTGACCCTTCCCTTTTTCCACATTTTGTTACGTTACACACAATACCCATAATGACAAAGTGAAAACAGGTTTGTAGAAATGTTTGCAAATAAAAAACAGAAATATCTTATTTACAAAAATATTCAGACCCTTTGCTAAGAGACTTGAAATTGAGCACAGGTGCATCCTGTTTCCATCCTTGATGTTTCTACAACTTGGAGTCCACCTGTGGAAAATTCTATTGATTTGACATGATATTTAAAAGGCACACACTTGTCTATATAAGGTTCCACAGTTGACAGTGCATGTCAGAGCAAAAATCAAGCCATGAGGTCGAAGGAATTGTCTGTAGAGCTCAGAGACAGGATTGTGTCGAGGCACAGATCTGGGGAAGTGTACCAAAAGACTTCTGCAGCATTGAAGGTCCCCAAGAACACAGTGGCTTCCATCATTCTTAAATGGAAGAAGCTTGGAACCACCAAGACTCTTCCTAGAGCTGGCCGCCTGGCCAAATTGATCAATCGAGGGAGAAAGGCCTTGGTCAGGGAGGTGACCAAGAACCCGATGGTCACTCTGACAGAGATCCAGAGTTCCTCTGTGGAGATGGAAGAACCTTCCGGAAGGAAATTAAAAATGTTTCCTACCGAATCGAGGCGGCCGTTCACATTTGTGCAAAAAATATGTAGAAAAATAAGCTTTTTGTGATTATGGAACATTTCTAGGATATTTTTTTATTTCAGCTCATGAAACATGGGACCAATACTTTACATGTTGTGTTTATATTTTTGTTCAGTGTATATACACCAACCATGTGCAACAATGTCTAATTTACCTTAACCACTGCAGATAACAAATCCTAACTGCTAAATTTCCTCATATATATTGCACCATTTCAAAATGGATTAACAATACTACAGTGAACACTCAAGAGGATGAATTATGGCCACGACTAGTAGGCCTAGGCTTAATGATTCTGATGAAAATATGCTCTTTGTCTTCATCAAATGAATGTTTTTGCATATTTTCCGTGTGGATCCTATCTATCTTTAGGGGAGTAATAACCTAGTCTGACTTTAAATGCCACAAGCAGTACGCAAAGTATGGTCATCACTAATGGTAGTTGCAACAGCCACAAAGTTATAAACCCTGCCTGTTCCTACAATTTCGCTTCTTAAAATCTTTATTTTAATTTAAAGGAAAAGCCCTTTGAGACCAAGTGTCACGGTCGTCCTCCTCTTCATCTGAAGAGGAGAGGCGAGAAGGATCGGAGGACCAAAATGCGGCGTGATATATGTTCATCATTCATTTTAATATAGAGAACACTGAACACTGAAACACTATACAAAAACAGTAAACAAAATAACAACCGTGAAGCTAATGCGAGCTGCGCTGAAACAAGCCATCAACATAGACAATCACCCACAAACAAACAGGACCAAGCGGCGTGGTAACGGGCAACAGCAGCGAAAAGAGGAATGGACATGGGAGGAAGGTTTGGACGGCAAGAATATGGACTATACTACTTGGGAGGAAATAGACAGGTGGGCGGTCGACCCAGGGAGAGTGCCGGAGCCCGCCTGGGATTCGATGGAGCAGTGCGCGGAAGGTTACAGGAGAATGAGGTTGGCGAAGCAAGCACGGCGGCGCAGACGGAAGCCCGAGAGTCAGCCCCAAAAATGTATTTTGGGGGGGGGGGGCACAGGGGGAGTGTGGCAGAGTCAGGAGTCAGACCTGAGCCAACTCCCCCTGTTTATCGTGAGGAGCCAAGGAGGAGCTCAGAACCAGAGCTGGTGTTGGAGGTGAGCGAAGCAGAGGCTGTGAAGGAGTTAATGGGGAAATTGGAGGAGAGAGATATGAGGGAGTTGCTGGTTTGGTGCATGAGGCACGACATTCGCCCGACGGAGCGTGTCAGGGATTTAATGGCACCTGGTTCAGCTCTCCATACTCATCCTGAGGTGCGTGCTAGGGGTCTGGTGAAGACTGTGCCAGCCTCACACACCAGGCCTCCTGTGCATCTCCCTAGCCTTGCACGTCCTGTGCCATCTCAGCACTACAGTGCTCCTAGCAGTGCTAACCGTGGCGGGCGTGGTGCTGGTCAGGCACCGTGTTATGCGGTGGTTGGCACGGTGTCCCCAGTATGCGTGCTTAGCCCGGTGCGCTACATCCCAGCTTCCCACATCTGCCGGGCTAGGGTGAAGATCCAGCCAGGGCGGTTGGTGCCAGCCCTGCTCTCAAGATCTCCAGTATGCCTTCACGGTCCGGTCCATCCAGTGCCACCTCCACACACCAGCGCTCCGGTGGCAGCTCCCCGCACCAGGCTTCCTGTGCATGTCCTCGGCCCAGTACCACCAGTGCCAGCACCACGCATCAGGCCTACAGTGCGTCCCGCCTCTCCAGCGCTGCCGGAGTCTCCCGCCTCTCCGGCGCTAGAGCCTTCCTCCTCTCCAGCGCAGCCGGAGTCTCCCGCCTGTTCGGCGCTACCAGAGCTCCCGCCCCTCAGCCCAGAGGCGAAAGAGCCCCTCAGCCCAGAGGCACCAGAGCCTCTCAGCCCAGAGGCGCCAGAGCCCCTCAGCCCAGAGGCGCCAGAGCCCCTCAGCCCAGAGGCGCCAGAGCCCCTCTGTCCCAGGTTGTCCCTTTGTCCCGAGCAGCTGCACCTCTGTCCCGAGCTGCACCTCTGTCCCGAGCTGCACCTCTGTCCCGAGCAGCTGCACCTCTGTCCCGAGCAGCTGCATCTCTGTCCCGAGCAGCTGCCCCTCTGTCCCGAGCAGCTGCACCTCTGTCCCGAGCTGCCCCTCTGTCCCGAGCTGGCCCTCTGTCCAGTGGGGTCATTGAGAGGGGTTGCCATGGTTAGAGAGCGGACAATGAGGCGGACTAAGACAATGGTGAAGTGTGGTCCGCGTCCCGCGCCAGAGCCGCCACCGTGGACGCCCACCCAGACCCTCCCCTATAGGTCAAGGTTTTGCTGCCGGAGTCCGCACCTTTGGGGAGGGGCTTTATTTCCTTTGTTTTGTATTTATTTAGTCTGGTCAGGGCGTGAGTTGGGTGGGCAGTCTATGTTTGTTTTTCTAGGTTTTGGGTATTTCTATGTTTCGGCCTAGTATGGTTCTCAATCAGAGGCAGGTGTCATTAGTTGTCTCTGATTGAGAATCATACTTAGGTAGCCTGGGTTTCACTGTGTGTTTGTGGGTGATTGTTCCTGTCTCTGTGTTTTGCACCAGATAGGGCTGTTTTTGGTTTTTCACGTTTATTGTTTTGTAGTGTTTGTGTTTATCTTTTTTTATTAACCATGAATCAATTTAACCACGTTGCGTTTTGTTCCGCCTCTCCTTCACCACAGGAAAACTCTCTTTTTCAAGGGAGACCTGGCCAAGAAGGCAGCAATAAACAATACATTACATAATTAAAACATACAACATGATCCTGTCTAAAAAAAAATATTTACACTACTCTGTAACTGAGTCTCCCATCAGGATTTTAGATTAATTCAGTGGTACTAACATATCTAGATGAAGCATGGATTGCAGATTATTCCATGCGTCTGGTGCAGAAGAAGAGAAGGCAGTCTTGCCTAATACTGTGAATGTCCTGGGGACTTTAAGCAGCAACCACCTAGCAGACCGGGTATGGTAACTGCTGCTGGTGAAGGAGACCAGACTACAGAGGTAAAGATGGAGTTCACCCAAAAGGGCATTGTACAGTCCTGACCAAAATTTTGAGAATGACACAAATATTAATTTCCACAAAGTCTGCTGCCTCAGTGTCTTTATATAATTACGCTAGTGTCGGGAAGGGCGGTCTCCTGGGCTACGGCAGTGTGGGAACAACAATCTGCCATTTGCAGGCATTTAGAGGAATTCATGGTATCCAGGAGAAAGTCTCAGGTATCCAGGAGAAAGGCTGCCAGCAAACTGCTTGACCGACGTCAAAACTCCCGTATTGTGGTAGACTATGCAGTGGACTTTCACACGTTTGCCGCTGAGAGTGCCTGGAATCCGTAGTCTCTTTTCGATACTTTTCTGCACGGATTATCTGAGGAGGTTAAGGATGAGCTAGCTGCTCAGGAACTGCCAGTGGACTTTGACTCCCTTATTTCTTTAACCATTAAAATTGAAGGACGCCTAAGGGAACGCAAGAGTGAGAGGTCTGGTCTAGGGCACACTTGTGCACCCGATATGGCACGAAGGCAGCTCTTCCGAGCGGAGTCGAAGCCACCCGAGCTCTCTCATGAATCTACGACAGGTGAGTTGGATACTCCTGAGCCTATGCAGTTGGGAAGAACTAGGATATCAGTTTGGGAGCGCTCACGGAGGATGAATAATAACTATTGTCTGTACTGTGGAGGGGCAGGACACTTTATAGCTACCTGCCCTATAGGAAACCCCTGTCTCTAGTGGGTACCAGTACTATGTTGAGTCAGACTGGGAGTTCCCTAATTTCCATCACCCGCACACCCCTTTTTGCTCTTGTGCTGTGGAGAGACCAATCTAAGTCTCTCCGAGTGCTCATTGACTCTGGGGATGATGAAAATCTTAAGGATGCCAAGATAGCTTTGGAGCTTGGTATTCCCACTCAGCCTCTCTCTGTGCCCATGGATGCTGGACGGCCGCTCTATAGGGGAAGTCACCCATAGTACTGGTAACCACAGTGAGACAATACAGTTCCTCCTCATTACTTCTATGTATGTGCGGTGGTTTTGGGATTTTCCTGGTTTCAAAAGCACAATCCGAATACAGCTTGGACCATCCTGGGTTGGAGCCCATTTTGCCATTCCCACTGCCTTCAAGCAGCACAGTTTTCCTCAAGTCATCTTCCTCAGAATGTTGGCAAGACTGGATGTCTCTGCTATCCTCAAAGAATACCATGAACTTCTGGAAGTATTCAGTAAGGCACGTGCTACTTCCCTTCCCCTCACCATCCTTATGATTCTCCCAGGCGCTACACCACCTCGGGGTCGGTTGTATTCTCTGTCTGGACCAAAGCTATAGAGGAATACATAGGAGTCTCTGGACACTGGGGCCGTCCGTTTGGGTTTTTCTTTGTGGAGAAGGACAAGACCCTGCATCCGTGCATTGACTACAGGGGACTTAATTACATTACTGTCATTTTTCCCTACCTCTACTCGGCATTTGAACCTCTCCAAGGGACAACCATATTTTCAGAGTTGGACCTTCAAAATACCTACCATCTGGTTTGGCTACGCGAGGGGGATGAGTGGAAGACAGCCTTCAACACAGCCAGTGAACATTATGAGTACCAGGTCATGCCATTTGGACTCACCAACGCCCACACTGTTTTCCAGGCTTTGGTCAATTATGTGCTTCAGGACATGCTAAACCGGTTTGTGTTTGTGTGCCTTGACCACATCCTGTTTCCCCCCCCCCGATCTGCACAAGAACATGTTCATGTTCTTCAGCACCTCCTGGAGAACCAACTGTTTGTGAAAGCCGAGAAGTGTGAGTTCCACTGCTCTACTACCACCTTAATGGGATATGTCATTACTGAGGGCAATGTTCAGATAGAAAAGTGAAAGCAGTGGTGGATTGGCGTCAACCAACGTCCAGGGTGCAGTTGCAATGGTTTCTTAGTTTTGCAAACTTCTACCGCCGTTTCATTCGGGACTACAGCACCCTGGCGGCCCCCCTCTCGGCACTCACCTCTCCCAAGGTACTGTTCAAATGGTCTCCAGCTGTCGACAAAGCCTTTGTGGACCTGAAGCATCAGTTCACAACAGCACCCATCCTCATCCATCCGGACCCCTTGCGTCTGGATGCTTCGGATGTTGGACTGTGGGCCATCCTGTCCCAGCGATCTGCCCAAGACCAGAAGCTTCATCCCTGTGCCTTCCTGTCCCATCATCTCAATCCTGCTGAAAGGAACTATGATGTTGGCAACCGAGAACTCCTGGTGGTGAAGATGGTGTTGGAAGAGTGGAGGCACTGGCTGGAAGGAGCAGAACAGCCATTCCTGGTCTGGACTTACCATAAAACCTGGAATATCTCCGTACAGCCAATTGCCTCAACTTCAGGGTCAAAGAATGTGAAGCCTGATGCCCTCTCCCACCTATACAGTTCCTCTGCCACACCCTCGACTTCTGAAACCATTCTCCCTACCTTGTGCCTTGCTGCCACTGTGGATTGGAGGAATTGAGAACCTGGTCTGGGAGGCCCAATGCTCCCAGCCTGGATCTGAAGGGAGCACAGCTAACCAGCTGTTTGTCTCTAATCCAGTCCGGTCCCGGGTCCTGGAATAGGCTCATTCCTCCAGGCCGACCTGTCATCTAGGGTCCCGTCGTACACTAGCCTTCCTTTGACAACGTTTCTGGTGGCCCACAATGGTCCCTGACGTCTCTGCAGTCCTCACCGTATGCACTGTGTGTGCTCAAAAGAAGGCTCCAAGCTCTTTCTGGCCTCCTGCAGCCGCTACCGGTTTCTCATCATCCGTGGTCTCATATATTGCTGGACTTTGTCACTGGGCTCCCTCCGTCTGATGGCAACACTGTCATTCTGACGGTAGTTGACCGGTTCACCAAGGCCGCCGATTTCATCCCTCTCCCCAAACTACCTTCTGCCAAGGCTTCCATCATTCTTAAATGGAAGAAGCTTGGAACCACCAAGACTCTTCCTAGAGCTGGCCGCCTGGCCAAATTGATCAATCGGGGGAGAAAGGCCTTGGTCAGGGAGGTGACCAAGAACCCGATGGTCACTCTGACAGAGATCAGGTGTAATAATGGAGTAGTAGCTTTTAAAGATAGTACCCAGCTAAAGGGCACAATGCCCAAAAGTGATCAATACAATAGTTGATCTGAAAACAAATGATTTAGTGCTACTTTTTTTCTAACTAGCAACATGTATCACTTCTGAACTTATACAAGCTCCCTCAGATGGATGGCTGACTCAACTTGTCTAATTGTTCAAATCAGAGCCGCCTTTACTAATAAGGAATGTTGTTACACTTGCTATGCAAAATCATGTTTGTTTGTTTAGGGTGTGACAGTTTAAGTTTGAAAGGCTTATATTACCCAACCTATTCAGAGTGCAGGGAAATCATTTCATTGTTGTAATATGAAATTTCATATTCAACAACCTGAGATGACAGTCTCGGATATCCCAAACCTTGGCGCATCTTAAGCAATGGCCTGACTACCCATCTACATCACTCCGGCCAATTGATCTTCTGAGTCATCTCCCTAATGATTTCTAGAACGCAAACACATTCTGACTATTTTGTTTGGTCCCCAAAACCGTGGCCTACATGATGATGTTATCAACTTTGATACTCCGGTTAGTTAGATTTGTTAGAGGCAATCAATCGCTGATGAATTGTTGTGTAACGCCGCTCATTTTGAAGACCCAAACGACTTCTAGGATAGCTATTTCAGACCATGTATGTAGCAATCGATAGAGCAGCGGGAAAAAAATTCTGGGAGAATCGTCAGGCAACTTAAGCTAGGCAATGGCAGAAGGACCGAGGAGTATGTCGGCTTCTCTCTCTGACTTTTCAAAAGGGGAAATGTGTTGAGGGGAAGATCCTCTTCAGACAACTCTCTCAATTGGTTTGGATAGGCAGGGTTTAAAAAACAGGCAGGAATTCTGCTCATGTTTAGAAGCAGATCTGGCAGTGACGTTACCAGTGACGGGCTTCCCATTTCCGACTCATCCTCTCTGTCCCAACTGATGCCGAAACACACATCTACACGTGTTAAACTGAGGCATTGGTACATTGTCGGAAGCAACCAGTCTGTGTAGTGAGAGATGACAGTCTCAAGCCAAAGTCATCCTGCATGTGACAATGGATTTTGGTAATTGATCATCCTGCATCTTCATTATGATGAATTGCTATTTATTTCTGAACGTTGTAGTGGAACCAAAAGTAAGACATGGAGCCACAGATTCTCAACAAATGTTGTCTAAATTCTTTGTCTCCAAATAAAATGATTGTTAATTAATATTTGTTGGCACTAACCATTCAAATATATTGAGAAAGCTATCATATCTAGCTAACAATATTTGATCTTAACACTTGTGATATTGATGTCTAATTTAATACTTGACATATCACCTGAACAGCCATGCACGTCAATCCAATTACTTCAGGAATTTTAGGCATCTTAAAAATATTCAATGACTCTCAATCTGCTTTTGAACACTGGTTTCCATGGATTAGTTTAATACACAGAGATAACAACCCTTCGGCATTCATGATGTAAAACAGTGTAATTGTACTGCTCACAGAGAAGATATTCCACTATGAAGAGAAGCACATCACTTGCGTTTGAAAATGTCACAAATCATTTTGAATTGATAGCTGTATACAGATTGGATGTGTTTAATATGTCTGAGAGAAAGAAACAAACTTAGGTCATGACATTTAAAGCCAACAATCTCACAAACTCATTGCTTTTTTCAACGTTTGTTCAAAATGGTTTTAAAATAAATAAATACGCACATCAATCCAGAATTACTTCAGGCATTTTAGCCATCTTATAATGATGAGGCGGTGAGTCAGAAGCATGTGAACTGTTTTAAGTCCAGGTGTGAATCATAATGATTAACAGGTGAGCGTAATGATGAATCCCAGGACTGCTGGTTAGTATTCTGGCGATGTTGTACGCCGGAGTGGAGGAGAAGGAGCAGACGTGACACATCTTAAATATACTGAACAAAACTATAAACACATAATCTAAAGTGTTGGTTCCATGTTTAATGAGCTGAAATAAACGAGCACAAAAAGCTTATCTCTCAAATTGTGCGCACAAATTTGTCTACATTCCTGTTAGTATTTGTCCTTTGCCAAGATAATCCATCCACCTGACAGGTGTGGCATAACAAGGAGCTGATTAAACAGATGTCTCATGTTTTGAGGGAGCGTGCAATTTGAATGCTGACTGCAGGAATATCCCCCAGAGCTGTTGCCAGAGAATTTAATGTTAATTTCTCTACCGTAAGCAGCCTGGAACATTGTTTTATTGAATTTGGCAGTATGTCCAACTGGCCTTACAACCGCAGACCATGTGTAACCACGCCAGCCCAGGACCTCCAAGTCTGCCTTCTTTACCTGCTTGGTCGAGACCAGCTATTCGGACAGCTGATGAAACAGGAGTATTTCTGTCTGTAATAAAGCCGTTTTGTGGGCTTTTCTGACTGGCTGGACCTGGCTCCACAGTTGGTGGGCCTATACCCTCCCAGCCTACCCATTGATAATCCCCTGCCCAGCAATTGTGGGCCTAATGAATTTATTTCAATTGACTGATTTCCTTATATGAACTGTTGTCAAACCCTGACCATAGTTTGCTTTGTATGTTTCTATGTTTTGTTTGGTCAGGGTGTGATCTGAGTGGGCATTCTATGTTGTGTGTCTAGTTTGTCTGTTTCTGTGTTTGGCCTGATATGGTTCTCAATCAGAGGCAGGTGTTAGTCATTGTCTCTGATTGGGAACCATATTTAGGTAGCCTGTTTGGTGTTGGGTTTTGTGGGTGATTGTTCCTGTCTCTGTGTTTGCACCAGATAGGGCTGTTTTTCCCCCCCACATTTCTTGTTTTGTTAGTCTATTCATGTATAGTTTCTTTATTAAAGAACCATGAATAATAACCACGCTGCGTTTTGGTCCGACTCTCCTTCAACTCAAGAAAACCGTTACAACTGTATGAAATGTAACTCAGTAAAATCATTGAAATTGTTGCGTTTATTTTTGTTCAATATTTATTTTGACAATTTTGCCATTCCCACTGCCTTCAAGCAGCACAGTTTTCCTCAAGTCATCTTCCTCAGAATGTTGGCAAGACTGGATGTCTCTGCTATCCTCAAAGAATACCATGAACTTCTGGAAGTATTCAGTAAGGCACGTGCTACTTCCCTTCCCCTCACCATCCTTATGATTCTCCCAGGCGCTACACCACCTCGGGGTCGGTTGTATTCTCTGTCTGGACCAAAGCTATAGAGGAATACATAGAAGTCTCTGGACACTGGGGCCGTCCGTTTGGGTTTTTCTTTGTGGAGAAGGACAAGACCCTGCATCCGTGCATTGACTACAGGGGACTTAATTACATTACTGTCATTTTTCCCTACCTCTACTCGGCATTTGAACCTCTCCAAGGGACAACCATATTTTCAGAGTTGGACCTTCAAAATACCTACCATCTGGTTTGGCTACGCGAGGGGGATGAGTGGAAGACAGCCTTCAACACAGCCAGTGAACATTATGAGTACCAGGTCATGCCATTTGGACTCACCAACGCCCACACTGTTTTCCAGGCTTTGGTCAATTATGTGCTTCAGGACATGCTAAACCGGTTTGTGTTTGTGTGCCTTGACCACATCCTGTTTTCCCCCCCCGATCTGCACAAGAACATGTTCATGTTCTTCAGCACCTCCTGGAGAACCAACTGTTTGTGAAAGCCGAGAAGTGTGAGTTCCACTGCTCTACTACCACCTTAATGGGATATGTCATTACTGAGGGCAATGTTCAGATAGAAAAGTGAAAGCAGTGGTGGATTGGCGTCAACCAACGTCCAGGGTGCAGTTGCAATGGTTTCTTAGTTTTGCAAACTTCTACCGCCGTTTCATTCGGGACTACAGCACCCTGGCGGCCCCCCTCTCGGCACTCACCTCTCCCAAGGTACTGTTCAAATGGTCTCCAGCTGTCGACAAAGCCTTTGTGGACCTGAAGCATCAGTTCACAACAGCACCCATCCTCATCCATCCGGACCCCTTGCGTCTGGATGCTTCGGATGTTGGACTGTGGGCCATCCTGTCCCAGCGATCTGCCCAAGACCAGAAGCTTCATCCCTGTGCCTTCCTGTCCCATCGTCTCAATCCTGCTGAAAGGAACTATGATGTTGGCAACCGAGAACTCCTGGTGGTGAAGATGGTGTTGGAAGAGTGGAGGCACTGGCTGGAAGGAGCAGAACAGCCATTCCTGGTCTGGACTTACCATAAAACCTGGAATATCTCCGTACAGCCAATTGCCTCAACTTCAGGGTCAAAGAATGTGAAGCCTGATGCCCTCTCCCACCTATACAGTTCCTCTGCCACACCCTCGACTTCTGAAACCATTCTCCCTACCTTGTGCCTTGCTGCCACTGTGGATTGGAGGAATTGAGAACCTGGTCTGGGAGGCCCAATGCTCCCAGCCTGGATCTGAAGGGAGCACAGCTAACCAGCTGTTTGTCTCTAATCCAGTCCGGTCCCGGGTCCTGGAATAGGCTCATTCCTCCAGGCCGACCTGTCATCTAGGGTCCCGTCGTACACTAGCCTTCCTTTGACAACGTTTCTGGTGGCCCACAATGGTCCCTGACGTCTCTGCAGTCCTCACCGTATGCACTGTGTGTGCTCAAAAGAAGGCTCCAAGCTCTTTCTGGCCTCCTGCAGCCGCTACCGGTTTCTCATCATCCGTGGTCTCATATATTGCTGGACTTTGTCACTGGGCTCCCTCCGTCTGATGGCAACACTGTCATTCTGACGGTAGTTGACCGGTTCACCAAGGCCGCCGATTTCATCCCTCTCCCCAAACTACCTTCTGCCAAGGCTTCCATCATTCTTAAATGGAAGAAGCTTGGAACCACCAAGACTCTTCCTAGAGCTGGCCGCCTGGCCAAATTGATCAATCGGGGGAGAAAGGCCTTGGTCAGGGAGGTGACCAAGAACCCGATGGTCACTCTGACAGAGATCAGGTGTAATAATGGAGTAGTAGCTTTTAAAGATAGTACCCAGCTAAAGGGCACAATGCCCAAAAGTGATCAATACAATAGTTGATCTGAAAACAAATGATTTAGTGCTACTTTTTTTCTAACTAGCAACATGTATCACTTCTGAACTTATACAAGCTCCCTCAGATGGATGGCTGACTCAACTTGTCTAATTGTTCAAATCAGAGCCGCCTTTACTAATAAGGAATGTTGTTATACTTGCTATGCAAAATCATGTTAGTTTGTTTAGGGTGTGTGACAGTTTAAGTTTAAGATTTAGTGCTACCTTTTTTTCTAACTAGCAATATGTATCACTTCTGAACTTATACAAGCTCCCTCAGATGGATGGCTGACTCAACTTGTCTAATTGTTCAAATCAGAGCCGCCTTTACTAATAAGGAATGTTGTTACACTTGCTATGCAAAATCATGTTTGTTTGTTTAGGGTGTGACAGTTTAAGTTTGAAAGGCTTATATTACCCAACCTATTCAGAGTGCAGGGAAATCATTTCATTGTTGTAATATGAAATTTCATATTCAATAACCTGAGATGACAGTCTCGGATATCCCAAACCTTGGCGCATCTTAAGCAATGGCCTGACTACCCATCTACATCACTCCGGCCAATTGATCTTCTGAGTCATCTCCCTAATGATTTCTAGAACGCAAACACATTCTGACTATTTTGTTTGGTCCCCAAAACCGTGGCCTACATGATGATGTTATCAACTTTGATACTCCGGTTAGTTAGATATGTTAGAGGCAATCAATCGCTGATGAATTGTTGTGTAACGCCGCTCATTTTGAAGACCCAAACGACTTCTAGGATAGCTATTTCAGAACATGTATGTAGCAATCGATAGAGCAGCGGGAAAAAAATTCTGGGAGAATCGTCAGGCAACTTAAGCTATGCAACGGCAGAAGGACCGAGGAGTATGTCGGCTTCTCTCTCTGACTTTTCAAAAGGGGAAATGTGTTGAGGGGAAGATCCTCTTCAGACAACTCTCTCAATTGGTTTGGATAGGCAGGGTTTAAAAAACAGGCAGGAATTCTGCTCATGTTTAGAAGCAGATCTGGCAGTGACGTTACCAGTGACGGGCTTCCCATTTCCGACTCATCCTCTCTGTCCCAACTGATGCCGAAACACACATCTACACGTGTTAAACTGAGGCATTGGTACATTGTCGGAAGCAACCAGTCTGTGTAGTGAGAGATGACAGTCTCAAGCCAAAGTCATCCTGCATGTGACAATGGATTTTGGTAATTGATCATCCTGCATCTTCATTATGATGAATTGCTATTTATTTCTGAACGTTGTAGTGGAACCAAAAGTAAGACATGGAGCCACAGATTCTCAACAAATGTTGTCTAAATTCTTTGTCTCCAAATAAAATGATTGTTAATTAATATTTGTTGGCACTAACCATTCAAATATATTGAGAAAGCTATCATATCTAGCTAACAATATTTGATCTTAACACTTGTGATATTGATGTCTAATTTAATACTTGACATATCACCTGAACAGCCATGCACGTCAATCCAATTACTTCAGGAATTTTAGGCATCTTAAAAATATTCAATGACTCTCAATCTGCTTTTGAACACTGGTTTCCATGGATTAGTTTAATACACAGAGATAACAACCCTTCGGCATTCATGATGTAAAACAGTGTAATTGTACTGCTCACAGAGAAGATATTCCACTATGAAGAGAAACACATCACTTGTGTTTCAGATGTTCTGAAAGAGCTGCAAAACCTGGACCCGTACAAATCAGCTGGGCTTGACAATCTGGACCCTCTATTTCTGAAACTATCTGCCACCATTGTCGCAACCCCTATTACCAGCCTGTTCAACCTCTCTTTCATATCGTCTGAGATCCCCAAGGATTGGAAAGCTGCCGCAGTCATCCCCCTCTTCAAAGGGGGAGACGCCCTGGACCCAAACTGTTACAGACCTATATCCATCCTGCCCTGCCTATCTAAGGTCTTCGAAAGCCAAGTCAACAAACAGGTCACTGACCATCTCGAATCCCACCGCACCTTCTCCGCTGTGCAATCTGGTTTCCGAGCCGGTCACGGGTGCACCTCAGCCACACTCAAGGTACTCAACGATATTATAACCGCCATCGATAAAAGACAGTACTGTGCAGCCGTCTTCATCGACCTTGCCAAGGCTTTCGACTCTGTCAATCACCATATTCTTATCGGCAGACTCAGGAGCCTCGGTTTTTCGGATGACTGCCTTGCCTGGTTCACCAATTACTTTGCAGACAGAGTTCAGTGCGTCAAATCGGAGGGCATGCTGTCTGGTCCTCTGGCAGTCTCTATGGGGGTGCCACAGGGTTCAATTCTCGGGCCGACTCTTTTCTCTGTGTATATCAATGATGTTGCTCTTGCTGCGGGCGATTCCCTGATCCACCTCTACGCAGACGACACCATTCTATATACCTTCGGCCCGTCTTTGGACACTGCTATCTAACCTCCAAACAAGCTTCAATGCCATACAACACTCCTTCCGTGGCCTCCAACTGCTCTTAAACGCTAGTAAAACCAAATGCATGCTTTTCAACCGGTCGCTGCCTGCACCCGCATGCCCGACTAGCATCACCACCCTGGATGGTTCCGACCTAGAATATGTGGACGTCTATAAGTACCTAGGTGTCTGGCTAGACTGCAAACTCTCCTTCCAGACTCATATCAAACATCTCCAATCGAAAATCAAATCAAGAGTCGGCTTTCTATTCCGCAACAAAGCCTCCTTCACTCATGCCGCCAAGCTTACCCTAGTAAAACTGACTATCCTACCGATCCTCGACTTCGGCGATGTCATCTACAAAATGGTTTCCAACACTCTACTCAGCAAACTGGATGCAGTCTATCACAGTGCCATCCGTTTCGTCACTAAAGCATCTTATACCACCCACCACTGCGACTTGTATGCTCTAGTCGGCTGGCCCTCGCTACATATTCGTCGCCAGACCCACTGGCTCCAGGTCATCTACAAGTCCATGCTAGGTAAAGCTCCGCCTTATCTCAGCTCACTGGTCACGATGGCAACACCCATCCGTAGCACGCGCTCCAGCAGGTGTATCTCACTGATCATCCCTAAAGCCAACACCTCATTTGGCCGCCTTTCGTTCCAGTACTCTGCTGCCTGTGACTGGAACGAATTGCAAAAATCGCTGAAGTTGGAGACTTTTATCTCCCTCACCAACTTCAAACATCAGCTATCTGAGCGGCTAACCGATCGCTGCAGCTGTACATAGTCTATTGGTAAATAGCCCACCCTTTCTCACCTACCTCATCCCCATACTGTTTTTATTTATTTACTTTTCTGCTCTTATGCACACCAATATCTCTACCTGTACATGACCATCTGATCATTCATCACTCCAGTGTTAATCTGCAAAATTTTAATTATTTGCCTACCTCCTCATGCCTTTTGCACACATTGTATATAGACTCCCCCTTTGGTTTCTACTGTGTTATTGACTTGTTAATTGTTTACTCCATGTGTAACTCTTTGTTGTCTGCTCACACTGCTATGCTTTATCTTGGCCAGGTCGCAGTTGCAAATGAGAACTTGTTCTCAACTAGCCTACCTGGTTAAATAAAGGTGGAAAAATGTTTGTTTTTTTTTATTCAAAAAACTTGCGTTTGAAAATGTCACAAATCATTTTGAATTGATAGCTGTATACAGATTGGATGTGTTTAATATGTCTGAGAGAAAGAAACAAACTTAGGTCATGACATTTAAAGCCAACAATCTCACAAACTCATTGCTTTTTTCAACGTTTGTCCAAAATGGTTTAAAAAATAAATAAATACGCACATCAATCCAGAATTACTTCAGGCATTTTAGCCATCTTATAATGATGAGGCGGTGAGTCAGAAGCATGTGAACTGTTTTAAGTCCAGGTGTGAATCATAATGATTAACAGGTGAGCGTAATGATGAATCCCAGGACTGCTGGTTAGTATTCTGGCGATGTTGTACGCCGGAGTGGAGGAGAAGGAGCAGACGTGACACATCTTAAATATACTGAACAAAACTATAAACACATAATCTAAAGTGTTGGTTCCATGTTTAATGAGCTGAAATAAACGAGCACAAAAAGCTTATCTCTCAAATTCTGCGCACAAATTTGTCTACATTCCTGTTAGTATTTGTCCTTTGCCAAGATAATCCATCCACCTGACAGGTGTGGCATAACAAGGAGCTGATTAAACAGATGTCTCATGTTTTGAGGGAGCGTGCAATTTGAATGCTGACTGCAGGAATATCCCCCAGAGCTGTTGCCAGAGAATTTAATGTTAATTTCTCTACCGTAAGCAGCCTGCAACATTGTTTTATTGAATTTGGCAGTATGTCCAACTGGCCTTACAACCGCAGACCATGTGTAACCACGCCAGCCCAGGACCTCCAAGTCTGCCTTCTTTACCTGCTTGGTCGAGACCAGCTATTCGGACAGCTGATGAAACAGGAGTATTTCTGTCTGTAATAAAGCCGTTTTGTGGGCTTTTCTGACTGGCTGGACCTGGCTCCACAGTTGGTGGGCCTATACCCTCCCAGCCTACCCATTGATAATCCCCTGCCCAGCAATTGTGGGCCTAATGAATTTATTTCAATTGACTGATTTCCTTATATGAACTGTTGTCAAACCCTGACCATAGTTTGCTTTGTATGTTTCTATGTTTTGTTTGGTCAGGGTGTGATCTGAGTGGGCATTCTATGTTGTGTGTCTAGTTTGTCTGTTTCTGTGTTTGGCCTGATATGGTTCTCAATCAGAGGCAGGTGTTAGTCATTGTCTCTGATTGGGAACCATATTTAGGTAGCCTGTTTGGTGTTGGGTTTTGTGGGTGATTGTTCCTGTCTCTGTGTTTGCACGAGATACGGCTGTTTTTCCCCCCCACATTTCTTGTTTTGTTAGTCTATTCATGTATAGTTTCTTTATTAAAGAACCATGAATAATAACCACGCTGCGTTTTGGTCCGCCTCTCCTTCAACTCAAGAAAACCGTTACAACTGTATGAAATGTAACTCAGTAAAATCATTGAAATTGTTGCGTTTATGATTCATGAATCTATTTTTTAACACTGGTTCCCATTGATTTGTTTAAGACCCTGAGATAACAACACTTAGGCATTAATGCTGTAAAACAGTGTAATTGTACCTCTCACAGAGAAAATATTCCCCTCTGAAGAGAAACACATCACTTACAGTGAAAATGTCACCATGTGTGAAAGAATGTTGAATTGTTGAGTCCAATAAAAAAAAGTTTTGTTAAAAGTTCAATAATTGGAATTTCTTTAATTCCTAATGACTTTGAGACAATACGTTGTTGTGACAAAGTAGGGGTGGTAAAAGGCGGTGGCCGAAGTAGGGGTGGTAAAAGGCAGCCCTATTTGGTAAAAGACCAAGTCCATATTATGGCAAGAACAGCTCAAATAAGCAAAGAGAAACGACAGTCCACCATTACTTTAAGACATGAATGTCAGTCAATGCGGAAAATGTCAATAATTTTTAACGTTTCTTCAAGTGCAGTCGCAAAAACCATCATGCACTATGATGAAACTGGCTCTCATGGTGATCGCCACAGGAAAGGAAGACCCAGAGTTACCTCTGCTGCAGAGGATAAGTTCATTAGAGTTAACTGTATCTCAGATTGCAGTTCATTAGAGTTAACTGTACGTCAGATTGCAGTTCATTAGAGTTAACTGTATCTCAGATTGCAGTTCATTAGAGTTAACTGTACGTCAGATTGCAGTTCATTAGAGTTAACTGTACGTCAGATTGCAGTTCATTAGAGTTAACTGTATCTCAGATTGCAGTTCATTAGAGTTAACTGTATCTCAGATTGCAGTTCATTAGAGTTAACTGTATCTCAGATTGCAGTTCATTAGAGTTAACTGTATCTCAGATTGCAGTTCATTAGAGTTAACTGTACGTCAGATTGCAGTTCATTAGTGTTAACTGTATCTCAGATTGCAGTTCATTAGAGTTAACTGTACCTCAGATTGCAGTTCATTAGAGTTAACTGTACGTCAGATTGCAGTTCATTAGAGTTAACTGTATCTCAGATTGCAGTTCATTAGAGTTAACTGTATCTCAGATTGCAGTTCATTAGAGTTAACTGTATCTCAGATTGCAGTTCATTAGAGTTAACTGTATCTCAGATTGCAGTTCATTAGAGTTAACTGTACGTCAGATTGCAGTTCATTAGAGTTAACTGTATCTCAGATTGCAGTTCATTAGAGTTAACTGTATCTCAGATTGCAGTTCATTAGAGTTAACTGTATCTCAGATTGCAGTTCATTAGAGTTAACTGTATCTCAGATTGCAGTTCATTAGAGTTAACTGTACATCAGATTGCAGTTCATTAGAGTTAACTGTATCTCAGATTGCAGTTCATTAGAGTTAACTGTACATCAGATTGCAGCCCAAATAAATGCTTCAAAGAGTTCAAGTAACAGATACATCTCAACATCAACTGTTCAGAGGAGACTGCGTGAATCAGGCCTTCATGGTTGAATTCCTGCAAAGAAACCATTACTAAAGGACACCAATAATAAGAAGAGACTTGCTTGGGCAAAGAAACACGAACAATGGACATTAGACAGGTAGAAATATATTTTATATATAAATGCAACGTTTAAGTCAGAAGTTTAAATACACCTTAGCCAAATACCTTTCAATTCAGTTTTTCAAAATTCCTGACATTTAAGCCTAGTAAAAATTCCCTGTCAGTTAGGTCAGTTAGGATCACCACTTTATTTTAAGAATGTAAAATGTCAGACTAATAGTAGAGAGAATGATTTAATTTCAGCTTTTATTTCTTTCATCACATTCCCAGTGGGTCAGAAGTTTACATACACTCAATTAGTATTTGGTAGCATTGCCTTCAAACATGAAGGCAAATCCCGGCTTTAAACTTCTTCACAACAGTATCTCGGACCTGCCTGGTGTGTTCCTTGTTCTTCATGATGCTCTCTGCGCTTTTAACGGACCTCTGAGACTATCACAGTGCAGGTGCATTTATACGGAGACTTGATTACACACAGGTGGGTTGTATTTATCATCATTAGTCATTTAGGTCAACATTGGATCATTCAGAGATCCTCACTGAACTTCTGGAGAGAGTTTGCTGCACTGAAAGTAAAGGGGCTGAATAATTTTGCACGCCCAATTTTTCAGTTTTTGATTTGTTAAAAAAGTTTGAAATATCCAATAAATGTCGTTCCACTTCATGATTGTGTCCCACTTGTTGTTGATTCTTCACAAAAAAATACAGTTTTATATCTTTATGTTTGAAGCCTGAAATGTGGCAAAAGGTCGCAAAGTTCAAGGGGGCCGAATACTTTCGCAAGGCACTGTACACACATTACTGTGAAATGCTTACTTTACAAGCCCTTAAACAACAATGCAGTTCTAGAAATAGAGTTTTGAAAATATTTACTAAATAAACTAAAGTAAAACAAACTAAAGTAAAACATAAACTAAAAAGTAACACAATAAAATGACATAACATGACATAACCGAGTCAATGTGCAGGGGTACAGGTTGGTTGAGGTAATGTGTAGATGTAGGATAGTCCAGGTGGCCATTTGATTAATTGTTCGGCAGTGTTATAGCTCGGGGGTAGAAGCTGTTAAGAAACCTTTTGGACCTAGACTTGGCGCTCTGGTACCGCTTGCCGTGCAGTAGCAGAGAGAACAGTCTATGACTTTGGTGACTGGAATCTTTGACAATTTTTTGTGCCATCCTCTGACACCGCCTAGTATATAGGTCCTGGATGGCAGGATGCTTGGTCCCAGTGATGTATTGTACCGTACGCACTACCCTCCATCGCGCCTTACGGTCAGATTTGGAGCAGTTGCCATACCAGGCGGTGATGCAACCAGTCAGGATGCTCTCGACAGTGTAGCTGTAGAACCTTTTGAGGATCTGGGGACCCATGCCAAATCATTTCAGTCTCCTGATGGGGAAAAGGTGTCGTCGTGCGATTGAGATTCAGTGTGGAGTGCGATTGAGATTGCATTATCTGTGGATCTTTTGATGTGAGCCGAAGGTTGTCAGTCCTGATCCGCACCCAATCCTGGGCCTTCAGGCTTGGTTGTTTCACACTGTTTGATGTGTCATAACATTGTTTCGTCCGTTGCTGTGCCACTCCAACATAGGCTTGCCTTGCTTCCGCAAGCTTGTTCTTTTGTTTTGGGCAGAAGCAGTCCAAAGGGAGTTTCCGTTCCCTGCCAATCATCATAGAGGCAGTTGTGGAGTGCTTGGTAGCCCTGATGTGGAGTAGTGTAAGGCCCAGAGCCACATCAAAAGGTCGTCCCTCAGCCAAGTAGGCCCATAATCCTTCCTTCAGGGTACTGTTCAAGCGTTCCACCCCCGTTTGCTTGAGGGTGGTACACAGCCGCCCGGATGTGCTTGATGGATTGCTTTTCAAGGTACACATACAGATAATTCGAGACAAACTGGGGACCATTGTCTGTTGTAATGGTGCTGGGCAACCCCCGCTGACAGAACAGCTTTTCTAGTGTTTGGATGATCATCTACGAGGTGGTAAATGACAACGGCATGGCTTCTGCCCATTTTGAATGTAAGTCATGAAATACCAGTAGGTATCTTGCGTGTGCTGGGGCCCCGTGCAACTCTCCACAGATATACACCTCCAGGTGGTCCCAGGGAGCCTTTGGCCATTCCACTGGTGTCAGGGGTGCAGGAGTGGGTCTGCCCAATTTCCCACTCATCGGGCATGCTGTGTAGTCGTTCACAAGGGACTCAATGTCTCTGTCAATATTGTGGCGTCCCGGGGAGAACTAAGATTGAAATTGTACTGGTTCAGAAGGTCTGCCCATCTGAAAAGCCATAGTGTTTTTTTTCCGGAAGCCTGTGTGGCCAGAAGTGCTGTGGGGGGAGCCAGGGCCTCCCGCTCTCCCACAGAGTTCTTTTGCTGAGGCATCACAGGTGACAATTGTTTGCCCTGGCTGGAGAGCCTGTATCCAAGGAACTGAAAGTCTGACACCCCAAACACACTTTTCAGTTTTGAGTCTGGCCCCGTTCTCGAAGAGCTGATAAAATACCTGCTGCAACAAGAATCGTGCGCTGTCTGTGATGCACCGTCACCACAATGTCACCCAGATAGATTGACACTCCAGGGATGCCTGCCAGGGGAAGAGTCATAATCTTCTGGCAACAGCTGTGCACGGAGCTGATTCTTAATGGCATGCGTTTGTACCTGAACAGTGTGTTATGAATGCGGTGAGATCTCGACTCTCATGTGCCAGGGAAACCTGGAGGTATCCCTGCCTTAGGTCAAGTTTGCTGAATACCATAGATCCATTAAAATGGGTTGTGAGCACCTCAGCGTTTGGTAGGGGGTACTTGTCAGGAATAATCACTTTGTTCATGGCCCTAAGGTCCATGCAGATCTGAAGATTGCCATTTTCTTGGTCGCAACGACCAGGTTTGAGACCCATGGCGAGGCGTCAGTGGGCTCGATGATGTCATCCTACAGGAGATTGTCAAGTCCCTTGTCAATGGGCTCCCGAAGGGTCAGCGGAACACTCCACAATGGCGGGATTACTGGCTTGACATCTCTTTGTTGACTGTAGCCGATGGACGAAATCTCTGAGCTGACCTAGCCCCTCAAAAGGTTGTGAGTACTCCATAGGCACTGGTGTAAGTGGCTTTGTTCAAAAGTGACAATTTTGCTCCAGTGTCAATCACCAGTGAGGTTTTAACATCCTTGATGTAGCAGTCACAACTGAGTCATCATGTACAGAGTTAATGGAGACTGGTGAACTTTGACCTGAATTTGTTCGATGCTGCCCTGCCGCTGCTGAACGACAACAACGGGAAAAATTATTGTGTTTGTTGCAGTTCTTGCATCATTGCCCCTTTGCTGGACATGTTTCCTGACAAGTGGTTTCCTGTACATTTTCCACAGGTGCCTCAGCCAGTGTGTGAAGCCCTGCCCCCTGTAGTTTATGTAGGTCAGTGAGAGCAACTTCCATTTGTTTTCCAATATTAAGTGCTTTCTCCAGTGTCAGATCATCGGTCTCTCACAACAATTTCTCCCTCAGTGGAGCACATGATGTTTTTTTCGAGTGGTCCGAATCTGCATGGTCCCAATAGCTCTCTCAAGGAGGAGACAAACTGTGCTACGGACTCACCCGGCAGTTGAGCTCGTTGTCTGAAGAGAAAACGATGCATGATCAGACAGCTTGAGCCATTGTAGTGTTCCTGAAGAACTTGGACAGCCGATGTAAACTTGTTATCCACTGGCTCTAGAGTGGAGAAGACACGTTGTCACTCAGCGCCGAGACAGTGGAGTAGAATCACCCGTTTACATGCGTCGGCAGCTCCATGCAAATTGATAGCTACCATATATAACTAAAAGGATTGAAACCATCGATTCAATGGAACAGAGAGAAATGGAGATGGTGGAGGTAAGCTAAACTCGGCCATCCTCATCGACATATGTTACAAATACAAGGAGACTTGTTGTGCAATTAAACTGAACGTCTTTACTTCAGATGTTAACCACTCGTACCAAACTCACTCATCCAATCCTCATCAATGATGCATTTAATACACAGAGATAACAACACTTAGACATTCAAGATGTAAAACACTGTAATTGTTCCTCTCACAGAGAAAGATATTCCCCTCTGAAGACAAACACATCACTTGTGTTGAAAATGTCACCATATGTGAAATAATCCATTGTAGAGTCCAGTCCAAAATGTTTTGGATTGATTGCTGTATACAGATTAGATATCTGTTTACAACACATTTTGTAGAATATTTCCTCTATCTCAGAGAAAGAAACAATTTAGGTCATGACATTTAAAGCCAACGTAATCTCACAAACTCACTGCTTTTTTCAACGTTTAGCCCAAATATTTTTTGAAATAGAAAATTTTTTGATATAGTTTTGCATCAATTGTTATAAAAATTCTGCAGTACTCACAATTGTCTTCATTACATGACATTTTTGTTACCCAACAGAGCATGTCATCAACAATCTTCACATACTCTAGGGCCAGGCCTACATTCTTAGGATAGGCCTTGATATGATTATCACTTAAAATATGTGAAGATTGATGACACATCCTCTGTTATGTAAATAAAAATTTGCATTGGAAAATCAAGAGCTTTCATTTGTACAAAAGAGGAATCAGATGAATCTCACAAGGAATGTTTAATGTTTTGTAACAAGATTAAGTAAGTTGCTGTGAAAACTCACTGGGAACAGTATAGCCATTGATTATTGAAGAATATCACTTATAAATTCCACATGCGCTCAGTACAACTGTCTTGCATGGAAGGAACACAAAATACAGGCTGGTTATACTCAATGTTTGTAAATAATGTATAGCTTAAACCAGTTAAAATGTATTTTCATCTTAAAGCAGATGAAAGTACTTGCACTAGAGGAAATGTATATGAGAGGTATAACATTTGCCTAGCCTCCTCCCTCAGTTATTTACCAAGTGGCGGAGCCACTGTTCTTTGGCTTTAAAGAGATTCTTCGGTACTTTTGTATAATATTTTTCCCAGCAGTTCTGAAAGTAGAGGTCACGAACCAAAAGTTGTGTGCTACTTCACATAGTCCATGTGCCCAAGAACGCCAAGTTAACCCGTCTATATGACTATTGCCCCGTAGCACTCACATCTGAAGCCATGAAATGCTTTGAACGGCTGGTGATGGCTCACATCAATACCATCATCCCAAACAGCCTGGACCCACTCCAATTCGCACACCGCCTCAACAGATCCATTGACGACACAATCTCTATTGCACTCCATACTGCCCTCTCCCACCTGGACAAGAGGAACACCTATGTGAAAATGCTGTTCCTTGACTACAGCTCAGCATTCAACACCCAAGTGCCCTCAAAGCTCATCACTAAGCTCAGCTCCCTGGAACTGAACACCTCCCTCTGCAACTGGATCTTGAATTTCCTGACTGGCCGCTGCCAGGTGGATAAGCTTAGGTAACAACACATCTGCCACACTGACCCTCAACACGAGGGCCCCTCAGAGGCACATGATTAGTCCCCTCCTGTACTCCCTGTTCTCCCACGACTGCGTGGCCACGGATGATTCCAAAACTATTAAGTTGGCTGACGATGCGACAGTGGTAGGCCTGATCATCGATAAACCTCCTGTAAAGAGGTCAGTGACCTGGCAGTGTGGTGCCAGGACAACAATATTTCCCTCAACGTCAGCAAGACAAAGGTGCTGATAGTGAATTACTGGAGCAGGTCGAGAGCTTCAAGTTCCTCTGTGTCCACATGGTCCACACAGTCCTGAAGATGGCACGACAATGCCTCTTCCCCTTCAGGAGGCTGAAAAGATTTGGCATGGGCACTCAGATCCTGAAAAAGCTATACAGCTGCACAATTGAGAGCATTTTAGCTTTGTATGTCAACTGTTTACATTTTCCCACAAGGCGCTGCTGAGGGTAGTGTATACGGAGCAAAATAAATAAATAAATACAGTATGGGGATGAGGTAGTTTGATGAGCTATTTACAGATGGGCTATGTACAGGTGCAATGATCTGTGAGCCACTCTTCAGTTCTTCCAGTCATTGGCAGCAGAGAACTGGAAGGAAAGGTGGCCAAAAGAGGAATTGGCTTTGGGGGTGACCAGTGAAATATACCTGCTGGAGCACGTGCTGTGGGTAGGTGCTGCTATGGTGACCAGTGAACAGAGATAAGGCAGGGTTTTACCTAGCAAAGACTTGTAGATGACCGGGATCCAGTGGGTTTGGCGACGAGTATGAAGCGAGGGCCAGCCAACAAGAGCATATAGGTCGCAGCGGTGGGTAATACAAGGGGCTTTGGTGACAAAACGGATGGCACTGTGATAGACTGCATCCAATTTGTTGAGTAGAGTTTTGGAGGCTATTTTGTAATGACATCGCTGAAGTCGAGGATCGGTAGGAAAGTCAGTTTTACGAGGGTATGTTTGGCAGCATGAGTGAAGGATGCTTTGTTGCAAAATAGGAAGCCTATTCTAGATTTAATTTTGGATTGGAGATGCTTAATGTGGGTCTGGAAGGAGAGTTTACAGTCTAACCAGACACCTAGGTATTTGTAGTTCACACCTAAACCCATAGAGGAGGGTCTGGGTGGGCGTCTGTCCACGGTGGCGGCTCTGGCGCGGGATGTGGACCCCACTCCAACATAGAATGAGGGACAGCTCGGGACTGAGGGGTAGCTCGGGACTGAGGGGTAGCTCGGGACTGATAGGAAGCTCAGGACTGATAGGAAGCTCAGGCAGGTTGAAGGCTCTGGCAGATCCTGGCTGACTGGTGGTTCTGGCAGATCCTGGCTGAATGGCGGCTCTGGCAGATCCTGGCTGACTGGCGTCTCTGACAGATCCTGGCTGACTGCGGATCCTGGCTGAATGGCGGATCCTGGCTGACTGGCGGATCCTGGTTGACTGGCGGCTCTGGAAGATCCTGGCTAACTGGCGGCTCTGGCTTCTCCATGCTGACTGGCGACTCTGGTGGCTCATGACAGACGGGAGACTCTGGCGGCACATGACAGATGGGAGACTCTGGCGGCACATGACAGACGGGAGACTCTGGCGGCACATGACAGACGGGAGACTCTGGCGGCACATGACAGATGGGAGACTCTGGCGGCACATGACAACCACAAACCAACAAAAAGACGGACCAACAAAATGGCGGACGGAAGACAGGGTGGTGCGGCAGGTGCCGCTTCTCATTCAAATGCTGTAATTTTATCTAAACCATCAGGTGTACGCCGATCCCAGCTAAGTAACTCATGCAAAGAGTTAAAGCGCAATTATGTGTTTTATCTCCAGTACTCTGCCATGATTGTCAGTTATGTAGCTGCTCTACTGATAATCTCAGTGCGTCCTTGCTGGGATGACACAATCAGTCTACTACCGGAGAATATCAACACCAAACACATTGGTTCACCGTTCCACGGGAGCGGACAGTACACAGCATACCATAATGTTCTGAATAATGGCCAAGTCTACCTCGCTCCTTATTTTACTGAACCGCTTAGGCGTAACAAACAATATACATTCATTGGAATGTATAGGCCACCTTCCACCAAAAGTGTGTTTTTTGATCAGTTTAATACCATGCTTAGGGAATGTGATTTTGGGAAAGAGGTCATCTTAATGGGAGATTTTAACATTAATTATGAAGACAAGTGTTGTAGGAAAACCCTCAAACGGATCACTCTAATACCTTTGACCTTACACAGCTAGTTAAAGGGCCAACCAGGGTGACTTGTTGCTCTAAAACACAGATTGATTTGGTGTTCAGTAATAAACCAGAGAGAGTGACTAAATCATTCAATATGGTTACTGGGCTGTCTGATCATAATCTGACACTTATAGCCAGAAAGCTGTCTAAGAGCAGGTTTAACCTCTCTACTGTTAGAAAGCCGGATCAACTCAGAATACCTAAGAGTGAATTAAATAATTTTGAAAAAGCAATTAAGGGAATAAACTGGAATGATCTATTGTCCTATACAGACATGGAAGCTGATAGTCAGGTTTTTCTATCCACAATCCAGACTACAATAAATGGCTTCCTAAAGAAAATCAAATCCAAACCTGGCCAAAAGAGCACTCTTCCTTGGCTAAATGGAGAAATCTGGAAATTGATGAAAGAACGAGATTATGCTCTAAAAATAGCCCTAAAATCTAAATTAGAGCATGACAGACGTAGGTTTACCATGTTGAGAAATAAGGTGATGAAAGAAATCAGACAGGCCAAGGCAAACTTTTTTATTAACATAATTGGTGAAGCAAAGGGAAATTCTAAATTGATATGGGAGAATCTAAAAAAGTGAACAGGGAAAGACCATAGTAACACTGCAAAAAGACTAGAAATCATGGTGAATAACAATCTAACACAGGATGCAGTCGAAATAGCAATAGCCTTCAATTCCTACTTTATTGACTCTGTCAGGGTACTGACACAGAACCCCTCCACTTGTTTCTTGGGCTCAGTGCTAGTGAATGACACTCAACCTGTCTTCATCATAAGGGAGGTTTCTGAGTCAAAGGTGAACAAGGTGATTAGCTCACTAAAGAACTCTAAAGCCAAAGATGTGTTTGGGATGGACTCTACCTTTCTTAAAAACTACAAAGAGTCACTCATTGGCCCCATTACTAAGGTCACCAACACATCTATTGGTCTCGGTGTGTTTCCAAGGGTATGGAAGTCGGCCATAATAACGGCCATCTTTAAATCAGGAGACCCTGCTAACGTGAGTAACTACAGGCCCATTAGTATATTACCTGTGGTGTCAAAGGTTGTTGAAAAGTGTGTAGCAGAACAACTGATTGCCCACCTCAACAACAGCCCCTTCACATTACACTCCATGCAGTTTGGCTTCAGAGCGAAACACTCCACAGAAACGGCCAACTGCTTTCTTCTGGAAAATGTGAAGTCCAAGATGGACAAAGGGGGTGCTGTTGGGGCTGTGTTTCTGGACCTTTTGATACTGTTAACCATGAGATTCTCATCACAAAATTGACCAAGTTCAACTTTTCCCCTGATGCCTTGAGATGGATGAAATCATACCATGAAGGCAGAACTCAGTGTGTCAGAGTGAGCAATGAGCTGTCGCCCACTCGTAGCTATGATGTGGGCGTGCCCCAAGGGTCAATACTGGGGCCCCTCCTGTTCAGCCTGTACATTAATGATCTGCCTTCTGTCTGTACTGGGTCTGAAGTTCAAATGTATGCAGATGATACAGTGATATATGTGCATGCAAAGAGCAAACAACAAGCTGCACAAGAACTCACTACTGTAATGGTCCAGGTTACAATGTGGCTCAGTGACTCGTGTTTGCATCTCAATGTGAAAAAAACTGTTTGCATGTTCTTCACAAAGAGGGCAACAGATGCTACTGAGCCAGATGTCTATGTGTCAGGGGAGAAGCTCCAGGTGGTATCCGATTTTAAGTACCTTGGCATCATACTTGATTCCAACCTCTCTTTTAAAAAGCACGTGAAAAAGGTAATTCAAATAACCAAATTCAACCTAGCTAATTTCCGATTTATACGAAATTGTTTGACTACAGAGGTAGCAAAACTGTACTTCAAATCTATGATACTCCCCCACTTAACATACTGCTTGACTAGTTGGGCCCAAGCTTGCTGTACAACATTAAAACCTATTCAGTCTGTCTACAAACAGGCTCTCAAAGTGCTTGATAGGAAGCCCAATAGCCATCATCATTGTCACATCCTTAGAAAGCATGAGCTCTTGAGTTGGGAAAATCTTGTGCAATACACCGACGCATGTCTTGTATTCAAGATCCTCAATGGCCTGGCTCCCCCTCCACTCAATATTTTTGTTAAACAGAAAACCCAGACATATGGCAGCAGATCCACAAGGTCTGCCATGAGAGGTGACTGTATAGTTCCCCTAAGGAAAAGCACCTTTAGTACATCTGCATTCTCTGTGAGAGCTTCCCATGTCTGGAATACACTGCCATCAGACACACATAACTGCACCACATATCACACTTTCACAAAATGCTTGAAGACATGGCTAAAGGTCAATCAGATTTGTGAACATGGTCCCTAGCTGTGTGTTGCCACTCCATGTTGTCTGTTGTCTGTAGCTTGTGAGGTGTGGAAACACTTTGTTGCTTTTATGAATTTTGTCTTGCTGCTTTTTGTTTTATGCTGCTCTGTCTGTATGCTACGTCTTGCTTGTCCTATGTTGCTCTGTCTGTATGCTATGTCTTGCTTGTCCTATGTTGCTATGTCTTGCTTGTTCTATGTTGCTATTGTCTATATTGTAATTGTTTTTAATAACCTGCCCAGGGACTGCGGTTGAAAATTAGCCGGTTGGCTAAAACCGGCACTTTTACTGAAATGTTGATTAATGTGCACTGTCCCTGTAAAAAAAAAAAAAGAAAAAAAAAAAAAGAAATGACAGACGGGTGAGTGAGGTCCAACCTACCATTTGGTACAATGTGCAATGGTGGGTGAAAATCTGATTATAAACCTAACACTTAACCCTAACCCGGTGATTAGCATGAGAAAGAGACGGCGGTATCGGGGACGTAGCTTGGGGTGCCTTGTAAGAATCCGACGGCGAGTGGGTAATCTGCATCTACTATCAGTTCTATTAACCAACGTACAATCAATGGATAACAAAATAGACAAACCGATCATGAATATCCTACCAACGGGACTGTAATAAAAACTGTACTAACTTATGTTTCACTGAGTCGTGCCTGAATGACAACATGAATAACATACAGCTGGCAGGGTTTACGCTGTATCGGCAAGATAGAACAGCCACCTCCGGTAAGACAAGGGTGGCGGTCTGTGTATATTTGTAAACAAAAGCTGGTGTACGAAATCTAGTAGCAAGGAAGTCTCAAGGTTTTGCCAACACCTGAGGTAGAGCTGTCTATTTATCACCACAAACCGATGCTGGCACTAAAACCGCACTCAATGAGCTGTATACGGCCATGAGCAAAAAGGAAAATGCTCATTAAGAGCATCCTGCTCATTAAGAGCATCCCGCTCCTGTGGCCGGGGACTTTAATGAAGGGTACCTTAAATCCGTTTTACCTCATTTCTACCAGCATGTTAAATGTGCAACCAGAGGGATTTTTTTTTACTCCACGCAGAGATATGTACAAAGCTCTCTTTCGCCCTCCATTTGGCAAATTTGACCATAATTATATCCTCCTGATTCCTTCTTAAAAGCAAAAACTAAAGCAGGAAGCACCAGTGACTCTGACAATAAAGAAATGGACACTGTTGACAGGAATCCCGGCAACGCTCCTGCCTCAACTCCAGATTATCCAGAATGCAGATGTCAGAATAATCTCACACACCACACAAAATAAAACACCCCTGTTTTATTCAACCTCCAATGGCTGCCTGTTCAATATAGGATCAAATTCAAGATGCTTCTGCTCACCTTTAAAGGTCCAAAGGTGATTCACCTAAATGCATATGCCAATTTATGGAGAACTATTCCCCAGCACTATGATCATTAGGCTCAAACAGCCTGGTCATACCAGTCACAACCCTTCACAGCATGAGTGACAGGAGCTCCTCACATGTGGCCCCTCATCACTGGAACACTCTAGCTTAGGGTTTTACCAACCGGTCAATCGGTATGGACTGGTCGATCTCCAAAGCATTTCTAGTTGATCACCAAACATTTCTGTAAAAAACCCAACCCAAAACCCTTGCATTCCTTTTTTTGTGTTCGTTTCGCAAATAGGTGGTAGGTGCACTTGATTCATCAGCCCCAGCGCCTGGAATTCAAAGTGTTTCCATTCTGAATCATTTAATGTGTCTGAAGGTAGAACTACACATACCCAGAAGGCCCAGAGAACAAATCAATTGCAGCTATACACTTAGACAAAAGGGTTCCAAAAGGGTTCTTTGTCTGGTAGAACCCTCTGTGGAAAGGGTTCTACATGGAAACCAAAAGATTTCTACCAGTTTCTTCAAAGGGTTATCCTATGGGGACAGCCAAATAACCCTTTTAGGTTTTAGATAGCACCTTTTCTAAGCGTGCAGGCCTACAACTGGCCAATTCGATAGCTCAGATCACTGTGTCTGCACAGTTTCCTCGAGTCATAGACTGGAAAAATAAGTCTTGAATGCACAACAAAGTTCATACTCAGATTTCAATACTTTTAAAACATGACTAGAAAGAGACTCAACAAATACAACAAATATCTGCTGTTTTCATGTGTAAATTCATGTTTACGTTGTTATTCAGCACTGTCAACACTTTGTTCAACACCTTTATAATCCATAAAATGCACGTTCTCCCTACTTCCACACATTTCAACCATCACTGCAACTGCAATGAATGAGTATAGCAAAGTGTTCTGGTAAGCTTGTGTTTAATATCGGGGAATGTTTCACTTTTTTCACTTTCTCTGGTCATAGGAGTAACATGAATTTGTGCATGATGCATAAATAATGCTGGAAGACTGTCCCCTTTTCTCAGCAGATGGAAGGAGGGTGGAGGGACAATGAGTCAGGTGAGACCTCACCGTTGCTCCCTCCCTTCACTAAGACGGGCCATCAATCATGTAAAAACAATAGAAGGAAATTATAATGTGCCTCAAGTAATACAGCAAATTATCCATTAATTATCCATTAATGATAATTAATTATCTAGTGTGATCATATACATACATACACACGTATAACTTCAAAATGTGTCACACCCTGACCTTAGTTATATTTGTTTTCTCTATTATTTTGGTTAGGTCAGATTGTGACGAGGGTGGTTTGTTTAGTGTTTGTATTGTCTAGGGTTTTTTGTATGTCTAGCGGTTTATATGTCTATGGTTGCCTAGATTGGTTCTCAATCAGAGGCAGCTGTTTATCATTTCTCTGATTGGGGACCATATTTAGGTAGCCATATGCCTTGGATAGTTTGTGGGTTATTGTCTATGTGTAGTTGCATGTCAGCACTCGTTGTTATATAGCGTCACGTTCATGTTGTTTCTTTATTAGTTTGTTTAGTGTTTTTTCTTTCATTAAAAGAAGCATGTATGCTTATCACGTTGTGCCTTGGTCTCATCAATATGACGAACGTGACAGAATAACCCACCAAACCAGGAAAAGGAGCGTGAAAAGGAGGAACAGCGATTAATGGGGAAATTGACCTGGGAGGAGGTATTAGATGGAGCGGGACCCTGGACACTGCCGGGAGAGTATTGCCATCCTAAGGAGGAGTTAGAGGCAGCGAAAGCGGAACGGCGATACTACGAGGAGAAATACAGGAGAATAGAGGAACAGCGACGATATGAAGGTACACGGCTAGCACGGAAGCCTGAGAGGCAGCCCCCCCAAAAAATTGGGGGGGGGCACACGAGGAGCTTGGCACACGAGGAGCTTGGCACACGAGGAGCTTGGCTGAGTCAGGTAGGAGACCTGAGCCAACTCCTCTTGCTTACTGTGGGGAGCGTGTAACTGGTCAGGCACAGTGTTATGCAGAGATGCTGCAAGGTGTCTCCAGTGTGCTATTCTAGTCCGTGGCGCTCTATTCCAGCTCCGAGCATTTGCCGGGCTATAATGGGCATCCAGCCAGGACGCACTGCGCCAGCTCTATTTTCTGGATCTCCAATTTGTCTCCGCGGTCCAGTTTATCCTGCTCCTCTTCCCTGCAACCGCTCTGAGGTGCCACCAGTGCCAGCCCAGTACAACCAGTGCCAACACCACGCACCAGGCTTCCCGTGCGCCTCCAGAGTGCAGTACGCCCTGTTCCTCTTCCCCGCACTCCAGTACCACCAGTTCCGGCACCAGGCCTCCAGTGCACCTCCAGGGTCCAGTACGCCCTGTTCCTGATCCTCACACTCGCCCTGAGGTGTGTGTCCTCAGCCCGGTACCACCAGTGCCTGCACAAGGACTATGGTGGTCTGCTTGAAACGTCTCGGTCTGGGAGAGGTTCAAAATGCCAGTAAAGACATTTGACAGTTGGTCCGCACATCGGTCTGGCCCAGCGGCCTTGTGAATGTTAGCCTGTTTATTAAAGGTCTTGCTCACATCGGCTACGGATAGCTTAATCACACAGTCGTCTGGGACAGCTGGTGCTCTCATGCATGCTTCACTATTGCTTGCCTTAAAGCGAGCATAAAATGCATTTAGCTCATCTGGTAGGCTCGTGCCACTGGGCAGCTCGTGGCTGGGTTTTCCTTTGTAATCCGTAATAGTTTGCCACATCCGACGAGCATTGGAGCAGGTGTAGTACAATTTAATCTTAGTCCTGTATTGATGCTTTTCCTGTTTTATAGTTTGTCGGAGGGCATAGCGGGATTTCTAGTAACCGTCCGGGTTAGAGTCCCGCTCCTTCAAAGAGGCAGCTCTACCATTTAGCTCAGTGTGGATGTTGCCTGTAATCCATGGCTTCTGATTGGGGTATGTACGTACAGTCACTGTGGGGACGACGTCATCGATGCACTTATTGATGAAGCCTGTGACTGATGTGGTGTACTCCTCAATGGCATCGGAAGAATCATGGAACATATTCCAGTCTGTGCTAGCAAAACAGTCCTGTAGCTTAGCATCTGCATCATCTGACCACTTCCTTATTGAGCAAATCACTGGTACTTCCTGCTTCAGTTTTTGCATGTAAGCAGGAATCAAGAGGAAGGAGTTATGGTCAGATTTGCCAAATGGAGGGCGAGCGAGAGCTTCATACGCATTTGTTTTGTAAAGGTTGTCTAGAGTTTTTTTGTCTGGTTGCACATTTGACATGCTGGTAGAAATGAGGTAAAACTGATTAAATTCTCCTGCATTTTACACTCCGTTTGACTCTCCTGCGCCTGACTTCCCTGCACCTATACACATATTTCTGACAACGAGGACAAGACTGGTGATCACTCTGTCATGCTGATTGAGTTCGAATAACAGACTGGAAGCTTCAAAAGGAGGGTGGTGCTTGGAATCATTGTTCATCCTCTTTCAACCATGCTTACCTGCAAGGAAACACGTGCCGTCATCATTGCTTTGTACAAAAAGGTGCTTCACAGGCAAGGATATTGCTTCCAGCAAGATTGCACCAAAATTAACCATTTATCGGATCATCAAGAACTTCAAGGAGAGCGGTTCAATTGTTGAGAAGAAGGCTTCAGGGTGCCCAAGAAAGTCCAGCAAGCGCCAGGGCTGTCTCCTAAAGTTGATTCAGCTGCGGGATCGGAGCACCAACAGTACAGAACTTGCTCAGGAATGGCAGCAGGCAGCTGTGAGTGCATCTGCACGCACAGTGAGGTGAAGACTTTTAGATGATGGCCTGGTGTCAAGAAGGGCAGCAAAGAAGCCAGACTGATATTCTGCAAAAGTTACAGGGATTGGACTGCTGAGGACTGAGGACTGGAAACCCCTTTTCTCTGATGAATCCCCTTTTCGATTGTTTGGGGCATCCGGAAAAAGCTTGTCCGGAGAAGACAAGGTGAGCGCTACCATCAGTCCTGTGTTATGCCAACAGTAAAGCATCCTGAGACCATTCATGTGTGGGGTTGCTTCTCAGCCAAGAGAGTGGGCTCACTCACAATTTTGCCTAAGAACACAGCCATGAATAAAGAATGGTACCAACACATCCTCCGAGAGCAACTTCTCCCAACCATCCAGGAACAGTTTGGTGATGAACAATGCCTTTTCCAGCATGATGGAGCACCTTGCCATAAGTGGCTCAGGGAACAAAACATCACTATTTTGGGTCCATGGCCAGGAAGCTCCCCAGATCTTAATCCCATTAAGAACTTGTGGTCAATCCTCAAGAGGCGGGTGGACAAACAAAACCCCAGAAATTCTGACAAACTCCAAGCATTGATTGTGCAAGAATGGGCTGCCATCAGTCAGGATGTCACCCAGAAGTTAATTGACAGCATGCCAGGGCGGATTGCAGAGGTCTTGAAAAAGAAGGGTCAACACTGAAAATATTGACTCTTTGCATCAACTAATTGTCAATAAAAGCCTTTGACACTTATGAAATGCTTGTAATTATACTTCAGTATTCCATAGTAACATCTGACAAAAATATCTAAAGATACTGAAACAGCAAACTTTTTGGAAATTAATATTTGTGTCATTCTCAAAACTTTTGGCCACAACTGTAGACTATAGCTTAGGAGATGGATGTAATTCTGGCGTCTGATTGCAAATATGTGGACCGAGTCGAAAGAGAATACACAGAAGGTTGTTATATAAAACACCTGTCTCTGGATTGCATCTTCAAAATAAAGTCAACCATGGCATCCGTGACAGAGAGGGAGAAGCGCTCATCCATACGGTAAGAGAGTCTAGCTCGCTACATTTTCAGATATTATACATTTCTAATTTTGTCAGAAAGTTGCTGTCATTGCAAGTTAAAGCGCACTGTTAGCTAGCTAACGTTAGCTGGCTGGCTCGTTAGCTAATGTTACATGTATGATATGTGTAGTAATATGATTTGCATCTCAAAGCTGTTTACATTGCTAGTTATAGCCGAATGTTAGCTTGCTAGCTAACAATAAATCTAGTTGGTTAGCTACCTGCAGATTCATGCAGGATAGTAACATTATGGTTCATTGTTTTAGCTACATGTCTAAACAAAAGACAACACTATGCAAGGTACCATTTCACTGTACCATTTACATGTTCTGTATCTTGTGCATGTGACAAATACATTTTGATTTTATTTTATATAGTGTGCGTTTAGCAGAGACGGTAATATGAGGAACAACATGACCTGCACCAAAGTCAAATTAGGATATAATGTTAGGCCAAAGAGACAGTGTCCAAGTTCTAAAATGATTTGGTAGAATGCCATGCTTTTATTTCATCACACTGACAACCGTAAGCTATTTTCTGTAATTAGCTTGCCGTTAACTCGTGAAAAATTATCTTCTTGTGAGTTTATTTTTCTGTAATAATGAATAGAAAAGGTTAAGACGTTGTCAGCTATATGATGTGGTCATTATTTCAATTGGTTAGCCAGCTAACTTAATGTTAGATAACAAGCTAGAAACGAACCAAAACATTATTTAGAAAGTTGATTTTAGTTAACTGGTTTTCTAGATTGACATATACTATATACATTTTTAAACGGATGGGTTAATTTGTGTTAAAATACACCAGATATGCTATTTTGGACCCCCGGGCTGCTGATGTCATGCATGTGAATCCTTAAAGAGATGGGTGGGGCTAAGGCTTAAGAGGGTGTAAACGGTGCTGACAGGGTGTAGACAAAGAAGAGCTTGCCAATACGTGTACCAAAACATCAAAGGCCATTTTCTTAAAAGTGGGGTTACAAGTTCATCAACTTTCAAAGCAGAATTACTTTTCCATTGTTCCTCAACTGTAGTCCATGATAATTATAAAATTCTCCCTCTGAGTCTCTACTTTTAATCAATGTAAAAAATTAAAAAAAATCTAATTTTGCTACATAAGTCCTAATCAAGCCGGTCGGTCACATATGGGCTTTCTTTATATTTGGGATTCATATTCACTATCCATAATATTTACTATTTACAGTTTAACAAACAATGTTGTCTTGTGTCATAAACGTTATTTTCCAGAGAGCGTATGGAGTTATTTCCAAATATAACTATCCACTGCAGGGACAAAGGCACAAAAAGGCTACTGGCAGTGGCTCACAAGTATAATTCATGATTAGCCTATATTTACCTGACTATATTAATTTGTTACCCATATTCACTTCATTCTTACAATGCATAGGCATAATTATTATTATATTGCCTTCATTGTAGCTGCTATCGTGCCTTTACAAATCAATCAAATACAATTATATTTCATATGTACAGGATACACGTGGTGTAGATTTCACAATTCAATTAAATGCTTAATACTGGCAATCTTATTGACTCATCGTGGGGCAATTTCTGTTTTTATCATGGCATGTTGTTCTAGCACAATCCTAGTTCACATTTTCAGTCTAGGCTTTACAGTGCATTCAAACTATTCAGACCCCTTGACTTTTTATACGTTTTGTTAGGTTACAGCCTTATTCTAAAATGGATTAAATTGTTTCCCTCATCAATCGACACACAATACCCCATAAAGAAAAAGCAAAAACAGGTTTTTACATTTTACATTTTTGCAAATGTATTAAAAATAAAAAACTGATCACATTTACATAAGATTTCAGACCCTTTACTCAGTACTTTGGCAGCAGAAACAGTCTCGAGTCTTCTTGGGTATGACACTACAAGATTGGCACACCTGCAATTGGGGAATTTCTCCCATTCTTCTCTGCAGATCCTCTCAAGCTCTGTCAGATTGGATGGGTCACTGCACAGCTATTTTCAAGCCTCTCCAGAGATGTTCGATCGGGTTCAATCCCGGGCTCTGGCTGGGCCACTCAAGGACATTCTTATGGTCGTTGTCCTGTTGGAAGGTGAACCTTCACCCCAGTCTGAGGTCCTGAGTGTTCTGGAGGTTTTCATGTAGGATCTCACTGTACTTTGCTCCGTTCATTTTTAACCCAATCCTGATGAGTCTCCCAGTCCCTACTGTTAAAAAACATCCCCACAGCATGATGCTGCCACCACCATGCTTCTCCATAGCGATGGTGCCAGGTTTCCTCCAGACATGACCAGTGCCGACCAGTCATTCAGGGCAACCCCCCCGACCCATTTTTTGTTAATAAATCTGCATCAAAACATGGTCTCTTTTTTCCTTTCTTGAGTAAGGCAGCTCCAAAATGCATGTGTTTCACCCTAGATCAGTGCTTTCTGTGGTGGTGGGGCAGCTAATGGAAAATACGGAGGGGTTGGTAATGTTCTCTTGTTTTCGGGCTGCAGGTAGCCTAGTGGTTAGAGCGTTGGGCTAGTAACCAAAAGATTGCTGGATCAAATCCCTGAGCTGATGAGGTGAAAATCTGTTCTTCTGCCCCTGAACAAAGCAGTTAACCCACTGTCCCCTGCTAGGCTGTCATTGTAAAAAATAATTTGTTATTAAATGACTTGCCTTGTTAAATAAAGGTTATATTTGTTGTGTTGGGATTGGCTCAGTGTTCTGTCACTCATGGGGACACTACGTCACCACCAAGTCTGAGGGTAGAGCTCGAAAATTCAAGCCCCTTGGGTGCTACCATGAAGTTAAATTCCAAGTGCCATTCAAGAAGGCTCAAGGTCATTGGCCACTGATAAAATATTTACAGTAGCATTAATTGGGCTGATCATGTCAACATCATACTTTCAACATTTTAGCTAGCAGTCATCATACTGAATCAAGTAGACAATCTACTGGCAAATCCTTTTTAATCCGTGTCATATGAATATACATAATAAAGAGAAATTATAGATACCAAATTCAACAATGAGTAGTTTGGAAGGAATCAGTGGCTAACTGCAAGCATTCTGTAGAGTGGCTGTGTGGTCCCAAGTCTGGGTTTAAGGGTCTCTTTTCCAAGCTTAAAATGATAAACATTCAACATTAGCCATGCTGTCAGTGAAGCATGATTTGTGCCCCTTTCAAAACAACTGTTAACTCGGAACTGGGAAATCTGACTTCACTGAGTTCAAGACAACTGGGAAAATATGTTTTGAACGGTCATCCAACTCAGAATTCTAAGTCGGGAACTCGGGCCTCTTTCTAGAGCTACGACCTGAAGATCACTGACGTCCTCATGATTGGACCTTGTTTTTTTTCAGCTTTACCAGGTGTCTTGAAAGCCACATAAATCCAGAGAATGCCAGACTTTGCCCACGATCCTACGGTTCTGACTTGGTGTACAGGGAGAACACTGTAAAAACAGCCTCATGTTCTGAATTTTGTCGCTGTACATTTCAAAGTGTTGAACAAACAGTTATATTGACTATGTCCATTCAAGCTCGCTTACTTATGTCTTCATCGAAATTACGGATTGCCTCTTATCCGCTTGTTGTCCCCTTATGCCATAGTTTGTACATCTCAATTGTCAGTAGAAACCACATTTGTTAAGCAAGTCAACCATGTCAGCTATGTTTTTTTTAAAGGCAGTAAATGAGGCTGAATGAACTGTTTTGCTGCCAGACAAGGCTCAGCCGATAGCCAGGTGTAGCAGTGGTAAACTGTTGGGATTCTGCTGTTGGGACAGGTTTATGGAGGCTGTAACAGCTTGTTAGGGCCTCCATAACAAGCTTGTCACTGTTATAGTGCAATTAATGCATTGTTTGTGTTGTGTTGTGGCATGTATCCAAAAATGTATTTATTTTTTGCCCCACCAGGACTTACATGCTAAAATCGCCACTGGACTTGACTCTTGGCATTCAGGCCAAAGAGTTAAATCTTGCTTTAATCAAACCAGAGCATCTTGTTTCTCGTGGTCTGAGAGTCCTTTACATGCCTTTTGGCCAACTCCAAGCAGGCCTTGTGCCTTTTACTGAGGAGTAGCTTCCGTCTGGCAACTCTAACATAAAAGCCTGATTGGTGGAGTGCTGCAGAGATGGTTATCCTTCTGGACAGTTCCCCCATTTCCACAAAAGAACATCTGGTGTTTGGTCACCTACCTGACCAAGGCCCTTCTCCTTTGATTGCTCAGGTTGGCCGGGCGGCCAGCTCTAAGAAGAGTCTTGGTGTTTCCAACCTTCCTCCATTTAAGAATGATGGAGGCCACTGTATTCTTGGGGACCTTCAATGCTGCAGAAATTATTTGGTACACTTCCCCATATCTGTGACTTGACACAATCTTGTCTCGGCACTCTACTGACAATTTCTTTCACCTCATATTGTTTTTAAATCTAACATGCACTGTCAACTGTGGGACCTTATATAGACAGGTGTGTGCCTTCCCAAATCATGTCCAATTAAGGTGGACTCCAATCAATTTTGAGTCTCATAGCAAAGGGTCTGAACACTTACGTACGTAAATAAGGTATCTGTTTTTTAATTTGTAATATATTTGCAAAAATGTATCACAATTGGTACCCTTCCCCAATATTCTAAACCTGTTTTTGCTTTGACATTATGGGATATTGTCCGTAGATTGATAAGGGGGAAAAACTATTTAATCAATTTTAGAATAAGGCTAAATACTCTGAATACTTTTCAAATACACTGTATAACAACGTGCACCTTTCTTTGTCATTCCCAGCCGATACAGATACTGTGCCTATCGCCGTTTTGTCTATGGGTAATGGAATGGGGCTACCTTGGAAACATGTCAGAGTTGTCATATCTTCCTATGCAGTGTCCCATTTACAACAAGAGTTCTCTGATCCTAGTGCATAATACACAGGGTTTCTCCCTCCACATAGCGACTGATACCATTGAATAATACTAAAAGAGATACAGTAAAAGTTGTCTTGTAAAATGTTAATGCCAAGTGCCAGGTCTCTCTCCATTCAGAGACATCAGCACCAAGACCGTCTGTCAGTCTGGACTTCATCACATCGTCTTGCAAGTCTCCATTTGCTGGCTCTATATGTTTTTATGAACACATATACACATCGCCAATGTTCTATTACCAATGGCAGTTTGGATAGGTAATATCTGACACAATTTGAGCAGGTCAGATAAAACCTACCCAATTATCGTCTCCCCTGCTGTTGGTGAGCAAGCAAGAAGTGAGGCTGGAGGTAAGGTCTTTGCCAGAGCCCCATTAATGGGTATAGCAGCGTAGGTAAGCTTCTGGTACCTCAAAGATACTGGTCAGTAACACACACACACACGATGCTGATGAGGGACCAATTGATGGTCTTCTCCATGCTGCATGTTTGGCTGCAGACTGGACATCTCTCGAACAACTGCAGCATGCATCTTATGCGATGTTGTTGACTGGGAGGGCCTGTGAGAGGGTGATATAATAGACAGGCAAGAGGTAAATTACATTTTGTTCTAAAGAAAGGACAAAGCTTTTTGCTAATGCACTTCACAACCAAAATGACTACTGGTTGTATCTGCATGGCTGTGGAATTAGCCTAATAGTTTATCTAGACGTTATTTTTTTTTATAGAACTTTTCAAATATACATAATGAGATGCATAACCAGCAGTCTATGGTCTAGCTACCGGTATACTCACCATCACTGCACTGGGGACCAATGATCTCCAACCACCTATTCTGCATGATAGGGTCCTTCAGCAGGGCATGCAAGCCATAGTTGGTCAATACGCATAGGGCTTTTCAGTCTCAGAATGCGTTGGGTGTGATAAAACAACAGAGCCCCATTCATTGAAGGGAAGCAAAGTGGGTGGAGGGGCACAATAAGAGCTAGGACGCTAATATATGTTACGTGAGTCTCACTGAGTAAGCCGATGCCAGTGGATACTGCTGAGGGCAGGACAGCTCATAATAATGGCTGGAATGGAGTTAATGCAAATGATATCAAACACATGGTTTCCATGTGGTTGATACCATTCCATTGACCCGATTCTAGCCATTACTATGAGCCAACCTTTCCTCAGCAGCCTCTACTGGCTGATACCCATTTCAAGGGTGCACAATCCATAGGTAAGTCTGTACAGTATTAGTATGTCCCCAATGCAATTGTAAAGTCTATTAAATTCACATTGTGATTCGACATATTTTTGTTTTGTTTGTCAAATTAACTAATTATTGTCTTTTGCTGAATTTATATAACAACATCCTGACCTTGGACGGACAAAGAGACGCCTTCAAGACCGCTTAGCAGAACACAAGTACGCCATACGGGTAGGCAATGAAGACTACCCCATGGCAAGGCACTACAAGTCCTTACACCATGGCAACCCTGCCTCCCTACAAGCTATGGGTATTGATCATGTTCCGGCCTCAATTAGAAAAGGGGACCGTCTTAAACAGTTAAACCAAAGGGAAGGTTTTTGGATTTACAAACTACAGGCCACTAAATAGCCTGGTTTAAATGAAGATATGGATTTCTCACCCTTCCTGTAGGGTCGTGATAGGTCCATTTGCTGTCATCTAGTGGACATTTTGCTCAATTGCCCTCAGCTATGTTTAGACTGTTGTTGTTCATGTTTTGCTGTGTTCTAGTGTACTATGGAATATATTGCGTTCTTATTCTTGACACTTCTCCCAGTCATATTTAAGGTTAGAACTACCTTTCTAAGTGTTCTGATACTTCTAGCTTGGAGTTGTATCTTTATGATAACATAGCTACAGCATTTCACCTTTTAATGTGTATATTATTGTTTATTAGGTGTGTCCAATCAATTTTGTAACCACTCCTTCTTTCAATTAGGGCTAATTGGAAAAGCTGTTCAAAAGAGGACATTGTATTCCTTTTTTTTTGTTTTGTACTCCCTGACGAAGGCCATGCAGCCGAAACGCGTCGGTTTTTAAAACGTTGTTTCTATTGAACATGCCATACTAATAAAGGCATTTTAATTAATTATATGAAGAGTGCCTTGGTCCTCCTTTCTTTTTGATGACCAATTTACCACTTTTACCAAAGAGCACCTTCTATCTACCAAAATGTACTATTGTGTACCTTAGTAGCACTTCCCTTCCTCCTCTTTCTACTAGTTAAACATCCTGACCTTCTTTAGCATTTGTCCAGATATGAGGATTTCACTATTTGTGTCCATCTGAATCACTTTCAATGGGGAAATTTTATTTTTAAGGCAAACTGCAAATTCCACTATTGTGGCTAGTCTTTATTGTAGCTAGCTTCACACAGGTGTGCACTGCAGAGTGGTTGACATATCTCAAATCAAACTTTATTTGTCACATGCGCCGAATACATCAAGTGTAGACCTTACCGTGAAATGCTTACTTACAAGCCCTTAACCAACAGCGCAGTTCAAGAAGTGTTAAGAAAATATTTAACAAATAAAATAAAGTAAAAAATAATAAAAAGTAGCACAATAACGAGCCTATATACAGGATAACGAGGCTAACGCTTTGATCACACCGACAGTGTCTTGCATTTTGGTACAAAAGAATTACATTCATTTCCAATGAAAAGTTGAATGTGCCTTGCAGCATTGTGTTGTAGAGGCCGTTGCAGTTGTTTCGGTGTGGTGCATACCTTGGATTTATCGAACATATGAGTCAAACTGTATGCGTTGATGGCTTGATAGAAATGGTAGCAGAAGGTGAATGTTGAACTTTTGTTGCATACATATCCAGATGCTGGCGACTATTTTGGTGTGTTTGAAGCGTAACACAAATCAAATCAAATTTTATTTGTCACATACACATGGTTAGCAGATGTTAATGTGAGTGTAGGGAAATGCTTGTGCTTCTAGTTCCGACAATGCAGTAATAACCAACGAGTAATGTAACCTAACAATTCCACAACTACTGCCTTATACACACAAGTGTAAAGGGATAAAGAATATGTACATAAAGATATATGAATGAGTGATGGTACAGAACGGCATAGGCAAGATGCAGTAGATGGTATCGAGTACAGTATATACATATGAGATGAGTAATGTAGGGTATGTAAACATAAAAGTGGCATAGTTTAAAGTGGCTAGTGATACATGTATTACATAAAGATGGCAAGATGCAGTAGATGGTAAAGAGTACAGTATATACATATGAGATGAGTAATGTAGGGTATGTAAATATTATATTAAGTGGCATTGTTTAAAGTGGCTAGTGATAAATTTTTTACATCAATTTCCATTATTAAAGTGGCTGGAGTTGAGTCAGTACCACTCAATGTTAGTGGTGACTGTTTAACAGTAAGATGGCCTTGAGATAGAAGCTGTTTTTCAGTCTCTTGGTCCCTGCTTTGATGCACCTGTACTGACCTCCCCTTCTGGATGAAAGTGGGGTGAACAGGCAGTGGCTCGGGTGGTTGTTGTCCTTGATGATCTTTATGGCCTTCCTGTGACATCGGGTGGTGTAGGTGTCCTGGAGGGCAGGTAGTTTGCCCCCGGTGATGCATTGTGCAGACCTCACTACCCTCTGGAGAGCCTTACAGTTATGTGCGGAGCAGTTGCCGTACCAGGCGGTAATACAGCCCGACAGGATGCTCTCGATTGTGCATCTGTAAAAGTTTGTGAGTGCTTTTGGTGACAAGCCAAATTTCTTCAGCCTCCTGAGGCTGCTGCGCCTTCTTCACAACGCTGTCTGTGTGGGTGGACCAATTCAGTTTGTCCATGATGTGTACGCTGAGGAACTTAACTTTACTACCCTCTCCACTACTGTCCTGTTGATGTGGATAGGGGGGTGCTCCCTCTGCTGTTTCCTGAAGTCCACAATCATCTCCTTTGTTTTGTTGACATTGAGTGTGAGGTTATTTTGCTGACACTACACTCCGAGAGCCCTCACCTCCTCCCTGTAGGCCGTCTCATCGTTGTTGGTAATCAAGCCTACCACTGTAGTGTCGTCCGCAAACTTGATCATTGAGTTGGAGGTGTGCATGGCCACGCAGTCGTGGGTGAACAGGGAGTACAGGAGAGGGCTCAGAACGCACCCTTGTGGGGCCCCAGTTTTAAGGATCAGCGGGGTGGAGATGTTGTTACCTACCCTCACCACCTGGGGGCGGCCCGTCAGGAAGTCCAGTACCCAGTTGCACAGGGCGGGGTCGAGACCCAGGGTCTCGTGCTTGATGATGAGTTTGGAGGGTACTATGGTGTTAAATGCTGAGCTGTAGTCGATGAACAGCATTCTCACAAAGGTATTCCTCTTGTCCAGATGGGTTAGGGCAGTGTGCAGTGTGGTTGCGATTGCGTCGTCTGTGGACCTATTGGGGCGGTAAGCAAATTGGAGTGGGTCTAGGGTGTCAGGTAGGGTGGAGGTGATATGGTCCTTGACTAGTCTCTCAAAGCACTTCATGATGACGGAAGTGAGTGCTAGCTCAGTTACCTTAGCTTTCTTGGGAACAGGAACAACGGTGGCCCTCTTGAAGCATGTGGCGACAGCAGACTGGGATAAGGTTTGATTGAATATGTCCGTAAACACACCAGCCAGCCGATGACGCGGCTGGGGATGCCTTCTGGGCCTGCAGCCTTGCGAGGGTTGACACGTTTAAATGTTTTACTCACGTCGGCTGCAGTGAAGGATAGTCCGCAAGTTTTGGTAGCGGGCCGTGTCAGTGGCACTGTATTGTCCTCAAAGCGAGCAAAGAAGTTATTTAGTCTGTCTGGGAGCAGGACATCCTGGTCCGTGACGGGGCTGGTTTTCCTTTTGTAGTCCGTGATTGACTGTAGACCCTGCCACATACCTCTTGTGTCTGAGCCGTTAAATTGCAACTTTACTTTGTCTCTATACTGACGCTTAGCTTGTTTGATTGCCTTGTGGAGGGAATAGCTACACTGTTTGTATTCGGTCATGTTTCCGGTCACCTTGCCTTGGTTAAAAGCAGTGGTTTGCGCTTTCAGTTTCGTGCGAATGCTGCCATCAATCCATGGTTTCTGGTTTGGGAATTTTTTAATAGTTGCTGTGGGTACGACATCGCCGATGCACTTTCTAATGAACTCACTCACTGAATCAACGTATTCGTCAATGTTGTTGTTGGACGCAATGCGGAACATGTCCCAATCCACGTGATCGAAGCAGTCTTGAAGCTTGGAATCAGATTGGTCAGACCAGCGTTGAACAGACCTGAGCGTGGGAGCTTCCTGTTTTAGTTTCTGTCTGTAGGCAACAAAATGGAGTCGTGGTCAGCTTTTCCGAAAGGGCGGGGGAGGGCCTCATATGCGTCGCGGAAGTTAGAATAACAATGCTCCAGGGTTTTACCAGCCCTGGTTGCACAATCAATATGCTGATAGAATTTAGGGAGTCTTGTTTTCAGATTAGCCTTGTTAAAATCCCCAGCTACAATGAATGCAGCCTCAGGATATGTGGTTTCCTGTTTGCATAGAGTCAAATAAAGTTAGTTCAGGGCCATCAATGTGTCTGCTTGGGGGGAGTATAGACTTCTGTGATTATAATCGAAGAGAATTCTCTTGGTAGATAATGCGGTCGACACTTGATTGTGAGGAATTCTAAGTCAGGTGAATAGAAGGACTTGAGTTCCTGTATGTTGTTATGATCACACCACGTCTCGTTAATCATAAGGCATAACCCCCGCCCCTCTTCTTACCAGAAAGATGCTTGTTTCTGTCGGCATGATGCGTGAAGAAACCAGTTGGCTGCACCGACTCCGATAGCGTCTCTTGGTTGAGCCATGTTTCCGTGAAGAAAGAACGTTAGTCACTGATGTCTCTCTGGAAGGCTACCCTTGCTCGGATTTCATCAACCTTGTTGTCAAGAGACTGGACGTTGGCGCCTGACCAGAAGACCGCTTCGTTTGCCCCTTTTACGGCGACGTTGTTTAGGTTCGCCGGCTGGGATCCGATCCATTTTCCTGGGTGGTGGGCAAAACACAGAAGCCGTAATGATGGTGAGTTGACGTTGCTCTTATATTCAGTAGTTCCTCCCGACTGAATGTAATGAAACCTAAGATTACCTGGGGAACCAATGTAAGAAATAACAGGTAAAAAAACGAAATACTGCATAGTTTCCTAGGAACGCAAAGGGAGGCCGGCCATCTCTGTCGGCGCCGGAATAGGATGGCACATTAGGGTTGTTAGTTCGGCACTGTTGATCAGCACACATTTGGATGAAAATGTCAAGAAGACAGGAGAAGGAGCGTACTGGAATGTATTATGAATGTTAGAAACTGGTGAGTTTTTCCTGATACTAGCAATCATGCATTTGTACACTGCAGTCAGTGCACAACAAAGCCAGAAACACTGTTTGTTTACATGTAACCAGATGCATGCCAGCAATGCCACTATACAACACAAAACAATACATTAATTGCACTTTAACGGTGACAAACGGTGCCCACAAACTGTTAGGGCCTAAATAAAGCTGTCCCAACAGCAGAGCTTTCTTTTCAGCACCATGGAGTGAATTCTTACCACCGCTACACCTGGCTATCAGTGAAGCAAACATTTTTAAAAACCTGTTTTTGCTTTGTCATCATGGGGTATTTTGTGTAGATTGATTAGGAAAATAAACAATTTAATACATTTTGGAATAAGGCTGTAACATAACAAAATGTGGAAAAAGTCAAGGGGTCTGAATACTTTCTGAAGGCACTGTATAATGTGATTTGACATCATTTTATCTGTGGCCAATGACCTTGAGCCTTCTTGGATGGGAAATTCTAATGTAAATCTATGGTAGCACTCAGGGGGTTGAACTTTCTAGCTCTCCCTGTAGATTTTGCAGTGACGTAGTGTCCCCATGAGTGACAGAACGCTGAGCCAATCATGGCGCAACAAGAGAACATTACCAAGCCCCTACGCTCTGTATTTTCTGCTGGCTGCCCCACCACCACCACCACCACCACCACCACCACAGAAAGCACTACGATAGGCTGAAACACCTGCATTTAGGAGCTGCTTTACTCAAGAAAGGAAAAAAGAGACCATGTTTGTATGCAGCTTTATTAACATTTGTACATTGTTTGCAAACAGATGTGACACTTATTAATGCCAAAATAACATGTAAAACAGGCAACAACAAAAAAAGAAATGTATACAGTACCACTCAAAAGTTTGGACACACCTACTCATTCAGGAGTTTTTCTTTATTTTTACTATTTTCTACATTGTAGAATAAAAGTGAAGACATCAACACTATGAAATAACACAAATGGAATCATGTAGTAACCAAAAAAGTGTTAAACAATTAAAAATATATTTTATATTTGAGATTGTTCAAAGTAGCAACCCTTTACCTTGATGACAGCTTTGCACAATCTTGGTATTCTCTCAACCAGCTTTGTCTGGAATGATTTTCCAATCGTCTTGAAGGAGTTCCCATATATGCTGAGCACTTGTTGGCTGTTTTTCTTCACTCTGCAGTCCAAAGCATCCCAAACCATCTCAATTGGGTTGAGGTCGGGTGATTGTGGAGACCAGGTCATCTAATGCAGCACTCCATCACTCTCCTTCTTGGTCAAACAGCCCTTACACAGCCTGGAGGTGTGTTGGGTCATTGTCCTGTTGAAAAACAAATGAAAGTCCCACTAAACGCAAACCAGATGGGATGGCATATCGCTGCAGAATGCTGTGGTAGCCATGCTGGTTAAGTGTGCCTTGAATTCTAAATAAATCACAATAGTGTCACCAGAAAAGCACCCCCCCACACCATCACACCTCCTCCTTCTTGTCCTACAGTGGGAACCACACATGCAGAGATCATCTGTTCACCTAATCTGCATCTCACAAAGACATGGCGGTTGGAACCAAAAATCTCAAATGTGGACTCATCAGACCAAAGGAGCGATTTCCACCGGTCTAATGTCCATTGCTCGTGTTTCTTGGCCCAACCTAGTTTCTTATTCTAATTGGTGTCTTTTAGTAGTGGTTTCTGTGCAGGCATTTCGACCATGGTGGCCTGATTCATGCAGTCTCCTCTGAACAGTTGATGTTGAGATGTGTCTATTACTTGAACTCTGTGAAGCATTTATTTGGGCTGCAAAATCTAAAATATATTTTGATTTGTTTAACACCTTTTTGTTTACTACATGATTCCACAAGTGTTTTTTCATAGGTTTGATGTCTTCACTATTATTCTAGAATAGAGAAAATAGTAAAAATAAAGAAAAACCTTGAATGCGTAAGTGTCTAAACATTTGACTGGTAATAAATGTCAGGCTTGAAATCGCCATGCCGAAAGGTTTGCCCCAGGTGTGTCACGTTCTGACCTTTATTTCCTGTGTTTTGTATTTAGTTAGTATGGTCAGGGCGTGAGTTGGGTGGGCAGTCTGTTTGATTTTCTATGATTTGGGGTTTTCTATGTTTCGGCCTAGTATGGTTCTCAATCGGAGGCAGGTGTCATTAGTTGTCTCTGATTGAGAATCATACTTAGGTAGCCTGGGTGTCACTGTGTGTTTGTGGGTGATTGTTCCTGTCTTTGTGTTTTGCACCAGATGGGACTGTTTTAGGTTTTCTCACATTTGTTGTTTTTGTTAGTTATCTCATGTGTAGTTTCTTTATAAATTAAAAGAATATGAATAACCACCACGCTGCGCTTTGGTCCACCTCTTCTTCAGATGAAGAAAACCATTACAAGGTGCATGAATAGTAATGTTATGAACTGCAATTTCGATGAGAACCTCATGGTGAAGTACTGAAGACAGTGTTGGTACAAACTACTGTCTGCTAAACATCGTTTCTTTAATTTGATTACATTGTGAAAGATGTCTTCAATGATACACATGGTATACAAATTATGGAAATTTGATGTTCAGTCAATTTTAATGTGTATAATGTGTATTGTCTAATGTGAAAACATGGCAATGTACTGTACTATACTTTACATGTATCTTAATCATTTGTTTGATAATGGATTAACTTGTTGTTTAAATAACTAAATTGAGACGATATCATTTATGTTGTGTTTGGTGATGTACTCATTATATTTCACAGTAAACTCGGGGCTGCCAACTTTTGGAGAAAGCTTTGAGTGAGATTTTGTCTAGAAGTGTTTCTGGGGCAAAATTTGAAGCAAATTTCCTGCAATTCTATGTTTTTTTTTTAAAATGGCTTAGGCCTAATATCAGGGTGGGGCTAAAAAATATAGGTCAGGTGTATTCAGAATGCTTTAAAATTCAATGAACACAAAGAATTTGACAACGTTGTTACTTTGAACATTTTGTGGGGATCAAATTTAAAGTATGTTAATATTTTTGGATTTTTTTTAGGTGGTTTTACACTTTATTCAGACAGTGATTAAATTAGACGGGGAGACAGGCAAATTGGAGAAACGGTGGAAAGGTCATTGGGAATGCTCTACACAGAAAATACTCATTAATTGTTGATGGCAGTGGCTAACCAAATCATTTGTCCATATACAAAGAACACAAACATTTTGTAATTTTGGAGAACAAGGTCTTTAAAATAGGGCTGGAAGAAAATCCTGCTTGCTCTCCAGGAGAGTTGGCCACCTGGATATGTGTTTCCCAAGTGCTGGGTGTTTGAAAGTGTTCCTGTTATAACAATGAATTTCTCAATCACCCAACCTTCAAAAATGAATATCAATATTCAGTTGGTTTATACTTACCAGTTGAAGATCCTTGCCGTCATCTTACTCTACATAGACAAAATGTATAATGTGTTTATGAGTTGTGAGTCCTCCTCTGCCATTTCTACCCAACACATGCACCAATGTTCCCTCAAAACATTTTCGGCACTGAGCAAACTGTAGGTCTGCTGAGCGCAAACCTGAACATTGTGTCAATTCTGTGCAACTTCCAGCACTCATTTACTGTGAACACTGAGGCTGTACCTGATTTAAGTTACAGTTTCAGACAGTGGTCAAGTAAATATAATCGCTAACGTGGCTGTTTGATCATAATGTAGACCTACCAGTGTGGCCTATCATCAAAAACAATGGAAAAATGGATCCCGTAACATTTTACCATGGAAATGTCGTTATCCAATGTTGGCCTTTGAAAAAAACATGCAGGGCTTAACATTAACGTGTTCATCCACTTGTCCTTCAGACATGGAGGTGACTGAACATGTTGGGGTGTTTTATGCAATAAACCACTTACAAAAAAATGCATTGTTATTCACATACCATTATCATAGAGAATCAGACAAATTATGCTACCATCTGCCTATTGGCTCCTTCGTTTATTCAAGCCTGTCTCAAAATGTAAAAATGTTGTGCTCTTGTAGAATCATATCACTCTCCCATTGCTGACAACAAATTATCTATAACTGGGCTAATAACTCACTAACTAGCAAAGGATATGAACAAATGTGCACACGTGGCTACATGTACTATATCTCTCGCTTTGATCTCAAAATGGGCTGAGTGGTGCATGTCAATGTAATAGAATCCTCTTCCGATGCTTTCTGCCTAAAACAAAATCTCTTGCCTATTTAAAAAGAAAAGAACATTCTAACTCTACCACCCCTTCCTTAATTGGACTAAACAAATGGACAACTACACTTTGGCTTCTACTTCCAGCTTATACATACTATATACATTTAATGGGACACAGTGTATTTTACAATAGTTATCTTTTGTTTGTTTATAATCCCATTCACCTCAACCCCTCCAATCTATCTCTGAAGACTATCCAGTTTGATTATCCAGTTTGAGTTTCTATTTGCCATATTTTTAACTGTGCTGTTTCACAAACGTTCCGAACCTATATACATTATACGAACACAGTATATTTTACAATAGCCTTGTTGTTGGTTTTAGTCCTACCCTTCAGCTCCTCTCCTCATCTATCTCAATGCCATCCATTTACTTTCTTCTAATTACCATAACTGACATTATATAGACAGGTGTGTGCCTTTCCAAATCATGTCCAATGAATTGAACTATAAAAATAAAGAGTCACACCCTCCATATATAAACTCCAAGTAATTTATTGGGTATTTAGCAAAGTTTTGGCGTCACTGTGCCTTCTTCAGGGTAATGTCATGAATACTTGAACCAGGTTGTGTAGACAAACAGTGCAATTAGAGCAACCAATGACAATAGTGAGGGGTGTGTCATAATGATTAAGTTAATTACAATGAATTAGTGAAACTGTTTTTTTTATGGCATATTAAATGTATTAGCATATTGTCATCACATAAAAACATAATTGAATATTGTACATACTATTAGCATTAACATACATTATTGTTTAATTCAATTTCACATATTTAGGTGGCCAATTTGATGTTATTTTAAAGGACAACATTTTTTTTGAATGGTAGTGTATGAGATGAGTAATGCAAGATAAGGAGGCATACAATGGTTCCTCCTTTAAAAGTTGTGTCATACTGCGGGACACCCTGCGTGCTGCTGCAGCATTCTCTGGCACGTCATTTCATTCTCAGCCATTTCTTCTGTTACTGTGTCACACCCTGACCTGATTATTCTGTTTTCTTTATATATTTTGGTTAGGTCAGGGTGTGACGAGGGTGGTGTGTGTGTTTTTGTCTCATCTAGGGTTTTTTGTGTGTCTAGTCTAGACATATTGTAGGTCTATGGTGGCCTGGATTGGTTCCCAATCAGAGGCAGCTGTTTATCGTTGTCTCTGATTGGGGATCCTATTTAGGTTGCCATTTTCCAGTTTGGGTTTGTGGGTTATTGTCTATGTGATGTTGCATGTTTGCACTCAGTTTTGATAGTGGTCACGGTCATCTTGTTATTTTGTTTGTTTAGTGTACTTCGTGTTTTATTCACATCACACTGCGCTTTGGTCTCCTCACTTCGACGATCGTAACATACTGCAAGTTATTGCTAGTTTCACCACCAGAGAGTATCTTTGAGAAGCATTTGATAGTATTATTTATTGGCATTACCAGACTATTTTTAAAACCTTTTTTTTAAATAACATAGTGTATGGGATTGATTTTAAGAAATGTGCCTTAATTAATTTGATTAATATTGTGGTGTTTCCATTCAGGGAAAAACAAAACCCTAAGTGTTTCCGTTAGGATGGAATGGTAAATATGGCCCTGTACAACGTGGTTGTCGGGAGTAGGCTACAGGATGGGAGGATTCTAAATTGTTTGCCTTCATTAGACAACATTGTTCCAGTAGTTCTGTAAATCAGTGATATTTATTCCCATAGTAATTTGTTATGGATCCATAACTAAATCAACATCTGCATTTTTCACCCTGCCAGCTCCTCTTAGTTCTATTGAGCACCGTGGCACCAACTCGCCTTCCGAAAGTTCTATTCCCAGCTTATTGTTCAACGTCACAATGCCTGCTTCGCCATGGTTGGCAATGAGACCTGCTCACATTGTTTTATAGTTAAAATGTAAACAACAAAATTAATATTGGAACTCTGCGGTCTTCCCATTGTTTCCCATGTAGGAAATATAGGCACATCTGTCTTTCGTAAAATATCTTGCAATGTGTATATTTCAATGTTTTTTTTCAAGTCGGAAGCAATTTTAATCATGAGAATCTCCTCTTTCTAATTATGTAAGTCTGGGCAGCTAGCTAGGTTGTCATCAAATGCTAGCCCCAAAATACTTTTTGCCCTTGGAATGCTGAGCTCCCCCCATTGTTTTCCTATTGAGAGGCATGTTGGTCTATTTCGCCAAATATTTTTATAAAGTCGGGTGTAACAGGTGTGAAATGACTAGCTAGTTAGCAGGGTGTGCGCTAATAGCATTTCAATCGGTGATGTCACTCGCTCTGAGACTTTGAAGTAGTTGTTCCCTTTGCTCTGCAAGGGCCACAGCTTTTGGGTAACGGGTAACGATGCTTCGAGGGTGGCTGTTGTCTATGTGTGCAAAGGGTCCCTGGTTTGAGCCCAGGTAGGGGCGAGGAGAGAGACAAAAGCGAAACTGTTACACGGGCACCATTTCAATAAGAAGAATCTCCTCTTTGTCATTATGTAAGTCTGGGCAGCGAGCTCGTTTGCCATCGATCGCTAGACCAGAAACAGTCAGAGGTTTTAATTTTTTCCTTACTTTTTCATTACACAGACATAAGCACAGTTGACACCATCGAGGTGCGGATGTTGTTTTTTTCCAGTTTCGTCTGACGAACAGATTGTAGTGGTAAAATAAAAAGAGATACATTTATGGAATGCTTAGCATCACTCCAGTCAAAACAGGCTCTGTGAACGTTTGTATTCCATTAATATGCTATGGGCTCACGCTAGTGTTCCAGTTTATCCAACGTTCTTAAGCCGTTTGTCAGCCTTGGGTGAATTATAACTCATTCCATTGTCGTAAGGACAGCGTAGCTAACAAATTGTCAGCCAACATAACGTGTAAGGTAACTTACGTGAAAAGTCATTACTTTATTACATTGAGTAGCAAGCTACCCCTTGGTCATTGGGGCGGCAGGGTAGCCTAGTAGTTAGAGCGTTGGACTAGTAACCGAAAGGTTGCAAGTTCGAATACCCGAGCCGACAAGGTACAAATCTGTCGTTCTGCCCCTGAACAGGCAGTTAACCCACTGTTCCTAGGCCGTCATTGAAAATAAGAATTTGTTCTTAACTGACTTGCCTAGTAAAATAAAGGTTATAAAAAAATAAAAAATAATCTGGTCTGTGATAGGAGGGGGGGTTTCACACCTAGCTTGGCTATTAGACAATTCTTTAGTAAAGGTTGAATAGTCTATTGTTCAGCTAATAGCCCCCCTCCCAAACCTGCAACAAATTGTTGTTCCCATCTCATTCCTTTCCCACCTCCAATTGTTAAATGCTATGGAGGTACATTTGTCTTTTTGTCGAGTGCAAAACCTTTATTTTCAATCAAAAATAATTGTTCTGAAAGCAACTTTTTTCCGACACAAGGGAAGTCAAAGCGGACAACTACGAAGATGGCATCTCAGGTAAGCAGCACTGGGCTGTTTTGACGTATCCTGCTGCTTTAGATTGAAAGGACATATCACAGATTGTTTTCATTATATATATTTAAAAAAAGCTATTTTCTTTACTTTCAGAGAGCAAGCTGACCAAGGGGTCGAACATGTAGATATTGCCAGATGTTGACTATTCGAGGAACAGGCAGTGGAAGCTTTATTGCTGGCAAAAGTGTCCATAACCACTTTCAGACCAGAGTTAATTAAACTGTTCTGTGTTCCTTTTCTCCATCTCTGCCCGTCTTGTTGTACATGGAACTTGTCGCACAGGCATTAATTAAAAAACCCTCAAGATGTCAGCTGCTAATTTTCAGATTTACACCACATAAACACAGTCACAACAAAGTCATGATTTCCCTGGGGGTTAGCCTTGCAATAACCAAGTGGTGAGACACATAGCCCTCTATATTTAAATGTTTCAGGTACACCCCGATAGGTGTCTGCTTCACATACAGTATCTTCTATTGACATTATCTTCTATTGTTTGACCTCGTGTGTCTGTTTTTCAGCATAAAGTACTCTGTAGCCACTTAGTGTGGACACCAGGTGAAACCACTCTCATAATAACAGTCTCTCTTCTTCACTTCATCCCTCTCCCCCTTCTCCCTAAATCTCTCACTGTTGCCGCCTGCTACCGAACCCCCTCAGCTCGCAGCTGTGCCCTGGACACCATTTGTGAAGGTGACCTAAACTGGGGTATGCTTAACACACGGCAGTCCTAAAATCTAAGCTAGATGCCCTCAATCTCACACAAATCATCAAGGAACCCACCAGGTACAACCCTAAATCTGTAAACAAGGGCACCCTCATAGACGTTATCCTGATCAACTGGCCCTCCAAATACACCTCCACTGTCTTCAATCAGGATCTCAGCGATCACTGCCTCATTACCTGTATCCGCTACGGGTGGATTCCTGAAGTCCACAATCATCTCCTTAGTTTTGTTGACGTTGAGTGAGTGGCTATTTTCCTGGCACCACACACCCAGAGCCCTCCCCTCCTCCCTGTAGACTGTCTAATCGTTGTTGGTAATCAAGCCTACTACTGTTGTGTCGACTGCAAACTTGATGATTGAGTTGGAGGTGTGCTTGGCCAAGCAGTCATGGGTGAACAGGGAGTACATGAGGGGGCTGAGCATGCACCCTTGTGTGGCCCCAGTGTTGTCTGATAGCAAGGTCTGATAGCAAAGTGTCTGAATACTTAGGGAAATAAGGTATTAAAACAAATAACAGTTTTTGCTTTGTCATTGTGGGGTATTGTGTGTAGATTGAGGATAATAAATAAAATACAAAATTAGAATAAGGCTGTAAGGTAACAAAATGTGGAAACAGTCAAATGGCCTGAATTCTTTCCAAATACACTGTATATCTCACTAATTCCAATATATCCATGATATTCATAATATCCTTAAGTGCATGAGGGTGATAGTAATAGTAGTGCGATTTCCTTTATGGTCCATTGAGGTATTTAAAACCGTATTATAATCTCCCACCATAAATAATAATCTCCACCCGGCACAGCCAGAAGAGGACTGGCCACCCCACATAGCCTGGTTCCTCTCTAGGTTTCTTCCTAAGTTTTGGCCTTTCTAGGGAGTTTTTCCTAGCCACCGTGCTTCTACACCTGCATTGCTTGCTGTTTAGGGTTTTAGACTGGGTTTCTGTACAGCACTTTGAGATATCAGCTGATGTACGAAGGGCAATATAAATAAATTGGATTTGAAATAATTACTTGGTTTGATAAATGATTATATACATTACCAGTCAAATTTGGACACACCTACACATTGCAGGGATTCTTTATTTTGACTATTTTCTACATTGTAGAATAATTTTTGAAGACATTAAAACTATGAAATGACGCATTCTCTCAACCAACTTCATAACCAACCTGGAATGCATTTCAATTATCAGGTGTGCCTTGTTAAAAGTTCATTTGTGGAATTTCTTTCTTTCTTAATGTGTTTAAGTCAATCAGTTGTTGTGACAAGATAGGGCCTACTTCTGTATAACAACCCTATTTGGTAAAAGACCAAGTCCATATTATGGCAAGAACAACTCAAATAAGCAAAGAGAAATGACAGTCATTAAGGCATGAAGGTCAGTCAAGAAATTTGAAAGTATCTTCAAGTGAAGTCGCAAAAACCATCAAGTACTATGATGAGGACCACCACAGGAAAGGAAGACCCAGAGTTACCTCTGCTGCAAAGGATACGTTCATTGGAGTTACCAACCTCAGAAATTGCAGCCCGAATAAATGCTTCACAGAGTTCAAGCAACAGACACTTCTCAACATCAACTGTTCAGGGGAGACTGAGTGAATCAGGCCTTCATGGTCAAATTGCTGCAAATAAACCACTACTAAAAGGACACCAATAAGAAGAAGAGACTTGCTTGGGCCAAGAAACACGAGCAATGAACATTAGACCAGTGGAAATTTGTCAGATGAGTCCAAATTTGAGATTTTTGGTTCCAACCGCTGTGTCTTTGTGATACGCAGAGCAGGTGAACAGATTATCTCTGCATGTGTGGTTCCCACCGTGAAGCATGGAGGAGGTGGTGTGATGGTGACATTGTCAGTGATTTATTTAGAATTCAAGGCACACTTTACCAGTATGGCTACCACAGCATTCTGCAGCGATACGGCATCCCATCTGGTTTGCGCTTAGTGGGATAATCATTTGTTTTTCAACAGGACAATGACCCAAAACACACCTCCAGGCTGTGTAAGGGCTATTTGACCAACAAGTGCTCAGCACATGTGAGAACTCCTTCAATACTGTTGGATAAGCATTCCTCATGAACTTGGTTGAGAGAATGCCAAGAGTGTGCAAAGCTGTCAAGGGTGGCTACTTTGAATAATCTAATATATAAAATCTGTTTTGATTTGTTTAACACTTTCTTGCTTACTACCTATGTGTTATTTCATAGTTTGATGTCTTCACATTTATTGTACAATGTAGAAAAACTTACAAATAAATTAAAACCCTTGAATGAGTATGTGTGTCCAAACTCTTGACTGGTTCTGTATATGTAAGGACAAATGGGAAGACTGAAACTGTAACAACTAAACTTCCAGATTGCCTAGATGCAATTAAGAGATGGATGCAGTTGAACTTCCTGAAACTTAAATGCAGCAAAACAGAGCTTGTCTTATTGGCTCTAAGAGTGCATAGATCAAGCTGAGCACATTCTCCATATCTCTGGATGATGACATCATCGCAGCTTCCCCCACCACCATATTTGAAAAAAAACTATTACTGTAACCTCTCATTTGAAGCACACTTTTGCATCACCAAGAAAGTGTCATTTCTTCATCTATCTATCTATTTACATTTTTACAAGGACAGTACACATTAATCAACATTTCAGTAAATGCTGGTTTTAGCCATCCAGCTCATTTTCAACCTCAGTCTCTGTGCAGATCATTAAAAACAATTACAATAACAATACAGACAATCAATGAGCAGAGAGCACATGCAGGGCAACATAGAACAAGCAACACGTAACACGCAAACAGAGCAATAGCACAAAAATGAAAAAAAATTGACAAATGCAACAAAGTGTTTCCACACCTCACAAGCTACAGACAAAATGAAAAGTGGCAATACACAGCTAGGGATTATTTTCACAAGTTTGATCGGCCTTTAGCCATGTCCTCATGTTTTTTGTGATAGGTGGTGCAGTTGTGTGTGTCTGATGGCATTGTGTTCCAGGCATGGGAAGCTCTCACAGAGAAAGCATATTGACTAAAGGTGCTTGGGAACTGTACGGTCACCTATACAGACACAAGTAATTCCAGCCCCACACACACTGACTGAGTACCACCCTCTCAGATTCCAACTGCTGTTTCATGTTTGGACATATATATACTGTAAATCTACCAAAGAAAGGTTTGTTAATTGCTCACTTGAGTATATGCAGTTTAAGGAACAAAATTCATGAAGTATGCTGTCTAGCGCAGTCAAACAATATTCATGTATTGGCAATATCAGAGACTCACTTGGACTTTTCTTTTGAGGATGCTGAGATCTCCATACCTGGATGCAATTTGTTCAGGAGGGACAGAAATAGATCTGGGGGTGGAGTTGCAGTTTACATACAGAGTCATATTCCAGCGAAACAACGTAAGGACTTAATGTTGTATGGATTAGAGGCTCTATGGGTACAGGTGCATTGACCACATTTGAAACCTATACTAGTTGGTTGCTGATATAGGCCACCTAGTGCTGTTGTGAAAAAATGTGAAATGTTGGATAAGGTATCTGATGAAAATAGTGAAATATATTTTTGGGGAGATATGAATATAGATTTTTTTGAACAACTGTCCAATGAGAAAGAAACGTATTTCTGTTGCCAATGTATGTAACCTGACTCAATGTAACGGCGTTCTTCGTTTGTCGAAAGAGAGTCGGACCGAAATGCAGCGTGGTGGTTACTCATGTTCTTTAATGAAGAGAAAATGACGATACATGAAATAACTTAATAAATACAAAACAACAAACGGAACGTGAAACCTAATACAGCCTATCTGGTGAAACTACACAAAGACAGGAACAATCACCCATGAAATACAAAGCGAACTCAGGCTACCTAAATACGGTTCCCAATCAAAGGCAACGAGAAGCACCTGACTCTGATCGAGAACCGCCTCAGGCAGCCAAGCATACACTCGACACACCCCTAATCAACCACAATCCCAATGCCTACAAAAACCCCCAATAAGACAACACAATAACCCATGTCACACCCTGGCCTGAACAAATAATTAAAGAAAACACAAAATACTAAGACCAAGGCATGACACCCAAGTTATGACATTACCAACCAGAACGTTCACTAACAGGTCCGGTATCACATCAACTTGTGTCGATCACATTTTTACTAACATGGCTGAACATTGTTCTAAAGCTGTATCAGTGGCACTAGGTTGCTGTGATCATAACTTGGTTACACTCACTAGGAAAACTAAAATACCAAAGGCTGGCTAAAATAATCTACTGCAGGTCCTACAGAGAGTTCAATCAGGACTCACTCACTAGGAAAACTAAAATACCAAAGGCTGGCTAAAATAATCTACTGCAGGTCCTACAGAGAGTTCAATCAGGACTCACTCACTAGGAAAACTAAAATACCAAAGCCTGGCTAAAATAATCTAACACAGGTCCTACAGAGAGAGTTCAATAAGGACACATTTGTGTATAGTAAGGAGGATCCTGAAATGTCACTAAATTTGTTATGAGTATAGCTGATAAGCAAGACCCTTTAAGAAAATGCACTGGGAGGTCCAACTCTCATAAGCAAAGTTATTGTAAATTAAGAAATATTGTGACCAAGCTAAAGGAAAGAAGGAGGGATTCAATCAGCACAAAATGATGAAGTAAAGGTTGATGGGAAAAAGCTGTGGAGAACGTTGAACAGTATTATGGGTAGGAATTCAAACATGTCTGCCTCTTTTTTCGAATCAGAGGGTATATTTTTTGCAAAACCACATGAGATCGTAAAATACTTTAATTAATATTTTACAGGCAAAGTGGACAAGTTGAGGAATGCTATGATTCCAACTGATGGCTCCATGTCATATACCCTTATAAAAGATTGTATCATGAAGGAGGGGTAATGCATGTTCGAATTTCATCAAGTAGAAAGTGAAGCGGTAGAAAGGATGCTGTTGTCTCTTTCGGATGATAAGTCATCCTGGTACAGATAATCTTGACGACAAATTGCTTAGAGTTACAGCTAACCAAATATTACACTTCAAGCACTTTCCGGTTGTATGGTCATCTGCAGCAAAGAAAGATACCGGAGCGGGTATGACGACTGCGTGTTCCCATGGTGTTTATACCTGAGTACTATTGTTTGTACAGATGAAAGTGGTACCTTCAGGCATTTGGAAATTGCTTCCAAAGATGAACCAATTTTTTTTCTGAGGTCTTGGCTGATTTCATTTGATTTTCCCATGATGTCAAGGAAAGAGGCACTGAGTTTGAAGGTAGGCCTTGAAATACATCCACAGGTACACCTCCAATTGACTCAAATGATGTCAATTAGCCAATCAGAAGCTTCCAAAGCCATGACATCATTTTCTGGAATTTTCCAAGCTGTTTAAAGGCACAGTCAACTTAGTGTATGTAAACTACTGAGCCTATGGAATTGTGATACAGTGAATTATAAGTGAAATAATCTGTCTGTAAACAATTGTTGGAAAAACGACTTCATCTGCACAAAGTAGATGTCCTAAAGGACTTGCCAAAACTATAGTTTGTTAACAATAAATTTTTATAGTGGTTGAAAAATGAGTTTTATTGACTCCAACCTAAGTGTATGTAAACTTCCTACTTCAACTGTACTAGCAAACACGCATAACCACCAAACCAGTCAGGAAAATTTAGGGCAGCTAAAACAACCCATGCCATGGACAAATCGTCTTAAATCACCTTAAATCATCAGTTTTAGCTGATTGGAACTTTACCAATCCATATTTCTCAGGAAAAAGTAAATCCACCTTCAAGAAAAAAATAAAAGAACATCTAAGGCGATAGACCATATGACTGGGCAGCAAATAGAAAGCATCAACTGAATGTTAAATGTGTTTCCTGTCAGGTATTTTAATTATCTTGTTGAATGTTTGTGAAGTTTTGATTGTGGTTGTTTGTAATGTCTTGTTAATTGGTGTTGGACCCCAGGAAGATTAGCTAGTGTTATGGTGTTAGCTAATGGGGATCCAAATAAAAATTACTAAATTACCTCTCATGGCAGACCTTGTGAATCATTGGTTTGGGTTTTCTGTATAACAAAAGTACTTAGTGGAGGGGGAGGCAGGCCATTTAGGAAATTAGCTAGGTTGAATTTGGTTATTTGAGTTACCTTTTTCACCTGCTTTTTAAAAGAGAGGTTGGAATCAAGTATGATGCCAAGGTACTGCAAATCAGATACCAACTTGAGATTCTCCCCTGACACATAGACATCTGGCTCAGTGGTATCAGTTGCCCTCTTTGCGAAGAACGTGCAGACAGTTTTTTTCACATTGAGATGCCAACATGAGTCTCTGAGCCACTTTGTAACCTGGACCACTACAGTAGGGAGTTCTTTTGCATCTTGTTGTTTGCTATTTGCAAACACATATATCAATGTATCATCTGCATACAACTGAACTTCAGACCCAGTACAGACAGAAGGCAGATAGATCATTAATGTACAGGCTGAACAGGAGGGGCCCCAGTATTGAACGTTGGGGCACGTCCACATCATAGCTGAGAGTGGGCGACAGCTCATTGCTCACTCTGACACTCTGGGTTCTGCCTTCAAGGTATGATTTCATCCATCTTCTAGGTCTAGAAATAAAGCCCCAACAACGCCCCCTTTGTCCATCTTGGACTTCACATTTTCCAGAAGAAAGCAGTTGGCCTTTTCTGTGGAGTGTTTTGCTCTGAAGCCAAACTGCATGGAGTGTAATGTGAAGGGGCTGTTGTTGAGGTGGGCTAACAGTTGCTCAGCTACACACTTTTCAGTAACCTTTGACACCACAGGTAGTATACTAATGGGCTTGTAGTTACTAAAGATGGCCATTATTATGGCCGACTTCCAGACCCTTGGAAACATCCCCTGACCAATAGATGTGTTTGTGACCTTAATAGTCGGTGAGTGACTCTTTGTAGAGTCCAGCCCAAACACATCTTTGGCTTTAGAGTTCTTTAGTGAGCTAATCACCTTGTTCACCTCTGACTCAGAAACCTCCCATATGATGAAGACAGACAGGTTGAGTGTCATTCACTAGCACTGAGTCCAAGAAACCAGTGGAGGGGTTCTGTGTCAGTGCCTTGACAAAGTCAACAAAGTAGGAATTGAAGGCTGGTGCTATTTCTACTGCATCCTGTGTTAGACTGTCATTCACATTGATTTCTAGTGTTTTTGCAATGTTACCCTGGTCTTTCCCTGTTAACTTTTAAGATTCTCCCACCTCAATTTAGAATTTCCCTTTGCTTCACCAATTATGTTGATAAAATAGTTTGCCTTGGCCTGTCTGATTTCTTTCATCACCTTATTTCTCAACAAGGTAAACCTACAGTACGTCTGTCATGTTCTAATTTGGATTTTAGGGCTGTTTTTAGAGCATGATCTCATTCTTTCATCAGTATCCAGATTTCTCCATTTAGCCATGGAAGAGTGCTCTTTTGGCCAGGTTTGTATTTGATTTTCTTTAGGAAGCCATTTATTGTAGTCTGGATTATGGATAGAAAAACCTGGCCATTAGTTTCCACATCTGTATAGGACAAGAGATCATTCCAGTGATTTCCCTTAATTGCTTTTCCAAAATCATTTAATTCACTGTTAGCTATTCTGAGCTGATCAGGCTTTCTAACAGTAGAGGTTAAACCTGTTCTTGGAAAGCTTTCTGGCTGTATGTGTCAGATTATGATCAGACATCCCAGTAACCATATTGAATGATTTAGTCACTCTCTCTGGTTTATTACTGAACATGAGACCATAGCACTCCTGCTGCGGCAATGATTAGTGGACGAGGCCATCCACTGTTTTCCACTTCAAAGAGTATCGCTGGCTCTGTGATTTTAGGCCCAGGGTTGAGTTGCACATACCCGGTGAGCAGGAGGGTGGTGAACAGATAGTTTAGCAGTTTCCGATAGATGTTGGACTTATGTTTGTTACTCCTAAGCGATTCAGTCGAATAGAGAGTGAGGTAGACTTGGCCATTATTCAGAACATTATGGCATGCTGTGTTCTATCCTCTCCCGTTGAACGGTGAACCAATGTGTTTGTCTGGGGTGTTGGCATTCCCCGACAGTAGATTGATTGTGTCATCCCAGCAAGGATGTACTGAGATTATCGGTAGAGGTGCTATACAACTGACAATCGTGGCAATGTACTGGATATAAAACTCAAAATTGCGCTTTAACTCGTTGCAAGGGTGACTTAGCAGTGGTCGGCATAAATCTGATGTTTTGGATAAAATAACAGCATCTGGAGGAGAAGCGGCACATACCGCACCCCCCTCCCTTCCGTCTGCCATTGATCTGTGGGAACTCCTTCAAGACTGTTGAAAAAGCATTCCAGGTGAAGCTGGTTGAGAGAATGCCAAGAGTGTGCAGTTACTGTCCACTGTCGATGCTGAGAAGCTTGTGCATGCCTTGGTAACATCTCATCTTGACGACTGCAATGTACTGCTGACAGGAATGGCTCCTGTCTCAACTCCAGCTGCCAGAATAATCTCACACACCACAACAAAAAAATAACACATTACCCCTGTTTTATTCAACCCCAAAAAGGCTGTCTGTTCAATATAGGATCAAATTCAAGAATATTCTAATCAACTTTAAGGCCCTCCAGGCTGATGCACCTAAATACATATGCCAACTTCTACAGAACTATTCACCAGAACGCACCCTATGATCATCAGGCTCAAACAGCCTGGTAATACCAGCCACAACCCTGCACAGCATGACTAACAGGAACTCCTTCCATGTGGCCCATCAGCTCTAGAACACTCTAGCTGTACATGTCAAGGAGGCAGCTTACATTTCCTCATTTAAAAAACAACAAAAGTCATACCCATTCAAGCTAGCTTTTAATGTTTGATTGCTTATTTTGCTTAAAGTCTATATTTTGCATTAGTAGGTCATGTTTTTATGTATTGTGATTGTAGAAAAGGACCATGGATTTGGTGGAAGAATCCTTTAATTCATGGCCACTTGCTCAGCTGGGCCAGGGGCGCTTTATAAGGGCAGGTGAAAATGTCAGACAGATCTCAACTCATTAAAAGGAGGAAATCGCCATCGCCTGATCTCGCTGCTTTCTCTTCCTTAACTCCGTCTAATCCAGATGTTCTGTGCGTCCATGAATCCACCGAATCTGTTACCTTTCATCTGAACTATCTGTTGCGATCGGGAGAGCGGGGCATCAGTTATTGTTTATAGTTATTATGGCGGAGTGCGGCTTGGAGCGCACGCTTCAAACCTTTTGTGTAATGTAAATGGTCAATGATCATGGCCCTACAGATCATCACAGGCCAATTATGCCATCGATATATGGTTAAAATGTAATGAAATTACATGTACATATGAAGACAAACCTGAAAGTGTGAAATATGAAACGTCATGGTTTGCTGAACTGATCAATTCTGAAATCAAACTGATGGGGATTATAGATTGAATAACCAATCACTGATTTAATTATTTGTATTAATCTTCTCATGATTATGATGAATAGTTACGAGCCTAAATGACTCAAGGATGATTCCTATTGACTTCTTATTGAACTGAATTGTTGAATTACCTAATTATGTTAATAATGAATGATTGTTATGATTTGATCTTTGTTATTATCAATTTGATTGATACATGTTATTTTGTTTCCTTTGTTATGCAGCACAGACTACCCAGTAAATATACCACCTTATGGTTAAAGGAATTCCTGCCTCAGTCTCATCCATTCCTCTGTCACCTGACCTGTGAACACCTGTTCACCTTTTCACATTTTCTACCATATGTACATCGAGCTTGGAAAATGTGTCTCTACGAATAAAAGTTATTTTCGTTACAACAACCTAGGTGTAATAATTGGTTGCAAAAATGGAGCAGTAGATGTTCATGATTGTGCCCCTCAGCTGGGCACTATGCCCAAAAGTGATCAATACAATAGCTGATCTAAAACAAATGATTTAGTGCAACTTTTTTCTAACCAGCAACACAGATCACTTAAAAAGAAAATATAACTTCTATCATGTAATATATTGTCACGGCCGTCGAATGAAGTAGACCAAACTGCGGGGTGGTGAGCGTACATTTAGCTTTTTATTAGGATGCCGCCGACAAAAAACAATAAAACCACAACCGTGACGCTCAAGGGCTATGTGCCACAAACAAGTTAACTACCCACAAAGACAAGTGGAAAAAAGGGCTGCCTAAGTATGGTTCCCAATCAGAGACAATGATAGACAGCTGTCCCTGATTGAGAACCATACCCGGCGAAAACAAAGAAAAACAAAACACAGAAAATAGAACATAGAATGCCCACTCCACATCACACCCTGACCTAACCAAATAGAGAAAGAAAACGTCTCTCTAAGGTCAGGGCGTGAAATATATATCATAATAAATTGTTTTTTAATGTCTGTCAGAGCAAAACCTTCAGATATAATGAGAAAGCTATGAAATGCCTATCTCTCTACAATTATTTGTAACTATAAAATAATAATATTTGGTCATAAAAATACAGTTGAAGTCAGAAGTTTACATACACTTAGGTTAAAGTAATTAAAACTAGTTTTTCAACCAATCCACAAGGTGTATGTAACTTCCATCTTCAGTTGTGTGATGTTAATGTCTTTCTTTCTTCACATATGTTTGCCAGTGAATCACCTGAACAGCCAATTACTTCAGGCGTTTTTATTACATTTTAAATATATTTAATGACTCTCATAAATCTTTTTTTGAAGACTGGTTCCCAGTCTGGTTCCCAGTTTCATAAACTGAGATAACAACCCTTAGGCAATCATGATGTAAAACAGTGTAATTGTACCTCTCACAGAGATCGATCTTCCCATCTGAAAACAAATACATGACTTGCATTGAATATATCACCATCATGTGTGAAAGAATGCATTGTTTTGGATCGATAGCTATATACAGATTAGATACCTATTTAAACTATATTTTGTTTTGATTTTCTTATGTCTTAGAGAAAGAAACAACTTAGGTCATGCCATTTAAATCCAACATTATCTCACGAACTCACTGCTTTTTTCAAGGTTTGTCCAAAATAAATATATTTTTATATTACAATAAATGCCCATATTTACATACATTTATTTTGATATAGTTTTGCATAAAATGTTATTAAGATACTGCCAAACTCACTATTGCCTTCATTACACCTTATCAAATGTTTCGTACAGAACAGAAAATGTCATTAACACTATTCACATACTCTAGGCCCAGGCCCATATTCTAGGGATGGGCTCTAGAGCCATGCCCATATTCTTGGGCTAGGCCTTGGTGTGATTATCACTTAGAATATGTGAACATTGATGACACATCCTCTGTTCGGTAAGAAACATTTGTGAAAGACATTCCCATAGGAAAATCAAGAGCTTTCATTTATCCAGATGAATCTCACAGGTATTGTTTAATGTTTTGTAACAAGATGGTGAAGTGAGTTATTGTGAAGACTCACTGGAAATTGTATAACCATTGATTCTTGAAGAATATAACTTATAAATTCCTCATGCAGTTATTGGTACAACTGTCTTGCATGGGGGAACCGAAAATACAAGCTGGGTTAACTCCATTGTTTGTAAATAACTCATAGCTTAATCCAGTTAAAAGTATAATATTCATCTCATGGACTGTCTGTCATTGCATAATATGAAATGTCTATGAGAGGGGTTTCATTTCCCGAGCCTCGTCCTTCAGTTATTTACCAAGTGTCCGGGCCACGGTTTTTTTTTAGCTTTAAAGAGCTTCTTCTCTACTTTTGTATTCATTTTAGCCAGTAGTTCAGAAAGTAGGGCTCATGAACCCAAAGTGGTCCCCAAAAATGTTGTGCTACTTCACGTTACCCAAGAACGCCAATATAACCTGTCTAAATGACTACCCCGCCCCGTAGCACTCACATCTGTAGCCATAAAATGCTTTGAACGGCTGGTCATGGCACACATCAACAGCATAATACAAGACAGCCTGGACCCTCTCGAACTCGCTTACCTCCCCAACGGATCGACCGGCAACACAATTTCTATTGCACTCCACACTGCCCTCTCCCATCTGGATAAGAGGAATACCTGTGTGAGAATGCTGTTCATTGACTAAAGTGCAGCGGTTAACACCATAGTGCCTTCCAAGCTCATCACTAAGCTCAGGTCCATGGGAATCAACACCTCTCTCTGCAACTGGATCCTGGATTTCCCGATGGACCACCTCCAGGTGGTGAGGGTAGGTAACAACACACCTGCCACACTGACCCTCAACAAGGGGGCCCCTCAGGGGTGCGTGCTTAATACATTATAATCTGAGTCAATACATTATAATCACTTTTGGCAGCAGTGATTACAGCTGTGAGTCTTGGGTAAGTCTAAGAGCTTTCCACACCTGGATTGTGCAACATTTGCCCATTATAATTGTTTTAAATTCTTCAAGCTCTGTCAAATTGGTTGATGATCATTGCTAGATAATCATTTTCAGATTTTGTGATAGATTTTCAAGCAGATTTAAGTCCAAACTGCAACTAGGCCACTCAGGAACATTCACTGTCTTTAGTTTATACGGATCCCTATTAGCTACTACACATGCAGAAGGTCCACATAAAACATACAAATACATGACAAAATAAAGTAATAGACAAGAACAACGTTAGACAATACATTCAATAAAAATATATAGAGAAATTGTTATATGTAGAAAAGACACCAACAGACAGTGTAGATTTTGCCATGTGTTTTAGGTTATTGTCCTGCTGAAAGGTGAATTAATCTCCCAATGTCTGGATGACAGCAGACTGAACCAGGATTTCCTCTAGGATTTTACCTGTGCTTAGATCCATGGCGTAAATGTGTTATCCTGAAAATCTCCCCAGTCCTTAACGATTACAAGCATACCCATAACATGATGCAGCCACCACTATGCTTGAACATATGGAGAGTGGTACTCAGTAATGTGTTGTATTGGATTTGTCCCAAATATAACACCTTGTATTCAGGACAAAAAAGCGATTTGCTTAGCCACATTTTTGCAGTATTATTCTAGTGCCTTGTGTCAAACAGGATGTATGTTTTGGAATATTTGTATTCTGTAGAGGCATCCTTCTTTTCCCTCTGTCAGTTCGCTTAGTATTGTGGAGTAACTACAATGTTGTTGGTCCATCCTATTTTCTCCTCTCTCAGCCATTACACTCTGTAACTGTTGGCTTCATGGTGAAATTCCTGAGCGGTTTCCTTCCTCTCTGGAAACTGAGTTAGGAAGGACACCATTATCTTTGTAGTGTCTGGGTGCATTGATAGATCATCCAAAGTGTAATTAATAACATCACCATGCTCAAAGTGCTATTCAATGTCTGCTATTTTTTTTTTATACCCCATCTACCAATTGGGGCTCTTCTTCACAATGCACTGGGAAAAAAACCTGGTCTTTATGGTTGAATCTGTGGTTGAAATTCACTTAGGGACCTTACAGATAATTATATATGTGGGGTACAGAGATGAGCTAGTCATTCCAAAATCATGTTAAATACTATAATTTACACTTTTTTGCCCCTGAACTTATTTAAGCTTGCCATAACAAAGGGGTTGAATACTTATTAATACAAGACATTTCAGCTTATAATTTTTAATTCATTTGTAAACATTTCTAAAAATATAATTCGATAACACTTTATGTTAAGTGTACATTAATGAATATGTAAATAAATAGTAATACATGTATTTATAACATGGTAGTTACATGTAATTACTATGTAAATACTATGTTATTACACTATATACGCAAGTGGAATGAGGATGTGTAATTACAAATCAGCTTGTCGGAGGTTATTTGCATGTGTAATTACTAATGATTTATGTATATGTAATTACAATCTGTCTTGTTCCAAATGTCACTAACATGTTCTGTAATTACACTTTTGAAGTCTCCTGAGTAGCAGCATGTTAGAAATGCATCCTATTATGTAACCTTGTTACATGTAACTACATAAGTCACTAACACCAACATAAGCTAGGATAGGACCCCATCAGCTGTTGTAACAATGCACACCCTATTCTTAACTACATATTCCGTTTTCTTATTTCCACATTATTTGGTTTAAAAATGTACTGAATTAAATGTAAGATCAATGTACTGTTTTTACAATGTACAGTGGGGCAAAAAAAGTATCGTGCAAGTTCTCCCACTTAAAAAGATGAGAGAGGCCTGTAATTTTCATCATAGGTACACTTCAACCATGACAGACAAAATTAGAAAAAAAAATCCAGAAAATCACATTGTAGGATTTTTTATGAATTTATTTGCAAATTATGGTGGAAAATAAGTATTTGGTCACCTACAAACAAGCATGATTCCTGGCTCTCACAGACCTGTAACTTCTTCTTTAAGAGGCTCCTCAGTCCTCCACCTGTTACCTGTATTAATGGCACCTGTTTTGAACTTGTTATCAGTATAAAAGACAACTGTCCACAACCTCAAACAGTCACACTCTAAACTCCACTATGGCCTAGACCAAAGAGCAGTCAAAGGACACAAGAAACAAAATTGAAGACCTGCACCAGGCTGGGAAGACTGAATCTGCAATAGGTAAGCAGCTTGGTTTGAAGAAATCAACTGTGGGAGCAATTATTAGGAAATGGAAGACACACAAGACCACTGATAATCTCCCTCGATCTGTGGCTCCACGCAAGATCTCACCCCGTGGGGTCAAAATGATCACAAGAACGGTGAGCAAAAATCCCAGAACCACATGGGGGGACCTAATGAATGACCTGCAGAGAGCTGGGACCAAAGTAACAAAGCCTACCATCAGCAAGGGCATTGAAGATGAAACGTGGCTGGTCTTTCAGCATGACAATGATCCCAAACATACCGCCTGGGCAACGAAGGAGTGGCTTCGTAAGAAGCATTTCAAGTTCCTGGAGTGGCCTAGCCAGTCTCCAGATCCCAACTCCATAGAAAATCTTTGGAGGGAGTTGAAAGTCCGTGTTGCCCAGCAACAGCCCCAAAACATCACTGCTCTAGAGGAGAACTGCATGGAGAGGTGTGCCAAAATACCAGCAAAAGTGTGTGAAAACCTTGTGAAGATTTACAGAAAACGTTTGACCTCTGTCATTGCCCACAAAGGGTATATAACAAAGTATTGAGATAAACTTTTGTTATTGACCAAATACTTATTTTGCATCATAATTTGCAAATATATTCATTAAAAATCCTACAATGTGATTTTTTTCATTTTGTCTGTCATAGTTGAAGTGTACCTATGATGAAAATTACAGGCCTCTCTCATCTTTTTAAGTGGGAGAACTTGCACAATTGGTGGCTGACTAAATACTTTTTTGCCCCACTGTATATACATGTAACTATAATGTACCTACTGTACCCAGGAGAAAGCAACTTAATGTAAAGTGAAACACATAATGGTATAACCATTGCAAATACCACAGTATGTACTTGCCCTTGAAAAGGGATTTCAGGGCTTATTTCTCTGGCTTCAAAGGTGCAATTAAGTAAAATAATATAATGTATTAATCTAGGTACTCATTAGCAAGCAGCTTCAAGTAAAGTGAAACACAGTAGGGTAAACCATTTTATTACAACCATTGGGAAATGTAGAATAATTTCAATGTAGAATAACTTTTGTTACAGCAAGTGTAATTGCAATGCAATTACATATTTCACAGGATATAGCAAACTGTCAGTTATGACAATGTTGTTATGAAGAAAAGTATCTTAACTACAATGTTCCTACACAGGAACAAGCAACTTAAAAGGATAAGACCCTTTTTTTCGACTAAAATGTCACACCCAAATCTAACTCCCTGTAGCTCAGGACGTGAATCAAGGATATGCATATTCTTGATACCATTTGAAATGAAACACTTTGAAGTTTGTGGAAATGTGAAATGAATTTGGGTTAATATAACACAATAGATCTGGTAAAAGATAATATAATACAAAGAAAAAAAGCATGCATCTTTTTTTATACCACCATCTTTGAAATGCAAGAGAAAGGCCATAATGAATTATTCCAGCCCAGGTGCAATTTAGATTTTGGCCACCAGATGACAGCAGTGTATGTGCAAAGTTTTAGACTGATCCAATGAACCATTGCATATCTGTTCAAAATGTTTTATCAAGACTGCCCAAATGTGCCTAATTGGTTTATTAATGCATAATTCATAATTGTGCACTCAAACAATAGCATGGTATTCTTCCGCTGTGATAGCTACTGTAAATTGCATAGTGCAGTTATATTAACAAGAATTGAAGCTTCCTGCTCATATCAGATATGTCTATGTCCTGAGATCTTTTTTGTTACTTACAACCTCATGCTAATCACATTAGCCTATGTTAGGTTAACCGTTATGCAGGAGGGGGGGTGGGCACTGATTAGTCATGTAATTACTATGTAGTTACTATGTTACAACGATGGCAGACACCCAATACAGTACTTGCAATTGTGATCAATGGGAATTCCATCTTAATCTAGGAAGAATGTTGTTGCAGTGTAATTACTATATTCAGTTGTTGAAGTCGTAGGAGCTACAGCTGTCATTGTAGAAGTAGGTGCTGCAATTGTGTTTGTCTTAGGTGCTTCAGTTCTAGTTGTTGTAGTAGGTGCTGCTATTGTGGTGGTAAGAGCTTCAGATCTAGTTGTCGTGGCAGGGGCTGTAGTTGTCATAGGAGTTTCAGTTGTGGTAGAAGGCACTGCATTTATAGTGGTCGTAAGAGCTACAGTTGTTGTAGTAGAAGCTACAGTCGTTGTTATTGCTGCTGCTGTTCTAAATGTCATAGTAGGTGTTGTACCATAATTTCCGGACTATAAACCGCTACTTTATTCCAACGCTTTGAACCTCGCGGTATATACAATGACACGGCTATTTTATGGATTTTTCACGCTTTCAAATCAAATCAATCAAATCAAATTTTATTTGTCACATACACATGGTTAGCAGATGTTAATGCGAGTGTAGCGAAATGCTTGTGCTTCTAGTTCCGACAATGCAGTAATAACGAACAAGTAATCTAACTAACAATTCCAAAAAAACTACTGTCTTATACACAGTGTAAGGGGATAAGGAATATGTACATAAGGATATATGAATGAGTGATTGTACAAAGCAGCATAGGCAAGATACAGTAGATGATATCGAGTACAGTATAACATATGAGATGAGTATGTAAACAAAGTGGCATAGTTAAAGTGGCTAGTGATACATGTATTACATAAGGATGCAGTCGATGATATAGAGTACAGTATATACATATGCATATGAGATGAATAGTGTAGGGTAAGTAACATTATATAAGGTAGCATTGTTTAAAGTGGCTAGTGATATATTTACATAATTTCCCATCAATTCCCATTATTAAAGTGGCTGGAGTTGAGTCAGTGTCATTGACAGTGTGTTGGCAGCAGCCACTCAATGTTAGTGGTGGCTGTTTAACAGTCTGATGGCCTTGAGATAGAAGCTGTTTTTCAGTCTCTCGGTCCCAGCTTTGATGCACCTGTACTGACCTCGCCTTCTGGATGACAGCGGGGTGAACAGGCAGTGGCTCGGGTGGTTGATGTCCTTGATGATCTTTATGGCCTTCCTGTAGCATCGGGTGGTGTAGGTGTCCTGGAGGGCAGGTAGTTTGCCCCCGGTGATGCGTTGTGCAGACCTCACTACCCTCTGGATAGCCTTACGGTTGAGGGCGGTGCAGTTGCCATACCAGGCGGTGATACACCCCGCCAGGATGCTCTCGATTGTGCATCTGTAGAAGTTTGTGAGTGCTTTTGGTGACAAGCCGAATTTCTTCAGCCTCCTGAGGTTGAAGAGGCGCTGCTGCGCCTTCTTCACGGTGCTGTCTGTGTGAGTGGACCAATTCAGTTTGTCTGTGATGTGTATGCCAAGGAACTTAAAACTTGCTACCCTCTCCACTACTGTTCCATCGATGTGGATAGGGGGGTGTTCCCTCTGCTGTTTCCTGAAGTCCACAATCATCTCCTTAGTTTTGTTGACGTTGAGTGTGAGGTTATTTTCCTGACACCACACTCCGAGGGCCCTCACCTCCTCCCTGTAGGCCGTCTCGTCGTTGTTGGTAATCAAGCCTACCACTGTTGTGTCGTCAGCAAACTTGATGATTGAGTTGGAGGCGTGCGTGGCCACGCAGTCGTGGGTAAACAGGGAGTACAGGAGAGGGCTCAGAACGCACCCTTGTGGGTGGCCCTTGTGGGGCCGCCAAATCGAGCGCGCTCAAACTTCCCATCATTCTGATTACGGTAGTCATTTTGTCACCCTTATCATGGCAAAGACACGGAGAAATGCATATGATGCAGCTTTCAAGTTGAAGGCGATCGATCTGGCTGTTGGAAAAGGAAATAGAGCTGCTGCATGGGAGCTTGGCCTTAATGAGTCGATGATAACTGAAAACTTTCAGAGGGAAGAAAAGCAGATGGCCCAAAGTATTTGCAGCCACTCGACATCAGTGTGAATCGTGCATTTAAGGTGGCGCTCCGTGTTCAGTGGGAGGCTTGGATGACAAGTGGGGAGAAATTCTTCACTAAAACGGCAGTTTTAGCAACTTATGGTCAAGTCTGCCAGTGGGTCCTGACAGCGTGGAGCATTGTCAAAACATCCACTATCATCAACAGGTCTCGAAAGGCTGGACTGCTGCGTGTTGAAGAGGGCAGCATGAGCTCAGCGGGGAATTTGCCTCCGGATGAAAGTGACGAGAGCGACAATGAAAATGATCCAACATCGGATGAAGCAATTCTGAGGCTATTCAACTCCGACACCGAAGGAGATGACTTCAGTGGTTTCAGTGCACAGGAGGAGGAAGATAGTGACCAATGACTTTCTTGGTAGGCTACTGTTTACTGCTATTTTTGTTACAAGCCGTGTTTCGTTAAAGCCTATTTATTTTTGTTTACAAGCCTTGTTTCGTTTAAAGGCTGTGTAAAGTTCATTTGTTTCAATGTACCGGTAGGCACCTGCGGTTTATAGACATGTGCGGATTATTTATGTACAAAATGCATATTTTTTAATAATTAAGTGGGTGTGGCTTATATTCAGGTGCGCTTAATAGTCCAGAAATTACAGTAGTTGTTGTAGGAGTTTCAATTGTCGTTGTAGGTGCCTCTGTTTTAGTGGTCGTAAGATCTAAAGTTGTTGAAGATGGAGCTGCAGTTGTGGTTGTCGTAGGAGCTGCATTTGTAGTTGTAGTAATTGGTGCTTCAGCTGTAGAAGTCGTAGTAGCAACAGCTTCAGTTGTGGTCCTTGTAGTAGGAGCTGCAGTTGTGTAAACTGCAGTTGTGGTCGAAACTCCATGGATAATCCAGCATAAAAACACTGAGGTTAATGAGATGAATGGTTAATATGTTTATTGTGCACAATATCAATATTTCTAGATTACCCTTCATCAGCATGATGCAGTTTTTTTTACATTTTTATATACAATAAACAATTATAATTTATAGCTACATAAATTAAATACTTAAATAATTCCCTTGATTGTTAGTAATATCACCTATAATACCTTATTGAGATTACCACACTTGAGTTGTAGTTTGTTTGTTTACAAGATGGTACCTTTTTCATTACAGTAGCGTGGTAATGTTTACAACTTGTAATTTAATTGTTACATTTTTTGGAAATGTATTTAATCGAGGTGAGACATTTGACGGTAGATTAGACTACATGTAAAACTGCCCCCATTCAAAATAAACATTTTGAAAAAAATCTATATGCAAAGAATATGTACATCATTGCTCATTATTATAATAACATGATCTGAATGTATATGGTCTAGTCTTGCCTTTTTGGTTGTTAATATTGAGATTCAGGATTAATACACAAGTTGGTATGAAGTTAGCAAATAGTAAAAAATGAGTTAGAAACATGAACACAGAATGAAATTCAGTGTACTACATACCCATGGTAAATAAAGTAGCTGTCAGTTTCTGTGTCTTCATTTTGGACTCAGTTGATGCAGTTGTTTTCTTAATAGAAAGAAAAATATACATTTTATTGACAGGTCATAAGCCACTATTAATGTGCTTCTGCCGAAGTCGATGACTCTCCTTGTTCGGCGGTCGCAGTCGCCAGTCTTCTAGCCATCGCTGATCCATTTTTCATTTTCCATTTGTGTTGACTTGTTTTCACACACACCTGGTTTCATTTCCGTCATTATGTGTTGTGTATTTAGCCCTCTGTTTCCCCCATGTCTTTGTGCGTGATTGTTTATTGTTAGGTCGGTACGTTTCCCGGCTGGTTTATTCTCAGGTGCTATTTCAAACGTGTGTAGTGGCAACCGTTATTTTTGTTCGCACATTGGGTTTGTTACTTTGTGCATTTGCCTTTATTAAAGTGCGTTGTTCACGTATCTCTGCTCTCCTGCACCTGACTTCATGCACCAGCTACACGCACCACCTGACAGGTGGACACTTTTCAACTTAATCTGTAACTTGTTAAGGAAATGTATGCACTTGAACTCATTTCGGTGTACCAGATCAAGAGGTGTGAATGATTATGCATTCAAGACATCTCAGTGAATATACATTTTTTAAATATTTTTTTGTGAAGAATAATGTTTAAAAAAATAAGGTAACAAAATGTGAAAACTTTGCAAGGCTGTGAATAATTTCACAATAGGCACTATAACTGCTTTGAAGATGGATTCATACACCGTAGTGAAATTACACCAGTAAAATTCAGATTAGCATTGCATTTCTTTCATGAAAATTCTGCCTATTACTGCATCACATCAATCATTTCACTTCACATAAAAGAGGAAAAGTAATTTCAAATGTTCAAATGGTGTGCCAGCGCCCATTAATTCAATCTGAATTCTATACATATTCTGTGAAAGTAATCGGTGTAGTTCATCAAAGTGGATGTTTTTTCAAATATAAGACATAATACATAAAATAGTCAAATCCACATTAGCCTTGAGTTTTGTCAAGAGAAATCAGCGTTTTACTGTGTTTTCTTTAATTATTTGTTCAGGCCAGGGTGTGACATGGGCTTATTGTGTTGTCGTATTGGGGTTTTTGTAGGCATTGGGATTGTGGTTGATTAGGGGTGTGTCTAGCATAGGCTTGGCTGCCTGAGGCGGTTCTCAATCAGAGTCAGGTGATTCTCGTGGTCTCTGATTGGGAACCGTATTTAGGTAGCCGGGGTTTCACTGTGTATTTTGTGGGTGATTGTTCCTGTCTCTGTGTAGTTTCACCAGATAGGCTGTAATAGGTTTTTGCGTTCCGTTTGTTGTTTTGTTTATATATAGTTATTTAATGTATCGCTATTCTTCATTAAAAGACATGAGTAACCACCACGCTGCATTTCGGTCCGACTCTCCTTCAACAGACGCACGCCGTTACAATAATATCACAGCTCTGTATTACACTTTACGTATCGGCCTCAAAGCCGTTCTGTGACTTGCCACACCCTAAACAATCGATTAAACACTGGTTTGGTTTGTCATTAGATGACATCATAAAATGATTTTTCAGGAGTTGTATCACTCCCTGACGTCTCTCCTATGACGTTTAAGGTGTTTGAGTTTCTTTTAGAATCTGTTCTATTGAACATACTGTACCTCTACATCCATAACAAGGAACATCCTCCTTGTTTTATGTTTGAATGCCATGGTATGACATGGTAGATGGTATTAGTATTTAGTTGATTATTTTTTCAAAAGCAACATACAGTAGAGCATGCATACATTTTTATGTGGCTGACCCCAGCGGGAACCAAACCCACGACCCTGGCATTGCAAGCGCTAACTCTACATAATGGTTCATAACGGCCCTTTGAAACTTTAATGCTAGCTTTCATCAATTCAGACATGTTAGAATGCATTTTCAATGAATTTGGAACAGGCCTATATGGTGAGCTCAGAAGTATTTTGACAGTGACAATTTTGTTGTTTTGGCGCTGTACTTCAGCACTTTAGATTTGAAATGATACAATAACTAAGAGGTTAGTGCAGAATGTCTGCTTTAATTTGAGGGTATTTTTATTGGTATCGGGTGAACCGATTAGAAATTCAAGCACTTTTTGTACATAGTCCCCCCATTTTAAGGAACCTAAGGTATTGGGACAAATGAACTTATACAGTGGGGAGAACATGTATTTGATACACCGATTTTGCAGGTTTTCCTACTTACAAAGCATGTAGAGGTCTGTAATTTTTTATCATAGGTACACTTCAACTGTGAGAGAAGGAATCTAAAACAAAAATCCAGAAAATCACATTGTATGATTTTTAAATAATTAATTAGCATTTTATTGCATGACATAAGTATTTGATACATCAGAAAAGCAGAACTTAATATTTGGTACAGAAACCTTTGTTTGCAATTACAGAGATCATATCAAATACTTGTTCTCCCCACTGTATGTGTATTGAAGTAGCGGCGTAATGACTACATCATGCTTGTTACTCAACACATTTGTTGGATGCATTTGCTCTTTGTTTTGGTTTTGTTTCAGATGATTTTGTGCCCAATAGAAATGAATGGTAAATAATCTATTGTGTCATTTTGCAGTCACTTTTGTTGTAAATAAGAATAGAATATGTTTCTAACACCCCCCAGTTTGAGTGTACATAGTACACTCAAAACTGTGACCACCTTTGGCTCATGCGCACCACATTCAAAACTACTGGCTGAAATTATACAAACGTTTGAGAGTGCAACTTTAAGTTAAGATACTTTAAAGTACTACTTAAGTAGTTTTGGGGGTATCTGTACTTTACTACTTTTACTTTTCCTCCACCACAGTTCTAAAGAAAATAATCTACTTTTTACTCAATACATTTTCCCTGACACATCAAAAGTACTCATTACATTTTGAATGCTTAGCAGAACAGGAAAATAGTCCAAATCACACACTTATCAAGAGAACATCCCTGGTCATTCCTACTGCCTTCTACCTGGCAGACTAACGAAACACAAATGCTTTGTTTGTAAATTATGTCTGAGTGTTGGAGTATGCCACCGTGTATCTGTAATATTTTATATTTTTTAATTTTGCCATCTGGTTTGCTTAATAAAGGAATTTGAAAATATTAATACTTTTACCTTTGATACTTAAGTATATTTAAAACCAAATACTTTCAGACTTTTGCTCAATGAGTTTTTTACTGGGTTACTTGACCCTTTTACTTAAGTAATTTTCTATTAAGGTATCTTTACTTCTATTTAAGTACTGCATGACAATTGGCTATTTTTCCACCACTGAGTATTGGGACACTATAATTACAAGTAAGTACCCCTCAAGATAAACTTCATTGTAACTAGCCACATCCTGTGTAACAACTAGTAATCACATTAATCTGTACTTATGTGAATATTACATGTACTCTATGGTGTACTGTTGTGTTTATTCTCCCACCTGGATCCCACTTCCAGAAGCTTCAAAATGAGGGCCAGGTTATCAGGATGGGTGATGTACTGTATAAGTACACATTAGTTACAAGTAAGTACCCCTCAAGATACACTTCATTTTTACTAGCTAAATCCTGTATAACAACTAGTAACTACATTCTACTTAAGCAAGCATTAGGGATGACACTCATATTACATTTTTTTCAAAAGCTCTACCAAGATAACACAGATGGTAAGCTTTATTTTTGAGACAAGTGCTAGCAACAATGTAAACTGAAGATATATTTTGAACAGTTCACATTCATGGTTAAGTAATAATCTCTCAGACACACAGCGAATCCACAAGACATCCAAACCTGTGTCAGAGCTGTTAATGAATCGGATGCAGCTGAGAAAAAGCAAAGCACTAAGTTGGTGAATTTAGTGGAACACTGCCCATTTGTAACAAGCATGGTAACAAGCCATTCGTTGCTACACTTCTGTAATTACAGACTGCAATTACTACCAGATACATGTTGTTATTACACTGTAACAATGAGTTGCTACAACGCTTGTTAGTGTCATTACACATGTAGATACACTGTAATAATGACCCCTTAAATGGAGGTGTTACTGTGAATTTGTACAAACACTTTTGGTCTCATAAAATGGGGGACTATGTACAAAAAGGGCTGTCATTTTGTAAAAGGTTCACCCGAAATGGATGAAAATACCCTCAAATTATAGCTGACACTTTAACCTCATAGTCATTGTGTCATTCCAAATCCAAGACATTTATCACTGTTCCAATACTTTTGGAGCTCACTGTATGTTGAACAATAACTAACCAGATCCTGATTATTTGGCTCCCTCTTGCTGTAGAGACAAAATATGACTACAATAGTGAAATATTCTGTATTGTTTGACTGATGGAGGTTGTCTTTGTCCATTCATCATTTCTTCACATAAACCTTTCAGGAGTCTGAGTAGTTAAAGTTCCACTCCAGTCTTCTTTTCACCTAATTTAACACCAGGCACATCTGAATTGAGTACCACAGTATGAGTCATAATACCCATAAAACTTAGCGGTAAAGCCCAGAAATGGTTCCAATCATTTTCCCACCATTCATTTTCCATAAGGGATTTTAGAACTACTTCCTAAGGTCTTAGTTTCTCAGTGTTAGTTTTTCAATTTAAGTAATTAGTTACAATTTAAAATAAGCAACTTGTTACATTCAAACATGATTTCCCTTTTTATTTTATTTGAGCCCCCCCCAAAAATAAGTTCACGCTCTTCATGTTTCTTCAAGAACATTCTGGCAGGAAGCTAGCTAGCAAGATATCAGAGACAACAGCCTTTACATTGTGGAAGTATTCACATTATTTCTAATTGGTAAAAGAACATGAGAAAAACAACAGGGATAAGCGCCTGTCAGCTGCGAAGAACTCAACTTCAAATATCAAGAAGCACCTTCAGGCCAAGCACAGCTCCACAAGACTGGTGGAGAAAGACCCAAGCCAGCCGATTGACGTTGATGCTGAGTATGACAGTTTTTCTGCTCCAAAACAACAAAAGTTTGATTTCTGTTCAGCTAAACCTGTCACCCCGAGAATGAACTAAATTAACATGTCTTTGGTGATGCGTCTTTGGTGATCGCATGCCATTTATTTCAATGCATTATGTTTTGGATTTATTTGACAGTTTGCATTCATTGTCAGCAGTTCAGTGCTCAGGTTATTTAAATGTTAATTTCGATACTTCAAGTCGGGCTTGTTGTGACTTAATAGCCTGTATTTAGTGACTTTCATAAAGCTGCCTAAATGTTGTTTTTGATTCATGGACAATGTTCCTTTGATGCATTGGATTTAGCAAGATTTATTTAGATTTCTTTAGTTGTGATGCAACACTTTTCTTTGCATTCATCAGACATTCCATAGTTTAATGTAGGAGTCTGATAGAACACATATCCCGCGAGTGCTAAGTAGGCAAGCCATTCTAAGGTAGTGTGCACCCTCTATTGGGGATAACAATGACTAACATGCACACCCAAGGCATTTTAAGAGGGTTTTCTGTTTTTTGGTAACACAAAAGTAATGTAACGACTAACGATTTACTTTCCACAGTATGTAATGGTGTAATATAACAAATTACTTTTAAATAGCAGTAGACTGTTGGAAAAGCATTCCTCATGAAGCTGGTTGAGAGAATTTATTTAATTCATTTTTTATTTTACCTTTATTTAACCAGGCAAGTCAGTTAAGAACAAATTCTTATTTTCAATGACGGCCTAGGAACAGTGGGTTAACTGCCTGTTCAGGGGCAGAACGACAGATTTGTACCTTGTCAGCTCAGGGGTTTGAACTCGCAACCTTCTGGTTACTAGTCCAACGCTCTAACCACTAGGCTACCCTGCCAAGTGTGTGCAAAAATATCATCAAGGCAAAGGGTGGATACTTTGAAAAATCTAAAATATATTTTGATATGTTTAACACTTTTTTGGTTACTACATGATTCCATATGTGTTATTTCATAGTTTTGATGTCTTCACTATTATAATACAATAGAGTAGTTGTGTCCAAACTTTTGACTGGTACTATATATTCATTCAATGAAAAAACAAGTACCATTGAAGATTAATTCATTTAAACTGTAATATCAACTGGTTATATCTTGGAACAAAAAGGTTCCATGTTCCTCATGTTACGTTCCCCAGTTGCTGTGTTCAGGATGGCTTCCTGAAATTCTCCCAAGCAGCTGATTGGTCCCATTGCTAATTGGAGCTGACCCCGCCCTCTCGTCAGAGGATACAGCTGTATCTCATTACAGACTCTTTCTCCAGCTAGAAAAGCCAGTGTTCCTTTGTCAGAGAAAGCTGATTGGTGTGTCCTATGCTGGTTGTTGCTGAGTGAGTGAGCTCCAAATATGGGTGGTAATGATAGCAGTTTAATGGTGATGATAGTAGTTATAGTAATGGTGAAGATGACCGTTATTTTGTTACAAGTTAGTTATAGTTTAATATTTATTACATTACATTCTACTATTGACTTTTTATTGTTATTATTTTTGTATTTAATTTTGTATTATTTACTACCATTTTGTTATTTTGTTATTGTTTATATATATTTTATTACAATGTATACATACATTGTTGCTTTGACAATGTTTTTCATGCCAATAAAGCATCTTGAATTTGAGGGAGAGGGAGAGAGTTTTGAGTTTTAAATCATCTTTATTGGGTCTGGGAACCCACAACACAAAAACTCATACAAAACCATAGTTACACATCAATTAAAAACACAACACCTGTTACGGTTTTCTAGGTGTGAAGGATAGTCGGACCAAAATGCAGCGTGTAGATTGCGATCCATGTTTAATGAATAACGTGAAACACGAATAAACAAAGAACGTAACGAAAACCGAAACAGCCTATACTAGTGAAAACTAACGCATAGACAGGAACAAGGACACTAAGGACAATGACCCACGACAAACTCAAAGAATATGGCTGCCTAAATATGGTTCCCAATCAGAGACAACGATAAACACCTGCCTCTGTGTGAGAACCACTCCAGACAGCCATAGACTTTGCTAGATAACCCCACTAGCTACAATACCAATACATACACACCAAAACACCAAGACAAAACACACCACAATACAAAAACCCCATGCCACATCCTGGCCTGACCCAATACATGAAGAAAAACACAAAACACTTAGACCAGGGCATGACAGAACCCCCCCCCCACCCTCCCCTAAGGTGCGGACTCCCGAACGCACCTCTAAACAATAGGGAGGGTCCGGTTGGGCGTCTGTCCATGGTGGCGGCTCCGGCGCGGGACGTGGAACCCACTCAGTCAATGTCTTAGTCCCCTCTCCTCGCATCCCTGGATAGTCCACCCTCGCCGCCGACCATGGCCTAGTAGTCCTCACCCAGAACCCCACTGGACTGAGGAGCAGATCGGGAATGATGGACAGCTCGGGACTGGAGTGAGGGGAAGCTCGGGAGTGAGGGGAAGCTCGGGAGTGAGGGGAAGCTCGGGAGTGAGGGGAAGCTCGGGAGTGAGGGGAAGCTCGGGAGTGAGAGGAAGCTCGGGAGTGAGAGGAAGCTCGGGAGTGAGAGGAAGCTCGGGAGTGAGAGGAAGCTCAGGCAGGTAGGTAGATCTACCAGATCCTGGCTGGCTGGTGGTTTCAGCAGATCCTGGCTGACTGGCAGATCCTGGCTGACTGGCAGTTCTGGCAGATCCCGGCTGACTGGCGGATCTGGAAGAGTCTGGTTGACTGGCGGATCTGGAAGAGTCTGGTTGACTGGCAGATCTGGAAGAGTCTGGTTGACTGGCAGCGTCTGGTTGACTGGCAGCTCCTTGCAGACTGGCAGCTCAGGCTGCTCCATGCAGACTGGCAGCTCTGGCTGCTCCATGCAGACTGACAGCTCTGGCTGCTCCATGCAGACTGACAGCTCTGGCTGCTCCATGCAGACTGACATCTCTGGCTGCTCCATGCAGACTGACATCTCTGGCTGCTCCATGCAGACTGACATCTCTGGCTGCTCCATGCAGACTGACATCTCTGGCTGCTCCATGCATACTGACATCTCTGGCTGCTCCATGCAGACTGACATCTCTGGCTGCTCCATGCAGACTGACAGCTCTGGCTGCTCCATGCAGACTGACAGCTCTGGCTGCTCCATGCAGACTGACATCTCTGGCTGCTCCATGCAGACTGACATCTCTGGCTGCTCCATGCAGACTGACAGCTCTGGCTGCTCCATGCAGGCTGACAGCTCTGGCTGCTCCATGCAGGCTGACAGCTCTGGCTGCTCCATGCAGGCTGACAGCTCTGGCTGCTCCATGCAGGCTGACAGCTCTGACTGCTCCATGCAGGCTGACAGCTCTGGCTGCTCCATGCAGGCTGGAGACTCCGGCAGCGCAGGAGAGGAGAAAGGCTCTGGCAGCACTGAACAGACGGGAGACTCCGGCAGCGCAGGAGAGGAGAAAGGCTCCGGCTGCGCCGGAGAGGCGAGGCGCACTGTAGGCCTGATGCGTGGTGCTGGTACTGGTGGTACTGAACCGAGAACACGCACAGGAAGCCTGGTGCGGGGAGCTGCTACCGGAGGGCTGGAGTGTGGAGGTGGCACAGGATGGGCTAGACCGTGAAAGCGTACTGGAGATCTTGAGAGCAGTGCTGGCACAGGACGTGTAAGGCTAGGGATGTGCACAGGAGGCCTGGTGCGTGAGGCTGGCACCAACTTCACCAGCCGACTAACACGCACCTCAGGACGAGTATGGAGCGCTAACCCAGGTGCCATCAAATCCCTGACACGTTCCGTCGGGCGAATTCCATGCAAAAAGCACCAACACAGCAACTCCCTCATTTCTCTCTCCTCCAATTTCCCCATTAACTCCTTCACAGTCTCTGCTTCGCTCACCTCCTGGTCTCTTCCTTGGCTCCTCACGATAAACAGGGAGAGTTGGCTCAGGTCTGACTCCTGACTCTGCCACACTCTCCCTGAGCCCCCCCCCCAAGAAATGTTTGGAGCTGACTCTCAGGCTTCCTTCCGAGTCACCGTGCTGCCTCCTCATACCGGCGCCTCTCCGCTTTCGCTGCCTCCAGTTCTTCTTTGGGGTGGCGATATTCTCCAGGCTGAGCCCAGGGTCCTTCTCCGTTTAGGATTTCATCCCATGTCCAGAAATCCTTATTGCGCATCTCCTCTTTGGGCTGCTCCTGACTGTTGACACGCTGCTTGGTCCGTTGGTGGTGGGTGATTCTGTTACGGTTTTCTAGGTGTGAAGGATAGTCGGACCAAAATGCAGCGTGTAGATTGCGATCCATGTTTAATGAATAACGTGAACCACGAATAAACACAAAACAAAGAACGTAACGAAAACCGAAACAGCCTATACTAGTGAAAACTAACGCATAGACAGGAACAAGGACACTAAGGACAATCACCCACGACAAACTCAAAGAATATGGCTGCCTAAATATGGTTCCCAATCAGAGACAACGATAAACACCTGCCTCTGTGTGAGAACCACTCCAGACAGCCATAGACTTTGCTAGATAACCCCACTAGCTACAATACCAATACATACACACCAAAACACCAAGACAAAACACACCACAATACAAAAACCCCATGCCACATCCTGGCCTGACCCAATACATGAAGAAAAACACAAAACACTTAGACCAGGGCATGACAGAACCCCCCCCCCACCCTCCCCTAAGGTGCGGACTCCCGAACGCACCTCTAAACAATAGGGAGGGTCCGGTTGGGCGTCTGTCCATGGTGGCGGCTCCGGCGCGGGACGTGGAACCCACTCAGTCAATGTCTTAGTCCCCTCTCCTCGCATCCCTGGATAGTCCACCCTCGCCGCCGACCATGGCCTAGTAGTCCTCACCCAGAACCCCACTGGACTGAGGAGCAGATCGGGAATGATGGACAGCTCGGGACTGGAGTGAGGGGAAGCTCGGGAGTGAGGGGAAGCTCGGGAGTGAGGGGAAGCTCGGGAGTGAGGGGAAGCTCGGGAGTGAGGGGAAGCTCGGGAGTGAGAGGAAGCTCGGGAGTGAGAGGAAGCTCGGGAGTGAGAGGAAGCTCGGGAGTGAGAGGAAGCTCAGGCAGGTAGGTAGATCTACCAGATCCTGGCTGGCTGGTGGTTTCAGCAGATCCTGGCTGACTGGCAGATCCTGGCTGACTGGCAGTTCTGGCAGATCCCGGCTGACTGGCGGATCTGGAAGAGTCTGGTTGACTGGCGGATCTGGAAGAGTCTGGTTGACTGGCAGATCTGGAAGAGTCTGGTTGACTGGCAGCGTCTGGTTGACTGGCAGCTCCTTGCAGACTGGCAGCTCAGGCTGCTCCATGCAGACTGGCAGCTCTGGCTGCTCCATGCAGACTGACAGCTCTGGCTGCTCCATGCAGACTGACAGCTCTGGCTGCTCCATGCAGACTGACATCTCTGGCTGCTCCATGCAGACTGACATCTCTGGCTGCTCCATGCAGACTGACATCTCTGGCTGCTCCATGCAGACTGACATCTCTGGCTGCTCCATGCATACTGACATCTCTGGCTGCTCCATGCAGACTGACATCTCTGGCTGCTCCATGCAGACTGACAGCTCTGGCTGCTCCATGCAGACTGACAGCTCTGGCTGCTCCATGCAGACTGACATCTCTGGCTGCTCCATGCAGACTGACATCTCTGGCTGCTCCATGCAGACTGACAGCTCTGGCTGCTCCATGCAGGCTGACAGCTCTGGCTGCTCCATGCAGGCTGACAGCTCTGGCTGCTCCATGCAGGCTGACAGCTCTGGCTGCTCCATGCAGGCTGACAGCTCTGACTGCTCCATGCAGGCTGACAGCTCTGGCTGCTCCATGCAGGCTGGAGACTCCGGCAGCGCAGGAGAGGAGAAAGGCTCTGGCAGCACTGAACAGACGGGAGACTCCGGCAGCGCAGGAGAGGAGAAAGGCTCCGGCTGCGCCGGAGAGGCGAGGCGCACTGTAGGCCTGATGCGTGGTGCTGGTACTGGTGGTACTGAACCGAGAACACGCACAGGAAGCCTGGTGCGGGGAGCTGCTACCGGAGGGCTGGAGTGTGGAGGTGGCACAGGATGGGCTAGACCGTGAAAGCGTACTGGAGATCTTGAGAGCAGTGCTGGCACAGGACGTGTAAGGCTAGGGATGTGCACAGGAGGCCTGGTGCGTGAGGCTGGCACCAACTTCACCAGCCGACTAACACGCACCTCAGGACGAGTATGGAGCGCTAACCCAGGTGCCATCAAATCCCTGACACGTTCCGTCGGGCGAATTCCATGCAAAAAGCACCAACACAGCAACTCCCTCATTTCTCTCTCCTCCAATTTCCCCATTAACTCCTTCACAGTCTCTGCTTCGCTCACCTCCTGGTCTCTTCCTTGGCTCCTCACGATAAACAGGGAGAGTTGGCTCAGGTCTGACTCCTGACTCTGCCACACTCTCCCTGAGCCCCCCCCCCAAGAAATGTTTGGAGCTGACTCTCAGGCTTCCTTCCGAGTCACCGTGCTGCCTCCTCATACCGGCGCCTCTCCGCTTTCGCTGCCTCCAGTTCTTCTTTGGGGTGGCGATATTCTCCAGGCTGAGCCCAGGGTCCTTCTCCGTTTAGGATTTCATCCCATGTCCAGAAATCCTTATTGCGCATCTCCTCTTTGGGCTGCTCCTGACTGTTGACACGCTGCTTGGTCCGTTGGTGGTGGGTGATTCTGTTACGGTTTTCTAGGTGTGAAGGATAGTCGGACCAAAATGCAGCGTGTAGATTGCGATCCATGTTTAATGAATAACGTGAACCACGAATAAACACAAAACAAAGAACGTAACGAAAACCGAAACAGCCTATACTAGTGAAAACTAACGCATAGACAGGAACAAGGACACTAAGGACAATCACCCACGACAAACTCAAAGAATATGGCTGCCTAAATATGGTTCCCAATCAGAGACAACGATAAACACCTGCCTCTGATTGAGAACCACTCCAGACAGCCATAGACTTTGCTAGATAACCCCACTAGCTACAATACCAATACATACACACCAAAACCCCAAGACAAAACACACCACAATACAAAAACCCCATGCCACACCCTGGCCTGACCCAATACATGAAGAAAAACACAAAATACTTAGACCAGGGCGTGACAACACCAAATCCTCCTCCACACTAACTAGACACAACAGACTCTGAATACCCCATATACTCATAAACAGATCAAAATTGTTAACCAGTTTGTAATAGGCTATCCCTTAACCTGTACTTTAGCCCAAATATAAAGTGTTGGGAAAAGAAAACCTCTCCCAAAGCTGAGAACCAAGAAGTGATCAGGTCAATCATTCCGACCAACCTGGGACACTGTAAAAACAGATGTGCCAGAGTTTCAGACTCACAGAATGGACACCCTTCCCCAACTGTTGGATCCAGGTGTACCAGATGCATATTGGCTACAGATCCATGTATTATCTTCCATTGGAGGTCAGCTGTCCCCTTTTCAATAGGCAGTTTGTGAAAAAGAGGCTCTTCAAAAAGCCACATCCCTGGTGGCGTGCTGGCTTTTCAGGACTTGACAAGAACTCTCAAAGTCTGCATAACAGACTCATAAAATGGAGTTAGGCCCGGCAAATGGCCAGGCAAATCACCCCCTTCAGCTTTAAGAGAAAAAGGTGCTTGTCTAATCCCAAACAGTCCGCTTTCCTCATCAATGTGAAGGCTGTGTTGATCCAGCTAGAACCGTCACTGTACAACAGTCTCTAGGCTGCTTGAAGCCGGAAAGCCATTACCCTGGAAGAAATGTCTACCCTCGTTCAGTGGCAGGTACAGGGCTGCAGCTTTAATCCAGTGTTGTCCAGACCAGAAGAAATTGACAAGTGTCCTCTGAAGCTCTTGTAAAATCATTAGTCTGTGCCACAGGGTAGAGGCAGCAAGATTATTAGCTACCAGTACCCTTAAAAGACAGCTGGGGTAGCACCCATTTCCACCTTGACAGTCTCGCACACACCTTCTCCACTACACCCTCCCAAAACATGTCATCATGTAACAACGTAACATTAATATACCAGTAAGGTGATGACCTTTGTTTATGAGTGAATATCATCAGTAACAATATGGTGATCAGAGAAACACACAGGAGTAATATCACACCTTCCAACCCTACTACAGTAGTGCTCAGATACATACAACCTGTCTAACCTTGCTGCACTGACACGACCTTCATTAACTTTTACCCATTTGTACTGCCTAACATTTGCATTTCTTACTCTTCACACATCAGAAAGCTCAAACTCAGTTAATAGACCAGATAGACAAGTGGCTGAAAGCAGATGAGGTTCTTCAGCAGTGCAGTCAACAGTAAAATATACTGTATAATTCCAGTCCCCCCCTAAAACCATACACCCCTCTTGGTCACACTGTTTTAAGGTTTCCTTTATTTGATCAAATACAGCAATACGCTCTGTACCCTCATTAGGAGCATAAACATTCAAAAAAACGAATTAAAAACCCTTAACATCCACCTTGACCAATAAAACCCATCCCTTGACAATCTCTGTTGTAAACAGCCACCCCTAACACGGAACCCAAACCAGCTGTGCGTGAGCGCCATCGTGCGCTATCGTGCATACATTTATTTTGTCCCCCTACACCAAACGCGATCACGACACGCAGGTTAAAATATCAAAACAAACTCTGAACCAATGACATTAACTTGGGGACAGGTAGAAAAGCATTAAACATACATGGCAATTTAGCTAGTTAGCTTGCTGTTGCTAGCTAATTTGTCCTGGGATATAAACATTGAGTTGTTATTTTACCTGAAATGCACAAGGTCCTCTACTCCTACAACTAATCCACACATAAAACAGTCAACCGAATCGTTTCTAGTCATCTCTCCTCCTTCCAGGCTTTTTCATCTTTGAACTTATATGGTGATCGCATCTACACTTTCATAGTATTACCACGACAACTGGCAAAAGAGTTCGTCTTTCAATCACCCACGTGGGTATAACCAATGAGGAGATGGCACGTGGGTACCTGCTTCTATAAACCAATGAGGAGATGGGAGAGGCAGGACTTTCAGCGCGATCTGCGTCAGAAATTGAAAGCAGTTCTATTTTAGCCCGTGGCAACGCAGGCGCTCGTTGGCGTGCACGAGCAGTGTGGGTGCAATAATTGAATAACATGGATTTCTAAATTTATTTTGCGACGCGATGTGTCCGGTCTGGTCAGCATGTAAGCCTGAGGAAAACAAAATTGCCACCCCAGCACTGAAATTAGTACCATGACTGAGTATATGCTGCCCCTCCCACCACATACCCCAGTCAACCTCATTAGCCTCATCACTATGTGTCTCCTGTAGAAAGACCACGTTAAGCCTTTTCTTACTTCTAATACCCAAGCCCTCTTATTCCTGTCCCTTCCTCCATTAATATTGGGAGAACCTACCCTTAGTACCTCCATATAGAAAAGAGAAAGGAAAAGCAGAAGAAACCAAGGAGAAAAAAAGACACCCTATGAGGCATGATCATCATCATGATTTTAATGTTCTCTTAACCTGACCATGTTTCCCACTACCTTTTGCTGCTGTGACAGCAGTAACAATTTTCCTCAAGCAAAAACGCTTCTTCTCACTGAACAGGTCTAACCCCTTCTATAACATCACAGCTGACCTCACAAACTTATCAACATCAAAACCATCTGCCAATTTGACAGATTTCCCAAAAGTCTGATCCAGGAAACCATTTACCTCCTCTCCTCTATAAATTGAGCCTTCACCAGCTGCTATCTTATCAATAGAGATATCCATTTCCTTCTCCTGATCCTCCTCAACGGAGGCCACAGAACCCTGACTCCCTTCTACCACATCCCTCTCAACATTCCCCTCTTGCACCCCGTCACTCGTACCAGGCATCTCCTCCACTACCTGGGAGACTAGCCCCAACTGAACCCCCTCCTGTACCCCATTACTCATAGTGGGCATCTCCTCCACTACCTGAGAGATTAGCTCCACATGAACCCCCTCCTGTACCCCAGCACTCGTACTGGGCACCTCCTCACCAGTCTGAGGAAATGGCTCTTCAGATGCAACCTTCTACAACAATATTTTTCTGCTGCTTAACATTTCCCTCTGGTACAAGTTGCAACTCCGTGCTCTCAACATGGGCAACTTGTTCCTCAGCAACAGGTACTTGTGGCTGCTCTACCGCTGTCGGCCCACCTCTCCCTACATCAGTGGGCCCAGGCATTACGAGGACCACCTGCGTCTCTCCCTCTGCCTTCTCCCTTTTCGGGCAAGCATATCGCTTATGGCCAACATCACCACACTCAAAACACCGTTGACTATCATCAAATCAAATCAAATGTATTTATATAGCCCTTCGTACATCAGCTGATATCTCAAAGTACTGTACAGAAACCCAGCCTAAAACCCCAAAATGCAGATGTAGAAGCACGGTGGCTAGGAAAAACTCCCTAGAAAGGCCAAAACCTAGGAAGAAACCTAGAGAGGAACCAGGCTATGTGGGGTGGCCAGGCCTCTTCTGGCTGTGCCGGGTGGAGATTATAACAGAACATGGCCAAGATGTTCAAATGTTCATAAATGACCAACATGGTCAAATAATAATAACCACAGGCAGAACAGTTGAAACTGGAGCAGCAGCACGGCCAGGTGGACTGGGGACAGCAAGGAGTCATCATGTCAGGTAGTCCTGGGGCATGGTCCTAGGGCTCAGGTCCTCCGAGAGAGAGAAAGAAAGAGAGAAAGAGAGAATTAGAGAGAGCATACTTAAATTCACACAGGACACCGGATAGGACATGAGAAGTACTCCAGATATAACAAACTGACCCTAGCCCCCCGACACAAACTACTGCAGCATAAATACTAGAGGCTGAGACAGGAGGGGTCAGGAGACACTGTGGCTCCATCCGAGGACACCCCCGGACAGGGCCAAACAGGAAGTATACAACCCCACCCACTTTGCCAAAGCACAGCCCCCACACCACTAGAGGGATATCTTCAACCACCAACTTACCATCCTGAGACAAGGCCGAATATAGCCCACAAAGTTCTCCGCCACGGCACAACCCAAGGGGGGGCGCCAACCCAGACAGGAAGATCACATCAGTGACTCAACCCACTCAAGTGACGCACCCCTCCTAGGGACGGTATGAAAGAGCCTTAGTAAGCCAGTGACTCAGCCCCTGTAATAGGGTTAGAGGCAGAGAATCCCAGTGGAAAGAGGGGAACCGGCCAGGCAGAGACAGCAAGGGCGGTTTGTTGCTCCAGAGCCTTTCCGTTCACCTTCACACTCCTGGGCCAGACTACACTCAATCATATGACCCACTGAAGAGATGAGTCTTCAGTAAAGACTTAAAGGTTGAGACCGAGTTTGCGTCTCTCACATGGGTAGGCAGACCATTCCATAAAAATGGAGCTCTATAGGAGAAAGCCCTGCCTCCAGCTGTTTGTCTAATCTAGAAGTGACAAAAGCATGGATTCATTTTTCTGCATCATTTTTGGACAGAAAGTTTCTGATTTTTGCAATGTTACGTAGATGGAAAAAAGCTGTCCTTGAAACAGTCTTGATATGTTCTTCAAAGAGAGATCAGGGTCCAGAGTAACGCCGAGGTCCTTCACAGTTTTATTTGAGACGACTGTACAACCATTAAGATTAATTGTCAGATTCAATCCATACTAGCATAAGCCTTATACAGTCTGTTGTCATACTTGACTTTAAATGATAACTCCAAAGTCTGCTCTGGTGAGTCCAAAAACATAAACACCTGACGCCGAAACGACTCAACCTGTTTCAAAGCCGGGTGTTTGCAACCCAACGGGACAATCTTAATTGAACTTGCAATCTTCCAAAACCGCAATAACTCGCGCTCCAATAGCTCATTGGGAATAAACGACAGTACATTCAAAATTGTTACCCTTGTTGACGGAGAAAAAAGCGGCGTAACTTGAATAAACATTTCTTTAAGAAGTACGCCATGCTCAACCATACGATCAACAAGGCGCTCTTCTTTAAGAAAAACCACTACCCCTTTATTCATGACGTATAAGCAACATTCTCATTTCCTACCTTCTCTCCTATGGCGACCAGAAACTCCTCCACAGTGACAGTAGCTTCAGTAAAACACCTAAAACCGTGCCGAAGTGACAGGGACGGCGTCCCCATGTGGGTCGCCTTCCCCTCCAAAACCAAAGTAATTTCGACACGAAAAACAATATACTTAATTCTACCACAACAACTAAATAAAAATAATGATAACCTTAATCATGCATAGGAAGAAAAAAAAAGATAGCACCAAGAAAAGGAAATGTAAAAGAAAAACCAAGATATCTAACTCTACACAACACTTGCACTCACTCACACAATTCCCAGCATGCACCAAACACTCCCAGCATACAGAGAGAGAGAGAGGTATGTTGGTTGTTGCTCAGAGACAGGTTTTTGTTACGTATTTTGTAGCCGCTGACCTGAGGTATGTGTGTGCCAATAGGACGTAGTGTTTGTATTATTCTGTTTCATTTGTTCCCAGGGGGGAAGGGGAAGGCACCAAGGGAGTACTTAGGCAAGAGGACCTGGGTGGACCACACCCTGTATTTTGGTTAGCGTACCAGGTGGTGCTAAGTTAGGTAAGTTGTGGGTAGGCAGGTAAGGTAGGAGAGGGTAGGTTAGGTAAGTAGTGGGTAGCCAGGTAAGGTAGGAGAGGGGGCTTTGACATTTACTTTCTTTGCTTTGGTTCCGTCCATCCCCTTTCCCCCAAATTTACCGTGTGTAGGAATAAAGAAATTCCCAGTAAACGGGCAATTCTCTGCCTTTGTCATCCTTAATCGCACCTACAATCACATACCTCTTTCACTCCACGGGGAGTTGAGTTGTAGCAGGGTGTTGTGTTCCCTCTACAAGAGGCGTAGGTAACACCTCAGCATTGTGGCACTTGCTTGTAGAAGCCTATGGCTGTGAAATGTCATAGACTTGTTTTGTTAATTTAGCTCTTATTTACAGAGCCCTTATCACAGTCAAGACATCTATTTTATAGTTAAAACATGATGTAATATAAGGGAATAAAATAGAACAGAACAGTGTGAATAACCTAGGCTAACTTTAAATGCCACTAAAGTATGGTCGTCAATAACTTTAGTTGCCACAGACACAGTCATAAATCCTGCCTGTTTCTCAATTTTCCTTCTTAAAATCTGATTATAAACCTAACCCTTATTAAAGTGGAATCGACAGCGTTTAACTACTTTGCAGATATGAAACAAACAGAAATCAGTCAAAAAAATACAATTACCAGTTTATGCTACAAAACCAACTTCACAGGATGTTTAAAAAATAGGTTCCATTTGACTCAACATTCTAGGCACAATAGATGGATGCAGTTCAATGAATGATTCATAAAATTCACCAATACATTTCTTGTTAGTCCAAAAAATATTGCTATCAGGTTGTTAAATCACAGCTGACCTGATACATTGTTTGCTGACTCCATTTGGGATGCACTGTTTCAGTGTCAATGACTAAATCTTTTTTACAAAAATGGATTAATGCACCTAAGGCTGGGAATGTCAAAACAATCAAACTAGCAAGGGCAATGATCACAAGTCAGTCATAATGTGGCTAATAGACTAGCGTATCTAATTATGTAGTGAGCTAAAAACACGGATCCTAACGTTAGCTACATAGGTGCTAGGAGGATGTCATGTCATGTCATTGGAGGAGTGGGTGAGTGACTGACTTCCCAATATCGTTTTTCGGTGGCTGTACACAGTTAGAGATGCAGGTGTCATTTGGTTAGCTAGAAAGTACTTGAATGACTGTGTAATACAGTTAGCATATATCTTTCTTTCGCAAATTCACTCTGGCTATGTACTCCAATTTTAGAGCACTCTGTGTGCCAGAGTGCAGAATAATGGAGGAACGCAAAACATCCGCTGAATATGACCGGTGTCAATAAACGTAGGCAAACAAGGAATAGTTTGTCACGAACACTCTAGATAACATGAAAACAGCCTAACCAGCTCAGCTAGGGCGAGTAAAATGGTCAGTGAGGTGTTCTTTCATTTGTGTCTGGAAGTAGCTAGATAGCAAGCTAGCCAACTTTAGCCAGTTGGCTTTGGTGCTTAGTTTGGACAAGGCAACCTGCAGAAGGATGAGTTGGATACAATTTCCCATCATTTATTAGTGCAATTTTGACAGCCAACTAGCTGAAAAAGTTTAAGAAGGTTTGTATAATGTTCCTGAGATAGATTTTAGCTCATCTTGCTCTGGCTAGCATTAGTTGTTGATCTTGTTGTTGTTGATGTGCATAATTGAGGGAGAGAGAGCCTAGCTTTTCATGGTTGTCTGATCAATAGGACTGTAAAGTTCAAATGTAACAGGACTCCCATGGTATTGACATATTTGCAGGAATCAATTGTGGTGTATTTTGTGGCTTTTGGCAAATGCGTTCTAATGACCTGAAGTTGCACTGTTGCAACTGCCTGTAAACACACAGTCCAGTTCAAAGTGAGTGATGGCAGGCCTGTGTGGCAAATGGATTGTTTGCATGAATGCTTACTGTACCTCTGATTGGCAATGGCGCACCGGTCTGCATAGACTCTGGTTCACCGGTCTGCAGAGACTCTGGTCCTGGAAAAGACAGATGTTTTTATTAGGTTTTATTTACTGCAGAAAGAACTTGAATGACTGTGTAATACAGTTAGCATATCTCTTTCTTTCACAAATTCACTCTGGCTATGTACTCCAATTTGTCCAAATGCATGGCTGCTTTCCCACCCTATATTGCTATAGATTTTTCCCAAATGCCTAGTATACAGAATTCCCCAAAACATGAACATTACCATATCTAAGTGCTTGCTTTTCAGCAATAGCAAAAAAAAGTTATTCTTCCTGGGGGTGGGTATATTTTAATTACTAGGCAAGTCAGTTAACCTTTTACGACTAGGGAGGAGTATTTACATTTTTGGATAAAAAACGTTCCCGTTTTAAACAAGATATTTTGCCACGAAAAGGTGCTCGACTATGCATATAATTGACGGATTTGAATAGAAAATACTCTGATGTTTCAAAAACTGCAAAGATATTGTCTGTGAGTGCAACAGAACTGATGCTACAGGCGAAACCCAGATAACAATCCAACCAGGAAGTGCCACATTTTTTGAAACAGCCTCATGCCAATGACTCCTTATATGGCTGTGAATGAGCTGTCTACAGCATTGTGACATCTTTTTATGCATTTATGTTGAAGAATAGCCATAAGGGACCACATTTAGCAAGTGGTCACATGATGTCTCCCGCAGAAAATCTTGCGTAAAGTACTGAGGTAGCCATTTTTCCAATCGCTTCTTATGAGAAACCAATTGTCTCGATGGATATATCATCGAATAGATATGTTAAAAACACCTTGAGGATTGATTCTAAACAACGTTTGCCATGTTTCTGTCCATATTATGAAGCTAATTTGGAAAAAAGTTTGGCGTTGTAGTGACTGCATTTTCCGGTCGATTTCTCAGCTAAATGTGACAAACAAACGGGAGCTATTTCGCCTACAAAAATAATATTTTCGGAAAAAATGAACATTTGCTATCTAACTGGGAGTCTCCTGAGTGAAAACATCCGAAGTTCTTCAAAGGTAAATGATTTAATTTGATTGCTTTTCTTATTTTCGTGAAAATGTTGCCTGCTGCCAGCAGAGCCTAGCATAGCATTGTGCCATGATAAACTTACACAAATGCTAGCGTTGGCTGTAAGGCATATTTTGAAAATCTGAGATGACAGTTTGATTAACAAAAGGCTAAGCTGTGTCTCAATGTATTTCATTTGTGATTTTCATGAATAGGAACATTTTCTAGGGGTATTTATGTCCGCTGCATTATGCTAATTCGTTTGAGGCTATGATTATGCTCCCGGATCCGTGTTTGAGAGTCACATTAACTGTTTGGGAAAGGCGTGTCGCTAGCGACAACATCCAGTGAAATTGCAGATCGCCAAATTCAAATTACAGTATTATAAATATTTAACTTTCATAAAAGCACAAGTGTAATACAGCAAAATTAAGCTTAACGTCTTGTTAATCCAGCCACTGTATTAGATTTCAAAAAGGCTTTACGGTGAAATCAAACCATGCGATTATCTGATTACCCAGCACACAAAACCATACAAACATTTTCCAGACATGTAGAGGAGTCACAAAAGTCAGATATAGCGATAAAATTAATACTTACCTTTGATGATCTTCATGTGGTTGCACTCACAAATTCCATGTTACACAATAAATGTTTGTTTTGTTCGGTAAAGTCCCTCTTTATGTCCAAAACCTCAGTTTTGTTGGAGCGTTTTGTTCAGTATTCCATTGGCTCAAAGGCGGTCACAACAGGCAGACGAAAAATCCAAATAGTACCAGTAAAGTTTGTAGAAACATGTCAAACGATGTTTATAATCAATCCTCAGGTTGTTTTTTGTCTGAATAATCAATAATATTTCAAGAGGACAATAGCGTTGTCAATATAATGGAAAAACAACGAAAGGCGTGCTCTAGGTCGCGTGCACCAAACAACTCTGGGACTTTCCACTGTCCACTCACTCAAAGTGGTCATTCTCCCTCATTTATCAGAATAAAAGCCTGAAACAATGTCTAAAGATTGTTCACATCTAGTGGAAGCCATAGGGAACGCAATCTGGGTCATATCCCTTTATATGGAGGATAGGCTTTCAATGGCTGGATGGATTTTCCTCAGGTTTCGCCTGCCATGTCAGTTCTGTTATACTCACAGACATAATGTTAACAGTTTTGGAAACTGTAGCGTGTTTTCTATCCAAATCTACCAATTATATTCATATCCTAGCTTCTTTGCCTGAGTAACAGGCAGTTTACTTTGGGTGCGCTTTTCATCCGAAGGTGAAAATACTGCCCCCTTTCCCAAACAGGTTTTAAGAACAAATTATTATGACGGCCTAGGAACAGTGGGGTTAATTGCCTCGTTCAGGGGCAGAATGACAGATTTTTAGGGATTCGAACTAGCGAACTATTCGAACTAGCAGCTTAGGGATTCGAACTAGCAACCTTCAGGTTACTGGCACCACTAGCCTACCTGCCACCCCAAATATGAACAGATTTGAATAAGATTTAATTTAGCTAAAATGCTGTCAGTTACACTTTTACCATAACCTTAACCACACTGTTAACCTTAAGCCTAACCTTAAATTAAGACCAAAAATAAAATGTTATGTTTACAATATAGTCAATATGTGGCTGTGGTAACTTCTGACATCTGCAAAGTAGCCTATGCGGAAAATTACTTAATCATTCCAAAACTACAGCTCATTTTTGGAACACATATTTCCCTACTTCAGTCAACCAGTCCATTTATAATTTGTGATGAAACTGTCATTATTTTGCAAGGAATGTAGCTTTTTGGAATGCAATTGAGTGAGTGGGACATTGAGGGGAAAAGGGAATTTAGGGAGCAGAAGAGTGTGATGCTTGGCTTGGTGTATTGTTTGTTGTGTCCCGCAAATGCACATGTACAAATGGAACACTACAGTCAAAGCAAATTTAGACCAAATAGTTTTACAGTATTTTAAGAAAATATGATCTCTGGTTAAAGATGGAGTTTTAACTTCAATTCGAGTACTCCAGTACTCAATTACTCATCTCTTTCCCACAGCACTTATAAAATCCAGACTCACTCTTCTCAGTCCAACTATAACCAAAATCCAAATTTACTATCTTGATTCAGGTACTGTGCCTAATTCCCTGTGAAATGTCTCCATTACACCAACCGTGAAAAAACCCCGACTTGACCCCGACACCCAACGCAGTTACAGACTAATTTCCAACCTGCTCTTTCTATCAAAGGTCCTTCAATGTGTGGTCTCAATACAGCTACAGAACTACCTTTCAACCAACAGTCTCCTTGATCCCTTCCAGTCGGGCTTCTGTGCACGGCACATCATAGAGACAGCGCAGGTAAGAGTACGAAATGACTTGTTGATGGCAGCTTATGATTGAGACAATAGCTTCCTTTTACTTCTGGACATGACATCAGCCTTTGACACAGTGAATCAGCATGGGGACTGAGCTTGTTGTCATTGCAGGCAATCTCAACGCTGTGCGTTACAGGGAAGACCTCCACCTCCCTCATGTGGTAACCTTCCTGCAGGCTCATCCTGACATGACCCTCCAGCATGACAATGCCACCAGCCATACTGCTCGTTATTGTGAGTGATTTCCTGCAAGACAAGAATGTCAGTGTTCTGCCATGGCCAGCGAAGAGCCCGGATCTCAATCCCATTGAGCACGTCTGGGACCTGTTGGATCGGAGGGTGAGGGCTAGGGCCATTCCCCCCCAGAAATGTCCGGGAACTTGCAGGTGCCATGGTGGAAGACTGGGGTAACATCTCACAGCAAGAACTGGCAAATCTGGTGCAGTCCATGAGGAGGAGATGCACTGCAGTACTTAATGCAGCTGGTGAGCACACAAGATACTGGCTGTTACTTTTGATTTTGACCCCCCCTTTGTTCAGAGACATATTATTCAATTTCTGTTAGTCACATGTCTGTGGAACTTGTTCAGTTTGTCTCAGTTGTTGAATCTTGTTATGTTCATACAAATATTTAGACATGTTAAGTTTTCTGAAAATAAATGCAGAGTACATCTATTTTATTGCTGAGTTTATATATGCCAACTTCTAGAGAACTACTCACCAGCACGCACCCTACGATCATCAGGCTCAAACAGCCTGGTAATACCAGCCACAACCCTGCACAGCATGAGTGACAGGAACTCCTTCCATGTGGCCCATCAGCTCTAGAACACTCTAGCTGTACATGTCAAGGAGGCAGCTTACATTTCCTCATTTAAAAAACAACTAAAGTCACACCCATTTTGGCTAGCTTTTAATGTTTGATTGCTTATGTTGCTGTCTTAAGGGTCAAAAATGACCAGCCACTATGTTTAAAAGTAGAGAAAACCCCCTAAATTATATTTTTTCAACTTGAAAGTTGATGACATTTCCTAGAGTGGCCTTTGTTCATATTTTCATGAAAGCTGTACACCACCAGGGTACAAAGATTGTCTATGGGTCATTTTTGACCTGGTAGTTATAAAATCATTTGCACATCACAAAAACCACAAAGACACACACACACACACAATGAGAAATTTAGATTATGTGTGCTACTGATTGACCTCGGCCAGCAGCTCCTGAAGAGGAAGATCACCATGGTTGGCACAGTTAGAAAGAACAAGTCTGAGCTCCCCCCTGCACTCCTCGCAACAAGGGGGAGAGAGACCTTCTCATCAAAGTTTGCCTTCACCCCCACTGCAACTCTAGTTTCGTACTTCCCAAAGAGGAACAATAATGTGGTTCTGCTGAGCACACTGCACGAAACGGCTGAGATCGGTGATCGTGAGGACAGGAAGCCAGCCATCATCCTGGACTACAACCACAACAAAGGAGGCGTGGACGACCTAGACAAGGTGATTGGAACTTACAGCTGCAGGAGGATGACTGCCCGCTGGCCCCTGGTCATCTTCCATAACATAATTGATGTGTCCTTATATAATGCCTTTGTGATATGGAACAAGATCAACCCTACCTGGATGCCTGATAAGCGGAACAAGAGGAGGGTGTTCCTGGAGCAGCTGGGAAAAGGCACTTGTAACCCCACACATTCAAAGAAGGGAGCGCCTCCCTCGCACAGCAGCCTCTGCAGCACTTGTGGAAGCTGTTCAGGGGGCTGAATCTTGTCCTGAGCCACCTGAAGTTGCAGCTGGGGCAGGCAAGAGGAGGAGATGCCTATTCTGACCCCCAAAGAAGGACTGTAAAACAAATACTATGTGCTGCACATGTAAGAAATACATCTGCAAAGTCCATGCACACACACTTGCATACTGTCCTACATGTGATAATTAGAATTGTTTGATTTATGTTCTTCAGGTTTTTGTTTTGTATCTATTATCTTATTTCATTCTTATTTATTGTTGTTGTGTATACACCTTGTGGGTGGGGGCAATGTATATACAAATGCGAGAAGATTAGTGTTTTGTAATTGAATTCCTCATTGTACAGTCTATAAGAATATATTACTCTGGTGCCAAAAACGTTTGACTGTTATTGTTTCCACTTTCTTAGGTTATACAAGTGCTATCTCTTGCTAAATATGGCATGTTTACACCTATGCAGTACCTTTAGCAATAATAATAATAAACCTATAGTAAAGAAAACAATTATGACAGGTGTGTTGTAATAAAAATGAGCTTTGTCCACTGATTAAATGCAGTCTTTCTGCATTGTGAAGAGGGAAAACCCAGATATTCCCAAAGTTTGTGATGAGTGACAGGTTGTTTCTTCATGCAAAATAGATTTGGGGTTTAAAATTAAATTAAGCTGCTTTATTTTAGGGGTTTAGTGAAGGCAGGTCAAATAATTATCACTGTACTTCAGTACTAAATGTATTGCACTCAGAGGTCAAGACAGCAGGTGTGGTAGAGAGGGAGTGCAGTAGAGAGAAAGTGCAGGTCCAGGACAAGGTAGCACATCCGGTGAACAGGTCAGGGTTCCATAGCTGCAGTCAAAACAGTTGAATCTGGAGCAGCAGCACGACCAGGTGGACTGGGGACATCCAGAAGTGATCAGGCCAGTAGTCCTGAGGCATGGCCCTAGGGCTCAGGTCCTCTGGGAGGGGAGGGAGGGAGAGAGAATTAGAGGGAGCATTTTAAATTCATACAGCACACCAGATAATACAGGAGAATTACACCAGATTTAACAGACTAACACTAGCCCCCGACTATATACAGACCCGTCCGAACAAAGGGGCCAACTAGCCAGGATATAACCCCACCCACTTTGCCAAAGCACAGCCCCCACACCACTAGAGGGATATGAACAGACCACCAACTTACTACCCTGATACAATGCTGAGTATAGCCCACAAAAATCTCCTCCATCGCACTAGCCAGAGGGGGGCTCAAAACCGGACAGGAAGATCATGTCATGGACTCAACATACTCAAGGGATGCACCCCTCCTAGGAACAGCATGGAAGAGCACGAGTAAGCCAGTGACTCAGCCCCCATAATAGGGTGAGAGAATCCCAGTGGAGACAGGGGAGCCGGCCAGGCAGCGATAGCAACGGCGGTTCATCGCTCCATTCAATCATAGGACCTACTGAAGAGATGAGTCTTCAGCAAAGACTTTAAGATCGAGAGTAAGTCTGAGTCTCTCACATGGATATGGATACCATTATATAAAAATGGAGCTCTATATTAGAAGGCCCTGCCTTCAGCTTTTTTCTTAGAAATTGTAGAGACAATAAGGAGGTCTGCCTCTTGTGACCATAGCATACGTGTAGGTATGTATGGCAGGACCAAATCGGAGAGATAGATATGAGCAAGTCCATTTAATGCTTTTGTGGGTTAGAAGTAAAACCTTGAATTCAGCCATAGCCTTAACAGGAAACCAGTAGCAACAAACAGCACAGCAGCACTGAGACAGCCGGAAGTGTTCACCCGGTATGACAACTGCTTGGCCTCTGACTACAGAGGGCAGTGCGCACTGGGGCCGAGCTCCCTGCCATCCAGGACCTATGTAACAGGCGAAAGCCCTAAAAAGTGTCAAAGACTGTTCTATCTGCTACCGCACGGGTTGCATGACCGTCGAACCAAGTAAGGAACAGAACAGACCCTGAACAGCTTCTACCCCCATTTCATAACACCGCTAAATAGTTAACACCCTAGAGTCGATTGACGCACCGGTGCGGTCATATAACAAAGATCCCCATCAATATGTGTCAGTTTAAGCTAGAGATATCTGTTTCTTTGCATTCCAACCTCATAGTGTGAAAATATACAGTGCCTTCAGAAAGTCTTATTAACACCCCATGACTTTTCCCACATATTGTTGTGTTACGTGTTGGGATTCAAATGGATTTAATTGTCTTTTTTTTGTCAACAATCTACCAAAATACTCTATATGGTCTACGCGGAAGAGAAATTCTAACATTTGTAAGAAATGTATGAAAAATATAACAGTAATATACTGTATCTTGATTACATAAGTATTCAACCGTCTGAGTGAATACATTACAATCATCTTTGGCAGAGGCGATTAAAGCTGTGGGTCTTGGGTAAGTCTAGCAGCTTGCCACATCTGGATTGTGCACCATTTGCCCATGATTATTTGGAAAATTCTTCAAGCTCTGTCAAATTGGTTGTTGATCCTTTTCATGTCTTGCAATAGATTGTCAAACGGATTTAAGTCAAAACTGTAACTCGGCAACTGAGGAACATTCACTGTCTTCTTGGTTTAGTTTATACGGATCCCCATTAGCTACTGCACAAGCAGAAGCTACACTCCCTGGGGTCTACATAAAACATACAAATACATGACAAAGTACAGAACAGTAAGACAAGAATAGCATAAGATATTACATTAAATAACAAATTAAATCTTTAAAAAAGTTATATATAGAAAAGACACCAAAAGACAGTGTAGATTTGGCCTTGTAGTTTAGGTTACTGTGTCTGGTGGACAGCAGACTGAATCAGGTTTTCCTCTAGGATTTTATCTGTGCTTAGCTCCATTCAGTTTATTTTTTGTAGTGAAAAACTCTCCAGTCCTTAACTGTTACAAGCATACCGAGAAGATGATGCAGCCACCACTATGCTTGAAAATATGGAGAGAGGTACTCAGTAATGTGTTGTATTTGATTTGCCCCGAACATAACACCTTGTATTCAGGACAGGAAGTGAATTAATATGCCACCATTTTGCAAACAGGATGTATGTTTTTGGAATATTTGGATTCTATACAGGCTTCCTTCTTTTCACTCTGTCAGTTCGGTCAGTATTTTGGAGTAACTACAATGTTGTTGGTCCATCCTAAGTTGTCTCCTATCACAGCCTTTAAACTCTAACTGTTTTAAAGTCATCACTGGCCCCATGGTGAAATTCCTGAGCGGATTCCTTCCATTCCGGCAACTGAGTTAGGAAGGACGGCAGTATCTTTGTAGTGACTGGTCGAATTGATACACCATCCAAAGTGTAGTTAATAACTTAATTAAGCATGCTCAAAGGGAGATTCAGTCTGCTTTTTTTTACCCATCTACCAATAGGTGCCCTACTTTGGAAAACGTCCCTGGTCTTTGTGGTTGAATCTGTGTTTGAAATTCACTGCTCGACTGAGGGACCTTTCATATAATTGTATGTGTGGGGTACAGAGATGAGGTAATCATTCCAAAATCATGTTAAATACTATTTATGCACACAGTGACTCCATTCAACTTGTTCTGTGACTTGGTAAGCACGTTTTTACTCCTGAACTTATTTAAGTGTGCCATAACAAAATGGTTGAATACTTATTGACTCAAGACATTAGTAAACATGTCACGAACCTCGCTGAAGGGGGTGCCTCTTCCTGTTCGGGCGGGGCTCGGCGGTCGTCGTCACCGGCCTATTAGCTGCCATCGATTCCTTTTCCGTTTGTGTTGGTTATTGGTTAATTGGGTACACCTGTTTTGTATTAGGGTTTGTTTGTAGGGTATTTAAGGGCACTAGGCCCGCTGGGTATTTGTGCGGGCTTGTTAATTGTTACTCTGTGTTTGATGGTGTGGTTTGTTTTCGTATCTTTATTCTCCGGTCTATTTTGTCCTGTTGTTTTGGACTGGCAACTGATATACGCCCTGTGTGTTGGCGTGATCGTTTTGGTTGCACCGGTGAAATAAATTTGATAAACGACAGAACCCTGCTCTCTGCGCCTGATTCCACCCACCACTCATAGTTATTCGTAACAAAACATTTCTAAAAACATAATTTAACTATGAAATTATGGGCTATTTTGTGTTGGCCAGTGTCACACAATCTCAATCTAACCCATTTTAAATTCAGGCTGTAACACAACAAAATATGGAAAAAGTCAAGCGATGTGAACACGTTCTGAAGGCACTGTACACAAAACACAGGTAAATCTAGTTTTTGACTGCACTTGGCCTTTAGGGTTTGCATTGAAAAAAACAAAAAAAACATGCCAGGTCAGACAATTTGGACAATTTTTGATGTGTAGCTGTTTTGTCTATAATCACCCTGCAGTCAAACCTATTCATAAACTGTTAACGTAATACTGGTTTGTAAATACTTTTTATTACATTTGTCAAACTGTAAGTTGAAGAAACAAGTACTGTATTGCAGTTTAAAATAAATTAGTTCATAGTTAATCAAGAGAGTTAGTAACAAAACTCAAAAATAAATATTGTAATCTAGCTTATTACACATTAAATAAATAAGTGATAAACGTTTTAGTAAGTGGACAGCACAGCTTGAAACCACAAATGACATAGCTAATAAATATATAAACATACTTTGTTCAGCTCAGCTGTATCTTTGATTAACAATCATATATCTATAATATAAAACGTAGTACATTACACAAAAAAACATGTGGCCTATTAAGCCCATTATCAATTTTATTTTTATGATAAAAATATATGCAACTCCCCACTTGATCTTTTCAGATGCAATTGTATGTAGTAACAAGGAATTTTCCATGCATTAAAGTCCCGTGATTAGCAGATATAGATGATTGGTTGTTCTTGTGATGACAGTTGCCCACAGATGTTAGCGTTGTCACCTCAGAAGAAACCGTTTCTGGTGGTGTACTGTACATTGTAAGATCTACGTCTGTGCCAGCGTCTCCTTACAGCTGCACAACAGCCACATAGCATGCACTGCAAAACAAAGATGGTGAAGTATGATTCACATGCTAAATCAATATCATTGCAGACATCGAACAGCTTATTTGATCATATACTTTGTAGAGTATTTTCACAGTACACAAGTGAACACAAGCCTATACGTACACATAGCAGGATCCACAGGGGTACCAGAATGATAGCGATGCCACAGGGGATGATAATGGCCAGAGCCCAGCCAGGAAAACCTCCATTACTTGTGGTATTGAAAGTAGTGGTCAGCAAAAGGGTTGGAAGTGGTGAGGTGCTGGTAGTTGTTGGGGCAACCGTGGTTGTTAGGAGACCTAGAATACACATTTAAATACATTTTAGGGGGATTATAAACTAGAACATAGATATGAACGTTTTTTTCGAGATTGAGTATTACACGTACAGTGTTTTATAACTTGCCATAATAAAAAAAAATGAAATGGCAACAAAAGCAGCATACCTGAGACTTTTAAGACTTCCTCTAGAAAAGCACTAGGGAGCTTGATGTCTTCCTCTTTGTATACATACATGATGTCTGCCCTGATTTGAGTGCCAACAATACTGTGGACGTAAACATTGGTTTTGTGTGAGAGTTGAACATCTTCCCTCCATCCTGTTTAGCTGTACAAACAGCAGCTGTATGAAATATGCAGACATTCTAAAGAGTGCAGTTGAGAAAGATGGGTTGGTTCACAGACATGGCATTGTACTTACGTGAAGTTGGCATTGGGAAAGACAAATTGTTTGCCATCTGGTTTACTAAGAATTTCATGGAGCTAAAAGGGGACAAAACAACAAGTTGTCAATTACTATCATGACCTGAACATGACCATGGATGTATCTTATGTATAGAAGTATCTTACTAGGCTGTTAATTGAATCCTGTATCTTGGTGTAGGTCTCGCTGGTGAATGTGAGTCTATCTCTTTGAGACTCCATGGTTACATTGGTTATTTTGAAACCAAGATCGACGGCAAATGAAGTATGTGTAAGTTCTGTGAGCACACAAAAAAAAAAGTGTTATGATAGACAACAGACCAAATGAACTGCTACAATATAGGAGTTTCAACATTAAAAAACATTCAAGAAGTATTTAGATAGCGGGAGCAGTTGAATGTTTACCTATGAAAAGATATATAGAGAGAGTGGAAATAAATGTCATGATATAAGTCTAATTTCTTGAACTCACTGGTATAAGTTGCATTCTGGAAGGTGGTCTGAGTGCTTCTCTGAATGTTGAATTGACGAGACAGTTGCTTGTTGATGACACCAAGGACATCATCCTCAGTGGGGACTAGTGTGTTGAGCTGGAACACCAGTCTAACAAAAACCACCACTGTGCCAAATCTAAGAGAAAATAGTCATAAATGAACATGTCATTTCCTAAAGAAAATATGTGTGCTTGCTAGCTTGTCTTATAATTTTTTATGGCTGTGAAATAAGATATATTAGTGGTAGTGACTGCAGTAGTAATGGTAGGTAGATGGGAAAACTTTGGTTTTTGGTTTGGTTTGGTGTCTCTAGCTTGAACGGATCAAGAGTTACCACTATTGTTGGTAGGTTATTACATGCTAGTTTCTACTTGTTTAAATGTGTATAGTTTAAAACGTTTTGAATTGTTGTAGTACAAAAAGTATAAATGCTATAAAAGATATATCTAAGTTGATTCTGTGTGTAACTTAAAGCATTTAAGTGCTAAAGCGGGCTAAATGAATCAAATAATTAGAAGTACGTTAAAAAAATATGGTGGTTTTACCTTCAGCAAGCATATTAATTGGATTGAAATAGCGCCTATACACAAACTGAGGTACACAAAGAGCTTTTCTATAGAATGGCTGACATTTTGAATGCTTTTGCTTCAAAGTTGGTTCTTCGCTTCAAAGTTTCCTTGATTGACAAAGTGTTTATTCAATTGCATAAAATAATGATACAAAACATATCTTGCTTACCTGGTTGTTGATGTCCCTGAAGCCATAGAAGTTGTTGATGTCCCTGAAACCATAGAAGTTGAAGTAAAAGTTGGAAGTACAATTGTGGTTGTACTTGTAGGTGCTACAGTTGTGGTCGTTGTTGTAGGACCTGCAGGTTGAATTGCCATGCTCGAAGCTACAGTGGTGGTGGTGGCTGTAAGAGCTGGAGTTGCCATTGTTGGAGCTAAATTTGTAGTTGTCATTATGGCAGCTGAAGTTGTGGTTGTCATAGTAGAAGATACAGTTGTGGTGGTTATAGATTCTTCAGTTATGGTTGTGGAAGTAGGAGCTTCTATGGTGCTGTTGATAGTAGGAGCAGTGGTAGTTCTTGTAAAAGCTGCAGTTGTGGTTGTCGTAGGAGCTGCAGTTGTCGTAGAAGCTGCAGTTGTCGTAGGTGCTGCAGTTGTCGTAGTACGTGCTGCACTTGTGGTTGTCGTAGTAGGTGCAATTGTAGTTTCTGTAGCAAGTGCTCTAGTTGTAGTTGTTGTAATATCTACAAATGTTGTAGTAAGAGCTGCAGTGGTTGTCGTAGGCGCTGCTGATGTAGTTGTAGTAGGAGCTACAGTTGTAGTAGGAGCAGTAGCAGGTACCTCAGTTGTAATGTTCAGAAGAGATACAGTTGTTGTCATACGAGCTGCAGTTGTCCTAGTAGCTGCAGTTGTCATACGAGATGCAGTTGTCGTAGGAGCTACAGTTGGTGTTGCAGGTGTTGCTGTTGAAGTGATCGTAGGAGCTTCAGTTGTAGCTGTCATAGTAGGTGTGGTTGTTGTCGGAGCTTCAGTTGTAGTAGTTGCTGCAGTTTTAGTGGTTGTAGAAGCTACAGATATTATTGTTGTAGGAGCTACAGTTGGTGCTGTAGCTACAGTTGCGGTTGTCATATTAGGTGCTGTAGTTGTCGATGTCATAGGAGTTGCAGTTGTCGTTGTTGTCATAGGAGCTAAGGTGGTGTTCGTCGTAGAAGCTGAAGTTCTGGTTGTCGTAGGAGCTGCATTGGTCAGAGGAGCTGCAGTTATCATAGAAGTTGCAGTAGTGCTTGTCGTAGTAGGTGCAATTGTAGTTTCTGTAGCAGGTGCTCCAGTTGTATTTGTAGGTGTTGCTGTTGTGGCTGTAGTAGGCGCTACAGTTGTAGTGGTAAAAAGAGAAACAGTTATTGTCGTATGAGCTGCAGTTGTATGAGCTGCAGTTGTCATAGGAGCTGCAGTTGTCGTAGGAGCGGCAATTGCTGTTGCAGGTGTTGCTGTTGTGGAGGTCGTAGGAGCATTAGTTGTAGCTGTCGTAGTAGGTTTGGTTGTGTTTGCAGCTTCAGTTGTAGTAGTTGCTGCAGTTGTAGCAGTTTTAGGATCTACAGTTGTTGCAGGTTCAGCTGGGGTAGTGCTCATAAGTGCAACTAATGTTGTAGTAGGATCTGCAGTTGTGCTTGTAGCAGTAGGTGAAGTTGTGGTTGTCGTAGTAGTTGTTGCAATCGTAGTGGTCGTAGGAGCTGCAGTTGTAGAAGGTGATGCAGTAGACGTTGTCGTAGGAGCTGCAGAAGTAGTTGTTGTAGGAGCTACAGTTTTCGTAATAGGTGCTGCAGTGGTCGTAATAGGTGCTGCAGTTGTCGTAGTAGGTGCTGCAGTTGTAATAGAAGCTGCAGTTGTCGTTGTAGGTGCTGCAGTTGTAGCTGTCGTAGTAGTTGTTGTTGTTGTCGGAGCTTCAGTTGTAGTAGTTGTAGGAGCTACATATATTATTGTTGAAGGAGCTACAGATGTCGCTGTAAGTTCTCCAGCTATATTTGTCGTAAGAGCAACAAATATTGTTGTAGGATCGGCAGTTGTCATTGTTTGAGCTGTTTTGGACATCGCAGAAGCTGCAGCTGTCGTAGGAGGTGCTGCAGATGTTGTTGGTGCTGCAGTTGTCGTAGTAGTTGCTACAGTCATAGTGGTCGTAGGAGCTACAGTTGTAGAAGGTGCTGCAGATGAGGGTGTCGTAGGAGCTGCAGAAGTAGTTGTTGTAGGAGCTACAGTTGCCGTAGTAGTAGCTGCAGTGGTCGTAATAGGTGCTGCAGTTGTCGTAAGTGCTGCAGTTGTCATTGTAGGTGTTGCAGTTGTGGTTGTCGTGGTAGGTGCAATTGTATTTTCTGTAGCAGTTTCTCCTGATGTAGTTGTAGTGTCTACAGCTGTTATAGTAAGAGCTGCACTGGTTGTGGTAGTAGGTGCTGCTGTTGTCGTGGTAGGTGTCTCAGTTGTGGTTGTTGTAGTATGAGCTGTATTTGCTGAAGTAGGTGCTACAGTTGTGGATGTTGTAGTATCTACAGCTGTTGTAGTAAGAGCTGCAGTGGTTGTTGAAGGTGTTGCTGTTGAGGCTGTAGTAGAGGCTACAGTTGTAATCGGAGCTGTAGTAGGTTCTGCAGTGGTAAAATGAGATACAGTTGTTGTCATAGGAGCTGCAGTTGTCATAGGAGCTGCAGTTGTCGCAGGAGCTGCAGTTGTCGTTGCAGGTGTTGCTGTTGTAGTGGTCGTAGGAGCTTCAGGTGTAGCTGTCATAGTAGGTGTGGTTGTTGTCGGAGCTTCAGTTGTAGCTGTCGTGGAAGGTGTGGTTGTTGTCGTTGCTGCACTTGTAGCTGTTTTAGGAGTGACAGTTGTTGTAGTAGGACCTACAGTTGTTGCAGATTCAGCTGCTGTAGTGCTTGAAACTACAACTAATGCTGTAGTAGGATCTGCAGTTGTAGTTGTAGCAGTAGGTGCAGTTGCAGTTGTCGTAGTAGTTGCTGCAGTCAAAGTGGTCGTAGGTGCTGCAGTTGTCGTTGTAGGTGCTGCAGATGTCGTAGGAGCTGCAGTTGTTGTAGGAGCTCCAGTTGTCGCAGGAGCTGCAGTTGTTGTTGCAGGGGCTGCTGTTGTAGTGGTCGTAGGAACTTCAGTTGTAGCTGTCGTAGTAGGTGTGGTTGATGTAGGAGCCTCAGTTGTAGCTGTCGTGGAAGGTGTGGTTGTTGTCGTAGCTTCAGTTGTAGTCGTTGCTGCAGTTGTAGCTGTTTTAGGAGCTACAGTTGTTGTAGTAGGACCTACAGTTGTTGCAGGTTCAGCTGCTGCAGTGCTTGAAACTACAAATAATGTTGTAGTAGGATCTGCAGTTGTGGTTGTAGCAGTAGGTGCAGTTGTTGTTATCGTAGTAGTTGCTGCGGTCATAGTGGTTGTAGGAGCTGCAGTTGTAGAAGGTGTTGCAGTTGAGGTTGTCGTAGGAGCTGCAGAAGTCGTTGTTGTGTGAGCTACAGTGGGCGTAGATGGTGCTGCAGTTGTCGTAGTAGGTGCTCCAGTTGTCATAGGTGCTGCAGTTGTCGTAGTAGGTGCTCCAGTTGTCGTAGTAGCTGCAGTTGTCGTAGGAGCTGCAGTTGTCATTGCAGGTGTCGTAGGAGCTTCAGTTGTAGCTGTCGTAGTAGGTGTGGTTGGTGTCGGAGCTTCAGTTGTAGCTGTTTTAGGTGCTACAGTTGTTGTAGTAGGACCTACAGTTGTTGAAGTTTCAGCTGCTGTAGTGCTTGTAAGATCAACTAATGTAGCAGTAGGATCTGCAGTTGTGGTTGTAGCAGTAGGTGCTGTTGCGGTTGTCTTAGTAGTTGCTGCAGTCATAGTGGTTGTAGGTGCTGCATTTGCTGTTGTAGGTGCTGCAGTTGTCGCAGGAGCTGCAGTTGTCGTTGCAGGTGTTGCTGTTGTAGCGGTCGTAGGAGCTTCAGTTGTAGCTGTCGTAGTAGGTGGGGTTGTTGTCGGACCGTCAGTTGAAGCTGTAGTGGAAGGTGTGGTTGTTGTCGTAGCTTCAGTTGTAGTAGTTGCTGCAGTTGTAGCTGTTTTAGGAGCTACAGTTGTAGTTGTAGTAGGACCTACAGTTGTTGCTGGTTCAGCTGCTGCAGTGCTTGAAACTACAACAAATGTTGTAGTAGGATCTGCAGTTGTGGCTGTAGCAGTAGATGCAGTTGTGGTTGGCGTAGTAGTTGCTACAGTCATAGTGGTTGTAGGAGCTGCAGTTGTAGAAGGTGTTGCAGTTGAGGTTGTCGTAGGAGCTGCAGAAGCAGTTGTTGTGGGAGCTACAGTTGTCGTAGTAGGCACTGCAGTGGTCGTAGTAGGCGCTGCAGTTGTCGTAGTAGGTGCTCCAGTTGTCGTAGGTGCTGCAGTTGTCGCAGGAGCTGCAGTTGTCGTAGGAGATGCAGAAGTAGTTGTTGTGGGAGCTACAGTTGTCGTAGTAGGCGCTGCAGTGGTCGTAGTAGGTGCTCCAGTTGTCGCAGGAGCTGCAGTTGTCGTTGTAGTGGTTGTAGGAGCTTCAGTTGTAGCAGGAGCTGCAGTTGTCGCAGGAGCTGCAGTTGTCGCAGGAGCTGCAGTTGTCATAGGAGCTGCAGTTGTCGTTGCAGGTGTCGTAGGAGCTTCAGTTGTAGATGTTTTAGGAGCTACAGTTGTTGTAGTAGGACCTACAGTTGTTGTAGTTTCAGCTGCGGTAGTGCTTATAAGATCAACTAATGTTGTAGTAGGATCTGCAGTTGTGGTTGTAGCAGTAGGTGCAGTTGCAGTTGCGGTTGTCTTAGTAGTTGCTGCAGTCATAGTGGTCGTAGGTGCTGCGGTTGTCATTGTAGGTGCTGCAGATGTTGTAGGAGCTGCAGTTGTCGCAGGAGCTGCAGTTGTCGCAGGAGCTCCAGTTGTCGCAGGAGCTGCAGTTGTTTTTGCAGGTGCTGCTGTTGTAGTGGTCGTAGGAACTTCAGTTGTAGCTGTCGTATTAGGTGTGGTTGGTGTCGGAGCTTCAGTTGTAGCTGTTTTAGGACCTACAGTTGTTGTAGTTTCAGCTGCTGTAGTGCTTGTAAGATCAACTAATGTTGTAGTAGGATCTGAGGTTGTGGTTGTAGCAGTAGGTGCAGTTGTGGTTGTCGTAGTAGTTGCTGCAGTCATAGTGGTTGTAGGAGCTGCAGTTGTAGAAGGTGTTGCAGTTGAGGTTGTCGTAGGAGCTGCAGAAGTAGTTGTTGTGGGAGCTACAGTTGTCGTAGTAGGTGCTGTAGTTGTCGTAGTAGGTGCTCCAGTTGTCGTAGGTGCTGCAGTTGTCGTAGGTGTTGCAGTTGTCGTAGTAGCTGCAGTTGTCGTAGGAGCTGCAGTTGTCATAGGAGCTGCAGTTGTCGTTGCAGGTGTCGTAGGAGCTTCAGTTGTAGATGTTTTAGGAGCTACAGTTGTTGTAGTAGGACCTACAGTTGTTGTAGTTTCAGCTGCGGTAGTGCTTGTTAGATCAACTAATGTTGCAGTAGGATCTGCAGTTGTGGTTGTAGCAGTAGGTGCAGTTGCAGTTGCGGTTGTCGTAGTAGTTGCTGCAGATGTCGTAGGAGCTGCAGTTGTAGCAGGAGCTCCAGTTGTCGCAGGAGCTGCAGTTGTTTTTGCAGGTGCTGCTGTTGTAGTGGTCGTAGGAACTTCAGTTGTAGCTGTCATATTAGGTGTGGTTGGTGTCGGAGCTTCAGTTGTAGCTGTTTTAGGACCTACAGTTGTTGTAGTTTCAGCTGCTGTAGTGCTTGTAAGATCAACTAATGTTGAAATAGGATCTGTGGTTGTAGCAGTAGGTGCAGTTGTGGTTGTCGTAGTAGTTGCTGCAGTCATACTGGTTGTAGGAGCTGCAGTTGTAGAAGGTGTTGCAGTTGAGGTTGTCGTAGGAGCTGCAGAAGTAGTTGTTGTTGGAGCTACAGTTGTCGTAGTAGGCGCTGCAGTGGTCGTAGTAGGTGCTGCAATTGTCGTAGTAGCTGCAGTTGTCGTAGGAACTGCAGTTGTCGCAGGAGCTGCAGTTGTCGTTGCAGGTGTCGTAGGAGCTTCAGTTGTAGCTGTCGTAGTAGGTGTGGTTGTTGTCGGACCGTCAGTTGTAGCTGTAGTGGAAGGTGTGGTTGTTGTCGTAGCTTCAGTTGTAGTAGTTGCTGCAGTTGTAGTTGTAGTAGGACCTACAGTTGTTGCAGGTTCAGCTGCTGCAGTGCTTGAAACTACAACTGATGTTGTAGTAGGATCTGCAGTTGTGGTTGTAGCAGTAGGTGCAGTTGTGGTTGTCGTAGTAGTTGCTGCAGCAGTCATAGTGGTTGTAGGAGCTGCAGTTGTAGAAGGTGTTGCAGTTGAGGTTGTCGTAGCAGCTGCAGAAGTAGTTGTTGTGGGAGCTACAGTTGTCGTAGTAGGTGCTGCAGTTGTCGTAGTAGGTGCTCCAGTTGTCGTAGTAGGTGCTCCAGTTGTCGTAGGTGCTGCAGTTGTCGTAGTAGCTGCAGTTGTCGTAGGAACTGCAGTTGTTGCAGTTGAGGTTGCCGTAGGAGCTGCAGAAGTAGTTGTTGTGGGGGCTACAGTTGTCGTAGTAGGCCCTGCAGTGGTCATAGTAGGTGCTCCAGTTGTCGTAGGTGCTGCAGTTGTTGCAGGAGCTGCAGTTGTCGTAGGAGCTGCAGAAGTTGTTGTTGTGGGAGCTCCAGTTGTCATAGTAGGCGCTGCAGTGGTCGTAGTAGGTGCTCCAGTTTTCGCAGGAGCTGCAGTTGTTGTTGTAGTGGTTGTAGGAGCTTCAGTTGTAGCTGTCGTAGTAGGTGTGGTTGTTGCCGGACCGTCAGTTGTAGCTGTCGTAGTAGGTGTGGTCGTTGTCATAGCTTCAGTTGTAGTAGTTGCTGCAGTTGTAGCTGTTTTAGGATCTGCAGTTGTGGTTGTAGCGGTAGGTGCAGTTGTGGTTGTCGTAGTAGTTGATGTAGTCATAGTGGTTGTAGGAGCTGCAGTTGTAGAAGGTGTTGCAGTTGAGGTTGTCGTAGGAGCTGCAGAAGTAGTTGTTGTGGGAGCTACAGTTGTCGTAGTAGGCGCTGCAGTGGTCGTAGTAGGTGCTGCAGTTGTCGTAGTAGGTGCTCCAGTTGTCGCAGGAGCTGCAGTTGTCGTTGTAGTGGTCGTAGGAGCTTCAGTTGTAGCTGTCATAGTAGGTGTGGTTGTTGTCGTAACTTCAGTTGTAGTAGGCGCTGCAGTGGTCGTAGTAGGAGCTGCAGTTGTCGTAGGAGCTTCAGTTGTAGCTGTCGTAGTAGGTGTGGTCGTTGTCATAGCTTCAGTTGTAGTAGTTGCTGCAGTTGTAGCTGTTTTAGGAGCTACAGTTGTTGTAGTAGGACCTACAGTTGTTGCAGGTTCAGCTGCTGCAGTGCTTGAAACTACAACTGATGTAGTAGGATCTGCAGTTGTGGTTGTCGTAGTAGTTGCTGCAGCAGTCATAGTGGTTGTAGGAGCTGCAGTTGTAGAAGGTGTTGCAGTTGAGGTTGTCGTAGCAGCTGCAGAAGTAGTTGTTGTGGGAGCTACAGTTGTCGTAGTAGGCGCTGCAGTTGTTGTAGTAGATGCTCCAGTTGTCGTAGGTGCTGCAGTTGTCGTAGGTGCTGCAGTTGTCGCAGGAGCTGTGGTTGTCGTAGGAGCTGCAGAAGTAGTTGTTGTGGGAGCTACAGTTGTCGTAGTAGGCGCTGCAGTGGTCGTAGTAGGTGCTGCAGTTGTCGTAGTAGGTGCTCCAGTTGTCGTAGGTGCTGCAGTTGTCGTAGGTGCTGCAGTTGTCGTAGGAACTGCAGTTGTCGCAGGAGCTGTGGTTGTCGTAGGAGCTGCAGAAGTAGTTGTTGTGGGAGCTACAGTTGTCGTAGTAGGCGCTGCAGTGGTCGTAGTAGGTGCTGCAGTTGTCGTAGTAGGTGCTCCAGTTGTCGTAGGTGCTGCAGTTGTCGTAGGTGCTGCAGTTGTCGTAGGAACTGCAGTTGTCGCAGGAGCTGTGGTTGTCGTAGGAGCTGCAGAAGTAGTTGTTGTGGGAGCTACAGTTGTCGTAGTAGGTGCTGCAGTGGTCGTAGTAGGTGCTGCAGTTGTCGTAGTAGGTGCTCCAGTTGTCGTAGGTGCTGCAGTTGTCGTAGGTGCTGCAGTTGTCGTAGGAGCTGCAGTTGTCGCAGGAGCTGCAGTTGTCGTAGCAGCTGCAGAAGTAGTTGTTGTGGGAGCAACAGTTGTTGTAGTAGGCGCTGCAGTTGTCGTAGTAGGTGCTCCAGTTGTCGTAGTAGGTGCTCCAGTTGTCGTAGGTGCTGCAGTTGTCGTAGGTGCTGCAGTTGTCGTAGTAGCTGCAGTTGTCGTAGGAACTGCAGTCGTCGCAGGAGCTGCAGTTGTCGTAGGAGCTGCAGAAGTAGTTGTTGTGGGAGCTACAGTTGTCATAGTAGGCGAAGCAGTGGTCGTAGTAGGTGCTGCAGTTGTCGTAGTAGGTGCTCCAGTTGTCGCAGGAGCTGCAGTTGTCGTTGTTGTGGTCGTAGGAGCTTCAGTTGTAGCTGTCGTAGTAGGTGTGGTTGTTGTCGGACCGTCAGTTGTAGCTGTAGTGGAAGGTGTGGTTGTTGTCGTAGCTTCAGTTGTAGTAGTTGCTGCAGTTGTAGCTGTTTTAGGAGCTACAGTTGTAGTTGTCGTAGGACCTACAGTTGTTGCAGGTTCAGCTGTTGCAGTGCTTGAAACTACAACTAATGTTGTAGTAGGATCTGCAGTTGTGGTTGTAGCAGTAGGTGCAGTTGTGGTTGTCGTAGTAGTTGCTGTAGTCATAGTGATTGTAGAAGCTGCAGTTGTAGAAGGTGTTGCAGTTGAGGTTGTCGTAGGAGCTGCAGAAGTAGTTGTTGTGGGAGCTACAGTTGTCGTAGTTGGCGCTGCAGTTGTCGTAGTAGGTGCTCCAGTTGTCGTAGGTGCTGCAGTTGTCGTAGGTGCTACAGTTGTCGTAGTAGCTGCAGTTGTCGTAGGAACTGCAGTTGTCGCAGGAGCTGCAGTTGTCGTAGGAGCTGCAGAAGTAGTTGTTGTGGGAGCTACAGTTGTCGTAGTAGGCCCTGTAGTGGTCGTAGTAGGTGCTGCAGTTGTCGTAGTAGGTGCTCCAGTTGTCGCAGGAGCTGCAGTTGTCGTTGTAGTGGTCGTAGGAGCTTCAGTTGTAGCTGTCGTAGTAGGTGTGGTTGTTGTTGTAGCTTCAGTTGTAGTAGGCGCTGCAGTGGTCGTAGTAGGTGCTGCAGTTGTCGTAGTAGGTGCTCCAGTTGTCGCAGGAGCTGCAGTTGTCGTTGTAGTGGTCGTAGGAGCTTCAGTTGTAGCTGTCGTAGTAGGTGTGGTTGTTGTCGTAGCTTCAGTTGTAGTAGGCGCTGCAGTGGTCGTAGTAGGTGCTGCAGTTGTCGTAGTAGGTCCTCCAGTTGTCGTAGGAACTGCAGTTGTCGCAGGAGCTGCAGAAGTAGTTGTTGTGGGAGCTACAGTTGTCTTAGTAGGCTCTGCAGTGGTCGTAGTAGGTGCTGCAGTTGTCGTAGTAGGTGCTCCAGTTGTCGTAGGTGCTGCAGTTGTCGTAGGTGCTGCAGTTGTCGTTGGTGCTGCAGTTGTCGTAGGAACTGCAGTTGTCGCAGGAGCTGCAGTTGTCGTAGGAGCTGCAGAAGTAGTTGTTGTGGGAGCTACAGTTGTCATAGTAGGTGCTGCAGTTGTCGTAGTAGGTGCTCCAGTTGTCGCAGGAGCTGCAGTTGTCATTGTTATGGTCGTAGGAGCTTCAGTTGTAGCTGTCGTAGTAGGTGTGGTTGTTGTCGGACCGTCAGTTGTAGCTGTAGTGGAAGGTGTGGTTGTTGTCGTAGCTTCAGTTGTAGTAGGCGCTGCAGTGGTCGTAGTAGGTGCTGCAGTTGTCGTAGTAGGTGCTCCAGTTGTCGTAGGAACTGCAGTTGTCGCAGGAGCTGCAGACGTAGTTGTTGTGGGAGCTACAGTTGTCGTAGTAGGCGCTGCAGTGGTCGTAGTAGGTGCTGCAGTTGTCGTAGTAGGTGCTCCAGTTGTCGCAGGAGCTGCAGTTGTCGTTGTAGTGGTCGTAGGAGCTTCAGTTGTAGCTGTCATAGTAGGTGTGGTTGTTGTCGTAACTTCAGTTGTAGTAGGCGCTGCAGTGGTCGTAGTAGGAGCTGCAGTTGTCGTTGTAGTGGTCGTAGGAGCTTCAGTTGTAGCTGACGTAGTAGGTGTGGTTGTTGTCATAGCTTCAGTTGTAGTAGTTGCTGCAGTTGTAGCTGTTTTAGGAGCAACAGTTGTTGTAATAGGACCTACAGTTGTTGCAGGTTCAGCTGCTGCAGTGCTTGAAACTACAACTGATGTTGTAGTAGGATCTGCAGTTGTGGTTGTAGCAGTAGGTGCAGTTGTGGTTGTCGTAGTAGTTGCTGCAGCAGTCATAGTGGTTGTAGGAGCTGCAGTTGTAGAAGGTGTTGCAGTTGAGGTTGCCGTAGCAGCTGCAGAAGTAGTTGTTGTGGGAGCTACAGTTGTTGTAGTAGGCACTGCAGTTGTCGTAGTAGGTGCTCCAGTTGTCGTAGGTGCTGCAGTTGTCGTAGGTGCTGCAGTTGTCGTAGTAGCTGCAGTTGTCGTAGGAACTGCAGTTGTCGCAGGAGCTGCAGTTGTCGTAGGAGCTGCCGAAGTAGTTGTTGTGGGAGCTACAGTTGTCATAGTAGGCGATGCAGTGGTCGTAGTAGGTGCTGCAGTTGTCGTAGTAGGTGCTCCAGTTGTCGCAGGAGCTGCAGTTGTCATTGTTATGGTCGTAGGAGCTTCAGTTGTAGATGTCGTAGTAGGTGTGGTTGTTGTCGGACCGTCAGTTGTAGCTGTAGTGGAAGGTGTGGTTGTTGTCGTAGCTTCAGTTGTAGTAGGCGCTGCAGTGGTCGTAGTAGGTGCTGCAGTTGTCGTAGTAGGTGCTCCAGTTGTCGTAGGAACTGCAGTTGTCGCAGGAGCTGCAGACGTAGTTGTTGTGGGAGCTACAGTTGTCGTAGTAGGCGCTGCAGTGGTCGTAGTAGGTGCTGCAGTTGTCGTAGTAGGTGCTCCAGTTGTCGCAGGAGCTGCAGTTGTCGTTGTAGTGGTCGTAGGAGCTTCAGTTGTAGCTGTCATAGTAGGTGTGGTTGTTGTCGTAACTTCAGTTGTAGTAGGCGCTGCAGTGGTCGTAGTAGGAGCTGCAGTTGTCGTTGTAGTGGTCGTAGGAGCTTCAGTTGTAGCTGACGTAGTAGGTGTGGTTGTTGTCATAGCTTCAGTTGTAGTAGTTGCTGCAGTTGTAGCTGTTTTAGGAGCAACAGTTGTTGTAATAGGACCTACAGTTGTTGCAGGTTCAGCTGCTGCAGTGCTTGAAACTACAACTGATGTTGTAGTAGGATCTGCAGTTGTGGTTGTAGCAGTAGGTGCAGTTGTGGTTGTCGTAGTAGTTGCTGCAGCAGTCATAGTGGTTGTAGGAGCTGCAGTTGTAGAAGGTGTTGCAGTTGAGGTTGTCGTAGCAGCTGCAGAAGTAGTTGTTGTGGGAGCTACAGTTGTTGTAGTAGGCGCTGCAGTTGTCGTAGTAGGTGCTCCAGTTGTCGTAGGTGCTGCAGTTGTCGTAGGTGCTGCAGTTGTCGTAGTAGCTGCAGTTGTCGTAGGAACTGCAGTTGTCGCAGGAGCTGCAGTTGTCGTAGGAGCTGCCGAAGTAGTTGTTGTGGGAGCTACAGTTGTCATAGTAGGCGATGCAGTGGTCGTAGTAGGTGCTGCAGTTGTCGCAGGAGCTGCAGTTGTCATTGTTATGGTCGTAGGAGCTTCAGTTGTAGCTGTCGTAGTAGGTGTGGTTGTTGTCGGACCGTCAGTTGTAGCTGTAGTGGAAGGTGTGGTTGTTGTCGTAGCTTCAGTTGTAGTAGGCGCTGCAGTGGTCGTAGTAGGTGCTGCAGTTGTCGTAGTAGGTGCTCCAGTTGTCGTAGGAACTGCAGTTGTCGCAGGAGCTGCAGACGTAGTTGTTGTGGGAGCTACAGTTGTCGTAGTAGGCGCTGCAGTGGTCGTAGTAGGTGCTGCAGTTGTCGTAGTAGGTGCTCCAGTTGTCGCAGGAGCTGCAGTTGTCGTTGTAGTGGTCGTAGGAGCTTCAGTTGTAGCTGTCATAGTAGGTGTGGTTGTTGTCGTAACTTCAGTTGTAGTAGGCGCTGCAGTGGTCGTAGTAGGAGCTGCAGTTGTCGTTGTAGTGGTCGTAGGAGCTTCAGTTGTAGCTGACGTAGTAGGTGTGGTTGTTGTCATAGCTTCAGTTGTAGTAGTTGCTGCAGTTGTAGCTGTTTTAGGAGCAACAGTTGTTGTAATAGGACCTACAGTTGTTGCAGGTTCAGCTGCTGCAGTGCTTGAAACTACAACTGATGTTGTAGTAGGATCTGCAGTTGTGGTTGTAGCAGTAGGTGCAGTTGTGGTTGTCGTAGTAGTTGCTGCAGCAGTCATAGTGGTTGTAGGAGCTGCAGTTGTAGAAGGTGTTGCAGTTGAGGTTGTCGTAGCAGCTGCAGAAGTAGTTGTTGTGGGAGCTACAGTTGTTGTAGTAGGCGCTGCAGTTGTCGTAGTAGGTGCTCCAGTTGTCGTAGGTGCTGCAGTTGTCGTAGGTGCTGCAGTTGTCGTAGTAGCTGCAGTTGTCGTAGGAACTGCAGTTGTCGCAGGAGCTGCAGTTGTCGTAGGAGCTGCCGAAGTAGTTGTTGTGGGAGCTACAGTTGTCATAGTAGGCGATGCAGTGGTCGTAGTAGGTGCTGCAGTTGTCGTAGTAGGTGCTCCAGTTGTCGCAGGAGCTGCAGTTGTCATTGTTATGGTCGTAGGAGCTTCAGTTGTAGCTGTCGTAGTAGGTGTGGTTGTTGTCGGACCGTCAGTTGTAGCTGTAGTGGAAGGTGTGGTTGTTGTCGTAGCTTCAGTTGTAGTAGGCGCTGCAGTGGTCGTAGTAGGTGCTGCAGTTGTCGTAGTAGGTGCTCCAGTTGTCGTAGGAACTGCAGTTGTCGCAGGAGCTGCAGACGTAGTTGTTGTGGGAGCTACAGTTGTCGTAGTAGGCGCTGCAGTGGTCGTAGTAGGTGCTGCAGTTGTCGTAGTAGGTGCTCCAGTTGTCGCAGGAGCTGCAGTTGTCGTTGTAGTGGTCGTAGGAGCTTCAGTTGTAGCTGTCATAGTAGGTGTGGTTGTTGTCGTAACTTCAGTTGTCGTAGGTGCTGCAGTTGTCGTAGGTGCTGCAGTTGTCGTAGTAGCTGCAGTTGTCGTAGGAACTGCAGTTGTCGCAGGGGCTGCAGTTGTCGTAGGAGCTGCCGAAGTAGTTGTTGTGGGAGCTACAGTTGTCGTAGTAGGCGCTGCAGTGGTCGTAGTAGGTGCTGCAGTTGTCGTAGTAGGTGCTCCAGTTGTCGTAGGTGCTGCAGTTGTCGTAGTAGCTGCAGTCGTCGTAGGAACTGCAGTTGTCGCAGGAGCTGCAGTTGTCGTAGGAGCTGCAGAAGTAGTTGTTGTGGGAGCTACAGTTGCCATAGTAGGCGATGCAGTGGTCGTAGTAGGTGCTGCAGTTGTCGTAGTAGGTGCTCCAGTTTCCGCAGGAGCTGCAGTTGTCGTTGTTGTGGTCGTAGGAGCTTCAGCTGTAACTGTCGTAGTAGGTGTGGTTGTTGTCGGACCGTCAGTTGTAGCTGTAGTGGAAGGTGTGGTTGTTGTCGTAGCTTCAGTTGTAGTAGTTGCTGCAGTTGTAGCTGTTTTAGGAGCTACAGTTGTTGTCGTAGGACCTACAGTTGTTGCAGGTTCATCTGTTGCAGTGCTTGAAACTACAACTAGTGTTGTAGTAGGATCTGCAGTTGTGGTTGTAGCAGTAGGTGCAGTTGTGGTTGTCGTAGTAGTTGCTGTAGTCATAGTGATTGTAGAAGCTGCAGTTGTAGAAGGTGTTGCAGTTGAGGTTGTCGTAGGAGCTGCAGAAGTAGTTGTTGTGGGAGCTACAGTTGTCGTAGTAGGCGCTGCAGTTGTCGTAGTAGGTGCTCCAGTTGTCGTAGGTGCTGCAGTTGTCGTAGGTGCTACAGTTGTCGTAGTAGCTGCAATTGTCGTAGGAACTGCAGTTGTCGCAGGAGCTGCAGTTGTCGTAGGAGCTGCAGAAGTAGTTGTTGTGGGAGCTACAGTTGTCGTAGTAGGCCCTGTAGTGGTCGTAGTAGGTGCTGCAGTTGTCGTAGTAGGTGCTCCAGTTGTCGCAGGAGCTGCATTTGTCGTTGTAGTGGTCGTAGGAGCTTCAGTTGTAGCTGTCGTAGTAGGTGTGGTTGTTGTTGTAGCTTCAGTTGTAGTAGGCGCTGCAGTGGTCGTAGTAGGTGCTGCAGTTGTCGTAGTAGGTGCTCCAGTTGTCGCAGGAGCTGCAGTTGTCGTTGTAGTGGTCGTAGGAGCTTCAGTTGTAGCTGTCGTAGTAGGTGTGGTTGTTGTCGTAGCTTCAGTTGTAGTAGGCGCTGCAGTGGTCGTAGTAGGTGCTGCAGTTGTCGTAGAAGGTCCTCCAGTTGTCGTAGGAACTGCAGTTGTTGCAGGAGCTGCAGAAGTAGTTGTTGTGGGAGCTACAGTTGTCGTAGTAGGCGCTGCAGTGGTCGTAGTAGGTGCTGCAGTTGTCGTAGTAGGTGCTCCAGTTGTCGCAGGAGCTGCAGTTGTCGTTGTAGTGGTCATAGGAGCTTCAGTTGTAGCTGTCATAGTAGGTGTGGTTGTTGTCGTAACTTCAGTTGTAGTAGGCTCTGCAGTGGTCGTAGTAGGAGCTGCAGTTGTCGTTGTAGTGGTCGTAGGAGCTTCAGTTGTAGCTGTCGTAGTAGGTGTGGTCGTTGTCATAGCTTCAGTTGTAGTAGTTGCTGTAGTTGTAGCTGTTTTAGGAGCTACAGTTGTTGTAGTAGGACCTACAGTTGTTGCAGGTTCAGCTGCTGCAGTGCTTGAAACTACAACTGATGTTGTAGTAGGATCTGCAGTTGTGGTTGTAGCAGTAGGTGTAGTTGTGGTTGTCGTTGTAGTTGCTGCAGCAGTCATAGTGGTTGTAGGAGCTGCAGTTGTAGAAGGTGTTGAAGTTGAGGTTGTCGTAGCAGCTGCAGAAGTAGTTGTTGTGGGAGCTACAGTTGTCGTAGTAGGCGCTGCAGTTGTCGTAGTAGGTGCTCCAGTTGTCGTAGGTGCTGCAGTTGTCGTAGTAGCTGCAGTTGTCGTAGGAACTGCAGTTGTCGCAGGAGCTGCAGTTGTCGTAGGAGCTGCAGAAGTAGTTGTTGTGGGAGCTACAGTTGTCGTAGTAGGCGCTGCAGTGGTCGTAGTAGGTGCTGCAGTTGTCGTAGGTGCTGAAGTTGTCGTAGTTGCTGCAGTTGTCGTAGTAGCTGCAGTTGTCGTTGGAACTGCAGTTGTCGCAGGAGCTGCAGTTGTCGTAGGAGCTGCAGAAGTAGTTGTTGTGGGAGCTACAGTTGTCATAGTAGGCGATGCAGTGGTCGTAGTAGGTGCTGCAGTTGTCGTAGTAGGTGCTCCAGTTGTCGCAGGAGCTGCAGTTGTCATTGTTGTGGTCGTAGGAGCTTCAGTTGTAGCTGTCGTAGTAGGTGTGGTTGTTGTCGGACCGTCAGTTGTAGCTGTAGTGGAAGGTGTGGTTGTTGTCGCAGCTTCAGTTGTAGTAGTTGCTGCAGTTGTAGCTGTTTTAGGAGCTACAGTAGTTGTCGTAGGACCTACAGTTGTTGCAGGTTCAGCTGCTGCAGTGCTTGAAACTACAACTGATGTTGTAGTAGGATCTGCAGTTGTGGTTGTAGCAGTAGGTGCAGTTGTGGTTGTAGCAGTAGGTGCAGTTGTGGTTGTAGCAGTAGGTGCAGTTGAGGTTGCCGTAGTAGTTGCTGCAGTCATAGTTGTTGTAGGAGCTGCAGTTGTAGAAGGTGTTGCAGTTGAGGTTGTCGTAGGAGCTGCAGAAGTAGTTGTTGTTGGAGCTACAGTTGTCGTAGGTGCTGCAGTTGTCGTAGTAGCTGCAGTTGTCGTAGGAACTGCAGTTGTTGCAGGAGCTGCAGTTGTCGTAGTAGCTGCAGTTGTCGTAGGAACTGCAGTTGTTGCAGGAGCTGCAGTTGTCGTAGGAGCTGCAGAAGTAGTTGTTGTGGGAGCTACAGTTGTCGCAGTAGGCGCTGCAGTGGTCGTAGTAGGTGATGCAGTTGTCGTAGTAGGTGCTCCAGTTGTCGCAGGAGCTGCAGTTGTCGTTGTAGTGGTCGTAGGAGCTTCAGTTGTAGCTGTCGTAGTAGGTGTGGTTGTTGTCGGACCGTCAGTTGTAGCTGTAGTGGAAGGTGTGGTTGTTGTCGTAGCTTCAGTTGTAGTAGTTGCTGCAGTTGTAGCTGTTTTAGGAGCTACAGTTGTTGTAGTAGGACCTACAGGTGTTGCAGGTTCAGCTGCTGCAGTGCTTGAAACTACAACTAATGTTGTAGTAGGATCTGCAGTTGTGGTTGTAGCAGTAGGTGCAGTTGTGGTTGTCGTAGTAGTTGCTGTAGTCATAGTGGTTGTAGGAGCTGCAGTTGTAGAAGGTGTTGCAGTTGAGGTTGTCGTAGGAGCTGCAGAAGTAGTTGTTGTGGGAGCTACAGTTGTCGTAGTAGGCACTGCAGTGGTCGTAGTAGGTGCTGCTGTTGTCGTAGTAGGTGCTCCAGTTGTCGTAGTAGCTGCAGTTGTAGTAGGAACTGCAGTTGTCGCAGGAGCTGCAGTTGTCGTAGGAGCCGCAGAAGTAGTTGTTGTGGGAGCTACAGTTGTCGTAGTAGGCGCTTCAGTGGTCGTAGTAGGTGCTGCAGTTGTCGTAGTAGGTGCTCCAGTTGTCGCAGGAGCTGCAGTTGTCGTTGTAGTGGTCGTAGGAGCTTCAGTTGTAGCTGTCGTAGTAGGTGTGGTTGTTGTCGTAGCTTCAGTTGTAGTAGGCGCTGCAGTGGTCGTAGTAGGTGCTGCTGTTGTCGTAGGTGCTGCAGTTGTCGGAGTAGCTGCAGTTGTCGTAGGAGCTGCAGAAGTAGTTGTTGTGGGAGCTACAGTTGTCGTAGTAGGCGCTGCAGTGGTCGTAGTAGGTGCTGCAGTTGTCGTAGGTGCTGCAGTTGTCGTAGTAGCTGCAGTTGTCGTAGGAACTGCAGTTGTCGCAGGAGCTGCAGTTGTTGTAGGAGCTGCAGAAGTAGTTGTTGTGGGAGCTACAGTTGTCATAGTAGGCGATGCAGTGGTCGTAGTAGGTGCTGCAGTTGTCGTAAAAGGTGCTCCAGTTGTCGCAGGAGCTGCAGTTGTCGTTGTTGTGGTCGTAGGAGCTTCAGTTGTAGCTGTCGTAGTAGGTGTGGTTGTTGTCGGACCGTCAGTTGTAGCTGTAGTGGAAGGTGTGGTTATTGTCGTTGCTTCAGTTGTAGTAGTTGCTGCAGTTGTAGCTGTTTTAGGAGCTACAGTTGTTGTCGTAGGACCTACAGTTGTTGCAGGTTCAGCTGCTGCAGTGCTTGAAACTACAACTGATGTTGTAGTAGGATCTGCAGTTGTGGTTGTAGCAGTAGGTGCAGTTGTGGTTGTAGCAGTAGGTGCAGTTGAGGTTGCCGTAGTAGTTGCTGCAGTCATAGTGGTTGTAGGAGCTGCAGTTGTAGAAGGTGTTGCAGTTGAGGTTGTCGTAGGAGCTGCAGAAGTAGTTGTTGTTGGAGCTACAGTTGTCGTAGTAGGCGCTGCAGTGGTCATAGTAGGTGCTGCAGTTGTCGTAGTAGGTGCTCCAGTTGTCGCAGGAGCTGCAGTTGTCGTTGTAGGTGTGGTTGTTGTCGTAGCTTCAGTTGAAGTAGGCGCTGCAGTGGTCGTAGTAGGTGCTGCAGTTGTCGTAGTAGGTGCTCCAGTTGTCGCAGGAGCTGCAGTTGTCGTTGTAGTGGTCGTTGGAGCTTCAGTTGTAGCTGTCGTAGTAGGTGTGGTTGTTGTCGTAGCTTCAGTTGTAGTAGGCGCTGCAGTGGTTGTAGTAGGTGCTGCTGTTGTCGTAGTAGGTGCTCCAGTTGTCGTAGGTGCTGCAGTTGTCGTAGTAGCTGCAGAAGTAGTTGTTGTGGGAGCTACAGTTGTCGTAGTAGGCGCTGCAGTGGTCGTAGTAGGTGCTGCAGTTGTCGTAGGTGCTGCAGTTGTCGTAGTAGCTGCAGTTGTCGTAGGAACTGCAGTTGTCGCAGGAGCTGCAGTTGTCGTAGGAGCTGCAGAAGTAGTTGTTGTGGGAGCTACAGTTGTCATAGTAGGCGATGCAGTGGTCGTAGTAGGTGCTGCAGTTGTCGTAAAAGGTGCTCCAGTTGTCGCAGGAGCTGCAGTTGTCATTGTTGTGGTCGTAGGAGCTTCAGTTGTAGCTGTCGTAGTAGGTGTGGTTGTTGTCGGACCGTCAGTTGTAGCTGTAGTGGAAGGTGTGGTTATTGTCGTAGCTTCAGTTGTAGTAGTTGCTGCAGTTGTAGCTGTTTTAGGAGCTACAGTTGTTGTAGTAGGACCTACAGTTGTTGCAGGTTCAGCTGCTGCAGTGCTTGAAACTACAACTAATGTTGTAGTAGGATCTGCAGTTGTGGTTGTAGCAGTAGGTGCAGTTGTGGTTGTAGCAGTAGGTGCAGTTGTGGTTGTCGTAGAAGTTTCTGTAGTCATAGTGGTTGTAGGAGCTGCAGTTGTAGAAGGTGTTGCAGTTGAGGTTGTCGTAGGAGCTGCAGAAGTAGTTGTTGTGGGAGATACAGTTGTCGTAGTAGGCGCTGCAGTGGTCGTAGTAGGTGCTGCTGTTGTCGTAGTAGGTGCTCCAGTTGTCGTAGGTGCTGCAGTTGTCGTAGTAGCTGCAGTTGTCGTAGGAACTGCAGTTGTCGCAGGAGCTGCAGTTGTCGTAGGAGCTGCAGAAGTAGTTGTTGTGGGAGCTACAGTTGTCGTAGTAGGCGCTGCAGTGGTCGTAGTAGGTGCTGCAGTTGTCGTAGTAGGTGCTCCAGTTGTTGCAGGAGCTGCAGTTGTCGTTGTAGTGGTCGTAGGAGCTTCAGTTGTAGCTGTCGTAGTAGGTGTGGTTGTTGTCGTAGCTTCAGTTGTAGTAGGCGCTGCAGTGGTCGTAGTAGGTGCTGCTGTTGTCGTAGTAGGTGCTCCAGTTGTCGTAGGTGCTGCAGATGTCGTAGGTGCTACAGTTGTCGTAGTAGCTGCAGTTGTCGTAGGAACTGCAGTTGTCGCAGGAGCTGCAGAAGTAGTTGTTGTGGGAGCTACAGTTGTCGTAGTAGGCGCTGCAGTGGTCGTAGTAGGTGCTGTAGTTGTCGTAGTAGGTGCTCCAGTTGTCGCAGGAGCTGCAGTTGTCGTTGTAGTGGTCGTAGGAGCTTCAGTTGTAGCTGTCATAGTAGGTGTGGTTGTTGTCGTAACTTCAGTTGTAGTAGGCGCTGCAGTGGTCGTAGTAGGAGCTGCAGTTGTTGTTGTAGTGGTCGTAGGAGCTTCAGTTGTAGCTGTCGTAGTAGGTGTGGTTGTTGTCATAGCTTCAGTTGTAGTAGTTGCTGCAGTTGTAGCTGTTTTAGGAGCTACAGTTGTTGTAATAGGACCTACAGTTGTTGCAGGTTCAGCTGCTGCAGTGCTTGAAACTACAACTGATGTTGTAGTAGGATCTGCAGTTGTGGTTGTAGCAGTAGGTGCAGTTGTGGTTGTCATAGTAGTTGCTGCAGCAGTCATAGTGGTTGTAGGAGCTGCAGTTGTAGAAGGTGTTGCAGTTGAGGTTGTCGTAGGAGCTGCAGAAGTAGTTGTTGTTGGAGCTACAGTTGTCGTAGTAGTTGCTGCAGTCATAGTGGTCGTCGGAGCTGCATTTGCTGTAGTAGGTGCTGCAGGTGTGGTTGTAGTAGGTGCAATTGTAGTTTCTGTAGCAGGTGCTCCAGTTGTAGTTGTTGTAGTATCTACAGCTGTTGTAGTAAGAGCTGCAGTGGTTGTCGAAGGTGTTGCTGTTGTGGCTGTAGTAGGGGCTACAGTTGTAGAAGGAGCTGTAGTAGGTTCTGCAGTTGTAGTGGTAAAAAGAGATACAGTTGTCATAGGAGCTGCAGTTGTCATTGCAGGTGTTGCTGTTGTGGTGGTCATCAGAGCTTCAGTTGTAGCTGTCGTAGTAGGTGTGGTTGTTGTCGTAGCTTCAGTTATAGCTGTCGTGGAAGGTGTGGTTGTTGTCTGAGCTTCAGTTGTAGCAGTTATTGTAGCTGTTTTAGGAGCTACAGTTGTTGTAGTAGGACCTACAGTTGTTGCAGGTTCAGCTGCTGCAGTGCTTGAAACTACAACTGATGTTGTAGTAGGATCTGCAGTTGTGGTTGTAGCAGTAGGTGCAGTTGTGGTTGTCGTAGTAGTTGCTGCAGCAGTCATAGTGGTTGTAGGAGCTGCAGTTGTAGAAGGTGTTGCAGTTGAGGTTGTCGTAGGAGCTGCAGAAGTAGTTGTTGTTGGAGCTACAGTTGTCGTAGTAGGCGCTGCAGTGGTCATAGTAGGTGCTGCAGTTGTCGTAGTAGGTGCTCCAGTTGTCGCAGGAGCTGCAGTTGTCGTTGTAGGTGTGGTTGTTGTCGTAGCTTCAGTTGAAGTAGGCGCTTCAGTGGTCGTAGTAGGTGCTGCAGTTGTCGTAGTAGGTGCTCCAGTTGTCGCAGGAGCTGCAGTTGTCGTTGTAGCTGCAGTTGTCGTAGGAACTGCAGTTGTCGCAGGAGCTGCAGTTGTCGTAGGAGCTGCAGAAGTAGTTGTTGTGGGAGCTACAGTTGTCGTAGTAGGCGCTGCAGTGGTCGTAGTAGGTGCTGCAGTTGTCGTAGGTGCTGCAGTTGTCGTAGTAGCTGCAGTTGTCGTAGGAACTGCAGTTGTCGCAGGAGCTGCAGTTGTTGTAGGAGCTGCAGAAGTAGTTGTTGTGGGAGCTACAGTTGTCATAGTAGGCGATGCAGTGGTCGTAGTAGGTGCTGCAGTTGTCGTAAAAGGTGCTCCAGTTGTCGCAGGAGCTGCAGTTGTCGTTGTTGTGGTCGTAGGAGCTTCAGTTGTAGCTGTCGTAGTAGGTGTGGTTGTTGTCGGACCGTCAGTTGTAGCTGTAGTGGAAGGTGTGGTTATTGTCGTTGCTTCAGTTGTAGTAGTTGCTGCAGTTGTAGCTGTTTTAGGAGCTACAGTTGTTGTCGTAGGACCTACAGTTGTTGCAGGTTCAGCTGCTGCAGTGCTTGAAACTACAACTGATGTTGTAGTAGGATCTGCAGTTGTGGTTGTAGCAGTAGGTGCAGTTGTGGTTGTAGCAGTAGGTGCAGTTGAGGTTGCCGTAGTAGTTGCTGCAGTCATAGTGGTTGTAGGAGCTGCAGTTGTAGAAGGTGTTGCAGTTGAGGTTGTCGTAGGAGCTGCAGAAGTAGTTGTTGTTGGAGCTACAGTTGTCGTAGTAGGCGCTGCAGTGGTCATAGTAGGTGCTGCAGTTGTCGTAGTAGGTGCTCCAGTTGTCGCAGGAGCTGCAGTTGTCGTTGTAGGTGTGGTTGTTGTCGTAGCTTCAGTTGAAGTAGGCGCTGCAGTGGTCGTAGTAGGTGCTGCAGTTGTCGTAGTAGGTGCTCCAGTTGTCGCAGGAGCTGCAGTTGTCGTTGTAGTGGTCGTTGGAGCTTCAGTTGTAGCTGTCGTAGTAGGTGTGGTTGTTGTCGTAGCTTCAGTTGTAGTAGGCGCTGCAGTGGTTGTAGTAGGTGCTGCTGTTGTCGTAGTAGGTGCTCCAGTTGTCGTAGGTGCTGCAGTTGTCGTAGTAGCTGCAGTTGTCGTAGGAGCTGCAGAAGTAGTTGTTGTGGGAGCTACAGTTGTCGTAGTAGGCGCTGCAGTGGTCGTAGTAGGTGCTGCAGTTGTCGTAGGTGCTGCAGTTGTCGTAGTAGCTGCAGTTGTCGTAGGAACTGCAGTTGTCGCAGGAGCTGCAGTTGTCGTAGGAGCTGCAGAAGTAGTTGTTGTGGGAGCTACAGTTGTCATAGTAGGCGATGCAGTGGTCGTAGTAGGTGCTGCAGTTGTCGTAAAAGGTGCTCCAGTTGTCGCAGGAGCTGCAGTTGTCATTGTTGTGGTCGTAGGAGCTTCAGTTGTAGCTGTCGTAGTAGGTGTGGTTGTTGTCGGACCGTCAGTTGTAGCTGTAGTGGAAGGTGTGGTTATTGTCGTAGCTTCAGTTGTAGTAGTTGCTGCAGTTGTAGCTGTTTTAGGAGCTACAGTTGTTGTAGTAGGACCTACAGTTGTTGCAGGTTCAGCTGCTGCAGTGCTTGAAACTACAACTAATGTTGTAGTAGGATCTGCAGTTGTGGTTGTAGCAGTAGGTGCAGTTGTGGTTGTAGCAGTAGGTGCAGTTGTGGTTGTCGTAGAAGTTTCTGTAGTCATAGTGGTTGTAGGAGCTGCAGTTGTAGAAGGTGTTGCAGTTGAGGTTGTCGTAGGAGCTGCAGAAGTAGTTGTTGTGGGAGATACAGTTGTCGTAGTAGGCGCTGCAGTGGTCGTAGTAGGTGCTGCTGTTGTCGTAGTAGGTGCTCCAGTTGTCGTAGGTGCTGCAGTTGTCGTAGTAGCTGCAGTTGTCGTAGGAACTGCAGTTGTCGCAGGAGCTGCAGTTGTCGTAGGAGCTGCAGAAGTAGTTGTTGTGGGAGCTACAGTTGTCGTAGTAGGCGCTGCAGTGGTCGTAGTAGGTGCTGCAGTTGTCGTAGTAGGTGCTCCAGTTGTTGCAGGAGCTGCAGTTGTCGTTGTAGTGGTCGTAGGAGCTTCAGTTGTAGCTGTCGTAGTAGGTGTGGTTGTTGTCGTAGCTTCAGTTGTAGTAGGCGCTGCAGTGGTCGTAGTAGGTGCTGCTGTTGTCGTAGTAGGTGCTCCAGTTGTCGTAGGTGCTGCAGATGTCGTAGGTGCTACAGTTGTCGTAGTAGCTGCAGTTGTCGTAGGAACTGCAGTTGTCGCAGGAGCTGCAGAAGTAGTTGTTGTGGGAGCTACAGTTGTCGTAGTAGGCGCTGCAGTGGTCGTAGTAGGTGCTGTAGTTGTCGTAGTAGGTGCTCCAGTTGTCGCAGGAGCTGCAGTTGTCGTTGTAGTGGTCGTAGGAGCTTCAGTTGTAGCTGTCATAGTAGGTGTGGTTGTTGTCGTAACTTCAGTTGTAGTAGGCGCTGCAGTGGTCGTAGTAGGAGCTGCAGTTGTTGTTGTAGTGGTCGTAGGAGCTTCAGTTGTAGCTGTCGTAGTAGGTGTGGTTGTTGTCATAGCTTCAGTTGTAGTAGTTGCTGCAGTTGTAGCTGTTTTAGGAGCTACAGTTGTTGTAATAGGACCTACAGTTGTTGCAGGTTCAGCTGCTGCAGTGCTTGAAACTACAACTGATGTTGTAGTAGGATCTGCAGTTGTGGTTGTAGCAGTAGGTGCAGTTGTGGTTGTCATAGTAGTTGCTGCAGCAGTCATAGTGGTTGTAGGAGCTGCAGTTGTAGAAGGTGTTGCAGTTGAGGTTGTCGTAGGAGCTGCAGAAGTAGTTGTTGTTGGAGCTACAGTTGTCGTAGTAGTTGCTGCAGTCATAGTGGTCGTCGGAGCTGCATTTGCTGTAGTAGGTGCTGCAGGTGTGGTTGTAGTAGGTGCAATTGTAGTTTCTGTAGCAGGTGCTCCAGTTGTAGTTGTTGTAGTATCTACAGCTGTTGTAGTAAGAGCTGCAGTGGTTGTCGAAGGTGTTGCTGTTGTGGCTGTAGTAGGGGCTACAGTTGTAGAAGGAGCTGTAGTAGGTTCTGAAGTTGTAGTGGTAAAAAGAGATACAGTTGTCATAGGAGCTGCAGTTGTCATTGCAGGTGTTGCTGTTGTGGTGGTCATCAGAGCTTCAGTTGTAGCTGTCGTAGTAGGTGTGGTTGTTGTCGTAGCTTCAGTTATAGCTGTCGTGGAAGGTGTGGTTGTTGTCTGAGCTTCAGTTGTAGCAGTTATTGTAGCTGTTTTAGGAGCTACAGTTGTTGTAGTAGGACCTACAGTTGTTGCAGGTTCAGCTGCTGCAGTGCTTGAAACTACAACTGATGTTGTAGTAGGATCTGCAGTTGTGGTTGTAGCAGTAGGTGCAGTTGTGGTTGTCGTAGTAGTTGCTGCAGCAGTCATAGTGGTTGTAGGAGCTGCAGTTGTAGAAGGTGTTGCAGTTGAGGTTGTCGTAGGAGCTGCAGAAGTAGTTGTTGTTGGAGCTACAGTTGTCGTAGTAGGCGCTGCAGTGGTCATAGTAGGTGCTGCAGTTGTCGTAGTAGGTGCTCCAGTTGTCGCAGGAGCTGCAGTTGTCGTTGTAGGTGTGGTTGTTGTCGTAGCTTCAGTTGAAGTAGGCGCTTCAGTGGTCGTAGTAGGTGCTGCAGTTGTCGTAGTAGGTGCTCCAGTTGTCGCAGGAGCTGCAGTTGTCGTTGTAGTGGTCGTTGGAGCTTCAGTTGTAGCTGTCGTAGTAGGTGTGGTTGTTGTCGTAGCTTCAGTTGTAGTAGGCGCTGCAGTGGTTGTAGTAGGTGCTGCTGTTGTCGTAGTAGGTGCTCCAGTTGTCGTAGGTGCTGCAGTTGTCGTAGTAGCTGCAGTTGTCGTAGGAGCTGCAGAAGTAGTTGTTGTGGGAGCTACAGTTGTCATAGTAGGCGATGCAGTGGTCGTAGTAGGTGCTGCAGTTGTCGTAAAAGGTGCTCCAGTTGTCGCAGGAGCTGCAGTTGTCATTGTTGTGGTCGTAGGAGCTTCAGTTGTAGCTGTCGTAGTAGGTGTGGTTGTTGTCGGACCGTCAGTTGTAGCTGTAGTGGAAGGTGTGGTTATTGTCGTAGCTTCAGTTGTAGTAGTTGCTGCAGTTGTAGCTGTTTTAGGAGCTACAGTTGTTGTAGTAGGACCTACAGTTGTTGCAGGTTCAGCTGCTGCAGTGCTTGAAACTACAACTAATGTTGTAGTAGGATCTGCAGTTGTGGTTGTAGCAGTAGGTGCAGTTGTGGTTGTAGCAGTAGGTGCAGTTGTGGTTGTCGTAGAAGTTTCTGTAGTCATAGTGGTTGTAGGAGCTGCAGTTGTAGAAGGTGTTGCAGTTGAGGTTGTCGTAGGAGCTGCAGAAGTAGTTGTTGTGGGAGATACAGTTGTCGTAGTAGGCGCTGCAGTGGTCGTAGTAGGTGCTGCTGTTGTCGTAGTAGGTGCTCCAGTTGTCGTAGGTGCTGCAGTTGTCGTAGTAGCTGCAGTTGTCGTAGGAACTGCAGTTGTCGCAGGAGCTGCAGTTGTCGTAGGAGCTGCAGAAGTAGTTGTTGTGGGAGCTACAGTTGTCGTAGTAGGCGCTGCAGTGGTCGTAGTAGGTGCTGCAGTTGTCGTAGTAGGTGCTCCAGTTGTTGCAGGAGCTGCAGTTGTCGTTGTAGTGGTCGTAGGAGCTTCAGTTGTAGCTGTCGTAGTAGGTGTGGTTGTTGTCGTAGCTTCAGTTGTAGTAGGCGCTGCAGTGGTCGTAGTAGGTGCTGCTGTTGTCGTAGTAGGTGCTCCAGTTGTCGTAGGTGCTGCAGATGTCGTAGGTGCTACAGTTGTCGTAGTAGCTGCAGTTGTCGTAGGAACTGCAGTTGTCGCAGGAGCTGCAGAAGTAGTTGTTGTGGGAGCTACAGTTGTCGTAGTAGGCGCTGCAGTGGTCGTAGTAGGTGCTGTAGTTGTCGTAGTAGGTGCTCCAGTTGTCGCAGGAGCTGCAGTTGTCGTTGTAGTGGTCGTAGGAGCTTCAGTTGTAGCTGTCATAGTAGGTGTGGTTGTTGTCGTAACTTCAGTTGTAGTAGGCGCTGCAGTGGTCGTAGTAGGAGCTGCAGTTGTTGTTGTAGTGGTCGTAGGAGCTTCAGTTGTAGCTGTCGTAGTAGGTGTGGTTGTTGTCATAGCTTCAGTTGTAGTAGTTGCTGCAGTTGTAGCTGTTTTAGGAGCTACAGTTGTTGTAATAGGACCTACAGTTGTTGCAGGTTCAGCTGCTGCAGTGCTTGAAACTACAACTGATGTTGTAGTAGGATCTGCAGTTGTGGTTGTAGCAGTAGGTGCAGTTGTGGTTGTCATAGTAGTTGCTGCAGCAGTCATAGTGGTTGTAGGAGCTGCAGTTGTAGAAGGTGTTGCAGTTGAGGTTGTCGTAGGAGCTGCAGAAGTAGTTGTTGTTGGAGCTACAGTTGTCGTAGTAGTTGCTGCAGTCATAGTGGTCGTAGGAGCTGCATTTGCTGTAGTAGGTGCTGCAGGTGTGGTTGTAGTAGGTGCAATTGTAGTTTCTGTAGCAGGTGCTCCAGTTGTAGTTGTTGTAGTATCTACAGCTGTTGTAGTAAGAGCTGCAGTGGTTGTCGAAGGTGTTGCTGTTGTGGCTGTAGTAGGGGCTACAGTTGTAGAAGGAGCTGTAGTAGGTTCTGCAGTTGTAGTGGTAAAAAGAGATACAGTTGTCATAGGAGCTGCAGTTGTCATTGCAGGTGTTGCTGTTGTGGTGGTCATAAGAGCTTCAGTTGTAGCTGTCGTAGTAGGTGTGGTTGTTGTCGTAGCTTCAGTTATAGCTGTCGTGGAAGGTGTGGTTGTTGTCTGAGCTTCAGTTGTAGCAGTTGTTGTAGCTGTTTTAGGAGCTACAGTTGTTGTAGTAGGACCTACAGTTGTTGTAGGTTCAGCTGCTGTAGTGCTTGTAAGAGCAACTGTTGTATTAGGATCTGAAGTTGTGCTTGTAGCAGTAGGACCAGTTGTGGTGGTCGTAGTAGTTGCTGCAGTCATAGTGGTCGTAGGAGCTACAGTTGTAGAAGGTGCTGCTGTTGTGGTTGTAGAAGTAGCTGCAGTTGTTGTAGGAAGTACATTTGTTGTTGTGAGAGTTACAGTTGCTGTCGTTGGATTTACAGTTGTTGGCTCAGGGATTTCAGTTGTAGTTGATGTAGTAGGAGCTGCAGTTATGGTCGAAACTCCATGTGTAATCCAGCAAAACAACACTGCAATTTTAAGATGAATGGTTAAGGTGTTTTGTGGTGCATAATATCAATGTTTCCAAGATTACCCGTCATCAGCATGGTGCAGGTTTTATATCTTCATATTCAATAAATAATTATAATTTGTAGCTACACAAATTAAAGTATGAAATAAATCCCTTGATTGTATAATACCATTTTGATATTAGTACACTTGAGTTGTATTCTATGTTTGTTTTCAAGATGGCACATTTTTCATTACAGTAGTGCGGTAATATAATTCAAGTAATATACAGTAGTGTGGTAATGTTTACCGCTTACAATTTAGTCATTTTCCTTTTTTATATTTTGGAAATGTATTTAATCGAGGTGAGACATTTGACAGTAGACTAGGCAAAATTAAAAATTGCCCCCATGAAATGTCAAAATAAATATATTTGGAAATAATCCTATACATTGTACAGGAACATAATATGCAAAGAATATGTACATCATTGCTCATTATTATAATTACATGATCTAAATGTATATGGTCTCGTCTTGCCTTTTTGGTTGTTAATATTTTGATTCAGGATTAATACACAGGATTAATACACAGGTAGGCAATTTGTAAAAACTGAGTTAGAAACAAGAACACGGAATGACATTGAGTGTAATACATACCCATGGTGATAAAGGTAGCTTTCAGTTTATGTGTCTTCATTTTGATACAGTTGTTTTCTGAATAGGAAGAAAAATCTAAATGTTTTTGACAGGTCATATGAACCACTCTTAATGTGCAACGGTGGATTCCATTCAATGTAATGTGTAACTTGGTAAGGAAATATATGCACTTGAACACATTTAAGTGTGCCTGACCAAGAGGTGTATATAATTATGCATTCAAGACATCTCAGTGAATAAAAGTTTTCAATACTTTTTCATGGATTAACTTGTGTAGAATAGAATAAAAAAATAAGGCAACAAAATGCGGAAGCTTTGCAATTGTGTGTAAACATGGATTTATACACCCTAGTGAAATTATGCAGTAAATCCAGATTAGCATTGCATTTTTTCCATGAGAAATCATCCATTTACTGCATCACTTCAATCATGTTACTTCATAAAAGAGGATAAGTCATTTCAAGTGTTCGAACAGTCTGCCAGCGGCCAGCAGTTCACTCTGAATCCTACGTATACATATTCTGTGAAAGCAATAGGTGTAGTTCATCAAAAAGTTATGTCTAAAAATATAATACATAATACATCAAATAATATAGTAAAACCCACATTAGTGTTGCATTTTTACAAGAGAAATCTGCCTTTTACTGCCTAAAAAGCATATGCTATAATACAGCTGACAAATCCAATTTCCATATTTTTTCAAAGGGAAAGATGATAAATTGAAGATGGGAGTCATGTTTATGTCATTCATTATGACAGCACAAGACATGGCTACATGTTATTATATTCTTGTAAAGAAGACAGGAGGATAAATAACTATACGTAATATTCTCTCACATATAGCAATACTGTAAGGCTAATTCATTATTTTGAAAGGATTGCACATCCATCCATCATGCGGATGAATGGACATCACTTACAGTGCCTTCAGAAAGTAGTCACAACTCTTTACTTTTTCCACATTTTGTTGTGTTACAGCCTGAATTTAAAATGGATTTTGTCACTGGCCTACACATAATATCCCATAATGCCAAATTGGAATTCTATTTTTAGGATTTTTTTAACAAATTCATGAAAAATGAAAAGCTGTAAATTGCTTGAGTAAATAAGTATTCAACCTCTTTGTTATGCCAATCCTGAAATATGCTTTACAAGTCAAATAATTTACACGGTCTATGTGTGCAATAATAGTTTTTAACATGATTTTTGAATGGCTACTTCCTCTATGTACCCCACACATACAATTATATGTAAGGTCCCTCAGTCAAGCAGTGAATTTCAAACACAGATTAAACCACAAACACTGGGAAGGTGTTCCTATGCCTTGCAAAGAAGGGCACTTATTGGTAAAAAAAAGAAAGAAAGCTGTAACGGTTCTCTTGTGGTGAAGGAGAGTCGGACCAAAATGCGGCGTGTAGATTGCGATCCATGTTTAATAAACAAACATAAAACACGAATCAATACAAACACTACAAAAACAAAGAACGTAAAAGAACGTAACGAAAACCGAAACAGTCCTATCTGGTGCAAACACAGGAACAATCACCCACAAACACACAGTGAAACCCAGGCTACCTAAATATGGTTCCCAATCAGAGACAATGACTAACACCTGCCTCTGATTGAGAACCATATCAGGCCAGACATAGAAATAGACAAACTAGACATGAAACATAGAATGCCCACTCAGATAACACCCTGACCAACCAAAACATAGAAATATACAAAGTAAACTATGGTCAGGGTGTGACAGTACCCCCCCCCCCCCCCCCCCCACACCCCCCCACCCCAAGGTGCGGACTCCGGCCGCAAAACCTGAACCTATAGGGGAGGGTCTGGGCATCTGTCCGCGGTGGCGGCTCTGGTGCTGGACGTGGCCCCTACTTCACCGTAGTCTTCCCCCCACCTTGTCCGCTTCCGTGACCTCCTAGCCACGGCAACCCTACTTAATAACACGGGACAGAGGGGCGGCTCGGGACTGAGGGGCGGCTCGGGACAGAGGGGCGGCTCGGGACAGAGGGGCGGCTCGGGACAGAGGGGCGGCTCGGGACAGAGGGGCTCTTCAGACTCCGGCAGCACAGGAGAGGAGGAAGGCTCTGGCAGATCCTGGCTGACTGGCGGATCTGGAAGAGCCTGGTAGACTGGCGGATCTGGAAGAGTCTGGCAGACTGGCGGATCTGGAAGAGTCTGCCGGATCTGGAAGAGTCTGGCAGACTGACGGATCTGGAAGAGTCTGGCTGACTGGCGGATCTGGAAGAGTCTGGCAGACTGGCGGATCTAGAAGAGTCTGGCTGACTGGCGGATCCTGGCTGACTGGCAGATCTGGAAGAGTCTGGCTGACTGGCGGATCTGGAAGAGTCTGGCTGACTGGCGGATCTGGAAGAGTCTGGCTGACTGGCGGATCTGGAAGAGTCTGGCTGACTGGCGGATCCTGGCAGACTGACGGCTCTGGCTGCTCCATTCTGACTGGCGGCTCTGGCTGCTCCATGCTGACTGGCGGCTCTGGCTGCTCCATGCTGACTGGCGGCTCTGGCTGCTCCATGCAGACTGGCAGCTCTGGCTGCTCCATGCAGACTGGCAGCTCCATGCAGACTGGCAGCTCTGGCGGCTTCTTGCGGTCGACAGCTCTGGCTGCTCCATGCAGACTGGCAGCTCTGGCAGCTCCTCGCAGACTGGCAGCTCCTTGCAGACTGGCAGCTCCTTGCAGACTGGCAGCTCCTTGCAGACTGGCAGCTCCGGCTGCTCCATGCAGACTGGAAGCTCCGGCTGTTCCATGAAGACTGACAGCTCTGGCTGCTCCATGCAGACTGACAGCTCTGGCTGCTCCATGCAGACTGGCAGCTCCATGCAGACTGGCATCTCTGGCTGCTTCTTGCAGACTGACAGCTCTGGCTGCTCCATGCAGACTTGCAGCTCTGGCAGCTCCTCGCAGACTGGCAGCTCCTTGCAGACTGGCAGCTCCTTGCAGACTGGCAGCTCCGGCTGCTCCATGCAGACTGGCAGTTCCGGCTGTTCCATGAAGACTGACAGCTCTGGCTGCTCCATGCAGACTGACAGCTCTGGCTGCTCCATGCAGACTGACAGCTCTGGCTGCTCCATGCAGGCTGGTGGCTCTGGCTGCTCCATGCAGGCTGGCAGCTCTGGCTGCTCCATGCAGGCTGGCAGCTCTGGCTGCGCTAAACAGGCGGGAGACTCCGGCAGCGCAGGAGAGGAGGAAGGCTCTGGTAGCGCTGAACAGGCGGGAGACTCCGACAGCGCAGGAGAGGAGGAAGGCTCTGCGCCTCTGTAGGCCTGATGCGTGGTGCTGGCACTGGTGGTACTGGACCGAGAACACGCACAGGAAGCCTGGTGCGGGGAGCTGCTACCGGAAGGCTGGGGTGTGGAGGTGGTACTGGATAGACCGGACCGTGCAGGCGCACTGGAGCTCTTGAGCACCGAGCCTGCCCAACCTTACCTGTTTGAATGCTCTCGGTCGCCCTGCCAGTGCGGCGAGGTGGAATATCCCGCACTGGGCTATGCAGGCGAACCGGAGACACCGAGCGCAAGGCTGGTGCCATGTAAGCCGGCCCAAGGAGACGCACTGGGGACCAGATGCGTAGAGCCGGCTTCATGGCATTTGGCTCGACGCTCAATCTAGCCCTGCCGATACGCGGAGCTGGAATATACCGCACCGGGCTATGCACCCGCACTGGGGACACCGTGCGCACCACTGCATAACACGGTGCCTGCCCGGTCTCTCTAGCCCCCCGGTAAGCACAGGGAGTTTTTATACCAGTGTTTATACTTAATGTTTACCAGTGTTTACCAGTAATTATACTTTGGATGGTGTATCAAAACACCCAGTCACTACAAAGATACCGTCTTCCTTCCTGACTCAGTTGACGGAGAGGAGGGAAACCGCTCAGGGATATCACCATGAGGACAATGGAGACTTTAAAACAGCTACAGAGTTTGTTGGCTGTGATAGGGAAAAACTGAGGCAGGATCAACAACATTGCAGATACTCCACAATACTAACCTAATTGACAGAGTGAAAAGAGGAAAGTCTGTATAGAATACAAATATTCCAAAGCAGGTATCCTGTATGCAACAAGGCACTAAAGTAATAATACAAAAATAAAATGTGGCAAAGCAATTCACTTTTTGTCCTGAATACTAATTGTTATGTGTGGGGCAAATCCAAAACAACACACTACTGAGTACCACTCTCCATATTTTCAAGCATAATGGTGGCTGCATCATGTTATGGGTATGCTTGTAATTGTTAAGGAATAGGGAGTTATTCAAGATTTTTTTTAATCGGACTGGAACTAAGCACGGGCAAAATCCTAGAGGACGACCTGGTTCAGTCGACTTTCCACCAGATACTGGGAGATGAATTCACCTTTCATCAACACAATAATCTAAAACACAAGGCCAAATCTACAGTGGAGTTGCTTACCAAAGAGACAGTTAATGTTCCTGAGCCGCCAAGTTACAGTTTTGACTTAAATATACTTGGAAATGTATGGCAAGGCCTAAAAATGGTTGTCTAGCAATAATCAATAACTAATTGGACAGAGCTCAAATAATTTTCTAAAGAATAATGGGCAAATGTTGCACAATCCAGGTGTGGAAAGCTTTTACAGACTTACCCAGAAAGACTCAAAGCAGTAATCGCTGCCAAAGGTGCTTCTACAAGGTATTTACTCAGGGGTGTGAATGCTTATGTAAATGAGGCTATAACACAGCAAAGTGTGAAATAAGTCAAGGGGTATGAATACTTTTTGAATGCACTGTAAATCATGTAACCATTACTTCATAAAAGAGAAAGTAATTACAAGTTTTCAAATCGTCTGCCAACAATTCACTCTGAATCCTATACATATTCAGTGCCAGAATAGAAGTTGTAGTTTAGCAAAAGTGTAAAGGTGTTCACATATAAAACATACATATTAACCATAATCTTCATAGTTTCAATGCTTTTGCTTGCATGATCAATGTTGGATTTTGATCCTTATTTATAAGAACATTTTACCTTGTAATATTTGTTTGTATTTCTATGTTTTTTACTGTGAGCAAATATATGTTTGTTTTAAATCAAAGCTTGTCCATGTATATATTCCATTATACAGTAAAGGTTATTACTTACCTACAGCAAACACTTCAGTGCCAGCCTCCGTTTTCTGTAATTTCTCAAAATATCAATTGAGGAAGGTCTTGGTTAATAACAATAAACAATCACAATATCTAGCTTATATCTACTTTAAAATCTCATTATATGTCTAGTTATGTTAGCCATTTCAAGCTTACAAGTGAACTGTTCATATGCATACTGTCATGCCAATGCATTTCTAGTTGCTATTTATATTACAATAGGGCTGGTTTGACGCCACAAGTTGTTTGTCTTTCAGGTGATGTAATATTTTCGCAGGCACAAAAGACAATAAGATAAAGATGATGAAAAAAGGGAGGGACAATGGATGGGACAATGGACGGGCAGAGGAATGCATGTGAGTTGTATTTTGGTTAATAATGCATTCATTTTTTCCCCAGTGACTGACGTGGTATGGAAAACTGGTTATGTGTTCTGACAAAATGTTTGGGGAGAGACAAAAGATTGTCTGAAATAAGGGAGGGGAAAAAGAAGGCCAGGTCTATCTGTTTGAGAGTAAAATAGCAGTGTTGTTATCCCCAATTACTTATTGTATTGAAAATTGGTCAGGTGACAATATACATTTTCTATAGCCAGAAACTTGCTTCATTGCAATTAATCGACTTAACTTTTGAGCCATTTATTTTATTTAGTCACAGGCCTAAAGTAAGCAATCAGCTTTTTTCTATTTAACAGTCCACCACTCACACACCTGCTACTTCACATATCTTTTTACGTATCATATCTGTTTCTTTTGAAGGTAGATTCAGTTTATGAATCTCTAACAAAAAAGATGTCGAGATACAATGTGATCAGCCGGTAACTATGATTGAGGGTCACAATGACCCCACATCGTGAGCCCAAAAATGGAGTAAATCATATTGGATTCCTGATTTCTGGTTTTATGGGGAGTTGGGCTTCATGAATGAATTAATACAAATAATATATGTGTATGGTAATTTTTTCCAGATGCTCAAATAATTTAACAATGATTACTTACACTGAAGAATGTTGACATCTAACCGTTCGTGTGTGCCTGCTGAAAAGCAAGGGGGAAAATGCATTAAAAAAAACAAAAGGAATTTCTGAACTTCAATTTTTTTGGTGTGCGACATACCCTTTCTTTTTTGGACTTCACAGTTAATATATTTGGAGAAATTAATATAAATCTGTATCTTGTGGCTGAATTATTTATTTATTTACAGTATTTCAGTATTTCAGCAGTTTACCACTCAGAACTTGTCAACAGTCTCATAAGCAGTACAATTGTCACGTTCTGACCTTAGTTCCTTTGTTTTGTCTGTGTTTTAGTATGGTCAGGGCGTGAGTTGGGGTGGGCAGTTTATGTTTGTTTTTCTATGTGGGTTTTTGAGTTCGGCCTAGTATGGTTCTCAATCAGAGGCAGCTGTCAATTGTTGTCCCTGATTTAGAATCATACTTAGGTAGCCTGGGTTTCACTTTTGGTTTGTGGGTGTTTGTTTCTGTGTGAGTGTTTTGGGCCACACGGTACTGTTTCGTTTTGTTCACATCATTTATTGTTTTGTTCGAGTGTTCAGTTTGTTTATTAAAAAAGACATGAACACTTAACACGCTGCACCTTGGTCCTCACCTTCTTCCACCGACGACAACCCTTAAAACAATGACCAATTTCTTTGCTGTAAATCAAAGGAAATGGAGAGTTGGACTGAGGAGTAGAAACAGGAAGGTGCTGAGGTTCTGTGCTCTGATGCTCACGCTGCTGCTCTTTGGACCAACTTTAGGCTCAGGAGTTGGTTTCTCTTGAACAGAAAGTTCCACTTGACGAAGAATGTCCTCTGTTGGTATGTTAATGTTAAACATTAACTAAACATGTCTAATTGTTACTGTCTCACGACTTCTTGACTAATAAGGACTGTTGCCCTGGATATATTTGTGTGCTTTTCAGTTATACTTGCTAGGTGTAAACACAACAGAGGTTTTAGAGAGTATGTTTATCTTCAAAGGTGTGATTTTCACAGAGACAGTGCTGGGACAGTGCAGCTCAACAATGTGAAAAGCCACTTATAGATTTTACAACTTTAGCCTGGCCAAAATTGGTTTCAGAATCTAATACAAATATAGAATATATACAGGATATACAGGATATTTCCTAAAACTTAACCAGTCAGGTGCATTTATAACCTTTATTTAAACTATTGTACTATCACAATTGTGCAGATGCATGCCTTTACACCTCTGTGAAGTGGATTATATTCATAAAACGTCCATCCTGCTTATACGACGGATACTTGCCGTAAACTTAACTAACACATGTACTGGTAGAAGTGTATTCAGTTTAGAGAAAATCTATTGTCATCTTGCAGAGAGCAAAATCCCCAGTCAGAACGTGTTGGCAAGTAGTCTCGGTTGTCAGTGTTTTGACCAGTATTTTTTGGCACACATCCCAACTAACAATTTGCATTGACCCAATCATAACAACTTATATTTATCAGATGTGAATTGTACAACTTACTCTTGCACTTAACATTCTTTGAACTGTGATTTCATGTTTCTGATTATTTATTGTTGTCTTGGGTGTTGCTGTCCACCAATAACTCCACTGTTCTCTGACAAGTCACACCCTAAACATGGTTGATTAAACACTGGTCTGGTTTGTCATTCGATGACACATCAGAAGATGGCATGTTTTTAAAAAGAGTTGTATTACTCTCTGACGTCTCCCTGACGTCCCATATGACATTTAAAGGTGTTTGAGTTTCTTGTAGAATCTGTTCTATTGAACATACCTCTACATCCATAACAAGGAACATCCTCCTTGTTTTATGTTTGAATGCCATGGTATGACATGGTAAATGGTATTAGTGCTTAGTTTATATTGTCATTTAGTAGATGCTTTTATCGAAAGCAACATACAGTAGAGCATGCATACATTTTTGTGTGGCTGATTCCTGAGGGAACCAAACACACAACCCTGGCATTGCAAGCGCTGCACTCTACATAATGGTACATAATAGCCCTTTGAAAACTTTGAATGCTGGTTTTCATCAATTCAGACATGCAAGACTTTATTTTCAAAGTATTTGGACCGAGTCTATACGGTGAGCTCAAAAGTATTGGGACAGTGAACATTTTGTTGTTTTGGCTCTGTGCTCCAGCACTTTGGATTTCAAATGATACAATGACTATCAGGTTAGTGCAGATTGTCACCTTTAATTTGAGGGTATTATCACCCATATCATTTGAACCGTTTAGAAATTACAACATTTTTGTACAATTAATTAATTTTGTAACACTTCCTTTTAAGGGGCCCTCATTACAGTGTAATTACACTGTAACAAGTATTGTAGTTGACTGTAACAACACATAGTTACAATGTAAGAACATTTGACTGGTTGTAATTGCGGTCTGTCATTTTTCGTCTTCTCTGCTGCATCCGATTCATTCACAACTGTGGCGAAGCTTGGGATCCCTTGTGCATGCACTGGGTGTCTGAGAGATTATAGCCTATGTTCAAATTTTTGATGTTTCTGGAAGTGTTATGGCTCTCATATGGCTCATTGACAAAGGATACAGTGCTGTTCTCTTTCACGGCCTATTCTGCAAATACATACACAACACAATTGCAAACTCACCTCACAATTTCCATCAAAGTTGAACAACACTTTGGTTAGAATTGTAATAATTTTAGAAACGTTAAATGTACATGTATATTATACATTTGATACATTACTACATTTATAGCATGGTTACAGAGGAGTGCTCATCTTATGACTCCTTCTGATCGTGGACTTCGGGAAAAGGCAGAGGGAGTACCCCCCTATCCAAATCAATGGGAGCGCAGTCGAGAAGGTGGAAAGCTTCAATTTCCTCGGCATACACATTTTTATTTTATTTATTCCACCTTTATTTAACCAGGTAGGCAAGTTGAGAACAAGTTCTCATTTACAACTGCGACATGGCCGAGATAAAGCAAAGCAGTTTGACACATACAATAACACAGAGTTACACATTAAATAAACAAACATACAGTCAATAATACAGTAGAAAAAACAAAAGTATATATACAGTGACTGCAAATGAGGTAAGATAAGAGAGGTAAGGCAATAAATAGGCCATGGTAGCGAAGTATATAGCAATTAAACACTGGAATGGTAGATGTGCAGAAGATTCATGTGCAAGTAGAGATACTGGGGTGCAAAGAAGCAAGACAAATAAATAAATACAGTATGGTGATGAGGTAGTTGTATGGGCTGTTTACAGACGGGCTATGTACAGGTGCAGTGAACTGTGAGCTGCTCTGACAGCTGGTGCTTAAAGCTAGTGAGGGAGATATGAATCTCCAGCTTCAGTGATTTTTGCAGTTTGTTCCAGTCATTGTTAGCTGAGAACTGAAAGGAGAGGCGGCCAAAGGAGGAATTGGCTTTGGGGGTGACCAGTGAGATATACCTGCTGGAGCTCGTGCTACGGGTGGGTGATGCTATGGTGACCAGAGAGCTGAGATAAGGCGGGGTTTTACCTAGTAGAGACTTGTAGATGATCGGGAGCCAGTGGGTTTGGCGACGAGTATGAAGCGAGGGCCAGCCAACGAGAGCATACAGGTCGCAGTGGTGGGTAGTATATGGGGCTTTGTTGACAAAACGGATGGCACTGTGATAGACTGCATCGAATTTGTTGAGTAGAGTGTTGGAGGCTATTTTATAGATGACATCGCCGAAGTCGAGGATCGGTAGGATGGTCAATTTTACGAGGGTATGTTTGGCAGTGTCACGCCCTAATAGGTCAGAGCGTGACTAGGGGGTGTTCTAGTCTTGAATTTCTATGTTGGTGTGAGTATGATTCCCAATTGGAGGCTGCTGATGATCATATTTAGTGTGGTCCTTTTCCCACCTGCATTTGTGGGATATTGTTTCGTTATGGTTTAGTGCTATGTGTGCTACGCACTTCACGTTTGTTTATTCTTTGTTGTTTTTTGAAGGTTCACTTTAATAAATATGTGGATCTCTACTCACACTGCGCCTTGGTCCGCCCATTATGTATACGACAAACGTGACAGGCAGCATGAGTGAAGGATGCTTTGTTGCGAATTAGGAATCCGATTCTAGATTTAATTTTGGATTGGAGATGCTAATGTGAGTCTGGAAGGAGAGTTTACAGTCTAGCTAGACACTTAGGTATTTGTAGTTGTCCACATATTCAGAACAAATCAGAACCGTCCAGAGTAGTGATGCTGGACGGGCGTACAGGTGCAGGCAGTGATCGGTTGAAAAGCATGCATTTAGTTTTTCTTGCATTTAAGAGCAGTTGGAGGCCACGGAAGGAGAGTTGTATGGCATTGAAGCTCGTCTGGAGGTTAGTTAACAGTAATTATTTTGTATTTATTTCACCTTTATTTAACCAGGTAGGCTAGTTGAGAACAAGTTCTCATTTGCAACTGCAACCTGGCCAAGATAAAGCATAGCAGTGTGAACAGACAACACAGAGTTACACATGGAGTAAACAATTAACAAGTCAATAACACTATATACATTGTGTGCAAAAGGCATGAGGAGGTAGGCGAATAATTACAATTTTGCAGATTAACACTGGCGTGATAAATTATCAGATGGTCATGTACAGGTAGAGATATTGGTGTGCAAAAGAGCAGAAAAGTAGATAAATAAAAACAGTATGGGGATGAGGTAGGTAAAAAAAAGGGGTGGGCTATTTACCGATAGACTATGTACAGCTGCAGCGATCGGTTAGCTGCTCAGATAGCAGATGTTTGAAGTTGGTGAGGGAGTCTCCAACTTCAGCGATTTTTGCAATTTGTTCCAGTCACAGGCAGCAGAGAACTGGAAAGAAAGGCGGCCAAATGAGGTGTTGGCTTTAGGGATGATCAGTGAGATACACCTGCTGGAGCGCGTGCTACGGGTGGGTGTTGCCATCGTGATCAGTGAACTGAGATAAGGCGGAACTTTACCTAGCATGGACTTGTAGATGACCTGGAGCCAGTGGGTCTGGCGACGAATATGTAGCGAGGGCCAGCCGACTAGAGCATACAGGTCGCAGTGGTGGGTGGTATAAGGTGCTTTAGTGACAAAACGGATGGCACTGTGATAAACTGCATCCAGTTTGCTGAGTAGAGTGTTGGAAGCAATTTTGTAGATGACATCGCCGAAGTCGAGGATCGGTAGGATAGTCAGTTTTACTAGGGTAAGTTTGGCGGCGTGAGTGAAGGAGGCTTTGTTGCGGAATAGAAAGCCGACTCTAGATTTGATTTTCGATTGGAGATGTTTGATATGAGTCTGGAAGGAGAGTTTACAGTCTAGCCAGACACCTAGGTACTTCAAGGTCGGAACCATCCAGGGTGGTGATGCTAGTCAGGCGTGCGGGTGCAGGCAGCGAACGGTTGAAAAGCATGCATTTGGTTTTACTTGCGTTTAAGAGCAGTTGGAGGCCACGGAAGGAGTGTTGTATGGCATTGAAGCTCGTTTGGAGGTTAGATAGCACAGTGTCCAAGGACAGGCCGGAAGTATATAGAATGGTGTCGTCTGCGTAGAGGTGGATCAGGGAATCGCCCGCAGCAAGAGCAACATCATTGATATATACAGAGAAAAGAGTCGGCCCGAGAATTGAACCCTGTGGCACCCCCATAGAGACTGCCAGAGGACCGGACAGCATGCCCTCCGATTTGACACACTGAACTCTGTCTGCAAAGTAGTTGGTGAAGCAGGCAAGGCAGTCATTAGAAAAACTGAGGCTACTGAGTCTGCCGTGTCCAAAGAAGGGCCAGAAGTATACAGAATGGTGTTGTCTGCGTAAAGCCGGATCAGAGAATCACCAGCAGCAAGAGCGTTATCATTGATATATCACTGACAAGTTGAAATGGTAAGCATTCACAAAGCCCTGACCTCAATCCTATAGAAAATTTGTGGGCAGAACTGAAAAAGCGTGTGCGAGCAAAGCCTACAAACCTGCCTACAAACCTAAGCCTACAAACCTGACTGTTACAACAGATTTGTCAGGAGGAAGGGGCCAAAAGTATTGGGTGAAACGTTTGACCCAAGTTAAACCATTTAAAGGCAAAGCTACCAAATACTAATTGAGGGTATGTAAACTTCTGACTCACTGGGAAAGCTAAAATAAACAATTCTCTCTACTATTATTCTGACATTTCACATTCTAAAGTAGTGATCCTAACTGACCTAAGACAAGGAATTTTTACTAGGATTAAATGTCAGGAATTGTGAAAAACTGAGTTTAAATGTATGTAAACCTCCGACTTCAACTGTATGTGGCCAATAAAATTTGATTTGACCACAGCACATAGGCTACACGTGTACATTAACATATAATTTGGGAGCACGTACCTGCAAATACATAAACAACACTGTGAAAACTTCAGAACAACTGAAAACCTACCAAGCAATCTGAGTAACATGAAATAACAGTTTCTCTTCACGAGGTGACTTGCCTCATTAGCAAAGAAAGTACAAGGCTAGTTAGCTACAGTAGCCTTTAGCATAACGCAACATACACATTTTGCAAATGTCCATACAATTGTAAATACATGACACAACTCTGTAACACTATCATATAACATGTCAACATCGATAGTGATTATAAAACATAATAGTTTTCAACTTAACATACATTAGATATAATTGTAAAAGTGAAAACACTTATCAGGTATGAAGGTAAGACTCAGATGCAGACGTCGAATTAAAAATTGTTTAATAATCCAACAAAGGAAGGGAATAGACAGGTGAAGGCAGGCAGAGGTCAGTAAACCAGAGGTGGGGCAACTGTACCGGACGGGAGGCAGGCTCGGGGTTAGGGGCAGGCAGAGTGGCCAAGCAGGCGGTCTCAGAGTCAGGGCAGGCAAGGGTCAAAACCAGGAGGGCTAGAAAAAGAGAGATTGGGAAAAGCAGGAGCTGAGACAGAAACGCTGGTTGACTTGACAAACAAGACAAACTGGCAACAGAGAAAAATGAAAAAGTAGGTATAAATACACAGGGGATAATGGGAAGATGGGTGACATCTGGAGGGGGGTGGAGTCAATCACAAAGACAGGTGAAACAGATCAGGGTGTGACATACCCCCACTAGGGGCGTCACCTGGCGTCCTACCGGGGTGCCGGCGGTGGAAGTCGGTCGATGAGGGCTGGGTCCAGGTTGTCTCTAGCCGGGACCCCGCACCTCTCCTCCGGGCCATAACCCTCCCAGTCAACCAGATACTGGAAACCGCTGCCCTGTGGTCAAACACTCAGGAAGCATCTCACTGTGTACGCCGGATGGTCATCGATGACACGGGAGGAGGGGTGGGCCTGGAAACAGAAGACAAAGGACTGTGAGAAACGGTTTTAACTCTAGACCAGGGTCTTGTCCTTTTTCTGCATGAAGAAGAAACCTGTGCCAGAGGGAGAGGAAGAGGGACGGATAGCTCCTGTAGCTAGGGAGTCCCCAATGCAGGTCTCCATAGCCTTGGTCTCTGGTCCCGACAGATAGTACAGACATCCCCGGGGTGGCATGGTGCTAGAGGGAAGGTCCATCCCGCAGTCATAGGGGTGGTGCGGCGGATAGGAAGTGGCCCAGGACTTGCTGAACGCCTCCCGGAGGTCTGGAGCGACTTCCGAGCCCACAGGAAGATGTCCCGGGGCAGGTTGCGCCGACCTAGCTCTACCCAGTTGCATAGGCTCGGGAAACAGTGCGTCTTGGACGAGGTTAAGGACAAGTTTGCTGCTCAGGAGTTACCTACGGGTCTTGACTCCCTCATCGCTTTGACCATCTGCATCGATGGGCGATTGCGGGAACGACAGATGGAGAGGAAATTCGATTTCGCTCGCAAGTCCAGGGATTCCACCTCGCCTCCGAGTCATCCCGGAAGTGCCTGTTGGGGTTCATTCCTTGTTCCTTGTCAATCATAGGCTCATTGGTGAAATCAGCAATTAGACAATATCTTTATGTAAATCAATCAAGCCTTTATTAATTACCTCAACAAATAAAATTAGATGATTAACGCTGAATCACCTTTGCCAACTAGTATTTGGTTAATTGTCGCTGAATTACCTATACAAATAAGATTTAAAAAAACAATCATTCACTTCTTTCATCCTATATTGACATCATGCATTTCACCAATAGCACGTTATGTATTTTCTCCAGTCTACAATACGACAATGTCATATTCAAAGCGTATGTATATATTTTAGAGTGAGTGACGTGCCACTTACTTGTTAGAGGGAAACCACACCAGTGAATGCCAATGAATTACAGACTTAGATTAAACAGGTGTCTGCTTACCTTGTTTAATTTGGAGCTCTGGCACCAAACAAACAGAGGTTTTTTGGATATAAAAATCATCTTTATGGAACAAACTGAACATTTGTTGTGTAACTGGGAGTCTCGTAAGTGAAAACATCCGAAGATCATCAAAGGTAAACGATTAATTTGATTGCTTTTCTGATTTTCATGACCGAGATACCTGATGCTAAGTGTACTTAATGTTTTATCGTGCGATCGATAAACTTACAAACTCTTGGATTGCTTTCGCTGTAAAGCATAATTTCAAAATCTGACATGACAGGTGGATTAACAAAAGGATAAACTGTGTTTTCCTATATTCCACTTGTGATTTCATGAATATAAATATTTGTAGTAATATTTATTGTATGTAGCGCTATGCTAGTCAGCGGTTGTTGTTGACACTTATCCCGATAGGGGGATTGCAGCCATAACAGGTTAAATATAACTCTGACTTGTGTGATAAGTTTGTCTCTCCTCATTTGCTAGTAAATAAATTAACCACCACACTATCTTGGAGCGATCCGAGGAGATGGATGAGGGCTGGAGCTTGAAAATGAAGGCACACTGAGCTAAAAACGCCCGACAGGTGCTCGGCTCTCCATGAACCTCTCAGTGAAAATGCAGAGCGTTAAATTCAAATAAATTACTATAAAAAACAAACTTTCATGAACCACACATGTAAGATACCAAATTAAAGCTACACTTGTTGTGAATCCAGCCAACATGTCAGATTTTAAAAAGGCTTTTCGGCGAAAACAAACAATGCTATTATCTGAGGATAGCACCTCCGTAAACAAAGAGAGAAAAGCATATTTCAACCCTGCAGGCGCGACACATAACGCAGAAATAAAAATCTAATTCATGCCTTACCTTTGACGAGCTTCTTTTGTTGGCACTCCAATATGTCCCATAAACATCACAAATGGTCCTTTTGTTTGATTAATTCAGTCGATATATATCCAAAATGTCCATTATTTGGTGCGTTTGATCCAGAAAAACACCGGTTCCAACTTGCGCAACGTGACTAAAAATATCTTACCGTTACCTGTAAACTTTGCCAGAACATTACAAACTACTTTTGTAATATAACTTTAGGTATTTGTCAACGTAAATAATCAATAAAATTGAAGACGGGATGATCTGTGTTCAATACAGGAGGAAAACAAACTGTAGCTAGCTTACTGGTCACGCGCCTCTATCTAACAGTACACTTGCAACTGGGTACAGGACTTCCTGACGGGCCACTCCTAGGTGGTGAGGGTAGGTAACAACATCTCCACCCCGCTAATCCTCAACACTGGGGCCCCACAAGGTTGCGTTTTGAGCCCTCTCCTGTACTCCCTGTCACCCACGACTGCGTGGCCATGCATGCCTCTAACTCAATCATCAAGCTTGATTACCAACAACGATAAGACGGCCTACAGGGAGGAGGTGAGGGCTCTCGGAGTGTGGTGTCAGGAAAATAACCTCCCACTCAATGTCAACAAAACAAAGGAGACGATAGGGGACTTCAGGAAACAGCAGAGGGAGTATCCCCCTATCTACATCGACGGGACAGTAGTGGAGAGGGTAGTAAGTTAAGTTCACCTGCACAATCGAGAGCATCCTGTAGGGCTGTATCACTGCCTGGTACGGCAACTGCTCCGCCCACAACCGTAAAGCTCTCCAGAGGGTAGGGAGGTCTGCACAACACATCACCGGGGGCAAACTACCTGCCCCCCAGGACACCTACACCACCCGATGTCACAGGAAGGCCATCAAGATCATCAAGGACAACAACCACCCGAGCCATTGCCTCTTCACCCCGCTATCATCCAGAAGGCGAGGTCAGTACAGGTGCATACAGGTGCATCAAAGCAGGGACCGAGACTGAAAAACAGCTTCTATCTCAAGGCCATCAGACTGTTAAACAACCACCACTAACATTGAGTGGCTGCTGCCAACATACTGACTTAACTCCAGCCACTTTAATAATGGAAATTGATGTAAAAACTGTATCACCAGCCACTTTAAACAATGCCACTTAATATAATGTTTACATACCCTACATTACCCATCTCATATGTATATGTCTATACTGTACTCTATATCATCTACTGGATCTTTATGTAATACATGTATCCCTAGCCACTTTAAACTATGCCACTTTGTTTACATACCCTACATTACTCATCTCATATGTATATACTGTACTCGATACCATCTACTGCGTCTTGCCTATGCCATTCTGTACCATCACTCATTCATATATCTTTAGGTACATATTCTTTATCCCTTTACACTTGTGTGTATAAGGTAGTCGTTTTGGAATTGTTAGGTTAGATTACTCATTGGTTATTACTGCATTGTCGGAACTAGAAGCTCAAGCATTTCGCTACACTCGCATTAACATCTGCTAACCATGTGTATGTGACAAATAACATTTGATTTGATTTGACACTTGAAGTGACCCTTGTTCTGAACTACTTCTTCATTACACAAAGGAAAAACCTCAACCAATTTCTAAAGACTGTTGGCATCCAGTGCAATCAGTAGGAACTGCAAGAAGGTCCCGTAGAAATCTGGATTCCCAATGAAAAACATTGAAAAGAGAGTGACCTCAAACAGACCAAAAATCGGAATAGTTTGTTCTCAGAGTTTTGCCTGCTAAATAAGTTCTGTTATACTCACAGACATGATTCAAACAGTTTTAGAAGCTTCAGACTGTTTTCCATCCAAATATAGTAATAATATGCATATCTTATCTTCTGGGGATGAGTAGCAGGCAGTTGAATTTGGGCATGTGTTTCATCCGGATGTGAAAATACTGTCCCCTGTCACCAATAAGTTAAAGAGTTCTGGGGAGGTAAACAGGGTGGAGTGGTCGGTGGGTGGCGCTGCTAACCACTGAGTTACTGAGAGGCGGTGTGGTTACCACCATGGCAGGCTGCCCCCCAGAAAACCAGTGTAATTGCAAAGTCCGGTCATGGCGCTCAGCCAACGTTTGGACCCCCTCCATAAGACCACGAAGCAATTCCCCGTGCCTAACAATGGAGGCTCCTTGGGAGGAGATGGCGTTGCGCAGTTGGCCCGGGTCAGCTGGGCCAGTCATGGCCCGTTTGTACGATCAGGTAGGAAGGTAAGACCCAAATGCGGACAACGTCAAATTAACAATGGTTTAATAATAATAATAATAATAATAATAATACAACATGGCCAGGCAATAGACAGGTCAAGGCAGGCAGGGGTCAGTAAACCAGAGGTGGGGCAATGGTACCGGACGGCAGGCAGACTCAGGGTCTGGGTAGGCAGAGGTCAATAATCCAGAGGTGCGGCAAAGGTCGGCAGGCAGGGTCAGGGGTAGGCAGAGAGGTTAGGCAGGAGTCAGGACAGGCAAGGATCTAAACCAGGAGGGTGAGGAAAAAGAGAGACTGGGAAAATCAGGAGCTGAGGCAAAAACACTGGTTGACATGACAAACAGGACAAACTGGCAACAGACAAACAAGGGAACACATGTATAAATACACAGGGGATAATGAGGAAGATGGGCGACACCTGGAGGGGTTGGAGACAATCGCAAAGACAGGTGAAACAGATCAGGGTGTGACAACACTGGGTGCAATATGGATCAAGATACATACCTCCATCAAAGTTTAACAACTATTTGGTTGGATGCTGCGTGAACATGTATGACCATGTGTGACCATGTGACCAAGTTTGTGACCAAGTTTGAGGTCACTTCATTTTTGAAATAACAGAACATTAAAATAACATCAAATTGATCAGAAATACAGTGGAGACATGTTAATGTTGTATATGACTATTGTAGCTGGAAACGGCTGTTTTTTAATGGAATATCTACATAGGCATACAAAGGCCCATTATCAGCAACCATCACTCCTGTGTTCCAATGGAACGTTGTGTTAGCCTTTTACATTATAAACTTGGATTTGCTAATTGATCATTAGAAAACCCTTTTCCCATCATGTTAGCACAGCTGAAAACTGTTGGTCTGATTAAAGAAGCAAAAAAACTGGCCTTCTTTACCCTAGTTGAGTATCTGGAGCATCAGCATTTGTGGGTTCGATTACAGGCTCAAAATGGCTAGAAACAAATAACTTTCTTCTGAAACTCATCAGTCTATTCTTGTTCTGAGAAATGAAGGCGATTCCATGTGAAAAATTGCCAAGAAACTGAAGATCTCATATAACGCTGTGTACTACTCCCTACACAGAACAAACTGAGTGGGAGGCCCAGGTTCACAAATGAGCGAGAGGACAAGTACATTAGTGTCTCTAGTTTGAGAAACAGACGCCTCACAAGTCCTCAACTGTCAGCTTCACTAAATAGTACCCGCAAACAAATCAGAAACTTCTAAAGCCTTGACATAATTTTCTGAACATTTCCAAGCTGTTTAAATGCACAATCAACTTAGTGTATGTAAACTTCTGACCCACTGGAATTGTGATACAGTGAATTATAAGTTAAATAATCTGTCTGTAAACAATTGTTGGAAAAATAACTTGTGTCATGCACCAAATGACTTGTGTCATGCCAAAACTGTAGCTGGTTAACAGGAAATTTGTGGAGTGGTTGAAAAACGACTTTTAATGACTCCAACCTAACTGTATGTAAACCTCCGACTTCAACTGTATTTATACAGTACTTGTCAAACGTTTGGAGACACCTACTCATTCAAAGTTGTTTCTTTATTTGTACCATTTTATACATTGTATAATAATAGTGAAGTCATCAAAACTTAGAAATAACATATATAGAATCATATAGTAACCAAAAAAGTGTTAAATAAGTCAAAATATATGTTATATTTGAGATACCTTAAAGTAACCACCCTTTGCCTTGATGACAGTTTCGCACATTCTTGGCATTCTCTCAGCCAGCGTCATGAGGAAGTCACCTGGAATGCATTTCAATTAACAGGTGTGCCTTGTTAAAAGTTCATTTGTGGAATTGCATTCCTTCCTAATGCGTTTGAGCCAGTCAGTTAAGTTGTGACAAGGAAGGAGTGGTATACAGAAGATAGCCCTATTCGGTAAAAGACCAAGTCCATATTATGGCAAGAACAGCTCAACTAAGCAAAGAGAAATGACAGTCCATTTTTATTTAAAAACATGAAGGTCAGTCAATGAGGAAAATATCAAGAACTTTTACATTTTCTTCAACTGCAGTCGCACTAGCACTATAATGAAACTGGCTCTCATGAGGACCACCACATGAAAGGAAGACCCAGAGTTACCTCTGCTGCAGAGGATGTTCATTAGAGTTACCAGCCTCAGAAATTGCAGCCCAAATAAATGCTTCACATCGTTCAAGTAACAGATACATCACAACTTCAACTGTTCAGAGGAGACTGTGTTTATCAAAACTTCACGGGCGAAACCACTACTAAAGGACACCAATAAGAAGAAGAGTCTAGCTTGGGCCATGAAAGACGAGCAATGGACATTAGACCGGTGAAAATCTGTCCTTTGGTCTGATGTGTCCAAATTTGAGATATTTGGTTTCAACTGCCGGGTCTTTGTGAGACGCAGAATAGATGAACAGATTATCTCCAGTGTGGGGGTGCTTTGGTGGTGAAAGGGTCTGTGATTTATTTATAATTCAAGGCAAACTTAACCCGCATTGCTACCACATCATTCTGCAGGGGTGTTGTGTTCATGGGAAACACTGTTTCGTCACTGCACTTTCTCCATCAATAGTTCCAACATGCCCATCGTCTCATCTGGCTGCTGCTGTGCATGTTGAACCAAGGTGGGAGTTACGGAAGTATATGGAATGTGATACTGTTGACTTTGAGTAGGAGCAGGAGCAAAAGAGGAGTGGGAGGCATGACGTTTTTCATTGTTAAATTGGTTGTGTGACACTGGGACATTGTCGTGCAGAGCAGTGACATGGCTCTTTGTTTGTTTAACGCCGCTTTGTTTCATTAAGGCTCTCTGCTCCCTCTGGTGCTCGTCTATCCTCACCTGAACGTCTCTGGAGCACCACTCATGAAGTGCTTTGCAGCTGAACCTGTAGGAGAGCTTAGGATCAGGGCAATCTTTCACAACAATGCGGGACACTTGCTGACATAAGTTTTCCATCCTCCCACCCGGTCTGCGTAAACCCTCATCAGCTAAATCCGCTGCTTTGTTGAGCCTGATCCAGTAGACTACCGGATCCTCCCTTAGTTTGGGCTTCGTTGAGTAGAAATCTTCAATTGGGTGACATCATGAAGTGTCACTAAAATAGGAGGATATTATAGATTAGATTTGAGTTCTGTTTCACATCCAATGACTCGTCACTCCTCAAGCCTATCTTCACTACATCCCTAGCTTTTCCCATAAACCTGCTAATGATCTCTTCTGCTTGATCAGGCACCTCACATCTTTGGTTTTTCAAATAGTCTGTTGTCAGATCAACCCACTCTTATACTGTGTACTTGTCAGAGCTGTCACCTCTGAACACTCTGGGTTCTCTCTCGGACTTGACGTGGAATGTCACATGTGGAACTGGTGGAACTTCATGTCTTACTGAATCGGTTGCTGACGTTTCTCTTTGTGGTGTACTGTGGTGTACTGTGGAACTCAGCACTCGCATCTATGTCTGACGTCTGCTGACGTCAATCTGGCTACTATGGAGTCACCTATCTGCACTCTAAACTGCCAATAAGGTGTAGTATGGCATCTGTATCGCTACTGGGTGTGGACGTGTGTAAACCTCCTCTCAAAAACAGAGCCTTAGGGAAAAAAACATGGCTCTGACCTCACCCCGCACTCCGAACACTATCAGCTAGTGACTGATATAGCCCCACGCCACGATTTTATCACTCACATACATTTTATCACCAATTTTTAAGACTACTCAATTATCTAGGGCCTGTTAACTCTCAAATTTTTAGACTTAAATAGACTACATCCTAATATCTCTCTCCGATTATTTGATTTCAGAACCATGGACATCTACCGAAAGAAAACATCACTGACTGCAATGCATCTCCACAGCAGAGGAAAGAGGCCATTCTAGGCGGGCCAAGAAATGAAGAAATGCTGAAACTGATGCTCAGCAATCAAATTCGATTTGTAAATAAACTAAATTCGTTAAGGCTTAGAAAGCTTATTTTACACTTGTCCAGTGAAACGAGGCCCGCCATGCATTTATGAAAGCACTTGTTTCCAAAACTCAAATAGAATATTAAATGACGTTAAATAAAAGTTGTATTAGTAAAAACTTTGTTTCCTACTGTAGGCAGCTGGCTGCATAGTGATTGCAATATTGCAACTCTCCGATGCAGGGGTTAAAGTAAAATGGATTTTTGCCGTGTAAGGGATCTTCTACGTGTGCACCACAATTTTCTATGGGCTTAATCACCAATTACATATAGAATTGGAGCCTATTTCTTTCTATTCAAAAACGTGGTAAGCCTACCTGTTTGACAAACGCAATTATGCTATCTATAGATGTCGGTATAACAAAATCCTCCAATACTGTCGCATGCACTCTTTCAATACCTCCGTGTCTGTGAAGGGCTTGGTGTGTTTGGGCTCAAATTGAGTGAGGGTATCCCTATACCGAGACGGTTGAAACTAATGTGCGCTAACATGCGCTAATGTGACTAGAATGACAGGGTTAAAAGGATACATATTGTTAGCGTTATATTTTGATAGAAATGCATAAAAAGTATGCAGATTATATAAAGCGTTGTATAACAATGATTAACTCCATGATGCCGTGTGTTAGGAACAAACTTTAAAATTCCCTTGAAAGACTCTGATACATATGGGGATGTATTCATTCCTCTCTCTGACATTCTGAAGCTGAGCTGCAGCCTATAATATTCAAGGAGAATTGCTATTGCTATTGCTTTTCACTTTCTGAAAAGAGAAGATGTTTGTTTAATCCCAGGCAGTTTTTAGGGAAGCACTTCTCTTGTGTGGGTTATGCAATGGAGGAGTAGCCAGCAGTTGAAGCTGACATTTTTCTGCTTCGGTAGAGTGTCTGTCCAGGTGGAAAGGTAACTTTTGATATTGCCATGCTTAGATTAAATAAGGATGTCTAAGATTGAATTATTTGCAAAGAACTGTTGCAAACAAGACACCGGTTAGACATTGGAGAAATATGGTAAGAATGCCTATTTCTCTGTGCATTCTTCCCTGAAACTTTTATTTAATTATCCACCTTTCTTTGGAGACTTTTTCAGCCCACAATTTTCTTTTGATAGTAAGATGTTTTTCTCCAATCAATGCACACAGAAATATAAAAGACAATTTAATGGAGACATTGGTGATTTTATCAATGTAATCAGATTTAAAATATTAGGCAATGTTACTGACATTCAACTGATTATATAGCATACTAACCAGATGTGTTAACATTTGTTTAATTTGTAGCATAGTCATATGGATTGGGCTGCTATTATGTTCAGATTTTTAGCTGAGAATATTTTTTGTCCTATGCCAACCCTATTGCCGACCGACCCCTGCTGGACACGGGGATAGGGGGTGGCTTGTTTTTTTGTCTTGCCTAGGGTGGCAGAACGTCAGGGCCGGCCCATCAAGATATCATTATGTGTTAGACAGTTGGCCCTCGGAGACAGGTCCTACTACTAATGCTTCCTGTCCATGTATTTTTGTTGGATTTTCAGGCTAAGTAGTCTGCAGTTGATTACCCTTACATATTGGTAAAGGGTAACTCTATAGTAGTGGACCTCAAGTAATAGTCCTAGCTACAGCATGTTGCACACTAGGTGATTCACATGATTTCATTATGTCTCATTGCTTTGTCTTGTGCCATCTTTGACCATTCATATTCAATCAGCAGGACCCTTCTTCATCACAACACAACTATTTTAAATCGCCTTACTAAACTATATCCTATTCTACAGCATATGCTCGCAGCCCTCAGACAAGGCAGTTTCCCTCCACATTACCATTTTCTCAAGCTGTCTTCTTACTGATTTTACATGGCTTTCTTCTAATGGCGTGTGCAAAACTCCTATCACTTTTATTCCTTCATATGACATAGGTTTTTCTGATCTGGTCTTTTCACCCTAATCACTATAGCCTCACTCTTAAGCGTGCTAAATCATGGCATTCTAAATCATGTTACTTATACACAATACTCTATGCCAGGTATTCCCAAACGCATTGCCATCGGGGGTATGCCAAATAAAAATGTGATTCACATAAAAATATATATTATTCACATTTTCAAACAGTCCATTTATATTTTCCAACTGGGCTATACATTTGGGTGAGTTTTTTTCCCTCATCCGAGTAATGTCACGACTCCTACCGAAGGTGGCTCCCCTTCCCGTTCGGGTGGCGATCGTTTATTGGTTACACCTGTTATGTATTGTGGTGATTAGTTGTGAGGGATTGTTTGTGTGACATTTGTGCAGGTTTGAGACGAGCGTGTTTTTTCCTGTTCGTGGGTTTTTCTGGACTGTTTTAGTCCACATGTTTGAGGCATTTGTTTTTGTGAGCGCCCAGTGTTTCGTGGGGTGGCCTATGTTCGCCGTGTGTGCATTAAAGAGCACTACCTTGAACTCTCTGTTTCCTGCGCCTGAATTCGCACCCACTACACCCAGATCGTTACAAGTAGCCTTGTTTCACTGGCAAAAATCTAGTGTTCAGTGAAATAACAACACAATGTCAAATACAGGTAGCCTAGATAAATAATTAACATCCGATCACATTAACCGTTGCACTCTCGTGGGAATTACACCGTATGTAGCCAAACGTAGCTGCTGCTCATGTTGGTATCTGTACTGATGGCGCAAAAGCCATGACAGGGATGCATAGTGGAGTGGTAACCCCACATGCAAGCAGTTGCTCCCGACGCCACTTGGGTACACTGCAGCATCCACCGAGAGGCTCTTGCTGCCAAGGGAAAGATGTTTTGGACACTACAGTAAAAATGGTTAACTTTGTTAAAGCAAGGCCACTGAACTCTCGTGTATTTTCTGCAATATGCAATGATATGGGCATGTAACACTTTTACAACCTACAGAAGTGCGCTGGTTATCAAGGGGCAAAGTATTGACACTTTTTTTTTTAAATTGAAAGACGAGCTTAAAGTTTTCTTTACTAACCATAGTGTTCACTTGTCTGACCGCTTGCATGATGATGAGTTTCTCACACGACTGGCCTATCTGGGTCATGTTTTTTCTCGCCTGAATGATCTGAATCTAGGATTACAGGGACTCTCCGCAACTATATTCAATGTGCGGGACAAAATTGAGGCTATGATGTTTGTGGAAAATGATTTAAGACTGAGACTCTCTCCAATACAACCCAACATTGCAGACTTATGTGCATCCTTTCAAGCACACCTTTCTGGTGAGTTATTCATAATTTTCGATTAACAAATACGTTTTATACAGTATGTAAAATGGTTAAATAAAGAGCAAAAGTATTGATTATTATTATATTATTATTTGTGCCCTGGTCCCATAAGAGCTCTTTGTCACTTCCCACGAGCTGGGTTGTGACACTCATTCTTATGTTTAATAAATCTATCGTATAGTGTGTGTGGCAGAATTACAATGATGGCAAAAAAACAACATTTGAGAGTGCGCTGAACATGGTGCTAGAGAGGGTACGCAGCTGGAGGTTGAATGTTTGAAGAGGGTACGCAGCTGGAGGTTGAATGTTTGAAGAGGTACGGGACTATAAAAAGTATGTTAATACAGTGCTTTTAAAAAGTATTCATACCCCTTGACTTACAGCATTTCATTTTTTTTGTGTTACAGCCTGAATATATATATTTTTTAATTAACCCATCTGCACAAAATACCACAAAATGACAAAGTGAAAACATTTTTTTTGAACTTTGGCAAATTTATTGAAAATGAAATAGTCAATACATATTAGAATCACTTATGGCAGCAATTCTTGCTGTAAGATCTTTGCACACCTGGATGGTACAATATTTGTGAGTTATTCTTGTTTTAATTCTTCAAGCTCTGTCAAGGTGGATGTTGATCAATGCTAGACAGCCATTTTCAAGTCTTGCCATAGATTTTCAAGCCGATTTAAGTCAAAACTGTCACTCTGGAACATTCAATGTCATCTTGATAAGCAACTCCAGTGTATATTTGGTCTTGTAATTTAGTTTTTTGTTGTGCTGAAAGGTGTATTTGTCTCCCATTTTGCCCGTGCTTAGCTCTTGTCCTTTTTGATGACAAGCATACCCATAACATGATGCAGCCACAACCATGCTTGAAAATATGAATAGCGGTTCTTAGTCATGTGTGGTGTTGGAATTGCCCCAAACATAACACTTTGTATTCAGGACATTAAGTTAATTTCTTTGCCACATTTTTTGTAGTTTTACTTTAGTGCCTTATTGCAACCAGGATGCATATTGTCACCATTGGCCTCATGGTGAAATCTCGTGAGTTTCCTTCCTCTCCGGCAACTGAGTTAGGAAGGATGCATGTCATTTTAGTGACTGGGTGTATTGATACACCATACAAAGTGTACTTAATAACTTCATCATGCTCAAAGGGATATTCAATGTCTGCTTTTTTATTTTATTTCTACCCATTTACCAATACTAAGTGCCCTTCCTTGCGAGGCGTTGGAAAACCTCCCTGGTCTTTGTGGTTGAATATATGTTTTAAATTCACTGCTCGACTGAGGGACCTTAGAGAAAATTGTATGTGTGGGGAACAGAGATGAAGTAATCTTTCAAAAATAATGTTAGTCATGTCATTCATACAGTCAATCATATATCTCAAATACCGGAGCCCGTGAGATCAAAGATACTTTTATTACAACATAATAAATTCTGAGCTGGTTTATGAAATCAACTATTTTCCAGTCTTGGCACATACCTCTTATACATTTTTCCTCCTTACGTCACACTCATAGTAACTCCCCTTATTGACTCATCCCCTCTGGTATTTAACCACCATCGTCTTATTGCCTTGCACTCATTTTTGTTTGGTTTCATATTAGGGCATGGAAACTGTAGGGCCTCAGCAATAGTTAAAAAAAGACAGACATGTTCTCGCCTTAAGACAGGTGCATGCATGTGGGGCCATAGCAACAGTCCTTGGCACTCTGGAAAAGACGCAAGAGGTGTAACCATAGCAAAAGTACATAGTAGGCCATAACACAGTTACAGGAATAACCAGTCATGTCCAACCCCAGACAGGTGCATGTCTAATGACACATATAAAGTGCAACCATCTTCCTAGCTCTTCTGCAATTAATAATTAACACATCGTCTGGAAATATTTCAATAGTCACGATTATTGTGCACATAGTGAGTCCATGCAATTTATTATGTGACTTGTTAAGCAAATACTTATTGACTCAAGACGTTTAATTGACTCAGCTTTTCATTTTTTATTAATTTGTAAACATTCCTAAAAAAAACTCATTCCACTTCGACATAATTGGCTATTGTGTGTTGGCCATTAACACAAAATCAGTTACATAATTACTATGTTTTTATTCAGGTTCTAACACAGCAAAATGTGGAAGATAATAAAGGGGTATGAACACGTTGTGAAGGGACTGTATATCAGTTCACTGGTCACAATGGCAACACCCAGCCGTAGCACGCGCTCCAGCTGGTGTATCTCACTGATCAACCCTAAAGCCAACACCTTATTTGGCCGCCTTTCCTTCCAGTTCTCTGCTGCCTGTGACTGGAACGAATTGCAAAAATCACTTAACCACCATGTCTTCAGCTTAAATCACTGAAGTTGGAGACTTATCTCCCTCACCAACTTTAAACATCTGCTATCTGAGCAGCTAACCGATCGCTGCAACTGTACAGGGTGGCAGGGTAGACTAGTGGTTAGAGCATTGGACTACTAACCGAAAGGTTGCAAGTTCAAATCCCCGAGCTGACAAGGTACAAAATCTGTCGTTCTGCCCCTGAACAGGCAGTTAACCCAATGTTCCTAGGCTGTCATTAAAAATAAGATTTTTTTCTTAACTGACTTGCCTAGTTAAATAAAGGTAAAATAAAAAAAACATAGTCCACCGGTAAATAGCCCACCCCATTTACCTACCTCATCCCCATACAGTTTTTATTTATTTACTTTTCTGCTCTTTTGCACATCAGTATCTCTACCTGCACATGACCATCTGATAATTTATCACTCCAGTATTAATCTGCAAAATCTTAATTATTCGCCTACCTCCTCATGCCTTTTGCCCACAATGTATATAGACTCTTTTTTTTCTACTGTGTTATTGACTTGTTTATTGTTTACTCCATGTGTAACTCTGTGTTGTTGTCTGTTCACACTCCTATGCTTTATCTTGGCCAGGTCGCAGTTGTAAATGAGAACTTGATCTCAACTATATATAAAAAAAATATATCCACGCTTGTCTCAGCACTGCTCCTCATTCTCTTTTCTTCCCTCTTCTTCAACCCTCATCCAAATTCTGCTTCACTTCTCTCCTTTCTCAAGTAATATAAAGGTGTTATTTTTCACCTCAATGCTACACTGGTCACTCGTTCAGAACTGTAGTTGCAACCACAACAGTCACACTAGGGCCTAGATTCAATCGGATCAAGCGTTAACCAGTGATAGCCAACGCCTGCATAGCGAATGTTTTGCTGGTGTCGGAGGTGGAACTGCCATTGGAGCCGTCAAATTGGTGAGGATCTGCATGCATGACTGGGATTGACGCAAAGCGAACACCTCATTGTATCCTACTGTCGTGGAAATTACCACCAGAGACACTCAAAGTCAAACTTAAATAAATCATTCTTTATTATCAGCAAGCTGGAGAGGTTCCAACAAACTCAATGCACCATAGTACACGTCAGTCAGGAGCTCCATTAGGAGCAGTCCCATTAGTTATTTTATGTACTGCTTACAAAAACAAGTTATATTTGCATGATTTACATTTCATTATTCATATTTAAATCATAATTAACTTTTGGTTCATTCATGTAAATGGCTGTCATGAGGACCACCACAGAAAAGGAAGACCCAGAGTTAACTCTGCTGCAAAGGATCAATTCATTAGAGCTAAAAATCGCTGATGAGTCGTCAGGCAACACATGCTAGGTGTCACGCCATGAACTTAGAGCTTTTTATGTCTCTATTTTGGGTAGGCAGGGTTCAAAATTCAGGCCGAAATTCTGCTCATGTTTAGCTAGGGCAAGAAGCGGATCTGGCAGGGATGTTACCAGTGACTTGTTTCCCTTTTCCGACTTGTCATTTTTGTCCCAACTGATGCAGAAATATCTACACGTGTTAAACTGGAGTATTGGTACATTGCCAGAAGCAACCAGTCTGTATAGAGAGATGACTAGAGATGACACAGACTCAAGCCCAAGCCGAAGTCGTCCTGTATGTGACAATGGGTTTTGGTGTTGATCAATAATTGTATGCATAATTGTTGTTAATTTCTGAAAGTTGTAATGGAACCATCATTAAGACATGGAGCCACAGATTCTCATCAAATGCTGTCTACATTGTTTATCTGTCATGTAATGTATATCATAATAAATGGTGTATTCATATTTGTTGGAGCAAACCCTTCCAATATAACAAGAAAGCTATCAAATGCATGCAATTATTTAAAACTATACATGAAACATTTCTGATCATAAAAGCACTTGTAACACTTGTGTGATGTTAATGTCTAATTTCTTTCCTTCACATATTTTTGTCAATGAATAAGGACATCGCCTGAACAGCCTTGCATGTCAATCCAGAATTACATCAGGAATTTTAGACATCTTGAAAATATTCAATGACTCTTGAATCTATTTTTGAACACTGGTTCCTAATGATGAGTTGAATACACAGAGATAACAACCCTTAGGCATTCATGATGTAAAAGGGTGTAATTGTACCTCTCACAGAGAAAAGTATTCCCTTTCTGAAGACAAACACATCACTTGAGTTGAAAATGTCACAATCCAGTGTGAAAGAATGCATTGTAGAGTCCATATAGCTGTACAGATTGAATATTTAGTTTACACAACATTCTGTTTAGATGTTCTTATGTCTGAAAGAAATAAACCATTTAGGTAAAGGCAACATAATCTCACAAACGGACTGCTTCTTTCAACCTTGGTCCAAAATATTTATATAAATATAAAACAACCATATTTATATACATTATGATATAGTTTGCATAACTACTAAACATTCTGTGTGCAGTTTATTTAAGCTTTTCCATGTATATATTCCATTATACAATAAAGCAAACACTTCAATGCCAGCCACATATTTCTGTCATTTCTCCTAATGTCTATTGAGGAAGGTCTTGGTTAATGACAATAACCAATATCTAGCTTATATCTACTCTAAAATCTCATTATCTGTCTAGTTCTGCTAACCATTTCAAGCTTACAATTGAACTGTTCATATGCATACTGTAATGGCAATGCATTTCTAGCATCTATTTCTATTACTATATCACTTTCAGGTGACGTAATATTTTGGGAGGCACCAAAGATAATAAGACTAAGGTGATGAAAGAGGGAGGGACAGAGGAATGCACGTAAGAGGTCCTTAGTTTAATAATGTTTTTGTTTATTTCCCCGGGTACTGACGTGGTATGGAAAACTAGTTAGGTTTTGTGTAAAAAAGAAAATTGCGACGGACAAAATATCATCTAAAAAAGGGAGGGGCAAAGATGGGCTGGTGTATCTGTTTGAGAGAATAACAACAAGTTATGTACTGTCCTTATTTTATTGAAAACTTTTTAGGTGACAATTACATTTTATAAAATATTTTCTATAGCCAGAAACTTGCTTCATTGTACTTAATTAACTTTTGGGCCAGTCAGCCTTTTTCTATTTAACAGTCCTACACTCACACATGTGCTACTTCCCCCATACCTTTTTACACAACATAGTTGTTTCTTTTGACAGTAGATTCAGTTTATAAATCTCTAACAAAAGAGATGTCAAGATATGTTGTAATCAGCTGGTAACTTTGATTGAAGGTCACAATGACCCCACATGCTGAGCCCAACAATGAAAGAAATCATCTTCCATTTCTGATTTTATGTTGAGTTGGACTTCAATAATTGTATTAATAAAAATAATATGTTTGTTTGGCTCTTTATTCCAGATGCTCAAATCATTTAACAATGATTACATACACTGAAGAATGTTGACACCTAAACATTTGTGTGTGCCTGCTGAAAAGCAAGAAAAAAACGTTTTTGCATAATACCCTACATTTTTGGGACTTCACAGTTGATATATTTGGAGAAATTAATACAAATCTGTATCTTGTGGCTGAATAAATAAATAAATATTTAAAGACAAAGTAGCTCTCTATGATAATGAAATGTGTTCAGTTTAAAAATATATATTTTCAATATATTTTTTATTTATTTTACCTTTATTTAACCAGGTAGGCAAGTTGAGAACAAGTTCTCATTTACAATTGCGACCTGGCCAAGATAAAGCAAAGCAGTTCGACAGATAAAACGACACAGAGTTACACATGGAGTAAAAACAAACATACAGTCAATAATGCAGTATAAACAAGTCTATATACAATGTGAGCAAATGAGGTGAGAAGGGAGGTAAAGGCAAAAAAGGCCATGATGGCAAAGTAAATACAATATAGCAAGTAAAATACTGGAATGGTAGTTTTGCAATGGAAGAATGTGCAAAGTAGAAATAAAAAAATAATGGGGTGCAAAGGAGCAAAATAAATAAATAAATTAAAATTAAATACAGTTGGGAAAGAGGTAGTTGTTTGGGCTAAATTATAGGTGGGCTATGTACAGGTGCAGTAATCTGTGAGCTGCTCTGACAGTTGGTGCTTAAAGCTAGTGAGGGAGATAAGTGTTTCCAGTTTCAGAGATTTTTGTAGTTCGTTCCAGTCATTGGCAGCAGAGAACTGGAAGGAGAGGCGGCCAAAGAAAGAATTGGTTTTGGGGGTGACTAGAGAGATATACCTGCTGGAGCGTGTGCTACAGGTGGGAGATGCTATGGTGACCAGCGAGCTGAGATAAGGGGGGACTTTACCTAGCAGGGTCTTGTAGATGACATGGAGCCAGTGGGTTTGGCGACGAGTATGAAGCGAGGGCCAGCCAACGAGAGCGTACAGGTCGCAATGGTGGGTAGTATATGGGGCTTTGGTGATAAAACGGATTGCACTGTGATAGACTGCATCCAATTTGTTGAGTAGGGTATTGGAGGCTATTTTGTAAATGACATCGCCAAAGTCGAGGATTGGTAGGATGGTCAGTTTTACAAGGGTATGTTTGGCAGCATGAGTGAAGGATGCTTTGTTGCGAAATAGGAAGCCAATTCTAGATTTAACTTTGGATTGGAGATGTTTGATATGGGTCTGGAAGGAGAGTTTACAGTCTAACCAGACACCTAAGTATTTGTAGTTGTCCACGTATTCTAAGTCAGAGCCGTCCAGAGTAGTGATGTTGGACAGGCGGGTAGGTGCAGGTAGCGATCGGTTGAAGAGCATGCATTTAGTTTTACTTGTATTTAAGAGCAATTGGAGGCCACGGAAGGAGAGTTGTATGGCATTGAAGCTTGCCTGGAGGGTTGTTAACACAGTGTCCAAAGAAGGGCCGGAAGTATACAGAATGGTGTCGTCTGCGTAGAGGTGGATCAGGGACTCACCAGCAGCAAGAGCGACCTCATTGATGTATACAGAGAAGAGAGTCGGTCCAAGAATTGAACCCTGTGGCACCCCCATAGAGACTGCCAGAGGTCCGGACAGCAGACCCTCCGATTTGACACACTGAACTCTATCAGAGAAGTAGTTGGTGAACCAGGCGAGGCAATCATTTGAGAAACCAAGGCTGTCGAGTCTGCCGATGAGGATATGGTGATTGACAGAGTCGAAAGCCTTGGCCAGATCAATGAATACGGCTGCACAGTAATGTTTCTTATCGATGGCGGTTAAGATATCGTTTAGGACCTTGAGCGTGGCTGAGGTGCACCCATGACCAGCTCTGAAACCAGATTGCATAGCAGAGAAGGTATGGTGAGATTCGAAATGGTCGGTAATCTGTTTGTTGACTTGGCTTTCGAAGACCTTAGAAAGGCACGGTAGGATAGATATAAGTCTGTAGCAGTTTGGGTCAAGAATGTCCCCCCCTTTGAAGAGGGGGATGACCGCAGCTGCTTTCCAATCTTTGGGAATCTCAGACGACACGAAAAAGAGGTTGAACAGGCTAGTAATAGGGGTGGCAACAATTTCGACAGATAATTTTAGAAAGAAAGGGTCCAGATTGTCTAGCCCGGCTGATTTGTAGGGGTCCAGATTTTGCAGCTCTTTCAGAACATCAGCTGAATGGATTTGGGAGAAGGAGAAATGGGGAAGGCTTGGGCGAGTTGCTGTTGGGGGTGCAGTGCTGTTGTCCGGGGTAGGAGTAGCCAGGTGGAAAGCATGGCCAGCCGTAGAAAAATGCTTATTGAAATTCTCAATTATGGTGGATTTATCAGTGGTGACAGTGTTTCCTATCTTCAGTGCAGTGGGCAGCTGGGAGGAGGTGTTCTTATTCTCCATGGACTTTACAGTGTCCCAGAACTTTTTTGAGTTAGTGTTGCAGGAAGCAAATTTCTGCTTGAAAAAGCTAGCCTTAGCTTTTCTAACTGCCTGTGTATAATGATTTCTAGCTTCCCTGAACAGCTGCATATCACGGGGGCTGTTCGATGCTAATGCAGAACGCCATAGGATGTTTTTGTGTTGGTTAAGGGCAGTCAGGTCTGGGGAGAACCAAGGGCTATATCTGTTCCTGGTTCTAAATTTCTTGAGTGGGGCATGTTTATTTAAGATGGTTAGGAAGGCATTTTAAAAAAATATCCAGGCATCCTCTACTGACGGGATGAGATCAATATCCTTCCAGGATACCCCGGCCAGGTCGATTAGAAAGGCCTGCTCGCAGAAGTGTTTCAGGGAGCGTTTTACAGTGATGAGTGGAGGTCGTTTGACCGCTGACCCATTACGGATGCAGGCAATGAGGCAGTGATCGCTGAGATCTTGGTTGAAGACAGCAGAGGTGTATTTAGAGGGGAAGTTGGTTAGGATGATATCTATGAGGGTGCCCGTGTTTAAGGTTTTGGGGAGGTACCTGGTAGGTTCATTGATTATTTGTGTGAGATTGAGGGCATCAAGTTTAGATTGTAGGATGGCTGGGGTGTTAAGCATGTTCCAGTTTAGGTCGCCTAGCAGCACGAACTCTGAAGATAGATGGGGGGCAATCAGTTCACATATGGTGTCCAGAGCACAGCTGGGGGCAGAGGGTGGTCTATAGCAGGCGGCAACGGTGAGAGACTTGTGTTTAGAGAGGTGGATTTTTAAAAGTAGAAGTTCAAATTGTTTGGGTACAGACCTGGATAGTAGGACAGAACTCTGCAGGCTATCTTTGCAGTAGATTGCAACACCGCCCCCTTTGGCAGTTCTATCTTGTCTGAAAATGTTGTAGTTTGGAATTAAAATGTCTGAGTTTTTGGTGGTCTTCCTAAGCCAGGATTCAGACACAGCTAGAACATCCGGGTTGGCAGAGTGTGCTAAAGCAGTGAATAGAACAAACTTAGGGAGGAGGCTTCTAATGTTAACATGCATGAAACCAAGGCTATTACGGTTACAGAAGTCGTCAAAAGAGAGCGCCTGGGGAATAGGAGTGGAGCTAGGCACTGCAGGGCCTGGAGTCACCTCTACATCGCCAGAGGAACATAGGAGGAGTAGAATAAGGGTACGGCTAAAAGCTATGAGAATTGGTCGTCTAGAACGTCTGGAACATAGAGTAAAAGGAGGTTTCTGGGGGCGATAAAATAGCATCAAGGTATAATGTACAGACAAATGTATGGTAGGATGTGAATACAGTGGAGGTAAACCTAGGTATTGAGTGATGAAGAGAGAGATATTGTCTCTAGAAACATCGTTGAAACCAGGAGATGTCATTGCATGTGTGGGTGGTGGAACTAATAGGTTGGATAAGGTATAGTGAGCAGGACTAGAGGCTCTACAGTGAAATAAGCCAATAAACACTAACCAGAACAGAAATGGACAAGACATATTGACATTAAGGAGAGGCATGCTTAGTCGAGTGATCAAAAGGGTCCGGTGAGTGGAGAGGTTGGTTGGTGATTTAGACAGCTAGCCAGGGCATCGGTAGCAAGCTAGCATAGGATGGAGGTCTGTTGTTAGCCACCCCTTACGTTCCGTCAGTAGATTAGTGGGGTTCCGTGTGGTAGAGGGGATTAATCCAAATCACACAACAACAACAAAAATAAAAACAATAGATATAGTTATAGAGGCCCAAGAAGAAAACATAATAATAATAATAAAAAAATAAAAAATAAATTGTCCAATTGTCTATTCAGATAGCAGCCGGTAAGACAGCTAACGGTTAGCAGGCCGCAGATGGGCGTTCAGGTAACGTCGCGACGGAGGAGCCAGCCGAATAACTCCTTCGGGTAGATAACGTCGGCAGTCCAGTTGTGAAGGCCCGGTGGGGCTCCGCGAAGGCAGTAAAACGGGTCCGGATAGGTGACTGCAGCCCAGGTGTGATTGATGGAACTCAGGAGTGATTGACGGAGCTTGCTAGCTCCGGAATAATTGATGTTTGCTCCGGAATCGACGAAGGCCGATGGTCACACGGATAGCAGCTAGCTAGCTGTGAGATCCGGGTATGAATGTCCAGAGAGTAGTCGAAATCCAGGGACATGGAGAGAAAAATTGGTCCGGTATGTTCCGTTCCGAGCCGCGCTGCGCCGTACAGAACTGGCGATAGATTTTCGAGCTAAAGGATAGCTGATGACCACAAACCGTGGTTAGCTGAATATTAACGATTTGCCAGTAAAGGAGCTAACTAGCTTCTGAACTAGCTTCTGGATTAGCTTCTGGCTAGTTTCAGGCTAGCTTCTTGGAGTTTCTGGCTAGCTTCTTGGAGGATTACAGATCTGAGGTAAATAATACTTTTTTATAAATATACATTGGTGAGGCGGGTTGCAGGAGAGTGTTTTGAAGATGAGTTGATGGAAAATAAAAATAAAATGTATGTGAAAAAGTTGTATATATATATATATTGTAACGCGTTGAGTAACTTTGCCTGATATCTGAAGATATGTATCAGATCCAATCAAGTCAATCAATCACATTTAATTTATATTTAAACTAAACTAACACATGGACTGGTATAAATGTATTGAGATCAGAGAACTTATTGAGCAAAATCCCCAGTCAGAGCGTGTTGGCATGTTGCTTCCCGTGTCAGTGTTTTGATCAGTGATTTTTTTTTGCGCATTTCCCAACTAATGATTTGCATTGACCCAATCCTAACAACTTATATTTATCATATGTGAATTGTACAACTTACTCTTACACTTAACCCTATTTGGAAGTTTGAACTGTGATTTCAGGTTTCTGTTCTGTGACTAGCAACGCCCTAAGAAATCATGGTTGTCAAACACCTTTCATGACGTTGAAAGGTGTTTGAGATTCTTAGAATTTGATCTACTGAACATACCTCTACATCCATAACAAGGAACATCCTCCTTGTTTTATGTTTGAATGCCATGGTATGACATGGAAGATGGTATAAGTGCTAAGTTTATATTATAATTTAGAAGATTCTTTTATCAAAAGCAACATACAGTAGAGCATGCATGCATGTTTGTGTGGCTCACTCCAGTAGGAACCAAACCAACAACCGTGGCATTGCAAGCACTTCACCCTACATAATGGTACATGCTAGTTTTCATCAATACAGTGAAAAACAGTGATCTCAAAGTATTGCGACATTGACAATTTTGTTGTTTTGGCTCTGTATTCCAACACTTTAGATATGAAATGTTACAATGACTATGAGGTTATGGCAGATTGTCTGATTTAATTTGAAGGTATTTTTTGATCATATATGATGAACCGATTAGAAATTACAGCACTTTTTGTACATAGTCCCCACATTTTAGGGAATGAAAAGTATTGGTACAAGTTCACTTATGTGTATTAAAGTAGTAAAAAGTTAAGTATTTGGTCCCATATTCACAGCACGCAATGACTACATCAAGCTTGTTACTCTACACATTTGTTGGATGAATTTGCTGTTTTTTTTTTGTTCCAGATGATTTTGTGCCCAATAGAAATTGATGGTAAAAAAATGTATTGTGTCATTTTGGAGTCACTTTTGTTGTAAATAAGAATAGAAAATGTTTCTAACACCCCTCCCCCCCAAAAAGCTAACCTCCCTTGTTATTGTAATGGTGAGAGGTTAGCTGTCTTGGGGGTATGATATTTGTGCGTCTAACTTTCTCACTTATAATTATTCACAATTCATTCAGAATTATTCGTAGTCATGGTAGCATTCACATTAACAAGTGTTTAAAAGTGACAGTTGAACTAATCTCATGACGCATTTATTAGTTATATTTTTTAAGAATCAATGGCTATATTTGATTAATTTAAAACTAAAGCAATAGATGTGCCAATCCATGATTGTCCATTTAACTAATATCATACCCCCCCAAAATGCTAACTTCTCAACATTACAATGACAGGGGAGGTTAGCATATCTTTGAAAAATTATATTTGTGCATCTAACATTCTAACTCATCATTATTCACAATTCATTCAGGATTAATTGTAATCATGGTAGCATCCACATTAATGTAGACTTCTTTAGAAACATTTTCTATTCTAATTTACAATAAAAGTGACTCCAATTACACAATACATTATTTACCATTAATTTCTATCCTGGCAGAAAATATCAAAATTAGCATCCAGCTAATTTGTAGAATCACAAGCTTGATGTAATTATTGCATGGGACCAAATAATAAACCATTTACTTCTTTATTAATAAACATAAGTGAATTTGTTAACACCGCCTTTTAAGGGGTCCTCAATACACTAATTACCCTGTGACAAGTATTGTAGTTGACAATAACAACTCAAAGTTACAGTGTAATAACAACAAGTAACTTGACGTAAGAAGTAACTTGTTATAACTGCGTTCTGTGTGTGACAACGAATGCTTCTTACCATGTTTGTTAAAAATAGGCAGGTTTCCACTAAATTAAACAACTATTGTTTTGATTCTTCTCAGCTGCATCCAATACTTTAGTCAACTTTATTGCACCATCATTTCTTACAAAACAATAATAATTAATTAGATTCAATAATGTCATAACTACAATAGTGGTAACTCAAACCTGTAACCTATAGAATGTTGAGTAGCCTAAATATATATTTTGGAAAACCGGGATTGTATTTTTCTCCTTTTTTTAACATTACAGGTAACAATGGAAATACAGTGCCTTGCGAAAGTATTCGGCCCCCTTGAACTTTGCGACCTTTTGCCACATTTCAGGCTTCAAACATAAAGATATAAAACTGTATTTTTTTGTGAAGAATCAACAACAAGTGGGACACAATCATGAAGTGGAACGATATTTATTGGATATTTCAAACTTTTTTAACAAATCAAAAACTGAAAAATTGGGTGTGCAAAATTATTCAGCCCCCTTAAATTAATACTTTGTAGCGCCACCTTTTGCTGCGATTACAGCTGTAAGTCGCTTGGGGTATGTCTCTATCAGTTTTGCACATCGAGAGACTGAAATGTTTTCAAGTATAGCGTTAAATGATTTAACAATTTAAACTTTTTTTGATATGAGCCATTTGTGAACCCGTTTTTGCCATAGTCTTACCATTAAAGGCTCTTTGCAGAATGTTCCTTCCATATTTAGTAAACAGTACCCATAATACTCGTCGCTCAGTGCATGAAAATGGGTGAGGTTTTCTGTCTGTGCCGAAGTTGACCTTAAACACTGTCCACGGAATTGCCCGGGCCACAACATCAGTGCCGAAAAATTTAATGGAGAAGGGCTTTAAATTCCGTGTCGTCTTATTTAACAGATTACGAAGGTATGTTTACTTAACTTAATTAGCTAACAAGCTAGCTTGCTAAAATAGCTCAATATTTGCCAGAAGCAACAGCATTAGCCAGCTTGCTATACTACAAAGCAAAATAACAAAAGTTAAGTTACTATCTGGCGAAATAAGCAGAGTTGTGTCAATGCGGAGATCGGTTCTCAGTTGGCGAGCACATATAACGGGGTTTGTCCATGCTGAAATATTGTGTGTTGGTATGCTATCGGTTGTTGTGTAAACTAAAGTACCGGTACTTAAATTTGCACTCCAGGATCTTAACTTATAGTAAAAATTGGATTCCTAACATAGCATACGAATTGCAGAAAAAAATATTCATTTTTTTTGTTGCAAGACGTAACTTATAATCGAAATGGATGACATAGTACACACAAAACGGTGACCACCTTTGGCTCATGCACACCACTTGCAAAACTACTGGCTGATATTATACAAAAGTTTGAGATTGCATCTTTAAGTAAACATACTTTAAAGTACTACTACTTTCATACTTTTACTCATGGAGTATTTTATTGGGTGACTTTACCCTTTTACTTTTTATTAAGGTATCTTTACTTTTTACTCAAGTACTGTATGACAATTGGCTACTTTTTCTACCACTAACTATTGGGATACTATAATTACAAGTAAGTAGCCCTCAAGATAACCTTCATTATAACTAGCCACATCCTGTGTAGCAACTAGGAATCACATTGTTCTGTACTTATGTGTGTCACGCCCTGCCCATAGAGAGGCTTTTATTCTATATTTTGGTTAGGCCAGGGTGTGACTAGGGTGGGCATTCTATGTTCAGTATTTCTTTGTTGTTTGGCCGGTTGTGGTTCACAATCAGAGGCAGCTGTCTATCGTTGTCTCTGATTGAGAACCATACTTAGGTAGCTTTTTCCCACATGGTGTCAGGCGGGACTAGGTGGGTGCAGGAATCAGAGGAATCAGAGGAATCAGAGGAATCAGAGGAATCAGAGGAATCAGAGGCAGAGGCAGAGGCAGAGGCAGAGGCAGAGGCAGAGGCAGAGGCAGAGAGAGAGAGCACACCAAAATGATAAGCCCAACACAGTACAGGGTGCAGGACACTATACTAGACAACCCAAAACCACAGGGTGTCAAGTAAAGAAAAGAAAATCCACCACTACCTAACATGCACACACTTAACAAAGACAATCCACCACTACCTAACATGCACACACGTAACATAAAGACAATCCACCACTACCTAACATGCACACACGTAACATAAAGACAATCCACCACTACCTAACATGCACACACGTAACATAAAGACAATCCACCACTACCTAACATGCACACACTTAACATAAAGACAATCCACCACTACCTAACATGCACACACGTAACATAAAGACAATCCACCACTACCTAACATGCACACACGTAACATAAAGACAATCCACCACTACCTAACATGCACACACGTAACATAAAGACAATCCACCACTACCTAACATGCACACACGTAACATAAAGACAATCCACCACTACCTAACATGCACACACGTAACATAAAGACAATCCACCACTACCTAACATGCACACACATAACATAAAGACAATCCACCACTACCTAACATGCACACACGTAACATAAAGACAATCCACCACTACCTAACATGCACACACGTTAAACAAAGAGACAATCCCACACAAAAAACAACAGAAAAATGAAAAAGGGATCGGTAGTGGCTAGTAGGACGGTGACGACGACCGCCGAGCTCCGCCCGAACAGGCAGGGGAGCCAACTTCGGCGGAAGTCGTGACACATGGGTTTTGTGGGTAGATGATTTCTATTTAGTGTTTTTCACCTTTCAGGACTGTTTCGGTTATTCCCTTTGTTATTTTTGTATTTAGTGTTCAGTGTCAATAAACAAACATGAACATGTACCACGGTGCACCTTGGTCCTCACCTTCTTCCACCAACAGCCGTTACAATGTGAATATTCCGTATACTATTGTGTTTATTCTCCCACTTGGCTCACACTTCTAGAAGCTTCAAAATGAGGGCCAGGTTGTCAGCTTGGGTAGTGTACTGTCATTTTTACTAGATAAATCCTGTGTAACAACTAGTAACTACATTATACTTAGGCAAACATTACATGTGCTTTAAAATAGTGTCTTATTCCTCATCTGGGATGACACTCATATCTTTTTTTTTAACCAAAACTCAACCAAGTTAACCCAGATGGTACTAGCTGGTACAAGTGCTAGCAACAACGTTGACTGGACAAATATTTTGAACAGTTCACATTCATGGTTAAGTAATTAGAGCTTATTGAGCATAGGCTATAATCTCTCAGACACCCAGCGAATCCACAAGATATCCAAACCTTTGTCACAGTTGTTAATGAATCAGAAGCAGCTGAGATAAAGCTAAACATCAAGTTGGGGAATTTAGTGGAACACTGCCCATTTGTAATAAGCATTGTGCTCAAGCATTCTTTGCTACACTTCTGTAATTATACAGACCACAATTACTACCAGGTACATGTTATTACATTGTAACTATGAGTTGCTACAACGCTTGTTAGTGTAGATACACTGTAATAAGGACCCCTTAAAGGGAAGTGTTACTGTGAATTTGTCCCAATACTTTTGGTCCCATTAAATAGGGGACTATGTACAAAAAGGGCTGTACTTTTGTAAACGGTTCACCCGATATGGATGAAAATACCCTCAAATTATAGCTGACACTAACCTCAAAGTCATTGTATCATTTCAAATCCAAGGTGCTGGGGACGAGAGCCAAACAAAAAGACATTTGTCACTGTCCCAATACTTTTGGAACTCACTGTATGCTGAACAACAACTAACTAGATCCTGATTATTTGGCGCCCTCTTGCTGTAGAGACGAAATATGACTACAATAGTGAAATATTCTGTATTGTCAGCTTGATGGAGGCGATCTTTATCAATTCACCCTTTCTTCACATAAACCTTTCAGGAGACTGAGTTAAAGTGGCACTTGTTCAATCTTATACTTACAACTCGTGCTAAGTTAAGATATTATACTGAATTTAATCACCAGACTCAGAGGTAAACTTCAACATGTCTTTACTCCATCACTGTCTGTAATCCCCACACATTCCTTTACTGACGTGGTGACGTCCTATCTCGACAATACATGACAGCACTCCAGTCTCCTTTTCACCTCATTTAACAACTGATTTACTTAACAAAAGGTACATCTGAATTGAGTACCACAGTATGAATCATAATACCCATAAAACCTGTCGGGAAAGCCCGGAAATGGTTCCAATTGTTTTTCCACCATTCATTTTTCCATAAGGGATTTTAGAACTACTTCATATACGTTTCTTAGTGTTGGGAGTGACATGTTCCAAAGTAACTTAACACTTTGGTTTTCAATTTAAGTAATTAGTTACCAATTAAAGTAACAACTCGTTACTATAAAATCTGATTTCCATTTTTCTTTTTCTCCCCCCATAACGTAAATCTTTAGCCTAAATTCACGCTCTTCCTGTTTCTTCAAGAACGCTGTGGCGGGAAGCCAGCTAGCAAGATGGCAGAGACAACAGCCTTATCGTCGTGGAAGTATTCACATTATTTTTAATTGGTAGAAGAAAATGAGAAAAACGATAATACAATGCAAAAGGTGCCTCGGTGATAAGCATTTGTCAGCTGCAAAGAACTCTACTTCAAATATCAAGAAGAACCTTCAGGCCAAGCTCAGCTCCACAAGACTGGTGGAGAATGAACGTCTTTGATGAATGTAATTCCTGTGATCGCATTTAATTTATTTCAATGCATTATGTTTGGGATTTATTTGACAGTTTGCATTCATTGTCAGCAGTTTAGTGCGCAGGTTATTTAAATGCTCATGTCGATACTTCAAATCGGGTTTGTTGTAACTTAGTAGGCTGTATTTAGTGACTTTCATAAAGCTGCCTTAATGTTGTTTTTGATTCATGGACAATGTTCCTTTGATGCGTTGGATTTAGCAAGATATATTTATTATTTCTTTGTGACGCAACACTTTTCTTTGCATTCATCAGACATTTAGTTAGTTTAATGTAGAATTTTGTCAGCACACATGGACAAAGGTTATTATTTATACATCTTTTCTTTATTATCATAATATGTATACATTTATCCTCCATCACACATTTTTTGCGGAACAGTTACATTTCAATAGGCTGCTGAACAACAAAGTCCAAATAATAATGAGATAAAAAGTAAGACAATGTTTCTTGCAAAATACACACTTCGATTTACTGAAAAAACTATTGGGAAATCTGTCAGAGATCTCGGTCTTGAGCTCCCCCATGATGTCCGATAACATCAATGCTGCCTAAAGTTGGCGTACTGACAACCCTTTAGGTGTTTAGCGTAACGTTCCACTTTGAATATCCCGCGAGTGCTAAGTAGCCAAGCCATTCTAAGGTAGTGTGCACCCTCTGCTGGTCATAACAATGACTAACATGCACAAGGCATTTTACGACGGTAATCTGTTTTTGGTGACACAAAAGTAATGTATAGACTAACGAGTTACTTCCATAGTAAGTAACTGAGTAATGTAACAAGTTACTTTTAATGGCAGAGTTTTGATGCCTTCACTATTATTCTACAATGTAAAAAATAGTAACAAATAAAGAAAAACCATTGAATGAGTAGGTGTGTCCAAACTTTTGACTGGTACTATATATTCAATCAATGAAAAAACAAGTACCATTGAAGATTCATTTAATGAAACTGTAATATCAACTGGTTATATCCTGGAACAAAAAGGTATTATGTCACGTTCTGACCTTTATTTCCTTTGTTTTGTATTTATTTAGTATGGTCAGGGTGTGAGTTGGGTGGGCAGTCTATGTTTGTTTTTCTATGATTTGGGTATTTCTATGTTTCGGCCTAGTATGGTTCTCAATCAGAGGCAGGTGTCATTAGTTGTCTCTGATTGAGAATCATACTTAGGTAGCCTGGGTTGCACTGTTTGTTTGTGGGTGATTGTCTATGTTGTAGCTTCACGGTCGTCATTTGTTTATTGTTTTGTATACAGTGTCAGTACTTTCGGTATTAAAGATTTACCATGGACACTTACGACGCCGCATTTTGGTCCGATCCTTCTCGCCTCTCCTCTTCAGATGAAGAGGAGGACGACCGTGACATATTAACCTCAGCAGTGTGGCACCTGCTTGTAGAATCCTATGGCTGTAAAATGTCATTGCCTTGTTTTGTTAATTTAGCTCTTATTTCCAGAGCCCTTATCACAGTCAAGACATCTATTTTATAGTAAAAACATGATGTAATATAAGGGAATAAAATAGAACAGAATAGTGTGAAGTGATTCGCATCTCGCTTCTTGAACAATTATTCTAAATGAGTGATCATTTGAAACAGGGCTCAATTTGGCAAGTCGAAAGACATTATTCAGGGTTACAAACCAAAATTGACTGTATCATGGCGCCAGAGAAGATTGCTTTTTGTTCGTTTTTTTTTGCGTTGTTTGTCACAATTTTTTAAAATTCTGTACATAATGTTGCTTCTACTGTCTCTTATGACCGAAAATAACTTCTGGACATCAGAACAGTGATTACACACCACGAACTGTCAGAAGCTTTTTTTTCCTTTAACGAGTCCGAAGAGCCCGACGGGAAGGACATACTGCTTTCCCGGGAACAGGCCCAAATCCCTGTCATTTGCGTGAAGAGAAGACAGAGAAAAATACGGAAGTCGTGCTGCCTTCTTTTTATTTTATTTATTTTATTTCACCTTTATTTAACCAGGTAGGCTAGTTGAGAACAAGTTCTCATTTGCAACTGCGACCTGGCCAAGATAAAGCATAGCAGTGTGAGCATACAACAAAGAGTTACACATGGAGTAAACAATTAACAAGTCAATAACACAGTAGAAAACGAAGGGGGGGTCTATATACAATGTGTGCAAAAGGCATGAGGAGGTAGGCAAATAATTACAATTTTGCAGATTAACACTGGAGTGATAAAAGATCAGATGGTCATGTACAGGTAGAGATATTGGTGTGCAGAAGAGCAGAAAAGTAAATAAATAGAAACAGTACGGGGATGAGGTAGGTGAAAAGGGTGGGCTATTTACCAATAGACTATGTACAGCTGCAGCGATCGGTTAGCTGCTCAGATAGCTGATGTTTGAAGTTGGTGAGGGAGATAAAAGTCTCCAACTTCAGCGATTTTTGCAATTCGTTCCAGTCACAGGCAGCAGAGTACTGGAACGAAAGGCGGCCAAATGAGGTGTTGGCTTTAGGGATGATCAGTGAGATACACCTGCTGGAGCGCGTGCTACGGATGGGTGTTGCCATCGTGACCAGTGAGCTGAGATAAGGCGGAGCTTTACCTAGCATAGACTTGTAGATGACCTGGAGCCAGTGGGTCTGGCGACGAATATGTAGCGAGGGCCAGCCGACTAGAGCATACAAGTCGCAGTGGTGGGTAGTATAAGGTGCTTTAGTGACAAAATGGATGGCACTGTGATAGACTGCATCCAGTTTGCTGAGTAGAGTGTTGGAAGCCATTTTGTAGATGACATCGCCGAAGTCGAGGATCGGTAGGATAGTCAGTTTTACTAGGGTAAGCTTGGCGGCTTGAGTGAAGGAGGCTTTGTTGCGGAATAGAAAGCCGACTCTTGATTTGATTTTCGATTGGAGATGTTTGATATGAGTCTGGAAGGAGAGTTTGCAGTCTAGCCAGACACCTAGGTACTTATAGACGTCCACATATTCTAGGTCGGAACCATCCAGGGTGGTGATGCTAGTCGGGCATGCAGGTGCAGGCAGCGACCGGTTGAAAAGCATGCATTTGGTTTTACTAGCGTTTAAGAGCAGTTGGAGGCCACGGAAGGAGTGTTGTATGGCATTGAAGCTTGTTTGGAGGTTAGATAGCACAGTGTCCAAAGACGGGCCGAAAGTATATAGAATGGTGTCGTCTGCGTAGAGGTGGATCAGGGAATCGCCCGCAGCAAGAGCAACATCATTGATATACACAGAGAAAAGAGTCGGCCCGAGAATTGAACCCTGTGGCACCCCCATAGAGACTGCCAGAGGACCGGACAGCATGCCCTCCGATTTGACACACTGAACTCTGTCTGCAAAGTAATTGGTGAACCAGGCAAGGCAGTCATCCGAAAAACCGAGGCTACTGAGTCTGCCGATAAGAATATGGTGATTGACAGAGTCGAAAGCCTTGGCGAGGTCGATGAAGACGGCTGCACAGTACTGTCTTTTATCGATGGCGGTTATGATGTCGTTTAGTACCTTGAGTGTGGCTGAGGTGCACCCATGACCGGCTCGGAAACCAGATTGCACAGCGGAGAAGGTACGGTGGGATTCGAGATGGTCAGTGACCTGTTTGTTGACTTGGCTTTCGAAGACCTTAGATAGGCAGGGCAGGATGGATATAGGTCTGTAACAGTTTGGGTCCAGGGTGTCTCCCCCTTTGAAGAGGGGGATGACTGCGGCAGCTTTCCAATCCTTGGGGATCTCAGACGAGATGAAAGAGAGGTTGAACAGGCTGGTAATAGGGGTTGCGACAATGGTGGCAGATAGTTTCAGAAATAGAGGGTCCAGATTGTCAAGCCCAGCTGATTTGTACGGGTCCAGGTTTTGCAGCTCTTTCAGAACATCTGCTATCTGGATTTGGGTAAAGGAGAACCTGGAGAGGCTTGGGCGAGGAGCTGCGGGGGGGGCGGAGCTGTTGGCCGAGGTTGAAGTAGCCAGGCGGAAGGCATGGCCAGCCGTTGAGAAATGCTTATTGAAGTTTTCGATAATCATGGATTTATCAGTGGTGACCGTGTTACCTAGCCTCAGTGCAGTGGGCAGCTGGGAGGAGGTGCTCTTGTTCTCCATGGACTTCACAGTGTCCCAGAACTTTTTGGAGTTGGAGCTACAGGATGCAAACTTCTGCCTGAAGAAGCTGGCCTTAGCTTTCCTGACTGACTCCTGAATTCTGAGAATTTGTAGGTGATCGAATAAACCACCACTGCCTTCCGTTCTACTAGCTAACATGCAATCATTGGAGAAGAAAAATCGACGGCCCATGGGGAAGATTAAACTACCAACGGGCCGTTAAAAACTGTAATATCTTATGCTTCACGGAGTCGTGGCTGAACGACGACATTAGCAACATACAGCTGGCTGGTTATACTCTGTATCGGCAGGAGAGAACAGCGGAGTCTGGTAAGACAAGGGGGGGGCGGTCTATGTATATTTGTTAACACTAGCTGGTGCACGCTATCTAAGGAAGTCTTGAGGTTTTGCTCGCCTGAGTTGGTGTGGTCTACAGTTTATCATGAAATACTCTATCGAAATAGAGAGTTTTCATCTCTATTTTTCGTTGCTATCTACGTACCACCACAAACCGATGCTGGAACTAAGACCACACTCAATGAGCTGTATTCTCCCATAAGCAAACAGGAAAACGCTCATCCAGAGGCGGCGCTCCCAGTGGCCGAGGGACTTTAATGCAAACTTAAATCCGTTTGACCAAATTTCTATCAGCATGTTAAATGTGCAACCAGAGGGAAAAAACCTCTAGACCACCTTTACTCGACACACAGAGACACGTACAAAGCTCTCCCTCGCCCTCCATTTGACAAATCTGACCACAATGTTATCCTCCTGATTCCTGCTTACAAGCAAAAATTAAAGCAGGAAGTACCAGTGACTCTGTCAATAAAAAAAAGTGGTCAAATGAAGCTGATGCTAAGCTACAGGACTGTTTTGGTAGCACAGACTGGAATATGTTCCGGGATTCTTCCGATGGCATTGAGGAGTACACCACATCCTTCATTGGCTTCATCAATAAGTGCATTGACGACGTCGTCCCCACAGTGACCGTACGTACATACCCCAACCAGAAGCAATGGAATATAGGCAGCATCTGCACTGAGCTAAAGGTTAGAGCTGCGCTTTCAATGAGCGGAACTCTAACTTGGAAGCTTATAAGAAATCCCGCTATGCCCTCCGACGTACCATTAATGCGTCAATACAGGACTAAAATTGAATCGTACTACACCGGCCCCAACGCTGGTCGGATGTGGCAGGCTTGCAAACTATTACAGACTATAAAGGGAAGCACAGCCGAGAGCAGCCCAGTGACACGAGGCTACCAGACGAGCTAAACTACTTCTATGCTCACTTCGAGGCAAATAACACAGACACATGCATGAGAGCACCAGCTGTTCCAGATGACTAATTTTCAACCGCAGTCCCTGGGCAGGTTATTAAAAACAATTACAATATAGACAATAGCAACATAGAACAAGCAAGACATAGCATACAGACAGAGCAACATAGGACAAGCAAGACGTAGCATACAGACAGAGCAGCATAAAACAAAAAGCAGCAAGACAAAATTCATAAAAGCAACAAAGTGTTTCCACACCTCACAAGCTGTAGAACCTTTTGAAGATCTGAGGAACAAAGAACAAATCTTTTCAGTCTCTTGAGGAGGAAAAGGCTTTGTCGTGCCCTTTTCACGACTGTCTTGGTGTGCATGGACCATGTTAGTTTGCTGGTGATGTGGACACCTAGGAACTTGAAGCTTTCAACCTACTCCACTTCAGCCCCGTCGATGAGAATGGGGGCTCTCTCGGTCCTCCTTTTCCTGAAGTCATCTCCTTTGTCTTGATCACGCTGAGGGAGAGGTCGTTGTCCTGGCACCACACGGACAGGTGTCGAGAGCATCCTGACTGGTTGAATCACTGCCTGGTATGGCAACTGTTCAGCCCACTTCAGAGGGTAGTGTGTACAGCCCAGTACATCACCGGGGCCAAGCTTCCTGCCATCCAGGACCTCTATAACAGGCGGTGTCAGAGGAAGGCCCTACAAATTGTCAAAGACTCCAGCCACCCTAGTCATAGACTGTTCCCTCTGCTACCGCACGGCAAGTGGCAACAGAGCACCAAGTCTAAGTCCAAGAGGCTTCTAAACAGCTTCTACCCCCAAGCCATAAGACTCCTGAACATCTAATCAAATGACTACCCAGAGTATTTGCATTGCCCACCCCCTCTTTTATGCTACTGCTACTCTCTGTTATTATCTATGCATAGTCACTTTAATAACTCTACCTACATGTCCATATTACCTCAATTACCTTGATTAACCGGTGCCCCCGCACATTGACCTGTACCGGTACCCCCTGTATGTAGTCTTGCTATTGTTATTTTACTGCTGCTCTTTAATTTCTTATACTTTTTTGTATTTTTTAAACTGCATTGTTTGTTATGGGCTTGTAAGTGAGCACTTCACTGTAAGGTCTACACGTGTTGTTTTCGGCGCATGTGATTAATACAATTTGATTTGATATGTGTATTCTTTTCGATATACAGACGTTCAATTTAGTTTCCTTGTTCCTTGGAATTTTGCAAATTGATTAACAATTCTACAGTAAACACTGCATGGAGATGAGTAATGGCCACAACGTCTGTTTGGGGAGTCGGCATAAGCTTAAACCCTGCCTGTTTCTACAATTTGTCTTCCTAAAATCTGATTATAAACCAAACCTAACCCTTATTAAAGTGGAACTGACAGCATTTTAACAACTTTGCAGATATGAAACAAACAGAAAAGTCATAATATCAGTAAAAAAATATACAATTCCCAGTTTATGCTACAAAACCAACTTCATACCAGGTTTTAAAAATAGGTTCCATTTGACTCAACATTCTATGACGTACACTAAGGCATTGTTGGCACAATAGATGGATGCAGTTCAATGAATGATTCATAAAATTCACCAATATATTTCTTGTTAGTCCAAAAAATATTGCTATCAGGTTGTTAAATCACAGCTGACCTGATACATTGTTTGCTGACTCCATTTGGGATGCACTGTTTCAGTTTCAATTGCTCAATATTTTGGACAAAAATTGATTAATGCACCTAAGGCTGGGAATGTCAATACAATCACACTAGGAAGTGCAATGATCACAAGTCAGTCATAATGTGGCTAATAGGCTAGCGTATCTATTTATGTAGCAAGATAAAAATCAAGGAGCCTAACGTTAGCTACACAGGTGCTAGGAAGAGTGGGTGAGTGACTGACTTTGCCCCTCATATCGTTTTTTGGTGGCTGTACACAGCTAGAGATGCAGGTGTCATTTGGTTAGCTAGCAAGAACTTGAATGACTGTGTTATACAGTTAGCATATCTCTTGCTTTCGCAAATTCACTCTGGCTATCTACTCTGATTTTAGAGCACTCTGGGTGCCAAACGCACAACATTTGTTGAACATGACCGGTGTCAATAAACGTAAGCAAAAAAGGAATAGTTTGTCACGAACACTCTAGATAACAGGTAAACAGCCTAACCAGCTCTGCTAGGGCAAGTAAAATGGTCAGTGAGGTGTTCTCTCATTTGTGTCTGGAAGTAGCTAGATAGCAAGCTAGCCAACTTTAGCCAGTTGGCTTGGGTTCTTGGTTGGGACAAGGCAAGCTGCAGAAGGACAAGGAGGCTACAATTGCCCATTGTTTATTAGTGCAATTTTGACAGTCAACTGCTGAAAAAGTTTAAGAAGGTTTATCTAATGTTCCTTCGGTTGATTTTAGCTCATCTAGCTCTGGTTAACATTATTTGTTGTTGTTTATATGCATAACAGAGAGAGAGAGAGAGCCTAGCTTTTCATGGTATCTGGTATCTCCAAGGTGGCATAGCAGTTCAGACGTCTTTTGTCCTCGTCTTGTCGTGTCCTGTATATATATATATATTTACAACTTTTTCACATACATTTTATTTTTATTTTCCATCAACTCATCTTCAAAACACTCTCCTGCAACCCGCCTCACCAATGTATATTTATAAAAAAAGTATTATTTACCTCAGATCTGTAATCCTCCAAGAAGCTAGCCAGAAACTCCAAGAAGCTAGCCTGAAACTAGCCAGAAGCTAATCCAGAAGCTAGTTCAGAAGCTAGTTAGCTCCTTTACTGGCAAATCGTTAATATTCAGCTAACCACGGTTTGTGGTCATCAGCTATCCTTTAGCTCGAAAATCTATCGCCAGTTCTGTACGGCGCAGCGCGGCTCGGAACGGAACATACCGGACCAATTTTTCTCTCCATGTCCCTGGACATTCATACCCGGATCTCACAGCTAGCTAGCTGCTATCCGTGTGACCATCGGCCTTCGTCGATTCCGGAGCAAACATCAATTATTCCGGAGCTAGCAAGCTCCGTCAATCACTCCTGAGTTCCATCAATCACACCTGGGCTGCAGTCACCTATCCGGACCCGTTTTACTGCCTTCGCGGAGCCCCACCGGGCCTTCACAACTGGACTGCCGACGTTATCTACCCGAAGGAGTTATTCGGCCGGCTCCTCCGTCGCGACGTTACCTGAACGCCCATCTGCGGCCTGCTAACCGTTAGCTGTCTTACCGGCTGCTATCTGAATAGACAATCGGACAATTTTTTTTATTATTATTTTTTCTAAATTATTTTTTAAATTATTATTATCTTTTCCTCTTGGTCCTCTATAACTATATCTATTGTTTTTATTTTTGTTGTTGTTGTGTGATTTGGATTAATCCCCTCTACCACACGGAACCCCACTAATCTACTGACGGAACGTAAGGGGTGGCTAACAGACCTCCATCCTATGCTAGCTTGCTACCGATGCCCTGGCTAGCTGTCTAAATCACCAACCAACCTCTCCACTCACCGGACCCTTTTGATCACTCGACTAAGCATGCCTCTCCTTAATGTCAATATGTCTTGTCCATTTCTGTTCTGGTTAGTGTTTATTGGCTTATTTCACTGTAGAGCCTCTAGTCCTGCTCACTATACCTTATCCAACCTATTAGTTCCACCACCCACACATGCAATGACATCTCCTGGTTTCAACGATGTTTCTAGAGACAATATCTCTCTCTTCATCACTCAATACCTAGGTTTACCTCCACTGTATTCACATCCTACCATACATTTGTCTGTACATTATACCTTGATGCTATTTTATCGCCCCCAGAAACCTCCTTTTACTCTATGTTCCAGACGTTCTAGACGACCAATTCTCATAGCTTTTAGCCGTACCCTTATTCTACTCCTCCTATGTTCCTCTGGCGATGTAGAGGTGAATCCAGGCCCTGCAGTGCCTAGCTCCACTCCTATTCCCCAGGCGCTCTCTTTTGACGACTTCTGTAACCGTAATAGCCTTGGTTTCATGCATGTTAACATTAGAAGCCTCCTCCCTAAGTTTGTTCTATTCACTGCTTTAGCACACTCTGCCAACCCGGATGTTCTAGCTGTGTCTGAATCCTGGCTTAGGAAGAACACCAAAAATTCTGAAGTTTTAATTCCAAACTACAACATTTTCAGACAAGATAGAACTGCCAAAGGGGGCGGTGTTGCAATCTACTGCAAAGATAGCCTGCAGAGTTCTGTCCTACTATCCAGGTCTGTACCCAAACAATTTGAACTTCTACTTTTAAAAATCCACCTCTCTAAAAACAAGTCTCTCACCGTTGCCGCCTGCTATAGACCACCCTCTGCCCCCAGCTGTGCTCTGGACACCATATGTGAACTGATTGCCCCCCATCTATCTTCAGAGTTCGTGCTGCTAGGCGACCTAAACTGGAACATGCTTAACACCCCAGCCATCCTACAATCTAAACTTGATGCCCTCAATCTCACACAAATAATCAATGAACCTACCAGGTACCTCCCCAAAACCTTAAACACGGGCACCCTCATAGATATCATCCTAACCAACTTCCCCTCTAAATACACCTCTGCTGTCTTCAACCAAGATCTCAGCGATCACTGCCTCATTGCCTGCATCCGTAATGGGTCAGCGGTCAAACGACCTCCACTCATCACTGTAAAACGCTCCCTGAAACACTTCTGCGAGCAGGCCTTTCTAATCGACCTGGCCGGGGTATCCTGGAAGGATATTGATCTCATCCCGTCAGTAGAGGATGCCTGGATATTTTTTTTAAATGCCTTCCTAACCATCTTAAATAAACATGCCCCATTCAAGAAATTTAGAACCAGGAACAGATATAGCCCTTGGTTCTCCCCAGACCTGACTGCCCTTAACCAACACAAAAACATCCTATGGCGTTCTGCATTAGCATCGAACAGCCCCCGTGATATGCAGCTGTTCAGGGAAGCTAGAAATCATTATACACAGGCAGTTAGAAAAGCCAAGGCTAGCTTTTTCAAGCAGAAATTTGCTTCCTGCAACACTAACTCAAAAAAGTTCTGGGACACTGTAAAGTCCATGGAGAATAAGAACACCTCCTCCCAGCTGCCCACTGCACTGAAGATAGGAAACACTGTCACCACTGATAAATCCACCATAATTGAGAATTTCAATAAGCATTTTTCTACGGCTGGCCATGCTTTCCACCTGGCTACTCCTACCCCGGACAACAGCACTGCACCCCCAACAGCAACTCGCCCAAGCCTTCCCCATTTCTCCTTCTCCCAAATCCATTCAGCTGATGTTCTGAAAGAGCTGCAAAATCTGGACCCCTACAAATCAGCCGGGCTAGACAATCTGGACCCTTTCTTTCTAAAATTATCTGCCGAAATTGTTGCCACCCCTATTACTAGCCTGTTCAACCTCTCTTTCGTGTCGTCTGAGATTCCCAAAGATTGGAAAGCAGCTGCGGTCATCCCCCTCTTCAAAGGGGGGGACACTCTTGACCCAAACTGCTACAGACCTATATCTATCCTACCGTGCCTTTCTAAGGTCTTCGAAAGCCAAGTCAACAAACAGATTACCGACCATTTCGAATCTCACCATACCTTCTCTGCTCTGCAATCTGGTTTCAGAGCTGGTCATGGGTGCACCTCAGCCACGCTCAAGGTCCTAAACGATATCTTAACCGCCATCGATAAGAAACATTACTGTGCAGCCGTATTCATTGATCTGGCCAAGGCTTTCGACTCTGTCAATCACCATATCCTCATCGGCAGACTCGACAGCCTTGGTTTCTCAAATGATTGCCTCGCCTGGTTCACCAACTACTTCTCTGATAGAGTTCAGTGTGTCAAGTCGGAGGGTCTGCTGTCCGGACCTCTGGCAGTCTCTATGGGGGTGCCACAGGGTTCAATTCTTGGACCGACTCTCTTCTCTGTATACATCAATGAGGTCGCTCTTGCTGCTGGTGAGTCCCTGATCCACCTCTACGCAGACGACACCATTCTGTATACTTCCGGCCCTTCTTTGGACACTGTGTTAACAACCCTCCAGGCAAGCTTCAATGCCATACAACTCTCCTTCCGTGGCCTCCAATTGCTCTTAAATACAAGTAAAACTAAATGCATGCTCTTCAACCGATCGCTACCTGCACCTACCCGCCTGTCCAACATCACTACTCTGGACGGCTCTGACTTAGAATACGTGGACAACTACAAATACTTAGGTGTCTGGTTAGACTGTAAACTCTCCTTCCAGACCCATATCAAACATCTCCAATCCAAAGTTAAATCTAGAATTGGCTTCCTATTTCGCAACAAAGCATCCTTCACTCATGCTGCCAAACATACCCTTGTAAAACTGACCATCCTACCAATCCTCGACTTTGGCGATGTCATTTACAAAATAGCCTCCAATACCCTACTCAACAAATTGGATGCAGTCTATCACAGTGCAATCCGTTTTATCACCAAAGCCCCATATACTACCCACCATTGCGACCTGTACGCTCTTGTTGGCTGGCCCTCGCTTCATACTCGTCGCCAAACCCACTGGCTCCATGTCATCTACAAGACCCTGCTAGGTAAAGTCCCCCCTTATCTCAGCTCGCTGGTCACCATAGCATCTCCCACCTGTAGCACACGCTCCAGCAGGTATATCTCTCTAGTCACCCCCAAGACCAATTCTTTCTTTGGCCGCCTCTCCTTCCAGTTCTCTGCTGCCAATGACTGGAACGAACTACAAAAATCTCTGAAACTGGAAACACTTATCTCCCTCACTAGCTTTAAGCACCAACTGTCAGAGCAGCTCACAGATTACTGCACCTGTACATAGCCCACCTATAATTTAGCCCAAACAACTACCTCTTTCCCAACTGTATTTAATTTTTATTTATTTATTTATTTTGCTCCTTTGCACCCCATTATTTTTTTTATTTCTACTTTGCACATTCTTCCATTGCAAAACTACCATTCCAGTATTTTACTTGCTATATTGTATTTACTTTGCCATCATGGCCTTTTTTTGCCTTTACCTCCCTTCTCACCTCATTTGCTCACATTGTATATAGACTTGTTTATACTGCATTATTGACTGTATGTTTGTTTTTACTCCATGTGTAACTCTGTGTCGTTTTATCTGTCGAACTGCTTTGCTTTATCTTGGCCAGGTCGCAATTGTAAATGAGAACTTGTTCTCAACTTGCCTACCTGGTTAAATAAAGGTAAAATAAATAAAATAAAATAAATAAATAAAATGGTGGTTTGATCAATAGGATTGTAAAGTCCAAATGTAAGATAGCTCCCATGCTTTTGACGTATTTGCAGAAATCCATTCAGGTGTATTTTGTGATTTTGGGCTTTTGGGCTTTTGTTGCAACTGCCTGTAAACACACAGTCCAGTTCAAAGTGAATGATGGCAGGCCAGTGTGGCAAATGGCTTGTTTGCATAATGGCTTAGTAGCTCTGCCTGGCTATGGCGCACTGGTCTGCATAGATTCTGGTCCTGGAAAAGACAAATGTTTTTATTAGGTTTTATTTACCTCAGGGTCCAAACGCATGGCCCCTTTCCCACTCTATATTGCTATAGAATTTTCACAAATGCCTTAGTATATGTAATTCCCAAACATTCAAAGAATTTATGAAAATGTGAAAATTACCATATCTAAGTGCTTGCTTGTTAGCAATAGTAATAAAAAAAATTCATATTCTTCCTGGGGTTGGGTATATGAACTAGAGGTCGACCGATGAATCGGAATGCACAATTAATTACGGTATTTTTGGACACCGATTCGGGCGATTAAAAACAACAACATTTACACCTTAATTTAATCTTTAATTAACTAGGCAAGTAAGTTAAGAACTGAGGGGAGAGGGAATTTATTGAGCAGAACAGTGGGATGCTTGGCTTGGTTTATTTTTAATTGTGTTCCGCAAATGTCCATGTACAAATGGAACACTAGTCGAAGCAAATTTAGACCAAATAGTTAAATAGTATTTTAAGAAAATGTGTTCTCTGGTTTAAGATGGAGTTTTGACTTCAGTTCGAGTACTCCAGTACTCAATTAATCATGGCCATTTCTGTCCCACAGCACTTATTAAATCCAGCCTCACTCTTCTCAGTCCAACTATAACCAAAATCATACATTTCTATCTTAATTCAGGTACTGTGCCTAATTCCCTGTCTCCATTACACCAACCTTGAAAAAACCTGGACTTGACCCCAACACCCAACGCAATTACAGACTAATTTTCCACCTGCTCTTTCTATCAAAGATCATAGAATGTGTGGTCTCAATACAGCTACAGAAATAGCTTTCAACCAACTGCCTCTATGATCCCTCCCAGCCTGGCTTCCATGCACAACACATCACAGAGACAGCCCAGGCAAGAGTACGAAATTACTTGTTGATGGCAGCTGATGATGGAGACATTAGCCTTCTTTTGCTCCTGGACATTACATCAGCTTTTGACACAGTGAATCATAACATTCTCATCAACAGACTACACAACTTCCTTGTATACTGTAGTACAGTTCTCCAGTGGTTTAGCTCCTATCTGATTGACAGACAACAATTTGTGACAATTGCCATTTATAAATCCAACCCTAACACAGTCACTCAAGGGGTCCCACAGGGGTCTGTTCTTGGGCCACTCCTGTTCTCTATATACATGCTGCCAAATGCTATACTTTTCCAAAGATTTGGACTGAACTGTTATTTTTCTGCTGATTTCACACAAATATATGTAAGGACAAATGGAGATACTGAGACGGTTACAACTAAACTGACAGACTGTCTAGATGCAATCAAGAGATGGATGCAGTTGAACTTCCTGAAACTTAATTACAGCAAAACAGAGCTTGTGCTTAGTGGCTCTAAGAATGCATGGAGCATGGATGATGACATCATCGCAGCTTCCCCCACCACCAGATTTTTTTTTTTACTGTAACCTCTCATTTGAAGCACACATCCGCATCACCAAGAAAGTGTTGTTTATCTATGTAACATTGATTGGGTCAGGTAGTTATTGTCCACTGTCGACGCTGAAAAGCTTGTACATTACCTGGTAACATCTCATCTTGACTACTGCAATGCACTGCTGACAGCAATCCCAGTGTCTCAACTCCAGATGATCCAGAATGCAGCTGCCAGAATAATCTCACACACCACCCAAAAAAAGAACACATCACCCCTGTTTTATTCAACCTCCCATGGCTGCCTGTTCAATACAGGATCAAATCAGATTATTCTGTTCACCTTTCATGGCCCTCAAGGGTGATGCACTTAAATATAAATGCCAACTTCTAGATAACTATTCACCAGCACCCTACGATTATCAGGCTCAAACAGCCTGGTCTTACCAGCCACAACCCTGCACAGCATGAGTGACAGGAACTCCTCACATCAGCTCTAGAACACTCTAGCTGTATTGAAGATAAACAATGTAGACAGCATTTGATGAGAATCTGTGGCTCCATGTCTTAATGATGGTTCCATCACAACTTTCAGAAATTAACAACAATTACGCATAAAAATTACAATGAAGATGCAGGATGATTTATTGATCAACACCAAAACCCATTGTCACGTACAGGTGATTTCGGCTTGGGCTTGAGACTGTCATCTCTAGTCTCTCTATACAGACAGACTGTCTGATTCAGGCAATGTACCTATACTCCAGTTTAACATGTGAGTAGATGTTCCTGCCTCAGTTGGGACAAAGATGACAAGTCGGAAATGTGAAGAAAATCATCGGTAACGTCGCTGCTAGATCCACTTCTTGCCAAAGCTATACATGAGCAGAATTCCTGCCTGCATTTGGACCCCTGCCTATCCAAACTCTTGATTTGTTGAGAGTTATCTGTCTGAAGAGCATCCTCCCCTAGAATTATTTTTTCCCAATTTCGAAATGTCAGAGAGCAGCCGACATCCTCCCCAGACCTTCTGAGTTTAAATGTACAGTTGTGGCCAAAAGTTTTGAGAATGACACAAATATTAATTTCCACAAAATTTTCTGCATCAGTGTCTTTAGATATTTTTGTCAGATGTTACTATGGAATACTGAAGTATAATTACAAGCATTTCACAAGTGTCAAAGGCTTTTATTGGCAATTACATGAAGTTTGCAGTGATGACCCTTTTTCAAGACCTCTGCAATCCGCTCTGGCATGCTGTCAATTAACTTCTGGGCCACATCCTGACTGATGGCAGCCCGTTCTTGCATAATCAATGCTTGGAGTTTGTCAGAATTTGTGGGGTTTTTGTTTGTCCACACGCCTCTTGAGGATTGACCACGAGTTCTCAATGCGATTAAGGTCTGGAGACTTTCCTGGCCATGGACCCAAAATATCGATGTTTTGTTCCCCCGAGCCACTCATGCTGTAAAAGGCATTGTTCGACACCAAACTGTTCCTGGATGGTTGGGAGAAGTTGATCTCGGAGGATATGTTGATACCATTCTTTATTCATGGCTGTGTTCTTAGGCAAAACTGTGATTGAGCCCACTCACTTGGCTGAGAAGCAACCCCACTCAAGAATGGTCTCAGGATGCTTTAATGTTGGCATGACACAGGACTGATGGTAGCGCTCACCTTGTCTTCTCCGGACAAGCTTTTTTTCCGGATTCCCAAACAATCGGAAAGGGGATTCATCAGAGAAAATGACTTTACCCCAGTCCTCAGCAGTCCAATCCCTGTACCTTTTGCAGAATATTAGTTTGTCCCTGATGTTTTTCCTGGAGAGTAGTGGCTTCTTTGCTGCCCTTCTTGACACCAGGCCATCCTCCAAAAGTCTTTGCCTCACTGTGTATGTGCAGATGCACTCACACCTGCCTGCTGCCATTCCTGAGCAAGCTCTGTACTGGTGGTGCCCCGATCCCGCAGTTTAATCAACTTTAGGAGATGGTCCTGGCACTTGCTGGACTCTTGGGTGCCTTGAAGCCTTCTTCACAACAATTGAACCGCTCTTCTTGAAGTTCTTGATGATCCGATAAATAGTTGATTTAGGTGCAATCATACTGGCAGCAATATCCTTGCCTGTGAAGCCCTTTTTGTACAAAGCAATGATGGTTGCACGCGTTTCCTTGCAGGTAACCATGGTTGACAGAGGAAGAACAATGATTCCAAGCACCACCCTCCTTTTGAAGCTTCCAGTCTGTTATTTGAACTCAATCAGCATGACCGAGTGATCTCCAGCCTTGTCCTCGTCAACACTCACACCTGTGTTAACGAGAAAATCACTGCCATGATGTCAGCTGGTCTCTCAGCCTATTGCGGACAGTCTGAGCACTGATGGAGGGATTGTGCGTTCCTGGTGTAACTTGGGCAGTTGTTGTTGCCATCCTGTACCTGTCCCGCAGGTGTGACGTTCGGATGTACCGATCTTGTGCAGGTGTTGTTACACGTGGTCAGCCACTGTGAGGACGATCAGCTGTCCATCCTGTCTCCCTGTAGCTCTGTCTTAGGCATCTCACATTATGGACATTGCAATGTATTGCCCTGCCACATCTGCAGTGCTCATGCCTCCTTGCAGCATGCCTAAGGCACATTCACGCAGATGAGCAGGGACCCTGGGCATCTCTCTTTTGGTGTTTTTCAGAGTCAGTAGAAAGGCCTCTTTAGTGTCCTAAGTTTTCATAACTGTGACCTTAATTGCCTACCGTCTGTAAGCTGTTAGTGTTGTAACGATCGTTGCACAGCTGCATGTTCATTAGTTGTTTGTCGTTCATTGAACAAGCATGGGAAACAGTGTTTAAACCCTTTACAATGAAGATCTGTGAAGTTATTTGGATTTTTACGAATTATCTTTGAAAGACAGGGACCTGAAAAAGGGACTTTTCTTTTTTTGCTGCATTTAAATAAATATGTAAATGTTGATGTATTTTTGAAAGACACCGAGAGACCGCGTAGATTTGGCCTTCTGTTTTCGGTTATTGTCCTGTTGAAAGGTGAATTCATCTCCCAATGTCTGGTGGAAAGCAGACTGAACCAGGTTTTCCTCTAAGATTTTACCTGTGCTTAGCACCATTCCATTTATGTTTTTTCCCCAAACATAACACCTTGTTTTTAGGACAAAAAGGGAATTGCTTTGCTACATTTTATATGGGTATCCTTCTTTTCACTCTGTCAGTTTAGTTAGTATTGTGGAATAACTGCAATGTTGTTGTTCCATCCTAAGTTTTCTCCTATCACAGCCAATAAGCTTTGTAACTGTTTTAAAGTCACCATTGGCCTCATGGTAAAATTCCTGAGCGGTTTCCTTCCACTGTAGCCACAGAGTTAGGAAGGACGGCAGTATCTTGGTAGTGACTGGGTGCATTGATACACCATATAAAGTGTAATTCATAATTTACCATGCTTAAAGGGCTATTCAATGTCTGTTTGTTTTCTTTAACCCATCTACCAATAGGTACCCTTCTTTGCGAGGCATTGGAAAACCTCCCTGGTTTTTGTGGTTGTATAGAGATGAGGAAGTAATTCCAAAATTATGTTAAATACTATTTTTGAATACAGTGTGTCCATGCAACTTATTATGTGACTTGTTATGTGAACTTATGTAAACGCTTGCCATAACAAAGGGGTTGAATACTTATTTACTTTTAAAATTATTTGTAAAAAAACTAAATCTACAAACATAATACCACTTTCACAGTATGGGGTATTGTGTGTAGGCCATTGTCAAAATATCTTAATTTAATATATTTCAAAATCAGGCTGTAACACAATTTATTCTTAAGTCAAGGGGTGTGAATACGTTCTGAAGGCACTGAATACAAAACATAAGAAAAGCATGTTTTTTGACTGAACTGGGTCTTTAATAAGGTTTGCATAGATTAAGGTGCCAGGTCGGACAAATTTGACTACTTTTGATGTGTAGATATGCTGTCTATAATCAACCTTTTCATAAAATTTGAACATAATACTGGTTTGTATTTTCATTAAATTTGTCAAACTATAAGTTGAAGAAACATGTACTGTATTGCAGTTTAAAATAAATTCATGAATAGTTCATCAAGAAAGGAAATAACAAACAAACAAATATTGGAATGAAGCTTATTATACATAAAATAAATAAATGATAACTGTTTTAGTCAGTGGACAGCACAGCTTGAAACCACAAATGACATGACTAATAAATATATAAACATACGTTCTTCAGTAGTAGTACATTGCACAAAAAACATGTGGCCTTTTAAGCTTATTATCAATTTTCACTTGATCTTCTCAGATGCAGTCCTGTGTAGTCAAGTGATTATACATGCATTAAAGTGCCGTGATTAGCAGATATAGATGATTGGCTGTTCTTGTGATGACAATTGGCCACAGATGTTAGCGTTGTCACCTCAGAAGAGACCGTTTCTTCTGGTGTACTGTACATTGTAAGATCTGCGTCTGTGCCAGCGTCTCCTTATAGCTGCACATCCGCCACATAAAATGCACTGCAAAACAAGATGGAGAAGTATGATTCACATGTAAAATTAAATAATTGCAGAAATGTAGCATATTTGAATAAATATGTAAACAGTATACACAGTACACAAGTGAACACAAGACTATACGTACACATAGCAGGATCCACAGAGGTACCAAAATGATAGCGATGCCACAAGGGATGATAATGGCCAGAGCCCAGCCAGGAAAACCTCCACTTGTGGTATTGAAAGGAGTGGTCAGCAACAGAGTAGGGGGGGGTGTGGTTGCTTCTACAGTTGTTGTTGTGGGTGCTGCTGTTGTGGTGGTCGTAGCAGCTACAGTTGTGGTTTTTGTAGCAGCTTTTGTTGTGGTTGTCGAAGGAGCTGCCATTGTGGTGGTTGTAGGAGCTATAGCTGTTGTAATTAGCGCAGCATTATCAGCTGCAGTTGTAGGAGCTGCAGTTGTAGGAACTGCAGTTGTAGGAGCTGCAGTTGTAGGAGCTGCAGTTTCAGTTGTAGGAGCTGCAGTGGCAGCTTTAGGAGCCGCAGTTGTTGGAGCTGCAGTTGTAGGAGCTGCAGTTATCGTAGGAGCTGCAATTGGGGTCTTCGTAAAAGCTGCAGTTGTTGTCGTAGTAGATGCTGCAGTTGTAGGGGTGGTAGGACCAATGGTTGTTGTAGTAAGAGCTGAATTGATTGTCATAGCAGCTTTTGTGGTGCTGGTTGAAGGAGCTACAGTTATTGGAGTAAGAGCTTTAGTTGTTGTAGGTATGGTAGATGTAGTGGTTGTAGGCGCTATAGTTGCCGTCGGAGCAACAGTTGTCATTGTAGGTGCGGCTGTTGTAGTGGTCATAAGAGCTAAAAATGTTATAGTAGGAGGTGCAGTTATGGTTGTAGCTTGAGCTGCAGTTGCGGTTGTTGTAAGAGCTGCAGTTGTAGTTATTTTAGCAGGTGCTGCTGTTGTAATGGTCGGAGTAGGTGTTGTGGTTGTCGTAGAGGCTTCGGTTGTAGTTATTGTAGCAGGTGCTGCAGTGTTTGTCAAAGTAGATACAGATGTTCTTGTAGGTGATGCAGTGGTTGTTGAAGTAGGTGCTGCAGTTGTAGTGGTCGTAGAAGCTACAGTTGTTATAGGTGCTGCTGTTGTAATGGTTGTAGTAGGTGTTGTGGTTATCGTAGGAGCTTCAGTTGTCATTGTAGGTGCTTCTGTTGTTGTGGTTGTAGGATCTAAAGTTGTTGTAGTAGGAGCTGCAGTTATGGTTGTCATAAGAACTGCATTTGTTGTCGTAGTAGGTGCTGCTGGGGTAGTGGTTGTAAGAGCTGCAGTGGTTGTTGAAGTAGGTGCTGCAGTTGTAGTGGTCATAGGAGATACAGATGTTGTCATATGAACTTCAGTTGTAGTTATTATAGCAGTTGCTGCAGTGGTTGTCGAAGTAGGTGGTGTAGTTGTAGTGGTCGTAGGAGCTACAGATGTCACTGTAGGTGCTGCAGTTGTGGTGGTAGTAGGAACTACAGTTGTTGTAGTTGGATCTGCAGTTGTGCTTGTCATAGTAAGTGCTGCAGTTGTAATTGTTGTAGTAGGTGCTGCAGATGTAGTTCCCGTAGTAGGTGCTGCAGTTGTAGTTGGTGCTGCATTTGCGGTTGTCGTAGGAGTTTCGATTGTAATTGTCGTAATAGGTGCTGCAGTTGTGGTTATCGTAAGAGTTATAGTTGGTGTAGAAGGAGCTGAAGTGATTGTCGAAGTAGCTGCTAACATTGTAGTGGTTGGGGATATATTTGTTGTCATAGAAGCTACAGTTGTTGTAGGTGCGGCTGTTTTAGTGGTCGTAGAATCTAAAGTTGCAGTAGTAGTATCAGTTGTGGTTGTCGTAGGAGCTGCATTTGTAGTGGTCAGTGTAGGTTTTTCTACTGTATGGGTCGTGGGATCGAAAGTTGTAGTAGGAGCTGCAGTTGTGGTTGTCGTAGGAACTGCATTTGTAGTTGTTGTAGTAGGTGCTGCTGCTGCAGAGGTTGTAAGAGCTGCAGTTGTTGTTAAAGTAGGAGCTGCAGTGGTTTTTGAAGTAGGAGCTGCAGGGGTTTTTGAAGTAGGAGCTGTAGTGATTGTCGAAGTAGGTTCTGCAGTTGTAGTGGTCGTAGGAGCTAAAGATGTTGTAGCTGGAGCTGTAGTGATTGTCGAAGTAGTTGCTGCAGTTGTAGTGGTGGTAGGATATATAGTTGTTTTCGAAGAAGCTAAAGTTGTTATAGGTGCTGCTGTTGTAATGGTCTTAGGAGGTGTTGTGGTTATTGTAAGAGCTTCAGTTGTCGTTGTAGGTGCTGCTGCTGTTGTGGTCGAAAGATCTAAAGTTGTTGTAGTAGGAGCTGCAGTTGTGGTTGTTGTATTAACTGCATTTGTAGTTGTTGAAGTAGGTGCTGCAGTTGTAGTGGTCATAGGAGCTACAGTTGTCATTGTAGGTGCTTCAGTTGTAATTGTTGTAGTAGGTGCTGCAGATGTAGTTGTCGTAGGAGGTGCTGCTGCTGTTGTGGTCGAAATATCTAAAGTTGTTGTAGTAGGAGCTGCAGTTGTGGTTGTTGTATTAACTGCATTTGTAGTTGTTGAAGTAGGTGCTGCAGTTGTAGTGGTCATAGGAGCTACAGATGTTGTAGTTGGAGCTGCAGTTGTAGTTGTGGTCGTAGGAGCTTCAGTTGTCGTTGTAGGTGCTGCAGTTGTGGGGGTCGTTGGAGCTACAGTTGTTGTAGTTTGAGCTGCAGTTGTTGTCATAGTAGGTGTTGTGGTTGTCGTAGTAGGTGTTGTGGTTGTCGTAGTAGGTGTTGTAGTTGTCGTAGTAGGCGCTGAAGTCGTGGTTGTCGTAGCAGTTTCGGTTGTAGTTGTCGTAGTAGGTGCTGCAGTTTTAGTTGTCGAAGTAGGTGCTGCAGTTGTAGTGGTCATAAGAGCTACAGATGTTGTCGTAGGAGTATCAGTTGTAGTTATTTTAGCAGATGCTGCAGCGGTTGTCGAAGTAGGTGGTGTAGTTGTGGTCGTAGGAGCTACAGTTGTCGTTGTAGATGCTGCAGTTGTGGGGGTCGTTGGAGCTACAGTTGTTGTAGTTGGAGCTGCAGTTGTCGTAGTAGGTGTTGTGGTTGTCGTAGTAGGTGTTGTAGTTGTCGTAGTAGGTGTTGTAGTTGTCGTAGTAGGTGCTGCAGTTGTGGTGGTCGTAGGAGCTACAGTTGTTGAAGTTGGAGCTGCAGTTGTGGTTGTCGTAGGAGCTACAGTTGTGGTTGTCGTAATAGGTGTTGTGGTTGTCGTAATAGGTGTTGTGGTTGTCGTAGTAGGTGTTGTAGTTGTCGTACCAGCTTCGGTTGTAGTTGTTGTAGTAGGTGCTGCAGTTGTAGTGGTCATAGGAGCTACAGATGTTGTCGTAGGAGCATCCGTTGTAGTTATTTTAGCAGATGCTGCAGCGGTTGTCGAAGTAGGTGGTGTAGTTGTGGTAGTAGGAGCTACAGTTGTCGTTGTAGGTGCTGCAGTTGTGGGGGTAGTAGGAGCTACAGTTGTTGGAGTTGTGGATGTCGTAGTAGGTGTTGTGGTTGTCGTAGTTGGAGCTGCAGTTGTGGTTGTCGTTGGAGCTACAGTTGTCGAAGTTGGAGCTGCAGTTGTTGTCGTAGTAGGTGTTGTGGTTGTCGTAGTAGGTGTTGTAGTTGTCGTAGTAGGCGCTGAAATCGTGGTTGTCGTAGCAGCTTCGGTAGTAGTAGGTGCTGAAGTTGTAGTTGTTGAAGTAGGTGCTGCAGTTGTGGTCATAGGAGCTACAGTTGTCGTTGTAGGTGCTGAGGTTGTGGGGGTCGTAGGAGCTACAGTTGTTGTAGTTGGAGCTGCAGTTGTGGTTGTCGTAGGAGGTACATTTGTGGTTGTCGTAGTAGGTGATGCAGTTGTGGTGGTCGTAGGAGCTACTGTTGTTGTAGTTGGAGCTGCAGTTGTGGTTGTCATAGGAGCTACAGTTATGGTTGTAGGAGTATCAGTTGTTGTCGTAGGAGCTGCATTTGTAGTGGTCGTAGTGGGTGCTTCTGTTGTAGTGGTCGTGGGATCTAAAATTGTAATAGGAGCTGCAGTTGTTGTTGTCGTAGGAGCTGCATTTGTAATTGTTGTAGGAGATGCAGTGGTTGTTGTAGTAGGAGTTGTGGTTGTCGTGGTAGGTGTTGTGGTTGTCGTAGTAGGTGTTGTGGTTGTCGTAGTAGGTGTTGTGGTTGTCGTAGTAGGTGTTGTGGTTGTCGTAGTAGGTGTTGTGGTTGTCGTAGTAGGTGTTGTGGTCGTCGTAGTAGGTGTTGTGGTTGTCGTAGTAGGTGTTGTAGTTGTCGTAGTAGGTGCTGCAGTTGTGGTTATCATAGGAGCTTCAGTTGTAGTTGTAGGTGCTACAGTTGTGGGGGTCATAGGAGCTACAGTTGTTGTAGTTGGAGTTGTGGTTGTCGAAGGAGGTAGAGTTGTGGTTGTCGTAGTTGGTGCTGTGGTAGGTGTTGTAGTTGTCGTAGTAGGTGTTGCAGTTGTGGTGGTCATAGGAGCTACAGTTGTAGTTGGAGCTGCAGTTGTGGTGGTCGTAGGAGCTATAGATGTTGTAGCAGCTTCAGTTGTAGTTGTTGAACTAGGTGCTGCAGTTGTGGTTGTCGTAGTAGGTGTTGTGGTTGTCGTAGTAGGTAATGTAGCTGTTGTAGTTGTCGTAGTAGGCGCTGAAGTTGTGGTTGTCGTAGCAGCTTCGGTTGTGGTTGTCGTAGTAGGTGCTGCAGTTGTGGTGGTCGTAGGAGTTACAGTTGTTGTAGTTGGAGCTGCAGTTGTGGTTGTCGTAGGAGGTACAGTTGTGGTTGTCGTAGTAGGTGCTGTGGTTGTCGTAGTAGGTGTTGTAGTAGGTGCGGCAGTTGTGGTGGTCGTTGGAGCTTCAGTTGTTGTAGTTGGAGCTGCAGTTGTGGTTGTCGTAGGAGCTACAGTTGTGGTTGTCGTAGTAGGTGTTGTAGTTGTCGTAGTAGGTGCTGAAGTTGTGGTCGTAGGAGCTACAGTTGTCGTTGTAGGTGCTGCAGTTGTAGTTGTTGAAGTAGGTGCTGCAGTTGTGGTCGTAGGAGCTACAGTTGTCGTTGTAGGTGCTGCAGTTGTGGGGTTCGTAGGAGCTACAGTTGTTGTAGTTGGAGCTGCAGTTGTGGTTGTTGTAGGAGCTACAGTTGTGGTTGTCGTAATAGGTGTTGTAGTAGGTGCGGCAGTTGTGGTGGTCGTTGGAGCTTCAGTTGTTGTAGTTGGAGCTGCAGTTGTGGTTGTCGTAGGAGCTACAGTTGTGGTTGTCGTAGTAGGTGTTGTAGTTGTCGTAGTAGGTGCTGAAGTTGTGGTCGTAGGAGCTACAGTTGTCGTTGTAGGTGCTGCAGTTGTAGTTGTTGAAGTAGGTGCTGCAGTTGTGGTCGTAGGAGCTACAGTTGTCGTTGTAGGTGCTGCAGTTGTGGGGTTCGTAGGAGCTACAGTTGTTGTAGTTGGAGCTGCAGTTGTGGTTGTTGTAGGAGCTACAGTTGTGGTTGTCGTAATAGGTGTTGTGGTAGGTGTTGTGGTTGTCGTAGTAGGTGTTGTGGTTGCCGTAGTAGGTGTTGTGGTTGCCGTAGTAGGTGTTGTAGTTGTTGTAGTAGGTGCTGCTGTTGTGGTGGTCGTAGGAGCTACAGTTGTTGTAGTTGGAGCTGCAGTTGTGGTTGTTGTAGGAGCTACAGTTGTGGTTGTCGTAATAGGTGTTGTGGTAGGTGTTGTGGTTGTCGTAGTAGGTGTTGTGGTTGTCGTAGTAGGTGTTGTGGTCGTCGTAGTAGGTGTTGTGGTTGTAGTAGGTGTTGTAGTTGTCGTAGTAGGTGCTGCAGTTGTGGTTATCATAGGAGCTTCAGTTGTAGTTGTAGGTGCTGCAGTTGTGGGGGTCATAGGAGCTACAGTTGTTGTAGTTGGAGTTGTGGTTGTCGAAGGAGGTACAGTTGTGGTTGTCGTAGTTGGTGCTGTGGTTGTCGTGGTAGGTGTTGTAGTTGTCGTAGTAGGTGTTGCAGTTGTGGTGGTCATAGGAGCTACAGTTGTAGTTGGAGCTGCAGTTGTGGTGGTCGTAGGAGCTATAGATGTTGTAGCAGCTTCAGTTGTAGTTGTCGTAGTAGGTGCTGCAGTTGTGGTTATCGTAGGAGCTTCAGTTGTAGTTGTTGAACTAGGTGCTGCAGTTGTGGTGGTCGTAGGAGCTACAGTTGTTGTAGTTGGAGCTGCAGTTGTGGTTGTCGTAGTAGGTGTTGTGGTTGTCGTAGTAGGTAATGTAGCTGTTGTAGTTGTCGTAGTAGGCGCTGAAGTCGTGGTTGTCGTAGCAGATTCGGTTGTGGTTGTCGTAGTAGGTGCTGCAGTTGTGGTGGTCGTAGGAGGTACAGTTGTGGTTGTCGTAGTAGGTGCTGTGGTTGTCGTAGTAGGTGTTGTAGTTGTCGTAGTAGGTGCTGCAGTTGTGGTGGTCGTAGGAGCTACAGTTGTTGTAGTAGGTGCTGCAGTTGTGGTGGTCGTAGGAGCTTCAGTTGTGGTTGTCATAGTAGGTGTTGTGGTTGTCGTAGTAGGTGTTGTAGTTGTCGTAGTAGGTGCTGCAGTTGTAGTTGTTGAAGTAGGTGCTGCAGTTGTGGTCGTAGGAGCTACAGTTGTCGTTGTAGGTGCTGCAGTTGTGGGGTTCGTAGGAGCTACAGTTGTTGTAGTTGGAGCTGCAGTTGTGGTTGTCGTAGTAGGTGTTGTGGTTGCCGTAGTAGGTGTTGTGGTTGTCGTAGTAGGTGTTGTAGTTGTTGTAGTAGGTGCTGCAGTTGTGGTGGTCGTAGGAGCTACAGTTGTTGTAGTTGGAGCTGCAGTTGTGGTTGTCATAGGAGCTACAGTTGTGGTTGTCGTCGTAGGTGTTGTGGTTGTCGTAGTTGGTATTGTAGGTGTTGTAGTTGTTGTAGTAGGCGCTGAAGTCGTCGTTGTCGTAGCAGCTTCGGTTGTAGTTGTCGTAGTAGGTGCTGCAGTTGTGGTTATCGTAGGAGCTTCAGTTGTTGTAGGTGCTGCAGTTGTGGGGGTCATATGAGCTACAGTTGTTGGAGTTGTGGTTGTCGTAGGAGGTACAGTTGTGGTTGTCGTAGTAGGTGCTGTGGTTGTCGTAGTAGGTGTTGTAGTTGTCGTGGTAGGTGCTGCAGTTGTGGTGGTCGTAGGAGCTACAGTTGTTGTAGTTGGAGCTGCAGTTGTGGTTGTCGCAGGAGGTACAGTTGTGGTTGTCGTAGTAGGTACAGTTGTGGTTGTCGTAGTAGGTGTTGTAGTTGTCGTAGTAGGTGCTGCAGTTGTGGTGGTCATAGGAGCTACAGTTGTTGTAGTTGGAGCTGCAGTTGTGGTTGTTATAGGAGGTACAGTTGTGGTTGTCGTAGTAGGTGCTGTGGTTGTCGTAGTAGGTGTTGTAGTTGTCGTAGTAGGTGCTGCAGTTGTGGTGGTCGTAGGAGCTACAGTTGTTGTAGTTGGAGCTGCAGTTGTGGTTGTCGTAGGAGGTACAGTTGTTGTAGTTGGAGCTGCAGTTGTGGTTGTCGTAGTAGGTGTTGTAGTTGTCGTAGTAGGTGCTGCAGTTGTGGTGGTTGTAGGAGCTACAGTTGTTGTAGTTGGAGCTGCAGTTGTGGTTGTCGGAGCTGCAGTGGCTGTCGTAGAAGGTGCTGTAGTTGTGGTTGTTGCAGTAGGTGTAGTGGTCGTAGGACTTACAGTTGTAGGAAGAGCTGCATTGGTTGTTGTTGAAGCTACAGTTGTTGTCGAAGGAGCTACAGTTGTTGTAGGAGGAGCTACAGTTGTTGTAGTAGGAGCTACAGTTATTGTCATAGGAGCTACACTTGTTGTCGTAGGAGCTGCAGTTGTCGTAGGAGCTGCAGTTGTCGTAGGAGCTGCAGTTGTCGTAGGAGCTGCAGTTGTCGTAGGAGCTGCAGTTGTCGTAGGAGCTGCAGTTGTCGTAGGAGCTGCAGTTGTCGTAGGAGCTGCAGTTGTCGTAGGAGCTGCAGTTGTCGTAGGAGCTGCAGTTGTCGTAGGAGCTGCAGGTGTCGTAGGAGCTGCAGTTGTCGTAGGAGCTGCAGTTGTGGTCAGAACTCCATGGATATTCCAGCATAAAAACACTGTGGTTTATGAGATGAATGGTTAATATGTTTATTACGCACAATATCAACATTTCCAAGATTTCCCTTCATCAGCATGGTGCAGTTTTTGAAATCTTTATTATGTAATATATACAATTATAATTTATAGCTACATATTATTCCCTTGATTGTTAATAATATGACCTATAATACCTTATTGATATTACCACATCTGAGTTCTATTTTTGTTGTTGTTGAAAAGAGGGTACATTTTTCATTACAGTAGTGTGGTAATGTTTACCGCTTACAATTGAGTCATTTTCCTTTTTTATATTTTGGAAACGTATTTAATCGAGGGGAGACATTTGACAGTAAAGTAGCCGTGGCAAAATGTAAAATTGCCCCCATAAAATGTCAAAATAAACATATTTAGAAAAAATAATACGCATTGTAACATCATATGTATACAACATGTACATCATTGCTCATTATTCTAATTACATTATCCAAATGTATATGGTCTATTTTGTCACCATCTTGCCTTTTTGGTTGTTAATATTTTAATTCAGGATTAATACACGAGTTGGCATGAAGTTAGCAAATAGTAAAAAATGAGTTAGAAACATGAACACAGAATGAAATTCAGTGTACTACATACCCATGGTAAATAAAGTAGCTGTCAGTTTCTGTGTCTTCATTTTGGACTCAGTTGATGCAGTTGTTTTCTGAATAGAAAGAAAAATATACATTTTATTGACAGGTCATAAGCCACTATTAATGTTCAGCGGTGGACACTTTTCAACTTAATCTGTAACTTGTTAAGCACATTTATGCAACTCATTTAGGTGTGCCAGATCAAGAGGTGTGAATAATTATTCATTCAAGACATCGCTGTGAACAAAATTAGCTTGTGAAGAATGATGTAAAAAACAAGGAAACAAAATGTGAAAACATGCAAAGCTGTGAATAATTTCACAATGGTCACTATAACCACTATAACATGGATTTATACACTTTAGTGAAATTACACAGTAAAATCCAGATTAGCGTTGCATTTTTTCCCCATCAGAAATCAGCCTATTACCGCATCCCACCAATTATGTTACTTTATAAAAGAGGAAAGGGCATTTCAAATTTGCAAATGGTCTGCGAGCGACCAGGAATTCACACATTCTGTGAAAGTAATCGGTGTAGTTCATCAAAAGATGCATGTTTTTTTTATATAAAACATGAAATAGTCAAATCCACATTAGCGTTACAATTTTTCAAGAGAAATCCGCATTTTGCTGCTTAATAAACATAAGTATTTAAACTTGGCTTTCTAAAGTTGACCAATCCATTTTCTACATTCTTAAAAAGATGAGAAAAAATAAGAAACCTGCACACTGCTCTTGCTAATATCACTGCTCTATTAAGTTCACATTTAGGCCTCAAGCATGAAACGCATTGAACGGATGTGGCTGGAGCAATGTCAACATAAGGGTGCAAATTAAAAACACTCCTAAAATCCTGGAGTATAAGGAAAACAAACCTATGTTACAAATATTTATATTTTTTATTTAACCTTCATTTAACTAGGCAAGTCCGTTAAGAACAAATCTTACTTACAATGACAGCCTAGGAACATTGGGTTAACTGCCTTGTTCAGGGGCAGAACAACAGATTTGTACCTTGTCAGCTCTGTGATTCGATCTAGCAACCTTTCGGTTACTGGCCCAATACGCTAACCACAAGGCTACCTGCCACCCCTATAATATAACAATGTGCATTTCATAAGTATTCTAATAATTGTAATAAAGTGTGTACATAAAACGTATTAAACAAGACCATACAACAACAATGAGGACATCGACCTATCAAGAAAGTTTTCATAAAGCATTGGGTACTGTACAAGAAATACCATCAGAGTGATCTGAAGTGGCGGCATTAACTCATGTTCACATTTACATAACATGCATGGGCATTTCATCATTAAGACCAGGCTGTAACACAATAAAATGTGGAATAAGTCAAGAGGTATGAATACTTTCTGAAGGCACTGTAAATCATATAAATTTAAAGTTTTCAAATGGTCTGCCAGCAATTAACTACATATTCCTATACATATTCTGTGACAGTTTAGTAGTTCATCAAAAGTCTATGGATGTTTACATATAACGTGTACATAATAACCATAATCTTCATTGTTTCAATGTTGTTGCTTTTACATTATCAATTTTAGATTTTGATCTTTTCTTGTAAGACCATTTTACCTTGTTATATTTGTATATGTATATATTTTTTTGTGCTGTGTGCAATTTATTTAAAAAAATATTTATCAAGTATTTTCCATTTACATATTCCATTATAGAGTAAAGGTTATTACTTACCTACAGCAAATACTTCAATGCCAGTCACCTATTTCTGTAATTTCTCCAAATATCAATTGAGGAAGGTCTTGGTTAATGACAATTAACAATCACAATATCTAGCTTATACCTACTCTAAAATCTCATTATCTTTCTAGTTCTGCTAACAATTTCAAGCTTACAATTGAACTGTTCCTGTGTATACTGTCATGCCAATGTATTTCTAGTTTGTATTTATATTACTATAGGGCTGGTTTGATGCCACAAATTGTCTGTCTTTCAAGTGACGTAATATTTTGGGAGGCACCAAAGATAATAAGATAAAGGTGACGAAAAAGGGAGGGACAGAGGAATGCAAGTGGGAAGTACTTAGCTTCAAAATGTTTTTGTTTTTTCCCCAGGTACTGACTGACGTGGTATGGAAAACTGGTTAGGTGTTCTGACAAAAAAATTGGGATGGACTAAAAATAATTGAAAAAAGGGGGAAAGGAGGGGGAAAATAATCTGTTTGAGAGTATAATAACAGTTATGTACTGACCTTTTTTTTATTGTAAACTGTTTAGGTCACAAATACATTTTTTAAAAGATTTTCTTGCCAGAATCTTGCTTAATTGTACTTAATTGACTTAACTTAACTTTGGAGCCATTCATTTAATTTAATCAGTGGCCTGAAGTAAGCAGTCAGCCTTTTTCTATTTAACAGTTCTACACTCTCACATGTGCTACTTCCCATATCTTTTTAAAAACATAGTTGTTTCTTTTAACAGTAGATTCAGTTTATGAATCTCTAACAAAAGTGATGTCAAGATTTGTTTTAATCAGCTGTTAAATATGATTGAGGGTCACAATGACCCCACATGGTGAGCCCAACAATTGAGGAATTCCTGATGGAGCATTTTCCAGATGCTAAAATCATTTTTAAATGATTGCTTACAATGAAGAATGACACCTAAACATTTGTGTGTACCTGCTGAAAAGAAAGAAAGAAATGTATAATAATATAACAAATTAATTTCGTATAAAATATTGTGTGCGAAATACCTTACATTTTTTGGACTTTACAGTTGATATATTTGGAGAAATTAATAAAAATCTGTATCTTGTGACTCGATAAAAAAAATACATATTTAAAGACTTGTATCTCTCTATGATAATGAAATATGTTCAAGTTATTTTTTTATATTTTCTATTGAACATTAACATGACACTACAATAGTGTTTCAGTATTTTGAAGAGTGCCTTGGTCCTCACCATTTTGATATCATGGATGGTCAGTCCTTGCATCCATAGCTACATCTATGAATTTGAGAGTGGTTACGTTTACTAAAGTGGTGGGGTGTCAGCATTGTTGTTTGAATCCCAGATTTCCCCACTAAGGACTAAGGGACTAAGGACTAAAATCTTTAGTAAAGCTATCAAAAAGTAAATGTATAATAGTATTGACCTATTTCTGGGTGCACATTTTTCCTCTGCAAGGTTCATGGCAACACTAATGTGGATCTTTCCCTCTCCAGCTGACTGTCAGAATCACTTTATTTAGGGTTAAACCTTGATGATTCTGTCTTCCTCAGGGAGTTCCTCTCAACCAAAGGGAATATTCTGCATGCCAATGTTGCATTAGTTGATCTGAAACAAAGGTGGGTAATACATAACACCTTGATGAGTGTTCCAGTGTCATTCATAACTATTAGAACACATTTATTCAACATCATTCATGAGGAATTTGATAAATATTTGATTTATTCCGTCAAAGTACCCATCCCTCTGACATACTAATCACACAACATTCTGGGAGCACCAGGTAAGCCTCAGAGCAGTACCCAGGTAGCAGATTAGGGGTTATGTGACTTGCTCAAGGCCACAAGAGCAGAAGGGTTGGATCCAGACCTGTCTGTAAATAATATATTTCAAATAGTCTAACTGACTGTGGTCGGTGATTGAGCTTGCCTGGCACAATGGAACCATTGTAGTAGTCCCAAAAGAGCAAACCGCCATCGTTCTGGCACTCACTCCAGACAGGCTCAATAGTATTTGAACCCAGGTCAGAGCAATTGATGGCAATGTAACATGTTGAGTAACTTTGCCTGATATCTGAAAACTATTAGATCTAATCAATCAATCACATTTGCTGTAAAAAAAAAGGGCTTTATAAATTAGTGTTGGTCAGGAATTGCTTTACTGATACCGACCTAAACCCCATTGAGCCAGAAGCTTATGCCTTGGCTTTAGCTCAGCAAAGACTAATACAGGACTAACCCAGTCAGTAACACCAGCAACAATACTGTTCACTCAGACCAGACTATTTCAACTAAAACAATTTAACTTCATAATACCTTAATAACTTTCTGTAATGACAAAATCACAAATTTTGAAGGTTCCTTATAAATGATGTTAAAATATGACGGTTGTTATGCATGATACTTTTAACATTCACAAAGTGTTACCCAAACTAGTTATTTAGCATTTTGGGTGAGGAGCTTCATTCTAACCAGCAACATGTGAGTATCACTTGTGAACATGGAGATTTGGAGTGTGATGCCTGACTCAACATGCCCTAGGACATCATCGAAATTAAGAATTTGTTCTTAACTGACTTGCCTAGTTAAATAATTTTAAAAAATGTCTAAATGTTACTATCTCATGCCGCCTTGACTAATAAGGACTGTTATAATACAGGATACACTGGATTTTTCCTAAAACTTAACCAGCCAGGCGCATTTATTACCTTTTTATTTTTACTTTTGTACTATCAAAATTGGTCTGATGCGTTCCTTTATACCTCTGTGAAGTGAATTATTTCCATAGAACTCCATCCTGCTTATATAACGGCTACTTGCCACATTAAACTAAACTAACTACTGGTAGAACTGTATTCATCTTAAAGAAAATGTACTGTCATCTTGCAGAGAGCACGATCCCCAGTCCAAAAAGTGCCTCACTTGTCAGTGTTTTGACCCGTGATTTTTTTGGGCCACACATCCCAACTGTCACGTCTACACCCATTCCCCCTCTCCGGCGCTCGACGTCACCAGTATTCATTATTGTGCACACCTGCCACCTTCCTGATTACCTCAGCTATATCTGTCACTCCCTTTCGTTCTTTCCCCAGGTGTTTTTGATTCTGTTACTGTGTTTTGTGGCTTTACGCTACTTGTGTTTATTTATATTTTTCATTTATTATTAAATTAACTCCCTATATATACTTGCTTCCCGATTCATAGCGTCCACATTACACCAACTCACGATTTGTATTGAACCAATCATAAAAATGTATATTTATCAGATGTGAGTTGTACAACTTACACTTAACACAATTTGGATATTGATTTACTGTGATTTAATGTTTTCTAATGATTTATTGTTGTGTTAGGTGTTGCCGTCCATCAATAACTACACCGTTCTGTGACTTGCCACACCCTAAACAATCATTGATGATTAAACACTGGTTTAGCTTGTCATTAGATTACATATGATAAAAAGGAATGTTCTTTCAAGTGTTATATCACTCCCTGACGTCTTCCTGTCGTCTCCCATGACGTTGAAAGGTGTTTGAGTTTCTTGTAGAATCTGTTCTATTGAACATACCTCTACATCCATAACAAGGAACATCCTCCTTGTTTTATGTTTGAATGCTATGACATGGAAGATGGTGTTAGTGCTTAGTTTATGAAAACAGATCTAATCCAGTGTTGCCAACTTAGCAACTTTGTTGCTATATTTAGTGAGTATTCAGGCCCCTCTAGCAACACATTTTCAAAAAAGCAACTAGCAAAAAATCTAGTGATTTACATAAAAAAAAACAATTAACCTGAATTAGGGCCAGACTAGTTACCATAATTTTCTCACATTGCCATTGACAGTTTTTTCTATTGTCTCTTTTTGGTCCATTTAGATTGTTAATGTAGATTGTATACAACAAAAATGTAAAAAATGTTATGGTTAAAAATGTTCATGTTTTACTGTGACTTGTTTTAGGCTCCTAAGTGGACCATAAGGTTAAAAAACAGACCAAATTAAGAAAACTAAAAAACAAACTAAAAAAATCAAGTAAAAAACATAGTAACTCCGCCAGAGGGTCACTTTTGCCAGTCCCAAGGCCGGATAAAGGAGGAGGGTTGGAAATAACAAGAATCGACAGAAGAAAGTTCATTTCTAGTTCTAAACATATTTCAGGTGTTTTTTACTCACTTTTTGTCTCTCCCATGACGTTATTCCTCTTTCCTACAGCATCCATCACAATTACATGGCCAATTATGCAAATTAGGTGATGACGTCATTTAGCGACTTTTAGGGCAGCCAATAGCTACTTTCCTTACTGAGGAGTTGGCAACACTGGTGTCATCCCAGATTAGGAACAATACACTATTTCATAGCACAGGTCATGTTTGCCTAAATACAATGTAATTACTAGTTGTTACACAGGATTTAGCTGGTTAAAATTAAGTGTATCTTGAGGAGTACTTACTTGTAATGAATATGTACTTATACAGTACATTACCATCCTGAGAATCTGGGCCTCAATTTTAAAGCTTCTGGAAGTGCCATCCAAGTAGGAAAATAATAAAATCTAATTGTGGTCACATACACATGGTTAGCAGATGTTAATGTGAGTGTTCTAATTCCAACAGTGCAGTAATATCTAACAAATAATCTAACAATTCCCAACAACTACCTAATACACACAAATCTAACAAGTAATCTAACAATTCCCAACATCTACCTAATACACACAACTCACAATAATATGTAAACATTATTAAAGTGGCATTGTTTAAAGTGACTAGTTATCCATTTATTAAAGTGTCCAGTGATTGGGTCTCAATATGGGCAGCAGCCTCTCTGAATTAGTGATTGCTACTTAGTAGTCTGATGGGCTTGAGATAGTATTAATCTTTTACCATCCGCGAACAGCTCAAACGTCATCAACCACCTGGTCCAGCGTGGACCTATTGTAAGAAGGCTCACTGTAGCAGTCAAACTTTGGCACTGTGATCTTGACGACACTGACATTTTCAGATTTAACTATCGTTTTCAAACGTTATCCTCGTCGCCATTGTTCAATCTTATACTCGTACTAAATTAAGCTATTATACTGAATTTAATCAACCAGACTCAGAGGTAAACTTCAACATGTCTTTACTCCATCACTGTCTGTATCCCCTCACATTCCTTTACTGACGTGGTGACGTCCTATCTCAGTACGTCACATCAATACATGACAGCACTCCAGTCCCCTTTTCACCTCATTTAACACCTGATTTACTTAACAAAAGGCACATCTGAATTGAGTAACACAGTATGAGTCATAATGCCCATAAAACCTAGCGGTTAAGCCTTTAAATGGTTCCAATGTTTTTTTTCCATATGGGATTTTAAAACTACATCATATACATTGGGGCAAAAAAGTATTTAGTCAGCCACCAATTGTGCAAGTTCTCCCACTTAAAAAGATGAGAGGCCTGTAATTTTCACTTTTGGTTTCTACATGATTCCATGTGTGTTATTTAATGTCTTCACTATTATTCTACAATGTAGAAAACCCCAGGAATAAGGAGGTCTGTCTAAAATTCTGACTGGTACTATATATCCATTATTATAAAAAAACAAGTGCCATTGAAGATTCATTTAATGAAACTATAATATCAACTAGTTATATCCTGGAACAGAAAGGTAACCTCAGCAGTGTGGCGCCGGCTTGTAGAAGCCTACGGCTGTAAAATGTCAGCCTTGTTTTGTTCATTTAGCTCTTATTTACAGAGCCCTTATCACAGTCAAGATATCTTTTTTATAGTAAAAACATGATGTAATATAAGGGAATAAAATGGAACAGAACAGTGTGAAGTGATTCACATCTCTCTTCTTGAACAGTTATTCTCAAAGAGTGATCATTTAAAACGGGGCTCAATTTGGCAACTTGAAAGACATTTTTCAGGGTTACAAACCAAAATGTGTCTTTTCGATATACAGATGTTCAATTTAGTTTGGAATTTCGGAAATGGATTAATCAAATCTATGGTGAACACTGCATGGGGATGAATAATGTCCAACACACACCAATTCATCCGGGTCACGGCACTAAATGTTAGCAGTGGATGTTATTCTTCAATAACACAAACCCCCAAACAAATCAGAGGGAGGAAAATAGGTTTATTCAAAGAGGAATAATCATAGATGTTATGCTTGGAGGTAGATGTTCAGTCTCCCCTGTCCTCAGCCTTTCTCCACTGAACAAGGGAACAGCATGTAGTTTTATAACCCAGCCCTAACATGACAAATTAGAATTCCTTGCAATAAAACTAGCCAATTGTATCGAGTGTGCTGAGTCAGGAAGCAAGTTCAGGGAGTGAGTGTTTTAATAAATAAACGTAACATAATCCAAGGGAGTGACATATATAGGGCGGGTAATCAAGGAGGTGATGAGTCCATTTCCCTTAATCCTTATTACTCTATTGACCTCTCACCCTCTGTCTCCACGTTGTATTTATCTTCGACATATTCTTACATATTCTTACATACTGTTACAACTAAACTGGCAGACTGCCTAGATGCAATCAAGAGATGGATGCAGTTGAACTTCCTGAAACTTAATTGCATCAAAACATGTCTTGGCATATTGGCTCTAAGAGTGCATAGAGCTGGCTGAGGACATTCTCCTTTTCTCTGGATGACACCATCGCAGCTTCCCCACCACCAGAAACTTTTTTTATTTTTACTGTGACCTCTCATTTGAGCCACACATCCGCATAACCAAGAAAGTATTGTTTCTCTACAGCTTTAGTTTGTAAGGCTCATATTGTCCAACCTATTCACATAGTGCAGTTCAAATCAAATCAAATCAAATTTATTTATATAGCCCTTCGTACATCAGCTGATATCTCAAAGTGCTGTACAGAAACCCAGCCTAAAACCCCAAACAGCAAGCAATGCAGGTGTAGAAGCACGGTGGCTAGGAAAAACTCCCTAGAAAGGCCAATACCTAGGAAGAAACCTAGAGAGGAACCAGGCTATGTGGGGTGGCCAGTCCTCTTCTGGCTGTGCCGGGTGGAGATTATAACAGAACATGGTCAAGATGTTCAATGTTCATAAATGACCAGCATGGTCGAATAATAATAAGGCAGAACAGTTGAAACTAGAGCAGCAGCACAGTCAGGTGGAAGTTGAAACTGGAGCAGCAGCATGGCCAGGTAGACTGGGGACAGCAAGGAGTCATCATGTCAGGTAGTCCTGGGGCATGGTCCTAGGGCTCAGGTCAGTTGAAACTGGAACAGCAGCATGGCCAGGTGGACTGGGGACAGCAAGGAGTCATCATGTCAGGTAGTCCTGGGGCATGGTCCTAGGGCTCAGGTCCTCCGAGAGAGAGAAAGAAAGAGAGAAGGAGAGAATTAGAGAACGCACACTTAGATTCACACAGGACACCGAATAGGACAGGAGAAGTACTCTAGATATAACAAACTGACCCCAGCCCCCCGACACATAAACTACTGCAGCATAAATACTGGAGGCTGAGACAGGAGGGGTCAGGAGACACTGTGGCCCCATCCGAGGACACCCCCGGACAGGGCCAAACAGGAAGGATATAACCCCACCCACTTTGCCAAAGCACAGCCCCCACACCACTAGAGGGATATCTTCAACCACCAGTTAACTTCTTATGGGAAGGTGGGATGGTAGCGTTCCACCTGGCCAACATTAGGTGAAATTGCAGAGCGTGAAATTCAAACTACAGAATTATAAATATTTAACATTCATAAAATCACAAGTGTAATACATCAAAATAAAGCTTAACTTCTTGTTAATCCAGCCGCTGTGTCAGATTTCAAAAAGGCTTTACCGCGAAAGCACACAATGCGATTATCTGAGGACAGCGCTCCGCATACAAAAACATGAAAAACATATTTCAACCAGGCAGGTGTGCCACGAATGTCAGAAATAGCGATATAATAAATGCCTTACCTTTGATCTTCTTCTGTTGGCACTCCAAAAGGTCCCAGATACATCACAAATGGTCCTTTTGTTAGATAATGTCCTTTTATCCATAAAAACTCAGTTTCGCTGGCGCGCTTCAGTCAATAATCCATCCATTTTCCCTCCATCAAAATGCATACAAAATTAATCCCAAACATTACTAATAAACTTTTCAAATAAACGATAACATTTAAGACGGAGAATCGTTATTGTCTTTACCGTAGAAAAGTACCAAAGAATGCCCTCTCTTCCACGCGCTTGGAAACACTACAGCCAAAATGGGAGCCACCTAGAAAAACTACATTTTTCCAACACCAGCATGAAACTCTTTCTAAAGACTGGGAACTAGGAACTGCAATCTGCGAGGAAATCGCATTATCACAAAAGTGGCAGCCGTTGAAAAGTGGTAGGCTGACATGTTTTTTTGCGGGGGATGGTTTGTCCTCTGGGTTTCGCCTGCCATATCAGTTCTGTTATACTCACAGACATTATTTTTAACAGTTTTAGAAACGTTAGTGTTTTCTATCAAACTCTACCAATTATATGCATATCCTAGCTTAGTTTACCTTAGGCACGCTTTTCATCCGCACGTGAAAATACTGCCCCCTACCCAAGAGAGATTAACAAATATCATTGTGCAATATGAAATTTCACATTCAACGAAATCTGAGATGTCTTAGTCTCAGATATCCCGGACCTTGGAGCATCGTAAGCTATTGCCTGGTTACCCATCCACATCGTTCCTGGCAACTGGCGTTTCTTCTCCTCTATGAGTCTGGGTTTGCCTCCCTCCCTGATGATTTATAGAATGCAAACACATTCTGACCATTCTGATTGGTCCCAGATATCAATGGGTTGGGCCAGAGCCAGCCTAAATGATGATGCTATCAATTTTGATCCTCTGATTGGTTAGATTTGTTAAAGACCATTCAATCACTGATAAATTTGTTTTGTACAATGCCACTAATTTTGAAGTCACACAAACGACTTCTAGGATAGCAGGTTGTGTCTGAATGTAGAATGTATGATGCAATCAATAGAGCAGCAGAAATTAATTTGGCGTGAGTCTTCAGCCAATGTAAGCTAGGTAACGGCAGAAGGTCTGGGGAGAATGTCGGCTGCTCTCTGATAATCCGAAATATGTTAAAAAAAAGATAGATCTCAGACAGATTTCTCAACAAATCAAGAGTTTGGGTAGGCTGGGTTCAAATTCAGGCAGGAATTCTGCTCATGTTTAGCTAGGGCAAGAAGCGGCTCCGGCAGCCACCTTACCGGTGATGTGCTTCCCATTTCTGACTTGTCCTCTTTTGTCCCAACTGATGCAGGAACATCTACACACGTGTTAAACTGTAGTGTTGGTACATTGCCGGAAGCAACCAGTCTGTATAGGGAGTCTAGAGATGACACAGTCCAGAGCCGAAGTTGCCCTAGCCCTGTATGTGTCAATGGGTTTTGGTGTCGATCAATTAATAGTCCTGCATCATCTTTTTTCCATCTTTTCAATGGGCTTTCATTGGGAATCCAGATTTCTAAGGGACCTTCTTGCAGTTCCTATCACTTCCACTGGATGTCAACCGTCTTTAGAAATTGGTTGAGGTTTTTCCTTTGTGTAATGAAGAAGTACAGTCATCTTGAACGAGGACCACTTGAAGTGTACGGTTAGAGGCGCGTGACCAGAAAGCTAGCTAGAGTTTGTTTTCCTCCTGTATTGAACTCAGATCATCCCGTCTTCAATTTTATCGATACAAAAGTCGTTTTTAATGTTTTGGCAAAGTTTACAGGTAACTTTTGAATTATATTTTTATTTCTGCGTTTTGTGTCACGCCTGCAGGGTTGAAATATGCTTGTCTCTCTTTGTTTACGTGCAATTCTCAGATATTATCATCGTTTGCTTTCGCCGAAAAGCCTTTTTGAAATCTGACATGTTGGCTGGGTTCACAACAAGTGAAGCTTTAATTTGCTATCTTGCATGTGTGATTTAATGAAAGTTTGATTTTCATAGTAATTTATTTGAATTATGCGCTCTGCATTTTCCCTTGCTTTTGGCCAGGTGGAACACTAGCGTCCCACATATCCCAGGGAGGTTAACCTCTCACAACCTATACTTCAAACATAGTCTGGCAATATGACAAAGGGAAAAGGCACAAAAAAGGGGGCGCTAAACAAGATAATTTGAATGAGATAGACAACAAACCAATTTCAACATCACTGACCCACGAGGAGTTAGCTGAAGATGCTAGCTCCCAAGAGTTCCCCACAGAACCTACTCAAAGTGACCTACTGGCTGCTATAAACTCACTAAGCAAGAAGGTGGACACAAGGTTGGCTGATCTCAAAGAGTATTGGGATATTGACTGAAACTGTGAAGGCAACTATGGGCAGGGTGCATGAGGTTGAGCAGACGGCAGTCGATCACGAGGCCAGGCTACAGGACATAGAGAAAATGACAACAAAACCCTGAAAGCCCGATTTGGAAATGCTAGAGTCGCATTCAAGACGCCAGAACATCCAAATAAATGGGATCCAGGACACTGAGAAATGGAAACCCACTGAATTTGTCTCGGAGCTGATACCGGTATTGTTGAGGAGTGAACACTTCAAAATGGCCATCCTGATCGATTGCGCACACAGATCACAGGCAACGAAGCTGTCCATGGGTGACACCAAGGCCATTCATTGCACGGCTGCAATATACCCAGACCAGGGATCTCATCCTCAAGCTGACTAGTCAAAAGTTCCCCCTTAACTACAACGGAGCCAGGGTGTCTTTCTACCCAGATCTTACTTTGGAGGTGAGGAACCAGCGGAAAGAGTATGATGAGTTACGCAAGAAATGCAGGGCTGCCAACATCTGATATGGATTCCTCTTCCCAGCCCGGTTTAAGGTGACCAGTCGAGGGATCACCACGTACGTTTGACAACCCAAATGAGTCCGATCTGTTCTTGTCAAGCAAGCTCCCAGGCTGAGGATACAGAACGGCTGTCAACCGGCTAAATGGCTAAATACAGGCCAGGAATGTGTTTGAATGTCTTTTCGATCAGAAGATCAGAATTTGGGACTTATATGATGGGTGAGATGTTATGTTAAACAATGCTATATAAGCCATATCATTTTTTAGCGCCACTCACCTCCCTAACTTGAGAGAAGGGTTATTTAATATTAGTTTGTATGTGGCATATCTAGATGATGAGTTAGTTCAAGCTAAGGTCTGTGTGGTAGTCAAGGAGTGCTTCGTTTGGGGAAGTCACTAAGTAATGGGACGGGAGGGGGGATGGGGTCTGTGTTTTATGTTCACATTTAATACAGGTGGTATGACAAGCTCCCACACGGCGGGACATTTTTCTTTTGGGTTTTGTATGACAGCAACAATTTGCTCTAAAATAAGAAATTCCACACAGTGACCGAGCACAGAGTAGACCTGGTGGAATAAAGATAGTCAGCTGGAACTGTAATGGCTTAGGGCATCTCATGAAACAAGCTAATGTTTTTTCTCATCTTAAATCACTGGGCACTGACATAGTGCTTCTTCAAGAAACTCATATTAAACGCTAGGCTCAGGTCAAGCTACAAGTCGGTTGGATCGGTCAGATATACCAGTCTAATTTTGATGCAAAAGCGAGAGGGTTAGCAACATTTCTTTTGTTTACTCGATTTAAGATCCTAATGGTAGGTATATTATTGTGGCTGGTACACTGAATTCGAAATCAATAACCTTGGTCAATTTATATGGACCCAACTTCGATGATCTATTATTTTTTCAAAGGGTATTAAGGCCATACAAGTGTTATTGTTGGAGGTGACTTTAACTGTACGTTAGATCCTCTTTTAGATAAACAGCTATCAAGGTCACTTCAACAATCAAATGCTAGTGTCTGTATAAATACATTGATGACAAACCTTAACGTTGTCGATATTTGGGATTAGGGATTATTCTTTATTTTTGTCAGTTCATAAATCATATTCCAGAGTTAACATTTTTTTGTTGGACTCCAAACTAATTTCAGCAGCTGCGTCGGGTACCTATCACCCTATTCTAATTATGGACCACTCTCCTGTCCTTGGTGCTGAAACTCGACAATATGCTACAGGTCGGCGACCGTGGCGCTTAGACGCATACTTGTTGAAAGATGAGACTTTTTGTCAGTATTTGAAAGAGCAGATTGCCTTTTTCCTCTGAGCTAACGACACGGGATGTTGACGACTCCACCCTTTGGGAATCTCTAAAGGCTGTGATTAGAGGTTACATTATTTCTTATACATCAGAGAGGAAGAAACGCGCCAATACTAGGATGAGAGAAATAAAAAAGAGTTAGGGGATTATAAGAACGTTTTTCAGACAACTTCCTTGAATGCAGTCCTTGAGAAGATCACAAGTTAAAATTTTAATAAAATACCATCCTTTCGAAACGGATGGGCTCTTTACTTGCTAGAACGCAACAAAGTTGTTTTGAACTGGGTGACAAACCACATAAATTATTAGCAAGACAGCTCAGTCATGTACAGGCATCTAGAGCTTTTCACAAAATAAAAGACACAAAAGGGTAAAATAGTAACAGATCCGCAGAATATTAACCGCAGAATATTAATAAATGCTTTGCGTAGTTTTAATCAGAGCTATATCAATCAAAATGTGATGCTACTGATCCACAAACTATGGAACACTTTCTCACTGAATGTGAAATTTCTAAACTAGACAGGGGGGCAGCTACTGCACTCGATGCTGGGATAACTTTAGAGGAAATTAACACAGCGAAAACACAATTTCCAAACAGCAAGGCCCCCGGGCCCGATGGTTATGTAATAGAATTCTATAAGAAGTATTATGCCAGTCTAGCTCCACTTATGTTGCGAATGTTTAAACATTCCAAAGACAATGCCAAACTCCTGCAAACACTGTATGAGGCTACAATGGCACTGATTTTGAAAAAAAGATGGAGATTCCATGGAGATGTCATCTTATCACCACACTCTTTTGGAGAGATTGGAAACCCAAATTGGTCTACACGGACAAGTTCTGGCCCGGTTTAGATCTGATCTGTCGGAAAGATATCAGTTTGTCTCTCGGGATGGTTTGTCCTCAAATCAACTGTAAATTTCGGTGTTCCTCAGGACCACTATTGTTTTCACTATATATTTTACTTCTTGGTGAAGTCATTCGGAAACATAATGTTAACCTGGAAGCCTGTGTTTCAGACATAAGGAAGTGGATGGCGGCAAATGTTCTACTTTTAAACTCGGACAAAACAGAAATGAAATGAAATGCTTGTTCTAGGTCCCAAGAAACAAAGAGGGCCAGAAAAGCGAATTGATGCCGATATCACGGACTGTGGATATGCAATTTCTGCAATCTACCCCATTTAGAACAGTGATGGACAAGTTCACAAGCCTTGGCATTGTAGTGACAAGAGAACATGATCAGCTATTGAAAGTGAATTGGGATATGCAAATTTATCAGCTTAAATAAAATATCGATTTTTGGAAAACTCTGCCTATCTCCTTGGTTGGTCGTATAAACGTTATTAAAATGGTTGTCCTACCCAGGTTTCTTTACCTCTTCCAATGTCTACCCAATTTTATACCACAAAGCTATTTTAAGAAACTGGATTCAATAGTAATTCCATTTTTTTGGGATAACAAGGCAGCCAGAATTTCAAGGAAGCATTTATGCAAGTACAAGATAGAGGGGTGCTATGGCCTTCCTCACTTTAAACTGTATTATTGGGCTGTTAATCTGAACATTGTGTCTTTCTGTTGCGAAAGTTTACCTGGGATGCGACACAATGATGGCTTTTGATTGAGCAGGCCTCCTGTCAACGTTCCTCACTCCCTGCACTTGTTAATAGTCCAGTATATGTGAAAAAAGCCACTTATGACTCTAAACCAGTCATTTGTCATACTCTTAGGATCTAGAAACATATCTAGAAGCAATTGTGGTTGTCGTAAGAGATGCAGTTGTAGTTGTCATAGTAGATGCTGCATTTGTAGCAGTATTAGGACCTACAGTTGTTGTAGTAAGAGATCGTCGTAGCAGCTGGTCGTAGCAGCTGTTGTGCTGGTTGTAGGAGCTACATTTATTGTAGTAAGAGCTGTAGTTGTTGTTGTAGGTACAGTAGATGTAGTGGTCGTAGGCACAACAGTTGACGTAGGAGCTACAGTTGTGTTAGTAGGAGCTGCAGTTGCGGTTGTCATAGGAGCTGAAATTGTTGTCAAAGGAGTTAGTTGTAGGTGCTGCAGTTGTCATTGTAGTAGTAGGTGCTGCAGTTGTAGTTGTCGTAGTATCTACAGTTGTTGTCGTAGGTGCTACAGTTGTAGTTGTTGTAGAAGCTTCAGTTGTAGTAGAAGCTTCAGTTGTAGTTGTTGTTGTTGTAGAAGCTTCCGTTGTAGTTGTTGTAGACGCTTCAGTTGTTGTAGAGGCTTCAGTTGTGGTTTTCGTAGCAGGTGCGGCAGTTGTGGTTGTCGTAGGATTTTCACATGTAGATGTCATTGTAGGTCCTACTGTTGTAGTGGTCGTAGGAGCTGCAGTGGTTGTTGAAGTAGGTGCTGCAGTTGTAGTGGTCATAGGAGCTACAGTTGTTGTCGAATGAGCTACAGTTGTTGTTGTAGGTGCTTCTGTTTTCGTGGTCGTAGGATTTAAAGTTGTTGTAAAAGGAGCTGCAGTTGTGGTTGCCGTAGAAGCTGAAGTTGCAGTTGTCGTAGTAGGTGATTCAGTTGAAGAATTTGTAGGAGCTACAGTTGTCATTGTAGTAGTAAGAGCTACAGTTGTTGTTGTAGGTGCTGCAGTTGTAGTTGTTGAAGGAGTTACAGTTGTCATTGTAGTAGTAGGTGTTGTGGTTGTCATAGGAGCTTAAATTGTAGTTGTCGTAATAGCTGTTGTTGTAGTGGACTTTGAAGCTTCAGTTGTAGTTGTCGTAGCTGGTGCTGCAGGTGTGGTTGGCGTACGAGTTTCACTTTTAGTTGTTGTAGTAGGTGCTGCAGGTGTGGTTGGCGTTGGAGTTTCAATTGTAGTTTCGTGAGCAACAGTTTTTGTAAGAGCTGCAGTTGTCGTAGGACCTGTAGTTATCGTTGTCGGTCCTGAAGATGTGCAGTTGTACTGGTCTTAGCTGGTGCTGCAGTTGTAGTTGTTTTAGGAGCTACTGTTGTCATTGTACCAGTAGATTATTCTGCTGTAGTGGTCTTAGAAGCTTCAGTTATAGTTTTCGTAGCAGATGCTGCAGTTGTGGTTGTCGTAGGACTTTCACTTGCAGTTTTGGTAGTAGGCGCTTCAGTCGTAGTGGTCGAAGGAAATACAGTTGTTGTAGGACGTGCAGTTGTCATTGTAGGACGTGCAGTTGTCATTGTAGGACGTGCAGTTGTCATTGTAGGACCTGCAGTTGTCATTGTAGGACCTGCAGTTGTCATTGTAGGACCTGCAGTTGTCATTGTAGGACCTGCAGTTGTCATTGTAGGACCTGCAGTTGTCATTGTAGGACCTGCAGTTGTCATTGTAGGACCTGCAGTTGTCATTGTAGGTCCTGCAGTTGTCATTGTAGGTCCTGCAGTTGTCATTGTAGGTCCTGCAGTTGTCATTGTAGGTCCTGCAGTTTTTGTAGTAGGTACTGGATTCATAGTGGTCATTGGAGCTACCGTTGTTGTAGTAGGATGTAGGATCTGCAGTAGAAGGTGCTGTTGTGGTTGTCATAAGACCTATAGTTGTTGTAGTTGTAGCTATAGTTGACGTAGGAGCTTCAGTTGTGGTCGATGTAGTAGGAGCTGCAGTTGTGTAAACTGCAGTTGTGGTCAGAACTCCAAGGATAATCCACCATAAAAACACTGTGGTTTATGAGATGAATGGATAATTTGTTTATTGTGCACAATATCATTATTTCCAAGATTACCCTTCATCAACATGGTGCAGTTTTTTACATCTTTATTATATACAATAAACAATTATAATTTATAGCTACATAAATTAAATACTGAAATGATTCCCTTGATTGTTAATAATATTACCTATAATACCTTATTGAGATTACCACACCTGAGTTGCATTTTTTTTTACAGTAGGGTGGTAATATAATTCAACTAATAGATGTTACAGCAGTGTGATAATGTACATTTCTGTAGTCACTTTTCAATGGTTCATTAGAGAGAGAGCGTCATTGAAAGTGAAAAAAGGCAATTGCAAAGCTATTATTATTATTAATATTATTATTATTAAATATGTAATTTAAGTATAACTCTGACTGGTGTGTAGTTTGTAACTCTCCTCATTTGGTAAAGCAGAAAAATGCCACGACACATGTTAAGCAAATATATGCACTTGAACTCATTTTGTTGTGCCAGATCAAGAGGTGTGAATAACTATGGATGCAAGACATCTCATTGAATAAAGGTTTTCAAGGGTGTGAATAATTACACAATAGCCACTAAAACTGCTGTGAACATGGATTTATGCACCGTAGTGAAATTACAGAGTAAAATCCAGTAGCATTGCATTTTTTCCACGAGAAATCAGCCTATTACTGCATCACGTCAATCATGTTACTTCATAAAAGAGGAAAAGTCACTTCAAATGGTCTGCCAGCGCCCAGCAATTAGTTCTGAATTCTATACATATTATGTGAAAGTAATTGGTGTAGTTCATCAAAGTGGATGTATATTATAATCCACATTAGCGTTGCAATTTTTCAAGAGAAATCAGCATTTTACTGCTTAAAAAACATAAATAATCTTGGCTATCAAAAGTTTACCAATCCAATTTCTATATTCTTCAAAAGATGAGAAAAAATAAGAAACCCGCACACTGCTCTTGCTAATATCACTGCTCTGTATTAAGCTTTACATATCAGCCTCAAGGCCTTGATCAGAACTTTTTTAATTTGCTCCACCCACATCTGTTCAATGCATTGAATGGGATTGGAGTTTAAGGAAAACAAGCATGTTAGCAAACATAACAATGTGCATTTCACAAGTATTCTTATAATTCTAATAAAGTGTGTACATAAAATGTATTAAACAAGACTGTGAAACCACAATGAGGACATCGACCTATCAAGGAAGTTTTCATAAATCATTGGGTACTGTACAAGAAACACTGTCAGTGATCTGAAGTGGCGGCATTAACTCATGTTCACATTTACATAACATGCATGGGCATTTCATGTCTGTAGGGTGAAAATCCCAAAACATTCTCTTTTGCTCAGAGTATTATTCATATCAACTCCCAGGTCTGATATCTTGAATTTCTCTATGCCTCAAAATTTAAAGGTAGAAATGTCATGTTTTTGGTCATTATAATGTACTGTTGTTTCTCCTGATTGAACTTTTATGTTCACTAATTCTCTGTTTGAGAATGTTGTAAAATCTCTATTTAATCCATTTTGAATTCAGGCTGTAACACAACAAATGTGGAATAAGTCAAGAGGTATGAATGAATACCTTCTGAAGGCACTGTAAATCATGTAACTGTTACTTCAAAAGAGAGGAAGTAATTTAAAGTTTTCAAATGGTCTGCCAGCAACTCACTCTGAATCCTATCCATATTCTGTGACAGAATTGTAGGTGTAGTTCATCAAAAGTTCAATCAAATCAAATCAAATCAAATTGATTTATATAGCCCTTCGTACATCAGCTGATATCTCAAAGTGCTGTACAGAAACCCAGCCTAAAACCCCAAACAGCAAGCAATGCAGGTGTAGAAGCACGGTGGCTAGGAAAAGCTCCCTAGAAAGGCCAATACCTAGGAAGAAACCTAGAGAGGAACCAGGCTATGTGGGGTGGCCAGTCCTCTTCTGGCTGTGCCGGGTGGAGATTATAACAGAACATGGCCAAGATGTTCAAATGTTCATAAATGACCAGCATGGTCGAATAATAATAAGGCAGAACAGTTGAAACTGGAGCAGCAGCACAGTCAGGTGGAAGTTGAAACTGGAGCAGCAGCATGGCCAGGTGGACTGGGGACAGCAAGGAGTCATCATGTCAGGTAGTCCTGGGGCATGGTCCTAGGGCTCAGGTCAGTTGAAACTGGAACAGCAGCATGGCCAGGTGGACTGGGGACAGCAAGGAGTCATCATGTCAGGTAGTCCTGGGGCATTGTCCTAGGGCTCAGGTCCTCCGAGAGAGAGAAAGAAAGAGAGAAGGAGAGAATTAGAGAACGCACACTTAGATTCACACAGGACACCGAATAGGACAGGAGAAGTACTCCAGATATAACAAACTGACCCCAGCCCCCCGACACAAACTACTGCAGCATAAATACTGGAGGCTGAGACAGGAGGGGTCAGGAGACACTGTGGCCCCATCCGAGGACACCCCCGGACAGGGCCAAACAGGAAGGATATAATGGTGTTATATGGTGTTCACATACATAATAACCATAATCTTGTTTTTGCTTTACATTATCAATTTGGGATTTTTATCCTTTCTTATAAGACCATTTTACCTTGATATATTTGTATGTATTTCTATGTTTTGTACAGTGTGCAATTTATTTTAAAAAATGTTATCAAACCTTTCCATTTATATATTCCATTATACAGTAAAGGTTATTACTTACCTAAAGCAAACTTCACTGCCAGCCACCTATTTCTGTAATTTCTCCAAATATCAATTGAGGAAGGTCTTGTTTGTCTTTAACCAATCACAATATCTAGCTTATATCTACTCTAAAATCTCATTAACTTTCTAGTTCTGTTAACCATTTCAAGCTTTTTTTAAATGTGTTTTTTTATTTCACCTTTATTTAACCAGGTAGGCCGATTGAGAACAAGTTCTCATTTACAACTGCGACCTGGTCAAGATAAAGCAAAGCAGTGCGACAAAAACAACAACAGAGTTACACACGGGACAAACTTACAATCAATAACACAACACAAACAACACAATCAATAACACAACACAACCTTACAATCAATAATAGAAAAATTTATGTACAGTGTGCGCAAATGTAGTAAGATTAGGTAGGTAAGGCAATAAATAGGCCATAGAGGCGAAATAACTACAATGTAGCATTAACACTGGAGTGATAGAGGTGCAGATGATGATGTGCAAGTAGAGATAATGGGTGCAAAATAGCAACAAAAAATCAACAACAAATATACAAATATAATATATATATATATATATATATATATATAAATAACAATATGGGGTTGAGGTAGCTTGCAATTGTTGATACAGTAGGCATACATACTGTCATGAAAATGTATTTCTAGTTTCTATTACTATAGGGCTGTCACGTTCTGACCTTTATTTCCTTTGTTTTGTATTTATTTAGTATGGTCAGGGCGTGAGTTGGGTGGGCAGTCTGTTTGTTTTCCTATAATTTGGGTATTTCTATGTTTCGGCCTAGTATGGTTCTCAATCAGAGGCAGGTGTCATTAGTTGTCTGGGTTTCACTGTGTGTTTGTGGGTGATTGTTCCTGTCTCTGTGTTTGCACCAGATAGGGCTGTTTAGTGTTTCACACGTTTCTTGTTTTTGTAATCAGTTGTTCCTGTGTACGTTTACGTATTAAAAGAACCATGGACACTTACCACGCCGCATATTGGTCCTCTGATCCTTTTCGCCTCTCCTCTTCGGAAGAAGAGGAGGAAATCCCTGACACGGGCTGGTTAATTGCCACAAATTGTCTGTCTTTCAGGTGACATAATATTTTGGGAGGCACCAAAGATAATAAGATAAAGGTGACGAAAAAGGGAGGGACAGAGGAATGCATGTCAGAGTTACTTAGCTTAAAAAAATATATATCCCCAGGTACTGACGTGGTATGGAAAACTGGTTAGGTGTTCTGACAAAAAATGTGGGATGGACAAAAAATAATTGAAAGAAAGGGAGGGGTAAAGAATCTGTTTGAGAGTATAATAACAGTTATCTACTGACCTTGTTTTATTGTAAACGGTTTAGGTGACAAATACAATTAGCCAGAAATGTGCTTCATTGTACTTAATTGACTTAACTTTGGAGCCATTCATTTATTTTTGTCAATGGCCTAATGTAAGCAGTCATCCTTTTTCTATTTATCAGTCCTACACACACACATGTGCTACTTCCCATATCTTTTTACACAACATTTATTTTAAAGGTAGATTCAGTTTATAAATCTCTAACAAAAGTGATTGTTGTAATCAACTGGTAACTATGATTGAGGGTCACAATGACTCCACATGGTGAGCCCAACAATGGAGGAAATTATCTTGGATTTCTGATTTCTAGTTTTATGTGGAGTTGGACTTCATTAATTGTATTAATAAAAATAATATATTTGAATGGCACTTTTCCCAGATGTTCAAATAGCAGCAAGGTAGTATAAGGCACTAGATCTCAGTGCTAGAGATGTCACTACAGACACCCTGGCTCGAATCGAGGCTGTATCACAACCGGACATATTTGGGAGTTCCATGGGAAGGCGTACAATTGTCCCAGCATCGTCCGGGTTTAGCCGGTGTAGGCCGACGTTGTAAAGAAGAATTTGTTCTTAACTGACATGCCTAGTTAAATAAAGGTACAAAAATATATATATACATTCATAACTATTATAACACATTTCATCAGCATAATTTATGAGTTATTTGTTAAACATAAGTCCCCTCGAAAAGCTCTTTTATATATCAGTACAAATAACATTTGTATTTCTTCTGTCACAGTACCCAACCCTCTGACATACGATCTGGAAGCGCCAGGTAAGTCTCAGAGCAGTACCCGGATAGCAGTTTAGGGGTTTATGTGCCTTGCTCAAGACCACAAAGGCAGAAGGGTTGGAACCAGACCTGGCTGTAAATAATATATTTCAAATACTCTAACTCACTGTGGTCGGTGATTGAGCTTGACCGGCACAATGGAAATATTGTAGTAGTCCCATAAGAGCAAACCCCATCTTTCTGGCACTCACTCCAGACAGGCTCAATACTATTTGAACCCAGGTCAGAGCAATTGATGTTATTGTAACGTGTTGAGTAACTTTGCCTGATACCTGAAGACATGTATTAGATCAAATCAATCACATTTAATTTATAAAACCCTTTTCACATCAGTGATGGTCAGGAATAGCTTTACTAAACCCCATCGAGCCAGAAGCTTATGCCTTGGCTTTAGCTCAGCAAAGACTAATACAGCCTTGTGGTGCACAGGACTAACCCAGTCAGTAACACCAGCAACAATACTATTCACAATACTGATTTAAAATAATTTAACTTAACTTAATAATGACTTACTGGAATTAAAAAATAACTAATGAAGGTTCCTTGTGAATGATGTTAAAATATGAAGGTTGTTATGCATGATAGTTTAACATTCACAAAGTGTTACACAAACTATTTATTTACGCAATTTGGGCGAGGAGCTTCATTCTAACCAGCAGCATGTGGGTATCACTTGTGAACACGTACATTCCTGGGTGTGATGCCTGACTCAACATGTCTAATTGTTACTGTCTCAAGCCTTCTTGAATAATAAGGACTGACTGCCATGAATGTATGCATGTGTTTTTCAGTTATACCTGCTAGGTGTAAACACATCACAGGTTTTAGAGAGTATGTTTATCGTCAAAGGTGTGATTTTCTTTTTTAGGGTGTGACTAGCTTTAAGACTCATTTTCCACCAGCCTATTCACGGAGACAGTGCTGTGAGTGCAGCTCTGTTCAGCTCAGCAATGTGAAAAGCCCTTTTTCGGTTTTACAACTTTTGCCCATCCAGAGTTGGAGTCAGAATCATATACAAATATATGATATATACAGGATATACAAGATGTGTCCTTAATAAACTTAACCAGTCAGGTGCATATATAACCTTTATTTATACTATTCAACTAATGATATTGGCCTGATGCATTCCTTTACACCTCTGTGAAGTGGATTCTTTTCATATAACTCCAACCTGTTAATACAATGGCTACTTGCTATAGTAAACTAAACTAACACATGTACTGGTATAAATGTATTCAGTTTAGAGAAAACGTATTGTCATCTTGCAGAGGGAAAAATCCCCAGTCAGAGCATGTTGGCAAGTTGCTTCGTGGTTCAGTCTTTAGATCAGTGATTTTTTTAGCACATATCCCAACTGAGGATTTGCATTGACCCAATCATAACAACTTATATTTATCAGATGTGAATTGTACAACTTACTCTTACACTTAAACCTATTTGGATGTTTGAACTGTGATACTGATGATTTATTGTTGTCTTAGGTGTTGCTGTCCACCAATAACTACACTGTTCTGTGACTAGCCACACCCTAAGAAATCATGGTTGATTAAACACTGGTCTGGTTTGTCATTAGATGACATATCATAAGATGGCATGTTTTTTAGGAGTTGTATCTCTCCCTGACGTCTCCCTGACGTCTCGTATGACGTTTAAAGGTGTTTGAGTTTCTTTTAGAATCTGTTCTATAACATACATAACAAGGAACATCCTCCTTGTTAGATGGTATTAGTGCTTAGTTTATAATACCATTTAGTAGATTATTTTATCAAAAGAAACATACAGTAGAGCATGCATGCATTTGTGTGTGGATCACTCCAGTAGGAACCAAACCAACAACAGTGACATTGCAAGCGCCTGCACTCTACGTAATGGTACAGGATGGAACTTTGAAATCTTTTAATGCTAATTTTCATAAATTCAGACATGTAAGAATGCATTTTCTATGTTTGTTGTCTGGGTCTATACAGTGAAGTCAAAAAGTATTGGGACAGTGACAATTTTGTTGTTTTGGGTCTGTATTCCAACACTTTGGATATGAAATTATACAATGACTGAGGTTAGGGAAGGTTTCATTTGAATGTATTTTTATATCGATATTGGAGTGTCTGATTAGAAATTACAGCACTTTGTGTACATAGTCCACCCCTTTTTAGGGAACCAAAAGTATTGGGGCAAATTCACTTATGTGTATTAAAGTAGTACAAAGGTAAGTATTTGGTCCCATATTCACAGCACGCAATGACTACATCAAGCTTGTTACTCTACACATTTGTTGGATGCATTTGCTGTTTGTTTTGGTTGTGTTTACAGATTATTATTATTTATTATCTGTAACTTTCTCACTTATCATTATTCACGATTCATTCAGGATTATCCGTAATCATGATAGCACTCACATTAATATAGAAGTGTTAAGAATCAATGGCTATATTTAATTAATTTGAAACTAAAACAATAGATGTGCCAATCCATGGTTGTCTATTTAACTAATATCATACTCCCCAAAACTAGGGGAAGGTTAGCATGTCTTAGGAGTATGATATTTGTGCATCAAACTTTCTCACTCATTATTATTCACAATTCATTCAGAATTATCTTTAATGATGGTGGCATCCACATTAATGTAGACTTTTTTAGAAACATATTCTATTCTAATTTACAATAAAAGTGAATCCAATTACACAATACATTATTTACCACTAATTTCTATTGGTCACAGAATATTCTGAAAAACAACCAAAATAAACAGAAAATGCATCCAACTAATTTGTAGAGTCACAAGCTTGATGTAATTACTGCATGGGACCAACTAATAAACCATTTACTTCTTTATTAATAAACATATAAGTGAATTTGTTAACACCGCCTTTTAATGGGTCTTCAATACACTGTAATTACCCTGTAACAAGTATTGTAGTTGACAATAACAACTCATAGTTACAGTGTAATAACAACAAGTAATGTGTAGTAACTGCGGTCAGTAATTACAGAAGTGTAACAACGAATGCTTCTTACCATGTTTGTTAAAAATAGGCAGGTTTCCACTAAATTAAACAACTATTGTTTCAATTCATCTCAGCTGCATCCAATTCATTAACAACTGTGACAAAGGTTGGGATCCCTTGTGGATGCACTGGGTGTCTGAGAGATTATAGCCTATGCTCAATAGGCTCTAATTACACAACCATGAATATGCACTGTTAAAAATATATCTCCAATATATGTTGTTGCTAGCACTTACCCCCAAAATTAAGTCTACCATCTGGGTTAACTTGGTTGAGTTTACGAAAACAGATCTAATACGATTTCAAAGCAAATGTAATGTTTGCCTAAATACAGCGTAATTACTAGTTGTTACACAGGATTTAGCTGGTTAAAATGAAGTGCACCTAGAGGAGTAGTTATTTGTATTAATATGTACATATATAGTACATTACTCATCCTGAGAACTTGGCCCTCAGTTTAAAGCTTCTGGAAGTGCCATCCAAGTGGGAGAATAAGAACACGAGTACACCATAGAGTAAATGTAATAACTAGTTGTTACACTGAATTTTAACTAGCTAAATCCTGTGTATGTTGAGGGGTACTTATAATTATAGTGTACCTACAAAGTACTTTACCCATCCTGACAATCTAATTCTCAGCTTCTGAAAGTGCCATCCAAGTGAGAAATAAACACACTAGTACACCACAGAATAAATGTAATAAAACATTTATAAAACATGCATAAAAACAATGCATTTACTTGGCGTTACACAGGATTGAGCAATTTCCATGTATTTACTTAGGGCTACTACTCATTACCAAGTGAAAATACCTACAAACAATAGATGAGCTTCTACTTTATTGCACCACCATTTCTTCCAAAACAATAAGGATTGTTATTGTTGGATTGATCATTTGGTTAATTAAATTAAACAAAGTTACTACTACAATAGTGGTGACTCAAATCTGTAGCCTATTGTCACGACTTCTGCCTAAGTCAGCCCCTCTCCTTGTTCGAGGCGGTGTTCGGCAATCGACGTCACCGGCTTTCTAGCCATCGCCGCTCCATTTTTCGTATATCCATTTGTCTTGTCTTGTTTCCATACACACCTGGTTTTCATTTCCCCAATTAAGCTACTTGTATTTAACCCTCTGATTCCCATGTTTTGTGTGTAATTGTTTTCGTGTTAGGTGGTGTTAGTTTACGCGCTCTACTTTTATGTTCCGTTTTTTGAGCGCATTTGATTCATGCAGTGCTCTAGTTTTTTTGGAACTATAATGAAAGTGCGCCTGTTCATTATAATCTGCTCTCCTGCACTTGACTTTGCCTCCAATACACCATCCTGACACCTATTGAATGTTGAGTAGCCTAAATAGATCTTTTGGAAAACTAGGATTTTTAACATTACAGGTAACAATGTAAATCTCTGTCTTCAGGATTTTCCAATCCTGGAGTCTGAGACCTTGTGAAAATATGTGGTAGAGAAGAAGATTTTTAGAAAATGTAGCATTAGAGACTATGTTACCCTATACTAGTTATCATCTTTATGGTTTCTATAGTTTCGGCCTATAGCTAGCTAGGTCTCGCTAGCTACCTTGATAGTTATTGTGTTATCCAGCTAGCTATAAAAGTGCATGTTAACGACAAAGATTTGTACAACTAACCCAAGATAGACCACACCCAGTTGTTTCCAATGTGAAGTTAGTGATTTGAGTGGACAAAACAAGCAAGGAGGTGGGCAGAGCCAAGCATGTGCTTGCAAGATCCTGTTGACACATTCTAGCATGTATTTGCATATTTACATTAGGGAACGCCTAGTCTGTGAATTGCACATGTGCAATAACTTTATTCGACCTTGCACTCTTTCTAAATAAACACTGCCATTTTTTTTTTTAGTTGGCAGAGGGAGTCCACTCTGTTTGTAAAATATTCCAGTTTTGTGATTAGAAAACTGTATTGAAATCAAATGTTTCATAGATGAGAAAATCATTACAATGTCAGCACAGTTCCATCTCGCTCCATACTCTCCCACTGCCGGCCACTGAGCTTTCTTCCCCACCATATTTGGAGGGGAGAGGAAACGCCAACCTGATGCTTCACATTGATACTTGAGGTGAAACATCTGGACCATTGCTCTATCTGTGCTAACACTGATAAGTTAGCTAGTGTTTAGCTACATTGAAAATAAACTAATGGTACTCATAGTGTCTGTTGACACACATAGCTAGCTAATGTTAACATGCTGGTATTACATCACTTTCAATGGGGGACTATAATTATTACTATTAATTACCTTAAATTATACTGTTGTGGCTAATCGTTATTGTGGATAGCTTCACACAAACGTGAGCCCAGCTAGCCAGCTAATTAGCTAGGGATTAGGAAGCATAACATAGCTATATGCCAGTTTAAGGTAGGATAATTTAAATATCTTGTCAAGGTTAGAAATCTAGCTCCCTAATCCAAACAAAACTCAACAGATTGCATGGAAAGTGTTTACTGTAGAATGTGCTATGTTAACTACACTGAAAAAACAAGCAACAATTTCAAAGATTTTATGAATTATTGTTCATGTAAGGACATCAGTCAATTGAAATAAATTCATTAGGCCCTAATCTATGGATTTCATATGACTGGAAAATACAGATATACATCTGTTGGTCACTGATACCTTAAAAAAAGGTAGGGTTGTGGATCAGAAAACCAGTCCATATCTGGTGTGACAACCATGTGCCTCATGCAGCGTGACACGTCTCCTTCACATAGGCTGTCGATTGTGGAATGTTGTCCCACTTCTCTTCAAGTGTGAAGTTGCTGGATATTGGCTGGAACTGGAGCATGATGTTGTACATGTCGATCCAGAGCATCCCAAACATGCTCAATGAGTGACATGTCTGGTGAGTATGCAGGCCATGGAAGAACTGGGAAATGTTCCACTTCCAGCAATTGTGTACAGATCCTTGCGACATTGGGCCGTGTACTATCTCACTGAAACTTGAGGCAGATGAATGGCAAGATAATGGGCCTCAGGATCTCGTCACGGTATCTCTGTGGATTCAAATTTCCATCGATAAAATGCAATTGTGTTTGTTTTCCGTTTATCTTATGCCTGCCCATAGCATAACCCCACCGCCACCATGGGGCAATCTGTTCACAAAGTTGACATCAGCAAACCACTCACCCACACGACGCCATGGATGCTGTCTGCCATCTGCCCTGTACAGTTGAATCTGTGAAGAGTACACTTCTCCAGGGTGCCAGTGGCCATTGAAGGTGACCATTTTCCCTCTGAAGTCGGTTACGACGCCGAACTGCAGTCAGGTCAAGACCCTTGTGAGGACGATGAGGGAGCAGGTGAGCTTCCATGAGACGGTTTCTGACAGTTTGAGCAGAAATTCTTTGGTTGTGCTAACCCACAGTCTCATCAGCTGTCTGGATGGCTGGTATCAGACGATCCCGCATGTGAAGAAACCGGATGTGGTGGTCCGTGGCTGGCGTGGTTACATGTGGTTGTGAGCCTGGTTGAATGTACTGCCAAATTCTCTGAAATAAAATTGGTAAATTCTCTAGCGGACATTCTAGGCAGTCAGCATGCCAATTGCAAGCTTCCTCAAAACTTGAGACATCTGTGTCATTGTGTTGTATGACAGAACTGCACATTTTGGAGTGGCTTTTTACTGTCCACAGCACAAGGTGAAACTGTTTAATGATTATGCTGTTTAATCAGCTTCTTGATATGCCACACCTGTTAGGTGGATGGATTCTTTTGGCAAAGGAGAAATGCTCAATAACAGGGATGTAAACAAATCTGTGAAAATGCCAACTAGATGGGTAACTTCCTATGCTAAATTGTCCAGCAGAATTAATGTATCACCCAAAAGACTCAACAACAACAAAATATTGCATGGAAAGGGTACTCATGGCTTGATGTTTTTGTCTCGTCTACAACACTTTTTTTTTTCTTTTGCGGAAATCTATCATGTCTACATTTTTCAAATTGACCTTCTTGACCCTGTTCTTTTACAAACATTCGAGGTCATTGTTATTTTAAAAGTGTGACACAGATTGGGAGACATCAAACGTTTATTACTTGACATGCCTGGAATAAATAAATAATTGCACCAATGCATCACATCCAAAAGTGAGAATGCTATTCAACATTGCAAGGTTACATGATGGAATAAGAGTTTGTCTTATGACCATTTTAAAGTGCATTTTTGAACCATTATTCAACCAAGCTTGCAATTTGGCAAGCACAATTACTATCTTAGAATTGTAACCATAACTGTTTATTAATAATGTGTCACTTTTTTATTGATGATTAAAGCAATTGACCCATTGTCAAATCCCCCATTAAATTATTTAACAATTTCAACTTTTTTGATATGAGCCGTTTGTGAACCCATTTTTTCCATTGCACTCATAACCTTCCCTTTATAGGCTCTTTGCAGAACATTACTTCCGTATTTAGTAAACAGTACCCACTATACCCGTCGTTCAGTGCGTGAAAATGGCTGAGATTTTCTCTCTTACATTTTGAATGCTTAGCAGGACAGGAAAATATTCCAATTCACACACTTATCAAGAGAACATCCCTGGTCATCCCTACTGCCTTCGACCTGGCGGACTAACTAAACACAAATGTTTTGCTTATAAATGATGTCTGAGTGTTGGAGTATGCCATTGGCTAACCAAAATATTTTATATTTGTTATTTTTACCATCTGTTTTTCTTAATATAAGGAATTTGAAATTATTCATACGTTTACTTTTGATTCTTAAGTATATTTAAAACCAAATACTTTCAGACTTTTACTCAAGGAGTATTTTACTGGGTGACTTTACCCTTTTATTTGACCCTTTTACAGTAATTTTCTATTAAGGTATCTTTACGTTTACTCAAGTATGACAATTGGCTACTTTTTCCACCAATGACTATTGGGACACTATAATTACAAGTAAGTACCCCTCAAGATAAACTTCATTATAACTAGCTACATCCTGTGTAACAACTAGTAATCACGTTATACTTATGCGAATGTGTTTATTCTCCCACTTGGATCACACTTCCAGAAGCTTCAAAATGAGGGACAGGTTTCCAGGATAGGTAATGTACTATAATTCTTACTAGCTTAATCCTGTGTAATACATTCTACTTAGGCAAACATTACATGTGCTTTAAAATAGTGTCTTATTCCTCATCTGGGATGACACTCATGTACATTTTTTTCCCCATAAACTCAACCAAGTTAACCCAGATGGTACGCTTTATTTTGGAGGAAAGTGCTAGCAACAACGTTGACTGGAGCTAGATTTTGAACAGTTCACATACATGGTTAAGTAATCAGAGCCTACTCTGCATAGGCTATAATCTCTCAGACAACCAATGAATCCACAAGATATCCAAACCTTTGTCACAGTTGTTAATGAATCGAATGCAGCTGGGAAAAAGCAAAACACTAAGTTGGTGAATTTAGTGGAACACTGCCCATTTGTAATAAGCATGGTAACAAGCATTCGTTGTTACACTTCTGTAATTACAGACCGCAATTACTACCAGGTACACTCTGTTATTACACTGTAACAATGAGTCGCTACACCGCTTGTTAGTGTAATTACACATGTAGATACACTGTAATAAGGACCCCTTAAAAGGAAGTGTTACTGTGAATTTGACTCAATACTTTTGGTCCCATTAAATAGGGGACTATGTACAAAAAGGTCTGTAATTTTGTAAAAGGTTCACCCGAAATGGATGAAAATACCCTCAAATTATAGCTGACACTTTAACCTCATAGTCATTGTCATTTCAAATCCACGGTGCTGGAGTAGAGAGATAAAACAACAAGACATTTGTCACTGTCCCAATACTTTTCAAACTCACCAGATCCTGATTAGTTGGCGCCCTCTTGCTGTAGAGACAAAATATGGCTACAATGATGAAATATTCTGTTTTGTCAGACTGTTGGAGGCAGTCTTTATACATTCACCATTTCTTCACATATAAACCTTTCAGGAGACTGAGTTAAAGTGGCACTTGTTCAGTCTTAAATGTACAACTCGTGTTAAATGAATATATTATACTGAATTAAATCAACCAGACTCAGAGGTAAACTTCAGCATGTCTTTACTCCATCAATGTTCGTGTAATCCCCTCACATTCCTTTACTGATGTGTTGGCATCCTCTCTCAGTACGTCACATCAATACACGACAGCACTCCAGTCTCCTTTTCACCTCATTTAACACCTGATTTACTTAACACAAGGCACATCTGAATTGAGTACCACAGTATGAATAATAATAATAATAATACCCATTAAGCCTGGTGGGAAAGCCCGAAAATGGTTCCAATCATTTAAGGGATTTTTAGAACTACTTCATATAAGTTTCTTAGTGTTGGGAGTGACATGTTCCAAAGTAACTTAACACTTTAGTTTTCAATTCAACTTCTTATGGCTGGGGGCAGTATTTTGAGTAGCTTGGATGAATAAGGTGCCCAGAGTAAACTGCCTGCTACTCAGGCCCAGTTGCTAATATATGCATATTATTAGTATATTTAGATAGTAAACACTGAACGTTCTAAAACTGTTTGAATGGTGTCTGTGAGTATAACAACTCATATGGCAGACAAAACCTGAGAAAAAAAATCCAACCAGGAAGTGGGAAATCTGAGGTTTGTAGTTTTTCAATGCATTGCCTATCAAATACAGTGTCTATGGGGTCATATTGCACTTCCTAAGGCTTCCACTAGATGTCATCAGTCTTTTGAACCTTGTTTGATGCTTCTACTGTGAGGTGGGGGAGAATGAGAGGGGATTGAGTCAGAGGTCTGCCAGAGGCATGAGCTGACCACTCGCGTTCTACAGACAAAGGAATTCTCCGGTTGGAACATTATTGAAGATTTATAAAAGATTGATTCTATATATCGTTTGACATGTTTCTACGGACTGTAAAGAAACTTTTTTACTTTTCGTCTGGCCTGCGCGTCATGAATTTGGATTACTGGGCTAAACACCCGAACAAAAATGAGGTATTTATGAATGGTGGACTTTATCGAACAAATCAGACATTTATTGTGGAACTGGGATTCCTGGCAGTGCATTCTGATGAAGATCATCAAAGGTAAGTGAATATTTGTTTAACATGTTTCTAAAGGACTGTAACGGAACTTTCCGAGTTTCTGTCTGGACGAACTGCCTGCGCCTCATGATGATGGATTACTAGGCTGAACACGCTAACAACAAGTGGCTATTTGGACATAAATGATGGACTTTATGGAAAAAATCAGTCATTTATTGTCTAACTGGGATTCCTGGGAGTGCCTTCTGATGAAGATCATCAAAGGTAAGTGAATATTTATGTTGTAATTTCTAACTTCTGTTGACTCCAAAAGGGCAGATATTCCTCTTGGTGTTTTGGGTTCTGAGCGCCGTTCTCAGATTATGCTTTTTCCGTGAAGTTTTTTTAAAATCTGACACAGCGGTTGCATTAAGGAGAAGTCTATCTTTAATTCTGTGAATAACAGTTGTATCTTTTATCAATGTTTATTATTTCTGCAAAATCACCGGATGTTTTGGAATCAAAACATTACTACACGTAACGCGCCAAAGTAAACTGAGATTTTTGGATATAAATATACACATTATCGAACAAAACATACATGTATTGTGTAACATGATGTCCTATGAGTGTCATCTGATGAAGATCATCAAAGGTTAGTGATTCATTTTATCTATAAGTCTGCTTTTTGACCTAACATAATCATATGTTGTGCTTTCGCTGTAAAGCATTTTTATAATTGGACACGAAAACACTCTGAAGTTTGTGTAAATGTGAATAGAATGTAACACAATAGATCTGGTTTAGATATGTTTTTTCATTTCTATTGTTGAATCATCTTTAAAATGAACAAGACAAAACAAACATTCAGATAGGATGATGGGGACAATTTCAGTGAAAAACACAAGAGGGCAACAGTACTTATGCAACATTTCAGAATGATAACTTCCAAAATGAGTGTGCTACATGACATTTATCATGAAGTCACCCAGGTGTCCCACACAAGTAGCCCAAATGTACCCAAGTGGCAAAATTGGGGAAGTTATACATTTTGAATGGAATAACTATATACAAAATACCAAAATGGTATTTTAACACACCCCCCCTCCCCCAAAAAATGGAGAAAAAACATGAAAAGAATATATATACATTTACAAAATAACACTTTCAATATTTGAAAGACCCTCAGTCCTCTACACAATATTGTGCTGTGGATGCCAGGTGCCATAGCAGTCTCTTTCTGCTGTAAAGCAGAGGGTCACCAAGCATGTGGTGCAGGTGATGGGGGACTTCATTTAGCAAAGAACACAGCGATGCTGTGCCCTTTTGGCCCTGGGGCACATCCATGCCTGCAGAAATAAATTTGGGCAGATGAACACCACTTGTGGCAGGAGCTGGATGAACCAGCTTCAGTGGGGGATGGACACCTTGGCACTGGGGGCTCCCATTTGGAGTCACTGTGAAAGAAAATGTTCAGTTAGAATAGTTTCACATATGAGCCCTGTATCAACAGGTATAATAAACAGATATATATATATACTCATATATACTCATATATATATATATATATATATATACAGGGAGTACAGGGATCATAAGGTTGAATATATTATTATAGACCTGCTAGATCTACTGTCTCGTTTATATTATGACAGACCAGCTGTATCTGTCTCCATTTCACTTTGGCCATCGTTGTGGGCCTGCCCTCCCCTCAACAGCCTCAAATAGGCCATTTCACAAATAATATTTAATATTATTAATTTCAAACAACGGCATTAGCATGAGAAGAACTTACCAGTCCAAAACGATGTCCTCTCCGTTCAAAAAATATTCCTCCATTTGGGAATCGCTAAACTAATCGTCCTCCAACAATCTGTCTCACTTTACTGATCAATTTCTTCTAAAATTGTGTGTACATCTGTATATCTAGACTTAGATTTAACTTTCCCTGACTTAGTCACCATACTGATTGATACAGTGGTGCAAAAAAGTATTTATTTTTCACCATAATTTGCACCCAAAAAATCTTATTTTGTCTGTCATAGTTGAAGTGTACGTATGATGAAAATTACAGGCCTCATCTTTTTAAGTGGGAGAACTTGCGCAATTGGTGGCTGACTAAATACTTTTTTTGCCCCACTGTATATAAACAGCTGAAGATGCGCTTTACCAAAACAACACTGTGCGTAACATGCGTGGCTCCTTCCGGTATGAATCTTCAATGGCGAATGAACCTCTTTATGCCTGAGTTTACTACATAGGTTGGTCTTTCAACACATGAACATTACATATTGCCGTTTACCTCAGCTCATTGGCTATCTACCCAGCTAGATTTCAAGACAATCAGTGGTTATTGGGTTAAAATACAGTCAATCAACGAAAACAGTGGTCATATCATTGGTGCACAATGATGTCATTACTTGTCTTCCAATCGGTTTCTTTTAGTCAATACGTCCCGCGAAATGACCCATCAGGTTTGGTTGTGTTTCAAAAAAGGATTTACTGCGAAAGAGTACGATGCGACTATCTGAGAACAAAGCCCCATGTTACAAACAAACCAGTTGATTGCAATGAAACCAAACATGACTGGAAAAGTCACATTTAGTGTGTATTTACATCGAATATGTCATCAAATGAAATGAGACGGAATTCACGGCACAAGCGGTTCACAAAATGTTTCGTGTTAGGCTATAAAAATGGATTTTATCAAACAAAAGACCATTCATTGTGTAACAATGAGCATTGGGATTGCAAACAGAGGAAGATCGTCAAAGGTAAACAATTTATTTTATTGCAATTTGTGATGTATGCCTGTGCTGGTTGAAATAGTTATTTTTTATGCGGCTTTGTTCTCAGATAATTGCATCCTATTCTTTCGCAGTAAATCCTTTTTTAAATCTGACAACGCAGTTGGATTAGCAAGATTCTAGGCTTTCGACCCATGTGAGACACTTGTTTTTTCATGAATGTTTAATATGACTATTTATATAGCGATCACCATATGTTGTCAAATTTAATCCCACTAACTAACGGGTTTGGTGCGCAGAGAGGTTAACTACAAGTTTATCTTTAAAATGGTGTAAAATACTTCTATGTTTGAGGAATTTTAATTATGAGATGGCTTTTGTTTTGAATTTGGCGCCCTGCACTGGCACTGGCTGTTGTCATATTGATCCCGTTAGCGGGATTCAAGCCATAATTAAGTAATTAGTTACCATTTAAAATAACTAGTTACTTTTAAATCTGCTTTCCATTTTTATTATTTTGGCCCCCCCAAAAATTCAAATCCTTTCCCCGAAATTCACGCTCTTCCTGTTTCTTCAAGAACGCTGTGGCGGGAAGCCAGCTAGCAAGATGGCAGAGACAACAGCCTTAACACCGTGGAAGTATTCACATTATTTTTAATTGGTATTAGAAAATGAGAAAAACAATAATACAATCAACTTCAAATATCAAGAAGCACCTTCAGGCCAAGCACAGCTCAAGACTGGTGGAGAAAGACCCACGCCAGCCGTTTGACATTGATGCTGAGTATGACGGGTTTTCTGCTCCAAAACAGCAAAAGTTAGATTTTTGTTCGTCGAAACCTGTCACCCCCAGAACAAAATAAAAATGTATGCGTCTTTGATGATTGTAAGTTATTCCTGATTGCATGCCATTTATTTCAATGCATTATGTTCTGGAGTTATTTGACAGTTTGCATTCATAGTCAGCAGTTTAGTGGGCAGATTCTTTAAATGTTCATGTCATTGCTTCAGGTCGGGTTTGTTGTAACTTAGTAGGCTGTATTTAGTGACTTTCATAAAGCTGCCTAAATGTTGTATTTGATTCATGGACAATGTTCCTTTGATGCGTTGGATTTTGCAAGATTTATTTCGTTGTGATGCAACACTTTTCTTTGCATTCATCAGACAGTCGATGGTTTAATGTAGAATTTTGTTAGAACACTTGGACAAAGGCTATTATTCATACATCTTTGTTTATTATCATAATCTGTATACATTTCTCCTCCATCACACATTTTTTTGTGGAACAGTTACATTTCAATAGGCTGCTGAACTACAAAGGCCAAATAATTATGAGATAAAAAAAACATGACATTGTTTCTTTCAAAATACACATTTCAATTTACTAATAGAACTGAAAAAACTATTGAGAAATCTGACAGATCTCGGTCTTGAGCTCTCCCGTGATATCCGATGACATCAGTGCTGCCTACAGTGTGGCGCATTGACAACCCTTTAGGTGCTGAGCGTAACGTTCCACTTTGAATATCCCGCGAGTACTAAGTAGGCAAGCCATTCTAAGGTAGGGTGGTCTACTGGGCATAACAATGACTAACACCCCCAAGGCATTTTAAGAGGTTTTTGGCATTGGTGGAAAAAGTACCCAATTGTCATACTTGAGTAAAAGCAAAGATGCATTAATAGAAAATAACTCAAGTAAAAGTGAGTCACACAGAAAAATCCTACTTGTATTTTGTTTTAAATATACTTAAGTATCTAAAGGAAAAGTATAAATCATTTAAAGTCCTTACATTAAGCAAACCAGGAGGGATGACCAGGGATTTTCTCTTTAACTGCGTGAATTAGACCATTTTCCTGTCCTGCTAAGCATTCAAAATGTAACGAGTACTTTTGGTGTCAGGGAGGAGTAGGACGTACATTATTATTATGGAGTAAAAGTTGTCAAAAATATAAATAGTAAAGTACAGCTACCCCAAAAAATGGCTTAAGTAGTACTTTCAAGTATATTTACTGAAGTACTTTACACCGCTGGTTTTTAGTAACGCAAAAGTAATGTAACAACTAACGAGTTATCTTCCACAGTAAGTAACCGTGTAACAAGGTACTTTTAATGGCAGTAGACTGTTGGAAAAGCATTCCTCCTTAGAGAATGCCAAGAGTGTGAAAGCTGTCAAGGCAAAGGGTGGCTACTTTGAAGAATCTAAAATATATTTTGATTTGTTGAACTCTTTTTTTGGTTACTACATGATTCCATATGTGTTATTTCATAGTTTGGATGTCTTCACTATTATTCTACAATGTAGAAAATAGTTTAAAAAATGATGAAAACCCCTTGAATGAGTAGGTGTATCCAAACCTTTGACTGGTACTATATATTCATTTAATGAAAAAACAAGTACCATTGAAGATTAATTTAATGAAACTGTAATGTCAACTGGTTATATCCTGGAACAAAAAGGTAGTAACCTCAGCAGTGTGGAGCTTCCTTGTAGAAGCCTATGGCTGTACAATGTCATAGCCTTGTTTTGTTAATTTAGCAGACAAGACACACTTATTTCTGGAGCCCTTATAACAGACAAGACATTGATTTTATAGTAAAAAGATACTGTAATATAAGGGAATAGAACAGAATAGTGTGAAGTGATTCGCATCTCGCTTCTTGAACAGTTATTCTCAGAGTGATCATATGAAACGGGGCTCAATTTGGCAAGTTGAAAGACACATTTTTCAGGGTTACAAACCAAAATGTCGTCTTTTCGATATACAGATGTTCAATTTAGCTTGCCTTTTCCTTGGAATTTTGCAAATGGATTAACAATTCTACAGTGAAAACGACATGGGGATGAATTATGGCCACAACATCTGTTTGATTAGTTGGCCTAGGATGAATGATTCTGATAAATACGCTCTTTGTCTTTATCAAACTAATGTTTTAGCATATTTTCAGTGTGGATCCTGTCCATGTTTAGGGGGTAATAGCCTAGGCTAACTTTAAACTTCAGCTCCCAAGTGGCGCAGCAGTCTAAGGCACTGCATCTCAGTGCTTGAGGGGTCACTACAGACACCCTGGTTTGAATCCAGGCTGTATGACAACCAGCTGTGATTTGGAGTCCCAAAGGGTGGCGCACAATTGGCCCAGCGTCGTCCGGGTTTGGCCTGTGTAGGCCATCATTGTAAATAAGTGTCTCATTTGTGTCATGAAGTAGCTTGGTAGCAAGCTAGCCAACTTTGGCCAGTTGAAGGATGAGTAGGCTACAATTCCCATTTGTTTATTAGGGCAATTTTGACAGCCAACTTGCTGAAAAAGAAGTTTTATCTAATGTGCCTGAGTTAGATTTTAGGTAATCTTGCTCTGGCTAGCATTAGTTGTTGATCTTGTTATTGATGTGCATAACTCAGGGAGAGAGAGCCTAGCTTTTCATGTTTGTTTGATCAATAGGATTGTAAAGTTCAAATGTAAGAGGACTCCCATGGTATTGACGTATTTGCAGAAATCCATTCAGGTTTGTTTTATGGCTTTTGGCTTTTGATCTAAAGTCACGCTGTTGCAACTGCCTGTAAACACACAGTCCAGTTCAAAGTGAATGATTGCAGGCCTGTGTGGCAAATGGCTTGTTTGCATAAAGGCTTACTGTAGCTCAGATTGGCTATGGTGCACCGGTCTACATAAATTCTGGTCCTAGAAAAGACATATGTTTTTATTAGGTGTTATTTACCGCAGGGTCTATTAATTGTCCAAACGCATGGCCCCTTTCCCACTCTATATTGCTATAGAATTTTCACAAATGCCTTAGTATACTTCATTCCCAAACATTCTAAGAATTTATGAAAATTGGAAAATGACCATATCTAAGTGCTTGCTTGTCAACAAATGTAAAAAAAATATATATATATATATTGTCATATTCTTCCTGGGGGTGGGTTTATGAACAAATTTGAATAAGATTTAATTTTCCTAAAATGCCTTCATTTCCACTTTTACCATAACCTTAACCAGACTGTTAACCTTAAGCCAAATAAAATAAAATTGTATTGGTCACATACACATGGTTAGCAGATGTTAATGCGAGTGTAGCAAAATGCTTATGCTTCTAGTTCCGACAGTGCAATAATATCTAACAAGTAATCTAACAATTTCCCAACAACTACCTAATACACAAATCTAAAAAGGGTGACTGAGAATATGTACATATAAATATATGGATGAGCGAATGCCGAGCGGCTTAGGCAAGGTGCAATAGAAGGTATAGAATACAGTATACAGTATTTCTCACTGGTCATCCCCAAAGCCAACACCTCTTTGGCCGCCTTTCCCTCCAGTTCTCTGCTGCCAGTGACTGGAACGAATTGCAAAAATCTCTGAAGCTGGAGACTTATTTTTCCCCCACAAACTTTAAACATCAGCTATCTGAGCAGCTAACCGATCGCTGTAGCTGTACATAGTCCATCTGTAAATAGCCCACCTAATCTACCTACCTCATCCCCATATTGTTTTTATTTACTATTCTGCTCTTTTGCACACCAGTATCTCTATTTGCACATCATCTGCTCATTTATCACTCCAGTGTTAATCTGCTAAATTGTAATTACTTCGCTACTATGGCCTATTTATTTGCTTACCTCCTCACACCATTTGCACACACTATATATAGACTTTCTTTTGTTCTATTGTTATTGAATGTACAGGACTGTTTTGCTAGCACAGACTGGAATATGTTCTGGGATTCCTCCGATGGCATTGAGGAGTACACCACATCAGTCATTGGCTTCATCAATAGGTGACGTCATCCCCAGTGACCGTACGTACATACCCCAACCAGAAGCCATGGATTACTGGCAGCATCTGCACTCAGCTAAAGGGTAGAACTGCCTCTTTCAAGGAGCGAGAAGCTTATAAGAAATCCCGCTATGCCCTCTGACGAACCATCAAACAGGCAAAGTGTCGATACAGGGCTAAGATCGAATCGTACTACACCGACTCTGACACTCGTCGGAGGTGGCAGGGTTTGCAAACCATTACAGACTACAAAGGGAAGCACAGCTGTTCTCTTCGGGCCATGTGACTAATAAAATTTGATTTAATCTTGATTTGATCTTGACTACTGCAATGCACTGCTGACAGGAATCTCAGTAAGGCTCCTGTCTCAACTCCGATGATCCAGAATGCAGCTGCCAGAATATTCTCACACACCACCCCCAAAAACTAACACATCACCCCCGTTTTATTTAACCTCCCATGGCTGCCTGTTCAATATAGGATCAAATTCAGGATTATTCTGCTCACATTTCAGGCCCTCAAGGGTGATGCACCTAAATATATATGCCAACTTCTAGAGAACCATTCACCAGCACTCAACCTAAGATCATCAGGCTCAAACAGCCTGGTCATACCGGCCACAAACCTGCACAGCATAAGTGGAAGGAACTCCTCACATCAGCTCTAGAACACTCTAGCTGTACATGTCAATGAGGCAGCTTACATTTCCTCATTTAAAAAACAACTAAAGTCCCACCTATTCAGGCTAGCTTTTAATATTTGATTAAATTCTATGTTTTGCATTAGTAGGTCATGTTTTTATGTCTTGTGATAGTTGTTTCTACTTTCTGATGTACTGATGCTGTTTTTGTTTTATACCTTATGTTCATTGAGCTTGGGAAATATGCTCTACAAATTAAATGTTGTTATTATTATTATTATTATTATTATTATTATACCCCAGATGAAGTAATGGGTTGCAAAAATGGAGCTTGCTTTTGAAGATTGTGCCCTTTAGCTGGGCACTATGCCCAAAAGTGATCAATACAATAGTTGATCTAAAAACAAATGATTTTGTGCAACTTGTTTCTAACCAGCATCATGTATCGCTTCTGAACTTCTACATGCTCCCTGAGAGGGATGGCTGACTCAACCTGTCAAGTTGTTCAACTCAGAGCCTTCTTGGCTAATAAGGAACGTTGCCGTGGATGTAAAGTGTGTGAAATTCTGGTTATACTTGCTAGACGAAGAAAACGTGTTTGTTTTTTTAGGCTGTAGTTTTTTAGGGTGTGACAGCAATAGCGTGGAAGCTCACATTGCGCAACCTATTCACAGAGACAGTGCAGGGAAAGAATAGCATTGTGGTAATATGACATTTCACATTCAACAAAACCTGAGATGACAGTCTCGGATATCGTAGACCTTGTAGCATCGTAAGCTATTGCCTGGTTACCCATCCACATCTTTCCGGCCAACTGACATTTCTTCTCTATGAGTCTGAAAGACCATCCAGTCGCTGATGAGTTTGTTTTGTACCATGCCACTGATTTTGAGGATAGCAGGTTGAGACTGAATGTAGAATGTATGTAGCAATCGATAGAGCAGTAGAAATTAATTCCGCATGAGTCGTCAGGCAACGTAAGCTAGGTAACGGCAGAAGGTCTGGAGAGGATGTCGGCTGCTCTCTGACAATTCGAAATGGGGGGAAAAAAATATTTTAGGAGAGGATCCTCTTCAGACAGAACTCTCAACAAATTAAGAGTTTGGGTAGGCAGGGTTCAAAATGCAGGCAGTAATTCTGCTCATGTTTAGCTAGGGCAAGAAGCAGATCCGGCAGCGAGGTTACCGGTGTCATGTTTCCCATTTCCGACTTGTCCTCTGTCTCAAATGATGCAGAAACATCTACACACATGTTAAACTGGAGTATTGGTACATCTTCAAGTAAAAAAAAATATTGGTCACATGCGCCGAATACATGTAGACCTTACAGTGAAATGCTTACTTACGAGCCCCTAAACAACAATGCAGTTTCAAAAGAATAAGAAATAAAAGTAACAAGTAATGAAGGAGCAGCATTAAAATAACAATAGAGAGACTATATACAGGGGGGTACACCGGTTAGTTGAGGTAATATGTACAGTACCGTTCAAAGGTTTGGACATTTTTTAACATCAAATTGAAATAAAATAACATCAAATTGACATTTTTTTAACATCAAATTGACATAAAATAACATCAAATTGATCGTAAATAGAGTGTAGACATTGTTGATTTTGTAAATGACTATTGTAAATGGTAAAAAAAAAAAATGGAATAACTACATAGCCGTATGGAGGCCCATTATCAGCAACCATCACTCCTGTGTTCCAATGGCACATTGTGTTAGCTAAATCAAGTTTATAATTTTAAAAGGCTAACAGTTAAACTGTTGTGCTATTAAAAAGGCAATTTAACTGGCCTTCTTTAGACTAGTTGAGCATCTGGAGCGTCAGCATTTGTGGGTTCGATTACAGGTACAAAATGGCCAGAAACAAAATGGCCAGAAACAAATAATAATTCTGAAACTCTTCAGTCTATCCTTGTCCTGAGAAATGAAGGCCATTCCATGTGAGAAACTGAAGATCTCGTACAACACTGTGTACTACTCCCTTCACAGAACAGCGTAAACTAGCTCTAACCAGAATAGAAAGAGGAGTGGAGGCCCTGGTGCACAACTGAGCAAGAGGACAAGTACATTGGAGTGTCTAGTTTGAGAAAAAGACGCCTCACAGGTCCTCAACTGGCAGCATCAATAAATAGTACCCGCAAAACACCAGTCTCAACGTGAACAGTGAAGAGGCAACTCCGGGATGCTGGCCTTCTAGGCAGAGTTGCAAAGAAAAAGCCATATCTCAAACTGCCCAATAAAAATAAATATTAAGATGGGCAAAAGTACACAGATACTGGATAGAAGAACTCTGCCTAGGTCAGCATCAATGAGTCGTCTCTTCACTGTTGACGTTGAGACTATATATACACTGCTCAAAAAAATAAAGGGAACACTTAAACAACACAATGTTTTATTTTATTTTATTTATTTTACCTTTATTTAACCAGGTAGGCAAGTTGAGAACAAGTTCTCATTTACAATTGCGACCTGGCCAAGATAAAGCAAAGCAGTTCGACAGATAAAACGACACAGAGTTACACATGGAGTAAAAACAAACATACAGTCAATAATGCAGTATAAACAAGTCTATATACAATGTGAGCAAATGAGGTGAGAAGGGAGGTAAAGGCAAAAAAGGCCATGATGGTAAAGTAAATACAATATAGCAAGTAAAATACTGGAATGGTAGTTTTGCAATGGAAGAATGTGCAAAGTAGAAATAAAAAATTATGGGGTGCAAAGGAGCAAAATAAATAAATTAATTAAAATTAAATACAGTTGGGAAAGAGTGTAATGTAATGTAACTCCAAGTCAATCACACTTCTGTGAAATCAAACTGTCCACTTAGGAAGCAAAACTGATTGACAATACATTTCACATGCTGTTGTGCAAATGGAATAGACAACAGGTGGAAATTATAGGCAATTAGTAAGACACCCCCAATAAAGGAGTGGTTCTGCAGGTGGTGACCACAGACCACTTCTCAGTTCCTATGCTTCCTGGCTGATGTTTTGGTCACTTTTGAATGCTGGCGGGGGTGCTTTCACTCTAGTGGTAGCATGAGACGGAGTCTACAACCCACACAAGTGGCTCAGGTAGAGCAGCTCATCCAGGATGGCACATCAATGCGAGCTGTGACAAGAAGATTTGCTGTGTCTGTCAGCGTAGTGTCCAGAGCATGGAGGCGCTACCAGGAGACAGGCCAGTACATCAGGAGACGTGGAGGAGGCCGTAGGAGGGCAACAACCCAGCAGCAGGACCGCTACCTCCGCCTTTGTGCAAGGAGGAGCACTGCCAGAGCCCTGCAAAATGACCTCCCAGCAGGCCACAAATGTGCATGTGTCTGCTCAAACGGTCAGATAGACTCCATGAGGGTGGTATGAGGGCCCGACGTCCACAGGTGGGGGTTGTGCTTACAGCCCAACACTGTGCAGGACGTTTGGCATTTGCCAGAGAACACCAAGATTGGCAAATTCGCCACTGGCTCCCTGTGCTCTTCACAGATGAAAGCAGGTTCACACTGAGCACATGTGACAGCCTGGAGACGCCGTGGAGAAAGTTCTGCTGCCTGCAACATCCTCCAGCATGACCGGTTTGGCGATGGGTCAGTCATGGTGTGGGGTGGCATTTCTTTGGGGGGCCAGACAGCCCTCCATGTGCTCGCTAGAGGTAGCCTGACTGCCATTATGTACCGAGATGAGATCCTCAGACCCCTTGTGAGACCATATGCTGGTGCGGTTGGCCCTGGGTTCCTCCTAATGCAAGACAATGCTAGACCTCATGTGGCTGGAGTGTGTCAGCTGTTCCTGCAAGAGGAAGGCATTGATGCTATGGACTGGCCCGCCCGTTCCCCAGACCTGAATCCAATTGAGCACATCTGGGACATCATGTCTCGCTCCATCCACCAACGCCACGTTGCAACACAGACTGTCCAGGAGTCCTCATCAGGAGCATTCCCAGGCGTTGTAGGGAGGTCATACAGGCACGTGGAGGTCACACACACTACTGAGCCTCATTTTGACTTGTTTTAAGGACATTACCTCAAAGTTGGATCAGCCTGTAGTGTGGTTTTCCACAAATCCAGACCTCCATGGGTTGATACATTTGATTTCCATTGATCATTTTTGTGTGATTTTTGTTGTCAGCACATTCAACTGTAAAGAAAAGTATTTAATAAGAATATTTCATTCATTCAGATCTGTTCCCTTTATTTTTTTGAGCAGTGTATATATAAAAACGCAGCAAATAAAGAAATGTCCTGTGTTTATTTTCAGCAAACTTAAAATGTGCAAATATTTGTATGAACATAAGATTCAACAACTGAGACATAAACTGAACAAGTTCCACAGAAATTGAATAATATGTCCTTGAACAAGGGGGGGGGGGTCAAAATCAAAAGTAACAGTCAGTATCTGGTGTGGCCACCAGCTGCATTAAGTACTGCAGTGCATCTCCTCCTCATGGACTGCACTAGATTTGCCAGTTCTTGCTGTGAGATGTTACTCCAGTCTTCCACCAAGGCACCTGCAAGTTCATGGACATTTCTGGATGGAATGGTCCTAGCCCTCACCCTCAGATCCAACAGGTCCCAGGCGTGCTCAATGGGACTGAGATACGGGCTCTTCACCTGCCATGGCAGAACACTGACATTCCTGTCTTGCAGGAAATCACGCACAGAACGAGCAGTATGGCTGGTGGCATTGTCATGCTGGAGGGTCATGTCAGGATGAGCCTGCAGGAAGGGTACCACATGAGGGAGGAGGACGTGTTCCCTTTAACGCACAGCGTTGAGATTGCCTGCAGTGACAATAAGCTCAGTCCGATGATGCTGTGACACACCACTCCAGACCATGACGGACCCTCCACTCCAGACCATGATGGACCCTCCACCTCCAAATCGATCCCTCTCCAGAGTACAGGCCTCTGTAACGCTCATTCCTTTGACGATAAACACGAATCCGAATCCGTTCATTAATTGTTTATGGTTCATTGAACAAGCATGGGAAACAGTGTGTAAACCTTTTACAATGAAGATCTGTGAAGTTATTTGGATTTTTACAAATTATCTTTGAAAGACAGGGTCCTGAAAAAGGGACGTTTCTTTTTATCCTCAATCCTATAGAACATTTGTGGGTAGAACTGAAAAAGTGTGTGCGAGCATGGAGGCCTACACATCTGACTCAGTTACACCAGCTCTGTCAGGAGGAATGGGCCAAAATTCAACCAACTCTTTGTTGGAAGCTTGTGGAAGGCTTCCTGAAGCTTTTGACCCAAGTTAAACAATTTAAAGGCAATGCTACCAAATACTAATTGACTGTGTGTAAACTTCTGACCCACTGGGAATGTGATGAAAGAAATAAAAGCTGAAATATTTCATTCTCTCTACTGTTATTCTGACATTTCACATTCTAAAAAGTGGTGATCCTAACTGACCTAAGACAGGGAATCTTTACTATGATTAAATGTCAGGAATTGTGAAAAACTGAGTTTAAATGTATTTGGATAAGGTGTATGTAATCCTCCGACTTCAACTGTATGTATATGTACAGTATATGTATGTGTGAAAGACACCAAGAGACAGTCTATATTTGGCATTGTGTTTTCAAATTATTGTCCTGTTGAAAGGTGAATTCATCTCCCAATGTCTGGTGGAAAGCAGACTGAACCAGGTTTTCCTCTTGGATGTTACCTGTGCTTAGCTACATTCCATTTATGTTATATTCCGAAAAACTTCCAAGTCCTTGACGTAATGTGTTGTATTGGATTTGTCACAAACATAACACCTTGTATTTAAGACAAAAAGTGAATTGCTTTGCTACATTTTCTACGGGCATCCTTCGTTTCACTCTTGTCAGTTTAGTTAGTATTGTGGAATAACTGCAATGTTATTGGTTCACCCTAAGTTTTCTCCTATCACAGCTATTAAACTTTGTGACTGTTTAAGTCACGATTGGCCTCATGGTGAAATTCCTGAGCCGTTTCCTTTCACGTTAGCAACTGAGTTAGGAAGGACGGCAGTAACTTGGTAGTGACTGGGTGCATTGATACACCATATAAAGTGTAATTCATAACTTAACCATGCTCAAAGGGCTATTCAATGTCTGTCTTTTCTTTAACCCATCTACGAAAAAGTGCCCTTCTCTGCGAGGCATTGGAAAACCTCCCTGGTGTTTGTGGTTGTACAGAGATGAGGAAGTGTCAGATTCTCCCTCTGCGAGGTGGGTGTAGAGTCAGGCGCAGGAGAGCAAGAATATCCAAGAAGGGCGTTTTATTACTGTCCACCAACACAACAGGCACATGACCACAAACGTAGCCACAAGAACACAGGAACGCAGTCTAGTAAACAAAACGGAGGTAACACTCCTCTGCTAAACTAACGTGTGGGCAAAACAGTCCCGTGAAAATACACCTGCTTAAAAGTAAAAATAAAAAAAACATCCCAAACTAACGACAGTAATGCAAACAATCCCGCACAAAACCTAGCGTGTAGGGCGCGATTAAATCAACTATACACAGGTGAACACAAGACAGACAAAACCAAATGAAAAAGGAAAAGGGATCGGTGGCAGCTAGTAGGTCGGCGTCGACGACCGCCAAGCGCCGCCCGAACAGGGAGAGGAGGCACCTTCGGTGGAAGTCGTGACAGGAAGTCATTTGACAGTATGGAGTATTGTGCGTAGGCCATTTGTCACAAAATCTCAATTTAATCCATTTCAAATTCAGGCTGTAACACAATTTTTATGTGTGAATACATTCTGAAGGCACTGAATACAACATTTACAACACTGAATCACATTTTTTTTGTCTTTAATAAGGTTTGCATAGATTAAGGTGCCAGGTCGGACAATTTTGACTACATTTGATGTGTAGATGTGCTGTCTATAATCACCCTTTAGTCAAACCTTTTCATAAAATAACACTGGGTTGTATCTTCATTACATTTGTCAAACTGTAAGTTGAAGAAACAAGTACTGTATTGCAGTTCAAAATAAATTACTTCATAGTTAATCAAGAGAGGAAATAACAAACAAAAAAATAAATATTGGAATGAAGCTTATTATAAATAAAATAAATAAATGATAACCGTTTTAGTCAGTGGACAGCACAGCTTGAAACCACATGACTAATAAATATATAAACATACTTTGTTCAGCTCAGCTGTATCTTTGATTAACAATCAGATGCATAATATAAAAAGTAGTACATTACACAAAAAACATATGGCCTTTTAAGCTTATTAACAATTTTCACTTGATCTTCTCAGATGCAGTCCTGTGTAGTCAAGTGATTATCCATGCATTAAAGTGCCGTGATTAGCAGATATACATTGAAGGGAAAAAGTATTTGCATCTGTGGACAGATGCAATGCTATGTAGTCAAGTGATTTTCCATGCATTAAAGTCCCGTGATTAGCAGATATAGATTGGCTGTTCTTGTGATGACAATTGGCCACAGATGTTAGCGTTGTCACCTCAGAAGAGACCGTTTCTTCTGGTGTACTGTACATTGTAAGATCTGCGTCTGTGCCAGCGTCTCCTTATAGCTGCACATCCGCCACATAAAATGCACTGCAAAACAAGATGGAGAAGTATGATTCACATGTAAAATTAAATCATTGCAGAAATGTAGCATATTTTTGGAATAAATATGTTAACAGTATACACAGTACACAAGTGAACACAAGACTATACGTACACATAGCAGGATCCACAGAGGTACCAAAATGATAGCGATGCCACAAGGGATGATAATGGCCAGAGCCCAGCCAGGAAAACCTCCACTTGTGGTATTGAAAGGAGTGGTCAGCAACAGAGTAGGAGGGGGTGTGGTTGCTTCTACAGTTGTCGTTGTGGGTGTTGCTGTTGTGGTGGTCGTAGCAGCTACAGTTGTGGTTTTTGTAGCAGCTTTTGTTGTGGTTGTTGAAGGAGCTTCCGTTGTGGTGGTTGTAGGAGCTATAGCTGTTGTAATTAGAGCAGCATTATCAGCTGCAGTTGTAGGAGCTGCAGTGGCAGTTGTAGGAGCTGCAGTGGCAGTTGTAGGAGTGGCAGTGGCAGTTGTAGGAGCTGCAGTGGCAGTTGTAGGAGCTGCAGTGGCAGTTGTAGGAGCTGCAGTGGCAGTTGTAGGAGCTGCAGTGGCAGTTGTAGGAGCTGCAGTGGCAGTTGTAGGAGCTGCAGTGGCAGTTGTAGGAGCTGCAGTGGCAGTTGTAGGAGCTGCAGTGGCAGCTGTAGGAGCTGCAGTGGCAGCTGTAGGAGCCGCAGTTGTTGGAGCTGCAGTTGTTAGAGCTGCAGTTGTAGGAGCTGCAATTGGGGTTTTCGTAAAAGCTGCAGTTGTTGTCGTAGTAGATGCTGCAGTTGTAGGGGTGGTAGGACCAATGGTTGTTGTAGTAAGAGCTGAATTGATTGTCATAGCAGCTTTTGTGGTGCTGGTTGAAGGAGCTACAGTTATTGGAGTAAGAGCTTTAGTTGTTGTAGGTATGGTAGATGTAGTGGTTGTAGGCGCTATGGTTGCCGTCGGAGCAACAGTTGTCATTGTAGGTGCGGCTGTTGTAGTGGTCATAAGAGCTAAAAATGTTATAGTAGGAGGTGCACTTATGGTTGTAGCTTTAGCTGCAGTTGCGGTTGTTGTAGCATGTGCTGCTGTTGTAATGGTCGGAGTAGGTGTTGTGGTTGCTGTAGCGGCTTCAGTTGTAGTTATTGTAGCAGGTGCTGCAGTGTTTGTCAAAGTAGATACAGATGTTCTTGTAGGTGATGCAGTGGTTGTTGAAGTAGGTGCTGCAGTTGTAGTGGTCATAGGAGCTACAGATGTCACTGTAGGTGCTGCAGTTGTGGTGGTAGTAGGATCTGCAGTTGTGGTTGTCATAGTAAGTGCTGCAGATGTAATTGTCAGAGTAGGTGCTGCAGATGTAGTTGCCGTAGTAGGTGCTGCAGTTGTAGTTGGTGCTGCATTTGCGGTTGTCGTAGGAGCTTCGATTGTAATTGTCGTAATAGGTGCTGCAGTTGTGGTTATCGTAAGAGGTTCAGTTGTAGTTGTAGTATGTGCTATAGTCGTAGTAGTTGTAAGAGTTATAGTTGGTGTAGAAGGAGCTGAAGTGATTGTCAAAGTAGGTGCTAACATTGTAGTGGTTGGGGATATATTTGTTGTCATAGCAGCTACAGTTGTTGTTGTAGGTGCAGCTGTTTTAGTGGTCGTAGAATCTAAAGTTGCAGTAGTAGTATCAGTTGTGGTTGTCGTAGGAGCTGCATTTGTAGTTGTCGTTGTAGGTGTTTCTGCTGTAGTGGTCGTGGGATCTAAAGTTGTAGTAGGAGCTGCAGTTGTGGTTGTCGTAGGAACTGCATTTGTAGTTGTTGTAGTAGGTGCTGCTGCTGCAGTGGTTGTAAGAGCTGCAGTTGTTTTTGAAGTAGGAGCTGCAGTGGTTGTTGAAGTAGGTTCTGCAGTTGTAGTGGTCGTAGGAGCTAAAGATGTTGTAGCTGGAGCTGTAGTGATTGTCGAAGTAGTTGCTGCAGTTGTAGTGGTAGTAGGATATATAGTTGTTTTCGAAGAAGCTAAAGTTGTTATAGGTGCTGCTGTTGTAATGGTCGTAGGAGGTGTTGTGGTTATCGTAGGAGCTTCAGTTGTCGTTGTAGGTGCTACAGTTGTAATTGTCATAGTAAGTGCTTCAGTTGTAATTGTTGTAGTAGGTGCTGCAGATGTAGTTGTCGTAGTAGGTGCTGCAGTTGTAGTTGTAGTAGGTGCTGCAGTTGTAGTGGTCATAGGAGCTACAGTTGTCAGTGTAGGTGCTACAGTTGTAATTGTCGTAGTAAGTGCTGCAGATGTAGTTGTCGTAGTAGGTGCTGCAGATGTAGGTGTCGTAATTGGTGCTGCAATTGTTGTTATCGTTGGAGCTTTAGTTATCGTTGTAGTATGTGAAGCAGTCGTTGTGGTTGTAAGAGCTACAGTTGTTGTAGTAGGAGCTGAAGTTATTTTCGCAGTAGCTGCTGACGTTGTAGTGGTTGGGGATATATTTGTTGTCGTAGAAGCTACAGTTGTTGTTGTAGGGGCTTCTGTTGTGGTTGTCATAGGAGCTGCATTTGTAGTTGTTGTCGTAGGTGCTGCTGTTGTAGTGGTTGTATTAGCTGCAGTGGTTGTTGTAGTAGGAGATGCAGTGGTTGTCGAGGTAGGTGCTTCTGGTGTAGTGGTTGTAAGAGCTGTAGTGGTTGTTGAAGTAGGTGCTGCAGTTGTAGTGGCCATAGGAGCTACTGATGTTGTAGATGGAGCTACAGTTGTGGTTGTCGTAGTAGGCGCTGAAGTTGTGGTTGTCGTAGCAGCTGCAGTTGTGGTGATCGTAGGAGCTGCAGTTGTTGTTGTTGTTGGAGCTGCAGTTGTTGTCATAGTAGGTGGTGTAGTTTTGGTCGTAGGAGCTACAGTTGTCGTTGTAGGTGCTGCAGTTGTGGGGGTCGTTGGAGCTACAGTTGTAGTTTGAGCTGCAGTTGTTGTCATAGTAGGTGTTGTGGTTGTCGTAGGAGGTGTTGTAGTTGTCGTAGTAGGTGCTGCAGTTGTGGTGGTCGTAGGAGCTACAGTTGTTGTGGTCGTAGGAGCTACAGTTGTGGTTGTCGTAGTAGGTGTTGTGGTTGTCGTAGTCGGTGTTGTAGTTGTCGTAGTAGGCGCTGAAGTCGTGGTTGTCGTAGCAGTTTCGGTTGTAGTTGTCGTAGTAGGTGGTGCAGTTGTAGTTGTCGAAGTAGGTGCTGCAGTTGTAGTGGTCATAGGAGCTACAGATGTGGTCGTAGGAGTATCAGTTGTAGTTATTTTAGCAGATGCTGCAGCGGTTGTCAAAGTAGGTGGTGTAGTTGTGGTCGTAGGAGCTACAGTTGTCGTTGTAGGTGCTGCAGTTGTGGGGGTCATAGGAGCTACAGTTGTTGTAATTGGAGCTGCAGTTGTGGTTGTCGTAGGAGGTACAGTTGTGGTTGTCGTAGTAGGTGCTGTGGTTGTCGTAGTAGGTGCTGTGGTTGTCGTTGTAGGTGTTGTGGTTGTCGTAGTAGGTGTTGTGTTTGTCGGAGTAGGTGATGCAGTTGTGGTGGTCATAGGAGCTACTGTTGTTGTAGTTGGAGCTGCAGTTGTGGTTGTCGTAGGAGCTACAGTTGTGGTTGTCATAGTAGGTGTTGTGGTTGTCGTAGTAGGTGTTGTAGTTGTCGTAGTAGGTGCTGCAGTTGTAGGGGTCGTGGGAGCTAAAGTTGTTGTCGTTGGAGCTGCAGTTGTGGTTGTCGTAGGAGGTACAGTTGTGGTTGTCGTAGGAGGTACAGTTGTGGTTGTCGTAGGAGGTACAGTTGTGGTTGCCGTAGGAGGTACAGTTGTGGTTGCCGTAGGAGCTACAGTTGTTGTAGTTGGAGCTGCAGTTGTGGTTGTCGTAGAAGATGTTGTGGTTGTCGTAGTAGGTAATGTAGGTGTTGTAGTTGTCGTAGTAGGCGCTGAAGTCTTGGTTGTCGTAGCAGCTTCGGTTGTGGTTGTCGTAGTAGGTGCTGCAGTTGTGGTGGTCGTAGGAGCTACAGTTGTAGTTGTTGAAGTAGGTGCTGCAGTTGTAGTGGTCACAGGAGCTACAGATGTGGTTGTAGGAGTATCAGTTGTAGTTATTTTAGCAGATGCTGCAGTGGTTGTTGAAGTAGGTGGTGTAGTTGTGGTCGTAGGAGTCGTGGGTGTTGTAGCAGTTTCGGTTGTAGTTGTCGTAGTAGGTGCTGCAGTTGTTGTTGTAGGTGCTGCAGTTGTGGGGGTCATAGGAGCTACAGTTGTTGTAGTTGGAGATGCAGTTGTGGGGGTCGTAGGAGGTGCTGCAGTTGTGGTCGTAGGAGCTACAGTTGTCGTTGTAGGGGCTACAGTTGTGGGGGTCGTAGGAGCTACAGTTGTTGTAGTTGGAGATGCAGTTGTGATTGTCGTAGGAGGTACAGTTGTGGTTGTCGTAGGAGGTACAGTTGTGGTTGTCGTAGGAGGTACAGTTGTGGTTGTCGTAGGAGGTACAGTTGTGGTTGTCGTAGGAGGTGTTGTGGTTGTCGTAGTAGGTGTTGTAGCTGTCGTAGTAGGTGTTGTAGCTGTCGTAGGCGCTGAAGTCGTGGTTGTCGTAGCAGCTTCGGTTGTCATTGTCGTAGTAGGTGCTGCAGTTGTGGTTATCGTAGGAGCTTCAGTTGTAGTTGTTGAAGTAGGTGCTGCAGTTGTAGTGGTCACAGGAGCTACAGATGTGGTTGTAGGAGTATCAGTTGTAGTTATTTTAGCAGATGCTGCAGCGGTTGTTGAAGTAGGTGGTGTAGTTGTGGTCGTAGGAGCTACAGTTGTCGTAGTAGGTGCTGCAGTTGTGGTTGTAGGAGCTACAGTTGTTGTAGGTGCTGCAGTGGTGGGGGTCGTAGGAGGTACAGTTGTTGTAGTTGGAGCTGCAGTTGTGGTTGTCGTAGGAGGTACAGTTGTGGTTGTCGTAGTAGGTGTTGTGGTTGTCGTAGTAGGTGTTGTGGTTGCCGTAGCAGGTGTTGTGGTTGTCAGAGTAGGTGTTGTGGTTGTCGTAGTAGGTGCTGCAGTTGTGGTGGTCGTAGGAGCCACAGTTGTTGTAGTTGGAGCTGCAGTTGTGGTTGTCATAGTAGGTAATGTAGGTGTTGTAGTTGTCGTAGTAGGCGCTGAAGTCGTGGTTGTAGTAGCAGCTTCGGTTGTGGTTGTCGTTGGAGCTACAGTTGTAGTTTGAGCTGCAGTTGTTGTCATAGTAGGTGTTGCAGTTGTGGTCGTAGGATCTACAGTTGTCGTTGTAGGTGCTGCAGTTGTGGGGGTCGTAGGAGCTACAGTTGTAGTTTGAGCTGCAGTTGTTGTCATAGTAGGTGTTGCAGTTGTGGTCGTAGGATCTACAGTTGTCGTTGTAGGTGCTGCAGTTGTGGGGGTCGTAGGAGCTACAGTTGTTGTAGTTGGAGATGCAGTTGTGGTTGTCGTAGGAGGTACAGTTGTGGTTGTCGTAGGAGGTACAGTTGTGGTTGTCGTAGGAGGTACAGTTGTAGCTGTCGTAGTAGGTGTTGTAGCTGTCGTAGGCGCTGAAGTCGTGGTTGTCGTAGCAGCTTCGGTTGTCGTTGTCGTAGTAGGTGCTGCAGTTGTGGTTATCGTAGGAGCTTCAGTTGAAGTAGGTGCTGCAGTTGTAGTGGTCACAGGAGCTACAGATGTGTTTGTAGGAGTATCAGTTGTAGTTATTTTAGCAGATGCTGCAGCGGTTGTTGAAGTAGCTGGTGTAGTTGTGGTCGTAGGAGCTACAGTTGTTGTAGTTGGAGCTACAGTTGTTGTAGTTGGAGCTACAGTTGTGGTTGTCGTAGGAGGTACAGTTGTGGTTGTCGTAGGAGGTACAGTTGTGGTTGTCGTAGGAAGTACAGTTGTGGTTGTCGTAGGAGGTACAGTTGTGGTTGTCGTAGGAGGTACAGTTGTGGTTGTCGTAGTAGGTGTTGTGGTTGTCGTAGTAGGTGTTGTGGTTGCCGTAGTAGGTGTTGTGGTTGTCAGAGTAGGTGTTGTGGTTGTCGTAGTAGTTGCTGCAGTTGTGGTGGTCGTAGGAGCTACAGTTGTTGTAGTTGGAGCTGCAGTTGTGGTTGTCGTAGTAGGTAATGTAGGTGTTGTAGTTGTCGTAGTAGGCGCTGAAGTCGTGGTTGTCGTAGCAGCTTCGGTTGTGGTTGTTGAAGTAGGTGCTGCAGTTGTGGTCGTAGGAGCTACAGTTGTCGTAGTAGGAGCTACAGTTGTGGTTGTCGTAGGAGGTACAGTTGTGGTTGTCGTAGGAGGTACAGTTGTGGTTGTCGTAGGAGGTACAGTTGTGGTTGTCGTAGGAGGTACAGTTGTGGTTGTCGTAGGAGGTACAGTTGTGGTTGTCGTAGTAGGTGTTGTAGCTGTCGTAGGCGCTGATGTCGTGGTTGTCGTAGCAGCTTCGGTTGTAGTTGTCGTAGTAGGTGCTGCAGTTGTGGTTATCGTAGGAGCTTCAGTTGTAGTTGTTGAAGTAGGTGCTGCAGTTGTAGTGGTCACAGGAGCTACAGATGTGGTTGTAGGAGTATCAGTTGTAGTTATTTTAGCTGCAGCGGTTGTTGCAGCGGTTGTTGAAGTAGGTGGTGTAGTTGTGGTCGTAGGAGCTACAGTTGTCGTTGTAGGTGCTGCAGTTGTGGGGGTCATAGGAGCTACAGTTGTTGTAGTTGGAGCTGCATTTGTGGTTGTCGTAGGAGCTACACTTGTGGTTGTCATAGTAGGTGCTGTGGTTGTCGTAGTAGGTGATGCAGTTGTGGTGGTCATAGGAGCTACTGTTGTCGGAGTAGGTGCTGAAGTCGTGGTTGTTGTAGCAGTTTCGGTTGTAGTTGTCGTAGTAGGTGCTGCAGTTGTAGTTGTTGAAGTAGGTGCTGCAGTTGTGGTCGTAGGAGCTACAGTTGTCGTTGTAGGTGCTGCAGTTGTGGGGGTCGTAGGAGCTACAGTTGTGGTAGTTGGAGTTGTGGTTGTCGTAGTAGGTGTTGTGGTTGTCGTAGTAGGTAATGTAGGTGTTGTAGTAGGCGCTGAAGTCGTGGTTGTCGTAGCAGCTTCGGTTGTGGTTGTCGTAGTAGGTGCTGCAGTTGTGGTGGTCGTAGGAGCTACGGTTGTTGTAGTTGGAGCTGCAGTTGTGGTTGTCGTAGGAGCTACAGTTGTGGTTGTCATAGTAGGTGTTGTGGTTGTCATAGTAGGTGTTGTAGTTGTAGTAGGTGCTGAAGTCGTGGTTGTAGGTGCTGCAGTTGTGGGGGTTGTAGGAGCTACAGTTGTCGTTGTAGGTGCTGCAGTTGTGGGGGTCGTAGGAGCTACAGTTGTTGTAGTTGTGGTTGTCGTAGGAGGTACAGTTGTGGTTGTCGTAGTAGGTGTTGTGGTTGTCGTAGTAGGTGTTGTGGTTGCCGTAGTAGGTGTTACAGTTGTGGTGGTTGTAGGAGATACTGTTGTTGTAGTTGGAGCTGCAGTTGTGGTTGTCGTAGGAGCTACAGTTGTGGTTGTCGTTGTAGGTTTTGTAGTTGTCGTAGTAGGCGCTGAAGTCGTGGTTATCGTAGGAGCTTCAGTTGTAGTTGTAGGTGCTGCAGTTGTGGGGGTCATTGGAGCTACAGTTGTTGTAGTTGGAGTTGTGGTTGTCGAAGGAGGTACAGTTGTGGTTGTCGTAGTAGGTGTTGTAGTTGTCGTAGTAGGTGCTGCAGTTGTGGTGGTCGTAGGAGCTACAGTTGTTGTAGCAGCTTCAGTTGTAGTTGTCGTTGTAGGTGCTGCAGTTGTGGTTATCGTAGGAGCTTCAGTTGTAGTTGTTGAAGTAGGTGCTGCAGTTGTGGTCGTAGGAGCTACAGTTGTCGTTGTAGGTGCTGCAGTTGTGGGGGTCGTAGGAGCTACAGTTGTGGTAGTTGGAGTTGTGGTTGTCGTAGTAGGTGTTGTGGTTGTCGTAGTAGGTAATGTAGGTGTTGTAGTAGGCGCTGAAGTCGTGGTTGTCGTAGCAGCTTCGGTTGTGGTTGTCGTAGTAGGTGCTGCAGTTGTGGTGGTCGTAGGAGCTACGGTTGTTGTAGTTGGAGCTGCAGTTGTGGTTGTCGTAGGAGCTACAGTTGTGGTTGTCATAGTAGGTGTTGTGGTTGTCATAGTAGGTGTTGTAGTTGTAGTAGGTGCTGAAGTCGTGGTTGTAGGTGCTGCAGTTGTGGGGGTTGTAGGAGCTACAGTTGTCGTTGTAGGTGCTGCAGTTGTGGGGGTCGTAGGAGCTACAGTTGTTGTAGTTGTGGTTGTCGTAGGAGGTACAGTTGTGGTTGTCGTAGTAGGTGTTGTGGTTGTCGTAGTAGGTGTTGTGGTTGCCGTAGTAGGTGTTACAGTTGTGGTGGTTGTAGGAGATACTGTTGTTGTAGTTGGAGCTGCAGTTGTGGTTGTCGTAGGAGCTACAGTTGTGGTTGTCGTTGTAGGTTTTGTAGTTGTCGTAGTAGGCGCTGAAGTCGTGGTTATCGTAGGAGCTTCAGTTGTAGTTGTAGGTGCTGCAGTTGTGGGGGTCATTGGAGCTACAGTTGTTGTAGTTGGAGTTGTGGTTGTCGAAGGAGGTACAGTTGTGGTTGTCGTAGTAGGTGCTGTGGTTGTCGTAGTAGGTGTTGTAGTTGTCGTAGTAGGTGCTGCAGTTGTGGTGGTCGTAGGAGCTACAGTTGTTGTAGCAGCTTCAGTTGTAGTTGTCGTTGTAGGTGCTGCAGTTGTGGTTATCGTAGGAGCTTCAGTTGTAGTTGTTGAAGTAGGTGCTGCAGTTGTGGTTATCGTAGGAGCTTCAGTTGTAGTTGTAGGTGCTGCAGTTGTGGGGGTCGGAGCTGCAGTGGCTGTCGTAGAAGGTGCTGTAGTTGTGGTTGTTGGAGTAGGTGCAGCTGGTGTAGTGGTCGTAGGACTTACAGTTGTAGGAAGAGCTGCATTGGTTGTCGTTGAAGCTACAGTTGTTGTCGAAGGAGCTACAGTTGTTGTAGGAGGAGCTACAGTTGTTGTAGTAGGAGCTACAGTTGTTGTAGTAGGAGCTACACTTGTTGTCGTAGGAGCTGCAGTTGTCGTAGGAACTGCAGTTGTCGTAGGAGCTGCAGTTGTCGTAGGAGCTGCAGTTGTGGTCAGAACTCCATGGATATTCCAGCATAAAAACACTGTGGTTTATGAGATGAATGGTTAATATGTTTATTGCGCACAATGTCAACATTTCCAAGATTTTCCTTCATCAGCATGGTGCAGTTTTTGAAATCTTTATTATGTAATATATACAATTATAATTTATAGCTACATATTATTCCCTTGATTGTTAATAATATGACCTATAATACCTTATTGAGATTACCACATCTGAGTTCTATTTTTGTTGTTGTTGAAAAGAGGGTACATTTTTCATTACAGTAGTGTGGTAATATAATTCAAGTAATAGAGGTTACAGCAGTGTGATAATGTTTACCGCTTACAATTGAGTCATTTTCCTTTTTTATATTTTGGAAACGTATTTAATCGAGGGGAGACATTAAAGTAGCCTTGGCAAAAATGTAAAATTGCCCCCATGAAATGTCAAAATAAACATATTTAGAAAAAATCATAAGCATTGTAACATCATATGCATACAACATGTACATCATTGCTCATTATTCTAATTACATTATCCAAATGTATATGGTCTATTTTGTCACCATCTTGCCTTTTTGGTTGTAAATATTTTAATTCAGGATTAATACACGAGTTGGCATGAAGTTAGCAAATAGTAAAAAATGAGTTAGAAACATGAACACAGAATGAAATTCAGTGTACTACATACCCATGGTAAATAAAGTAGCTGTCAGTTTCTGTGTCTTCATTTTGGACTCAGTTGATGCAGTTGTTTTCTGATTAGAAAGAAAAATATATATTTTATTGACAGGTCACTTTTCAACTTAATCTGTAACTTGTTAAGCAAATGTATGCAACTCATTTAGGTGTGCCAGATCAAGAGGTGTGAATAATTATTCATTCAAGACATCGCTGTGAACAAAATTAGCTTGTGAAGAATAATGTAAAAAACAAGGAAACAAAAAACTTTGCAAGGCTGTGAATAATTTCACAACGGTCACTAGAACCACTATAACATGGATTTATACACTTTAGTGAAATTACACAGTAAAATCCAGATTAGCGTTGCATTTTTCCCCATCAGAAATCAGCCTATTACCGCATCCCACCAATTATGTTACTTTATAAAAGAGGAAAGGGCATTTCAAATTTGCAAATGGTCTGCGAGCGACCAGGAATTCACACATTCTGTGAAAGTAATCGGTGTAGTTCATCAAAAGATGCATGTTTTTTCAAATATAAAACATGAAATAGTCAAATCCACATTAGCATTACAATTTTTCAAGAGAAATCCGCATTTTGCTGCTTAATAAACATAAGTATTTAAACTTGGCTTTCAAAAGTTGACCAATCCATTTTCTACATTCTTAAAAAGATGAGAAAAAATAAGAAACCTGCACACTGCTCTTGCTAATATCACTGCTCTATTAAGTTCACATTTAGGCCTCAAGCATGAAACGCATTGAACGGATGTGGCTGGAGCAATGTCAACATAAGGGTGCAAATTAAAAACACTCACAAAATCCTGGAGTATAAGGAAAACAAACCTATGTTACAAATATTTATATTTTTTATTTAACCTTCATTTAACTAGGCAAGTCCGTTAAGAACAAATCTTACTTACAATGACAGCCTAGGAACATTGGGTTAACTGCCTTGTTCAGGGGCAGAACAACAGATTTGTACCTTGTCAGCTCTGTGATTCGATCTAGCAACCTTTCGGTTACTGGCCCAATACGCTAACCACAAGGCTACCTGCCACCCCTATAATATAACAATGTGCATTTCATAAGTATTCTAATAATTGTAATAAAGTGTGTACATAAAACGTATTAAACAAGACCATACAACAACAATGAGGACATCGACCTATCAAGAAAGTGGCGGCATTTACTCATGTTCACATTTACATAACATGCATGGGCATTTCATCATTAAGACCAGGCTGTAACACAATAAAATGTGGAATAAGTCAAGAGGTATGAATACTTTCTGAAGGCACTGTAAATCATGTAAATTTAAAGTTTTCAAATGGTCTGCCAGCAATTAACTACATATTCCTATACATATTCTGTGACAGTTTAGTAGTTCATCAAAAGTCTATGGATGTTTACATATAACGTGTACATAATAACCATAATCTTCATTGTTTCAATGTTGTTGCTTTTACATTATCAATTTTGGATTTTGATCTTTTCTTGTAAGACCATTTTACCTTGTTATATTTGTATATGTATATATTTCTTTGTGCTGTGTGCAATTTATTTAAAAAAATATTTATCAAGTATTTTCCATTTACATATTCCATTATAGAGTAAAGGTTATTACTTACCTACAGCAAATACTTCAATGCCAGTCACCTATTTCTGTAATTTCTCCAAAAATCAATTGAGGAAGGTCTTGGTTAATGACAATTAACAATCACAATATCTAGCTTATATCTACTCTAAAATCTCATTATCTTTCTAGTTCTGCTAACCATTTCAAGCTTACAATTGAACTGTTCCTGTGTATACTGTCATGCCAATGTATTTCTAGTTTGTATTTATATTACTATAGGGCTGGTTTGATGCCACAAATTGTCTGTCTTTCAAGTGACGTAATATTTTGGGAGGCACCAAAGATAATAAGATAAAGGTGACGAAAAAGGGAGGGACATAGGAATGCAAGTGGGAAGTACTTAGCTTCAAAATGTTTTTGTTTTTTCCCCAGGTACTGACTGACGTGGTATGGAAAACTGGTTAGGTGTTCTGACAAAAATTGGGATGGACTAAAAATTATTGAAAAATGGGGAGAGGGAAAATAATCTGTTTGAGAGTATAATAACAGTTATGTACTGACCTTTTTTTTCTTGTAAACTGTTTAGGTCACAAATACATTTTTTAAAATGTTTTCTGTAGCCAGAATCTTGCTTAATTGTACTTAATTGACTTAACTTAACTTTGGAGCCATTAATTTAATTTAATCAGTGGCCTGAAGTAAGCAGTCAGCCTTTTTCTATGTAACAGTTCTACACTCTCAGTTCTACACTCTCACATGTGCTACTTCCCATATCTTTTTAAAAACATAGTTGTTTCTTTTAACAGTAGATTCAGTTTATGAATCTCTAACAAAAGTAATGTCAAGATTTGTTTTAATCAGCTGTTAAATATGATTGAGGGTCACAATGACCCCACATGGTGAGCCCAACAATTGAGGAATTCCTGATGGAGCATTTTCCAGATGCTAAAATCATTTTTAAATGATTGCTTACAATGAAGAATGACACCTAAACATTTGTTTGTACCTGCTGAAAAGAAAGAAAGAAATGTATAATAATATAACAAATTAATTTCGTATAAAATATTGTGTGCGAAATACCTTACATTTTTTGGACTTTACAGTTGATATATTTGGAGAAATTAATAAAAATCTGTATCTTGTGACTCGATAAAATAAATACATATTTAAAGACTTGTATCTCTCTATGATAATGAAATATGTTCAAGTAATTTTTTTATATTTTCTATTGAACATTAACATGACACTACAATAGTGTTTCAGTATTTTGAAGAGTGCCTTGGTCCTCACCATTTTGATATCATGGATGGTCAGTCCTTGCATCCATAGCTACATCTATGAATTTGAGAGTGGTTACGTTTACTAAAGTGGTGGGGTGTCAGCATTGTTGTTTGAATCCCAGATTTCCCCACTAAGGACTAAGGGACTAAGGACTAAAATCTTTAGTAAAGCTATCAAAAAGTAAATGTATAATAGTATTGACCTATTTCTGGGTGCACATTTTTCCTCTGCAAGGTTCATGGCAACACTAATGTGGATCTTTCCCTCTCCAGCTGACTGTCAGAATCACTTTATTTAGGGTTAAACCTTGATGATTCTGTCTTCCTCAGGGAGTTCCTCTCAACCAAAGGGAATATTCTGCATGCCAATGTTGCATTAGTTGATCTGAAACAAAGGTGGGTAATACATAACACCTTGATGAGTGTTCCAGTGTCATTCATAACTATTAGAACACATTTATTCAACATCATTCATGAGGAATTTGATAAATATTTGATTTATTCCGTCAAAGTACCCATCCCTCTGACATACTAATCACACAACATTCTGGGAGCACCAGGTAAGCCTCAGAGCAGTACCCAGGTAGCAGATTAGGGGTTATGTGACTTGCTCAAGGCCACAAGAGCAGAAGGGTTGGATCCAGACCTGTCTGTAAATAATATATTTCAAATAGTCTAACTGACTGTGGTCGGTGATTGAGCTTGCCTGGCACAATGGAACCATTGTAGTAGTCCCAAAAGAGCAAACCGCCATCGTTCTGGCACTCACTCCAGACAGGCTCAATAGTATTTGAACCCAGGTCAGAGCAATTGATGGCAATGTAACATGTTGAGTAACTTTGCCTGATATCTGAAAACTATTAGATCTAATCAATCAATCACATTTGCTGTAAAAAAAAAGGGCTTTATAAATTAGTGTTGGTCAGGAATTGCTTTACTGATACCGACCTAAACCCCATTGAGCCAGAAGCTTATGCCTTGGCTTTAGCTCAGCAAAGACTAATACAGGACTAACCCAGTCAGTAACACCAGCAACAATACTGTTCACTCAGACCAGACTATTTCAACTAAAACAATTTAACTTCATAATACCTTAATAACTTTCTGTAATGACAAAATCACAAATTTTGAAGGTTCCTTATAAATGATGTTAAAATATGACGGTTGTTATGCATGATACTTTTAACATTCACAAAGTGTTACCCAAACTACTTATTTAGCATTTTGGGTGAGGAGCTTCATTCTAACCAGCAACATGTGAGTATCACTTGTGAACATGGAGATTTGGAGTGTGATGCCTGACTCAACATGCCCTAGGACATCATCGAAATTAAGAATTTGTTCTTAACTGACTTGCCTAGTTAAATAATTTAAAAAAATGTCTAAATGTTACTATCTCATGCCGCCTTGACTAATAAGGACTGTTATAATACAGGATATACTGGATTTTTCCTAAAACTTAACCAGCCAGGCGCATTTATTGCCTTTTTATTTTTACTTTTGTACTATCAAAATTGGTCTGATGCGTTCCTTTATACCTCTGTGAAGTGAATTATTTCCATAGAACTCCATCCTGCTTATATAACGGCTACTTGCCACATTAAACTAAACTAACTACTGGTAGAACTGTATTCATCTTAAAGAAAATGTACTGTCATCTTGCAGAGAGCACGATCCCCAGTCCAAAAAGTGCCTCACTTGTCAGTGTTTTGACCCGTGATTTTTTTGGGCCACACATCCCAACTGTCACGTCTACACCCATTCCCCCTCTCCGGCGCTCGACGTCACCAGTATTCATTATTGTGCACACCTGCCACCTTCCTGATTACCTCAGCTATATCTGTCACTCCCTTTCGTTCTTTCCCCAGGTGTTTTTGATTCTGTTACTGTGTTTTGTGGCTTTACGCTACTTGTGTTTATTTTTTATTTTTCATTTATTATTAAATTAACTCCCTATATATACTTGCTTCCCGATTCATAGCGTCCACATTACACCAACTCACGATTTGTATTGAACCAATCATAAAAATGTATATTTATCAGATGTGAGTTGTACAACTTACACTTAACACAATTTGGATATTGATTTACTGTGATTTAATGTTTTCTAATGATTTATTGTTGTGTTAGGTGTTGCCGTCCATCAATAACTACACCGTTCTGTGACTTGCCACACCCTAAACAATCATTGATGATTAAACACTGGTTTAGCTTGTCATTAGATTACATATGATAAAAAGGAATGTTCTTTCAAGTGTTATATCACTCCCTGACGTCTTCCTGTCGTCTCCCATGACGTTGAAAGGTGTTTGAGTTTCTTGTAGAATCTGTTCTATTGAACATACCTCTACATCCATAACAAGGAACATCCTCCTTGTTTTATGTTTGAATGCTATGACATGGAAGATGGTGTTAGTGCTTAGTTTATGAAAACAGATCTAATCCAGTGTTGCCAACTTAGCAACTTTGTTGCTATATTTAGTGAGTATTCAGGCCCCTCTAGCAACACATTTTCAAAAAAGCAACTAGCAAAAAATCTAGTGATTTACATTAAAAAAAAACAATTAACCTGAATTAGGGCCAGACTAGTTACCATAATTTTCTCACATTGCCATTGACAGTATTTTATATTGTCTCTTTTTGGTCCATTTAGATTGTTAATGTAGATTGTATACAACAAAAATGTAAAAAATGTTATGGTTAAAAATGTTCATGTTTTACTGTGACTTGTTTTAGGCTCCTAAGTGGACCATAAGGTTAAAAAACAGACCAAATTAAGAAAACTAAAAAACAAACTAAAAAAATCAAGTAAAAAACATAGTAACTCCGCCAGAGGGTCACTTTTGCCAGTCCCAAGGCCGGATAAAGGAGGAGGGTTGGAAATAACAAGAATCGACAGAAGAAAGTTCATTTGTAGTTCTAAACATATTTCAGGTGTTTTTTACTCACTTTTTGTCTCTCCCATGACGTTATTCCTCTCTCCTACAGCATCCATCACAATTACATGGCCAATTATGCAAATTAGGTGATGATGTCATTTAGCGACTTTTAGGACAGCCAATAGCTACTTTCCTTACTGAGGAGTTGGCAACACTGGTATCATCCCAGATTAGGAACTATCAAAGCACAGGTCATGTTTGCCTAAATACAATGTAATTACTAGTTGTTACACAGGATTTAGCTGGTTAAAATTAAGTGTATCTTGAGGAGTACTTGTAATGAATATGCACTTATACAGTACATTACCCATCCTGAGAATCTGGCCCTCAATTTTAAAGCTTCTGGAAGTGCCATCCAAGTAGGAAAATAATCAAATCTAATTGTGGTCACATACACATGGTTAGCAGATGTTAATGTGAGTGTTCTAATTCCAACAGTGCAGTAATATCTAACAAATAATCTAACAATTCCCAACAACTACCTAATACACACAAATCTAACAAGTAATCTAACAATTCCCCAACACACAAATTTAAAGGAGTGAATGAGAAAATGTACATATAAATATATGGATAAGCGATGGCCGAGCGGCATAGGCAAGGTGCAGTAGATGGTATAAAATTCAGTATATACGTGTGATATGAGTAATGCAAGATATGTAAACATTATTAAAGTGGCATTGTTTAAAGTGACTAGTTATCCATTTATTAAAGTTTCCAGTGATTGGGTCTCAATATGGGCAGCAGCCTCTCTGAATTAGTGATTGCTACTTAGTAGTCTGATGGGCTTGAGATAGTATTAATCTTTTACCATCCGCGAACAGCTCAAACGTCATCAACCACCTGGTCCAGCGTGGACCTATTGTAAGAAGGCTCACTGTAGCAGTCAAACTTTGGCACTGTGATCTTGACGACACTGACATTTTCAGATTTAACTATCGTTTTCAAACGTTATCCTCGTCGCCATTGTTCAATCTTATACTCGTACTAAATTAAGCTATTATACTGAATTTAATCAACCAGACTCAGAGGTAAACTTCAATATAACTCCATCACTGTCTGTATCCCCTCACATTCCTTTACTGACGTGGTGACGTCCTATCTCAGTACGTCACATCAATACATGACAGCACTCCAGTCCCCTTTTCACCTCATTTAACACCTGATTTACCTGATTTACTGTGTTACTCAATCTGAATTGAGTAACACAGTATGAGTCATAATGCCCATAAAACCTAGCGGTTAAGCCTTTAAATGGTTCCAATGTTTTTTTTCCATATGGGATTTTAAAACTACATCATATACAGTGGGGCAAAAAAGTATTTAGTCAGCCACCAATTGTGCAAGTTCTCCCACTTAAAAAGATGAGAGGCCTGTAATTTTCACTTTTGGTTTCTACATGATTCCATGTGTGTTATTTCATGTCTTCACTATTATTCTACAATGTAGAAAACCCCAGGAATAAGGAGGTCTGTCTAAAATTCTGACTGGTACTATATATCCATTATTATAAAAAAACAAGTGCCATTGAAGATTCATTTAATGAAACTATAATATCAACTAGTTATATCCTGGAACAGAAAGGTAACCTCAGCAGTGTGGCGCCAGCTTGTAGAAGCCTACGGCTGTAAAATGTCTGCCTTGTTTTGTTAATTTAGCTCTTATTTACAGAGCCCTTATCACAGTCAAGATATCTATTTTATAGTAAAAACATGATGTAATATAAGGGAATAAAATGGAACAGAACAGTGTGAAGTGATTCACATCTCTCTTCTTGAACAGTTATTCTCAGAGTGATCATTTGAAACGGGGCTCAATTTGGCAACTTGAAAGACATATTTTTCAGGGTTACAAACCAAAATGTGTCTTTTCGATATACAGATGTTCAATTTAGTTTGGAATTTTGGAAATGGATTAATCAAATCTATGGTGAACACTGCATGGGGATGAATAATGGCCAACACACACCAATTCATCCGGGTCACGGCACTAAATGTTAGCAGTTGATGTTATTCTTCAATAACACAAACCCCCAAACAAATCAGAGGGAGGAAAATAGGTTTATTCAAAGAGGAATAATCATAGATGTTATGCTTGGAGGTAGATGTTCAGTCTCCCCTGTCCTTAGCCTTTCTCCACTGAACAAGGGAACAGCATGTGGTTTTATAACCCAGCCCTAACATGACAAATTAGAATTCCTTGCAATAAAACTAGCCAATTGTATCGAGTGTGCTGAGTCAGGAAGCAAGTTCAGGGAGTGAGTGTTTTAATAAATAAACATAACATAATCCAAGGGAGTGACATATATAGGGCAGGTAATCAAGGAGGTGATGAGTCCATTTCCCTTAATCCTTATTACTCTATTGACCTCTCGCCCTCTGTCTCCACGTTGTATTTATCTTCGACATATTCTTACATATTCTTACATACTGTTACAACTAAACTGGCAGACTGCCTAGATGCAATCAAGAGATGGATGCAGTTGAACTTCCTGAAACTTAATTGCATCAAAACATGTCTTGGCATATTGGCTCTAAGAGTGCATAGAGCTGGCTGAGGACATTCTCCCTTTCTCTGGATGACACCATCGCAGCTTCCCCACCACCAGAAACTTTTTTTATTTTTACTGTGACCTCTCATTTGAGCCACACATCCACATAACCAAGAAAGTATTGTTTCTCTACAGCTTTAGTTTGTAAGGCTCATATTGTCCAACCTATTCACATAGTGCAGTTAACTTCTTATGGGCAGGTGGGATGGTAGCGTTCCACCTGGCCAACATTAGGTGAAATTGCAGAGCGTGAAATTCAAACTACAGAATTATAAATATTTAACATTCATAAAATCACAAGTGTAATACATCAAAATAAAGCGTAACTTCTTGTTAATCCAGCCGCTGTGTCAGATTTCAAAAAGGCTTTACCACGAAAGCACACAATGCGATTATCTGAGGACAGCGCTCCGCATACAAAAGCATGAAAAACATATTTCATATTTCAAAAGTCAGAAATAGCGATATAATAAATGCCTTACCTTTGATCTTCTTCTGTTGGCACTCCAAAAGGTCCCAGATACATCACAAATGGTCCTTTTGTTAGATAATGTCCTTTTATCCATAAAAACTCAGTTTAGCTGGCGCGCTTCAGTCAATAATCCACCCATTTTCCCTCCATCAAAATGCAAACAAAATGAATCCCAAACATTACTAATAAACTTTTCCAATAAACGATAACATTTAAGACGGAGAATCGTTATTGTCTTTACCGGAGAAAAGTACCAAAGAATGCGCTCTCTTCCACGCGCTTGGAAACACTACAGCCAAAATGGGAGCCACTTAGAAAAACTACATTTTTCCAACACCAGCATGAAACTCTTTCTAAAGACTGTTGACATCTAGTGGAAGCGCTAGGAACTGCAATCTGGGAGGAAATCGCATTATCACAAAAGTGACAGCCGTTGAAAACAGTGGTAGGCTGACATGGTTTTTTTGGGGGGATGGTTTGTCCTCTGGGTTTCACCTGCCATATCAGTTCTGTTATACTCACAGACATTATTTTAACAGTTTTAGAAACTTTAGAGTGTTTTCTATCAAACTCTACCAATTATATGCATATCCTAGCTTAGTTTACCTTAGGCACGCTTTTCATCCGCACATGAAAATACTGCCCCCTACCCAAGAGAGATTAACAAATATCATTGTGTAATATGAAATGTCACATTCAACGAAATCTGAGATGTCCTAGTCTCAGATATCCCGGACCTTGGAGCATCGTAAGCTATTGCCTGGTTACCCATTCACATCGTTCCTGGCAACTGGTGTTTCTTCTCCTCTATGAGTCTGGATTTGCCTCCCTCCCTGATGATTTATAGAATGCAAACACATTCTGACCATTCTGATTGGTCCCAGATATCAATGGGTTGGGCCAGAGCCAGCCTAAATGATGATGTTATCAATTTTGATCCTCTGATTGGTTAGATTTGTTAAAGACCATTCAATCACTGATAAATTTGTTTTGTACAATGCCACTAATTTTGAAGTCACACAAACGACTTCTAGGATAGCAGGTTGTGACTGAATGTAGAATGTATGATGCAATCAATAGAGCAGCAGAAATTCATTTGGCGTGAGTCTTCAGCCAATGTAAGCTAGGTAACGGCAGAAGGACTGGGGAGGATGTCGGCTGCTCTCTGACAATCCGAAATGGGTAAAAAAAATATTATAGTGGAGGATCCTCTTCAGACAGATCTCTCAACAAATCAAGAGTTTGGGTAGGCAGGGTTCAAAATTCAGGCAGGAATTCTGCTCATGTTTAGCTAGGGCAAGAAGCGGCTCCGGCAGTGACCTTACCGGTGATGTGCTTCCCATTTCTGACTTGTCCTATTTTGTCCCAACTGATGCAGGAACATCTACACACGTGTTAAACTGTAGTGTTGGTACATTGCCGGAAGCAACCAGTCTGTATAGGGAGTCTAGAGATGACACAGTCCAGAGCCGAAGTTGCGCTAGCCCTGTAAGTGTCAATGGGTTTTGGTGTTGATCAATTAATAGTCCTGCATCATATTTTTTCCATCTTTTCAATGGGTTTTCATTGGGAATCCAGATTTCTAAGGGACCTTCTTGCAGTTCCTATCACTTCCACTGGATATCAACAGTCTTTAGAAATTGGTTGAGGTTTTTCCTTTGTGTAATGAAGAAGTACGGTCATCTTGAACGAGGACCACTTGAAGTGTACTGTTAGAGGCGCGTGACCAGAAAGCTAGCTAGTTTGTTTTCCTCCTGTATTGAACTCAGATCATCCCGTCTTCAATTTTATTGCTTTCGCCGAAAAGCCTTTTTGAAATCTGACATGTTGGCTGGATTCACAACAAGTGAAGCTTTAATTTGCTATCTTGCATGTGTGATTTAATGAAAGTTTGATTTTCATAGTAATTTATTTGAATTTTGCGCTCTGCATTTTCCCTTGCTTTTGGCCAGGTGGAACGCTAGCGTCCCACAAATCCCAGAGAGGTTAACCTCTCACAACCTATACTTCAAACATAGTCTGGCAATATGACAAAGGGAAAAGGCACAAAAAAGGGGGCGCTAAACAAGATAATTTGAATGAGATAGACAACAAACCAATTTCAACATCACCGACCCACGAGGAGTTAGCTGAAGATGCTAGCTCACAAGAGTTCCCCACAGAACCTACTCAAAGTGACCTACTGGCTGCTATAAACTCACTAAGCAAGAAGGTGGACACAAGGTTGGCTGATATCTCAAAGAGTATTGGGATATTGACTGAAACTGTGAAGGCAACTAAGGGCAGGGTGCATGAGGTAGAGCAGACGACAGTCGATCACAAGGCCAGGCTACAGGACATAGAGGTGACCAGTCGAGGGATCAACACGTACGTTTGACAACCCAAATGAGTCCGATCTGTTCTTGTCAAGCAAGCTCCCAGGCTGAGGATACAGAACGGCTGTCAACCGGCTAAATGGCTAAATACAGGCCAGGAATGTGTTTGAATGTCTTTTCGATCAGAAGATCAGAATTTGGGACTTATATGATGGGTGAGATGTTATGTTAAACAATGCTATATAAGCCATATCATTTTTTAGCGCCACTCACCCCCTAACTTGAGAGAAGGGTTATTTAATATTAGTTTGTATGTGGCATATCTAGATGATGAGTTAGTTCAAGCTAAGGTCTGTGTGGTAGTCAAGGAGTGCTTCGTTTGGGGAAGTCACTAAGTAATGGGACGGGAGGGGGGATGGGGTCTGTGTTTTATGTTCACATTTAATACAGGTGGTATGACAAGCTCCCACACGGCGGGACATTTTTCTTTTGGGTTTTGTATGACAGCAACAATTTGCTCTAAAATAAGAAATTCCACACAGTGACCGAGCACAGAGTAGACCTGGTGGAATAAAGATAGTCAGCTGGAACTGTAATGGCTTAGGGCATCTCATGAAACAAGCTAATGTTTTTTCTCATCTTAAATCACTGGGCACTGACATAGTGCTTCTTCAAGAAACTCATATTAAACGCTAGGCTCAGGTCAAGCTACAAGTCGATTGGATCGGTCAGATATACCAGTCTAATTTTGATGCAAAAGCGAGAGGGTTAGCAACATTTCTTTTGTTTACTCGATTTAAGATCCTAATGGTAGGTATATTATTGTGGCTGGTACACTGAATTCGAAATCAATAACCTTGGTCAATTTATATGGACCCAACTTCGATGATCTATTATTTTTTCAAAGGGTATTAAGGCCATACAAGTGTTATTGTTGGAGGTGACTTTAACTGTACGTTAGATCCTCTTTTAGATAAACAGCTATCAAGGTCACTTCAACAATCAAATGCTAGTGTCTGTATAAATACATTGATGACAAACCTTAACGTTGTCGATATTTGGGATTAGGGATTATTCTTTATTTTTGTCAGTTCATAAATCATATTCCAGAGTTAACATTTTTTTGTTGGACTCCAAACTAATTTCAGCAGCTGCGTCGGGTACCTATCACCCTATTCTAATTATGGACCACTCTCCTGTCCAACAGATTGCCTTTTTCCTCTGAGCTAACGACACGGGGGATGTTGACGACTCCACCCTTTGGGAATCTCTAAAGGCTGTGATTAGAGGTTACATTATTTCTTATACATCAGAGAGGAAGAAACGCGCCAATACTAGGATGAGAGAAATAAAAAAGAGTTAGGGGATTATAAGAACGTTTTTCAGACAACTTCCTTGAATGCAGTCCTTGAGAAGATCACAAAGTTAAAATTTTAATAAAATACCATCCTTTCGAAACGGATGGGCTCTTTACTTGCTAGAACGCAACAAAGTTGTTTTGAACTGGGTGACAAACCACATAAATTATTAGCAAGACAGCTCAGTCATGTACAGGCATCTAGAGCTTTTCACAAAATAAAAGACACAAAAGGGTAAAATAGTAACAGATCCGCAGAATATTAACCGCAGAATATTAATAAATGCTTTGCGTAGTTTTAATCAGAGCTATATCAATCAAAATGTGATGCTACTGATCCACAAACTATGGAACACTTTCTCACTGAATGTGAAATTTCTAAACTAGACAGGGGGGCAGCTACTGCACTCGATGCTGGGATAACTTTAGAGGAAATTAACACAGCGAAAACACAATTTCCAAACAGCAAGGCCCCCGGGCCCGATGGTTATGTAATAGAATTCTATAAGAAGTATTATGCCAGTCTAGCTCCACTTATGTTGCGAATGTTTAAACATTCCAAAGACAATGCCAAACTCCCGCAAACACTGTATGAGGCTACAATGGCACTGATTTTGAAAAAAAGATGGAGATTCCATGGAGATGTCATCTTATCACCACACTCTTTTGGAGAGATTGGAAACCCAAATTGGTCTACACGGACAAGTTCTGGCCCGGTTTAGATCTGATCTGTCGGAAAGATATCAGTTTGTCTCTCGGGATGGTTTGTCCTCAAATCAACTGTAAATTTCGGTGTTCCTCAGGACCACTATTGTTTTCACTATATATTTTACTTCTTGGTGAAGTCATTCGGAAACATAATGTTAACCTGGAAGCCTGTGTTTCAGACATAAGGAAGTGGATGGCGGCAAATGTTCTACTTTTAAACTCGGACAAAACAGAAATGAAATGAAATGCTTGTTCTAGGTCCCAAGAAACAAAGAGGGCCAGAAAAGCGAATTGATGCCGATATCACGGACTGTGGATATGCAATTTCTGCAATCTACCCCATTTAGAACAGTGATGGACAAGTTCACAAGCCTTGGCATTGTAGTGACAAGAGAACATGATCAGCTATTGAAAGTGAATTGGGATATGCAAATTTATCAGCTTAAATAAAATATCGATTTTTGGAAAACTCTGCCTATCTCCTTGGTTGGTCGTATAAACGTTATTAAAATGGTTGTCCTACCCAGGTTTCTTTACCTCTTCCAATGTCTACCCAATTTTATACCACAAAGCTATTTTAAGAAACTGGATTCAATAGTAATTCAATTTTTTTGGGATAACAAGGCAGCCAGAATTTCAAGGAAGCATTTATGCTTGGCCTTCCTCACTTTAAACTGTATTATTGGGCTGTTAATCTGAACATTGTGTCTTTCTGTTGCGAAAGTTTACCTGGGATGCGACACAATGATGGCTTTTGATTGAGCAGGCCTCCTGTCAACGTTCCTCACTCCCTGCACTTGTTAATAGTCCAGTATATGTGAAAAAAGCCACTTATGACTCTAAACCAGTCATTTGTCATACTCTTAGGATCTAGAAACATATCTAGAAGCAATTGTGGTTGTCGTAAGAGATGCAGTTGTAGTTGTCATAGTAGATGCTGCATTTGTAGCAGTATTAGGACCTACAGTTGTTGTAGTAAGAGATCGTCGTAGCAGCTGGTCGTAGCAGCTGTTGTGCTGGTTGTAGGAGCTACATTTATTGTAGTAAGAGCTGTAGTTGTTGTTGTAGGTACAGTAGATGTAGTGGTCGTAGGCACAACAGTTGACGTAGGAGCTACAGTTGTGTTAGTAGGAGCTGCAGTTGCGGTTGTCATAGGAGCTGAAATTGTTGTCAAAGGAGTTAGTTGTAGGTGCTGCAGTTGTAGTTGTCGTAGTATCTACAGTTGTTGTCGTAGGTGCTACAGTTGTAGTTGTTGTAGAAGCTTCAGTTGTAGTAGAAGCTTCAGTTGTAGTTGTTGTAGAAGCTTCAGTTGTAGTTTTCGTAGCAGGTGCGGCAGTTGTGGTTGTCGTAGGATTTTCACATGTAGATGTCATTGTAGGTCCTACTGTTAGGGTGGTCGTAGGAGCTGCAGTGGTTGTTGAAGTAGGTGCTGCAGTTGTAGTGGTCATAGGAGCTACAGTTGTTGTCGAATGAGCTACAGTTGTTGTTGTAGGTGCTTCTGTTTTCGTGGTCGTAGGATTTAAAGTTGTTGTAAAAGGAGCTGCAGTTGTGGTTGCCGTAGAAGCTGAAGTTGCAGTTGTCGTAGTAGGTGATTCAGTTGAAGAATTTGTAGGAGCTACAGTTGTCATTGTAGTAGTAAGAGCTACAGTTGTTGTTGTAGGTGCTGCAGTTGTAGTTGTTGAAGGAGTTACAGTTGTCATTGTAGTAGTAGGTGTTGTGGTTGTCATAGGAGCTTCAATTGTAGTTGTCGTAATAGCTGTTGTTGTAGTGGACTTTGAAGCTTCAGTTGTAGTTGTTGTAGCTGGTGCTGCAGGTGTGGTTGTCATACGAGTTTCACTTTTAGTTGTTGTAGTAGGTGCTGCAGGTGTGGTTGGCGTTGGAGTTTCAATTGTAGTTTCGTGAGCAACAGTTTTTGTAAGAGCTGCAGTTGTCGTAGGACCTGTAGTTATCGTTGTCGGTCCTGAAGATGTGCAGTTGTACTGGTCTTAGTAGGTGCTGCAGTTGTAGTTGTTTTAGGAGCTACTGTTGTCATTGTACCAGTAGATTATTCTGCTGTAGTGGTCTTAGAAGCTTCAGTTATAGTTTTCGTAGCAGATGTTGTGGTTGTCGTAGGACTTTCACTTGCAGTTTTGGTAGTAGGCGCTTCAGTCGTAGTGGTCGAAGGAAATACAGTTGTTGTAGGACGTGCAGTTGTCATTGTAGGACGTGCAGTTGTCATTGTAGGACCTGCAGTTGTCATTGTAGGACCTGCAGTTGTCATTGTAGGACCTGCAGTTGTCATTGTAGGACCTGCAGTTGTCATTGTAGGACCTGCAGTTGTCATTGTAGGCTCTGCAGTTGTCATTGTAGGTCCTGCAGTTGTCATTGTAGGTCCTGCAGTTTTTGTAGTAGGTACTGGATTCATAGTGGTCATTGGAGCTACCGTTGTTGTAGTAGGATGTAGGATCTGCAGTAGAAGGTGCTGTTGTGGTTGTCATAAGACCTATAGTTGTTGTAGTTGTAGCTATAGTTGACGTAGGAGCTTCAGTTGTGGTCGATGTTGTAGGAGCTGCAGTTGTGTGAACTGCAGTTGTGGTCAGAACTCCAAGGATAATCCACCATAAAAACACTGTGGTTTATGAGATGAATGGAGAATTTGTTTATTGTGCACAATATCATTATTTCCAAGATTACCCTTCATCAACATGGTGCAGTTTTTTACATCTTTATTATATACAATAAACAATTATAATTTATAGCTACATAAATTAAATACTGAAATGATTCCCTTGATTGTTAATAATATTACCTATAATACCTTATTGAGATTACCACACCTGAGTTGCATTTTTTTTACAGTAGGGTGGTAATATAATTCAACTAATAGATGTTACAGCAGTGTGATAATGTACATTTCTGTAGTCACTTTTCAATGGTTCATTAGAGAGAGAGCGTCATTGAAAGTGAAAAAAGGCAATTGCAAAGCTATTATTATTATTAATATTATTATTATTAAATATGTAATTTGAGTATAACTCTGACTGGTGTGTAGTTTGTAACTCTCCTCATTTGGTAAAGCAGAAAAATGCCACGACACATGTTAAGCAAATATATGCACTTGAACTCATTTTGTTGTGCCAGATCAAGAGGTGTGAATAACTATGGATGCAAGACATCTCATTGAATAAAGGTTTTCAAGGGTGTGAATAATTACACAATAGCCACTAAAACTGCTGTGAACATGGATTTATGCACCGTAGTGAAATTACAGAGTAAAATCCAGTAGCATTGCATTTTTTCCACGAGAAATCAGCCTATTACTGCATCACGTCAATCATGTTACTTCATAAAAGAGGAAAAGTCAATTCAAATGGTCTGCCAGCGCCCAGCAATTAGTTCTGAATTCTATACATATTATGTGAAAGTAATTGGTGTAGTTCATCAAAGTGGATGTATATTATAATCCACATTAGCGTTGCAATTTTTCAAGAGAAATCAGCATTTTACTGCTTAAAAAACATAAATAATCTTGGCTATCAAAAGTTTACCAATCCAATTTCTATATTCTTCAAAAGATGAGAAAAAATAAGAAACCCGCACACTGCTCTTGCTAATATCACTGCTCTGTATTAAGCTTTACATATCAGCCTCAAGGCCTTGATCAGAACTTTTTTAATTTGCTCCACCCACATCTGTTCAATGCATTGAATGGGATTGGAGTTTAAGGAAAACAAGCATGTTAGCAAACATAACAATGTGCATTTCACAAGTATTCTTATAATTCTAATAAAGTGTGTACATAAAATGTATTAAACAAGACTGTGAAACCACAATGAGGACATCGACCTATCAAGGAAGTTTTCATAAATCATTGGGTACTGTACAAGAAACACTGTCAGTGATCTGAAGTGGCGGCATTAACTCATGTTCACATTTACATAACATGCATGGGCATTTCATGTCTGTAGGGTGAAAATCCCAAAACATTCTCTTTTGCTCAGAGTATTATTCATATCAACTCCCAGGTCTGATATCTTGAATTTCTCTATGCCTCAAAATTTAAAGGTAGAAATGTCATGTTTTTGGTCATTATAATGTACTGTTGTTTCTCCTGATTGAATTTTTATGTTCACTAATTCTCTGTTTGAGAATGTTGTAAAATCTCTATTTAATCCATTTTGAATTCAGGCTGTAACACAACAAATGTGGAATAAGTCAAGAGGTATGAATGAATACCTTCTGAAGGCACTGTAAATCATGTAACTGTTACTTCAAAAGAGAGGAAGTAATTTAAAGTTTTCAAATGGTCTGCCAGCAACTCACTCTGAATCCTATCCATATTCTGTGACAGAATTGTAGGTGTAGTTCATCAAAAGTTCAATCAAATCAAATCAAATCAAATTGATTTATATAGCCCTTCGTACATCAGCTGATATCTCAAAGTGCTGTACAGAAACCCAGCCTAAAACCCCAAACAGCAAGCAATGCAGGTGTAGAAGCACGGTGGCTAGGAAAAGCTCCCTAGAAAGGCCAATACCTAGGAAGAAACCTAGAGAGGAACCAGGCTATGTGGGGTGGCCAGTCCTCTTCTGGCTGTGCCGGGTGGAGATTATAACAGAACATGGCCAAGATGTTCAAATGTTCATAAATGACCAGCATGGTCGAATAATAATAAGGCAGAACAGTTGAAACTGGAGCAGCAGCACAGTCAGGTGGAAGTTGAAACTGGAGCAGCAGCATGGCCAGGTGGACTGGGGACAGCAAGGAGTCATCATGTCAGGTAGTCCTGGGGCATGGTCCTAGGGCTCAGGTCAGTTGAAACTGGAACAGCAGCATGGCCAGGTGGACTGGGGACAGCAAGGAGTCATCATGTCAGGTAGTCCTGGGGCATTGTCCTAGGGCTCAGGTCCTCCGAGAGAGAGAAAGAAAGAGAGAAGGAGAGAATTAGAGAACGCACACTTAGATTCACAGGAGAATAGGACAGGAGAAGTACTCCAGATATAATAAACTGACCCCAGCCCCCCGACACAAACTACTGCAGCATAAATACTGGAGGCTGAGACAGGAGGGGTCAGGAGACACTGTGGCCCCATCCGAGGACACCCCCGGACAGGGCCAAACAGGAAGGATATAATGGTGTTATATGGTGTTCACATACATAATAACCATAATCTTGTTTTTGCTTTACATTATCAATTTGGGATTTTTATCCTTTCTTATAAGACCATTTTACCTTGATATATTTGTATGTATTTCTATGTTTTGTACAGTGTGCAATTTATTTTAAAAAATGTTATCAAACCTTTCCATTTATATATTCCATTATACAGTAAAGGTTATTACTTACCTACAGCAAACTTCACTGCCAGCCACCTATTTCTGTAATTTCTCCAAATATCAATTGAGGAAGGTCTCGTTTGTCTTTAACCAATCACAATATCTAGCTTATATCTACTCTAAAATCTCATTAACTAACTCGTTAACCATTTCAAGCTTTTTTAAATTTTTATTTCACCTTTATTTAACCAGGTAGGCCGATTGAGAACAAGTTCTCATTTACAACTGTGACCTGGTCAAGATAAAGCAAAGCAGTGCGACAAAAACAACACAGAGTTACACACGGGACAAACTTACAATCAATAACACAACACAAACAACACAATCAATAACACAACACAACCTTACAATCAATAATAGAAAAATGTATGTACAGTGTGCGCAAATGTAGTAAGATTAGGTAGGTAAGGCAATAAATAGGCCATAGAGGCGAAATAACTACAATGTAGCATTAGTGATAGAGGTGCAGATGATGATGTGCAAGTAGAGATAATGGGTGCAAAATAGCAACAAAAAATCAACAAAAAAAAAATATATATATATAAATAACAATATGGGGTTGAGGTAGCTTGCAATTGTTGATACAGTAGGCATACTGTCATGAAAATGTATTTCTAGTTTCTATTACTATAGGGCTGTCACGTTCTGACCTTTTATTTCCTTTGTTTTGTATTTATTTAGTATGGTCAGGGCGTGAGTTGGGTGGGCAGTCTATGTTTGTTTTTCTATAATTTGGGTATTTCTATGTTTCGGCCTAGTATGGTTCTCAATCAGAGGCAGGTGTCATTAGTTGTCTGGGTTTCACTGTGTGTTTGTGGGTGATTGTTCCTGTCTCTGTGTTTGCACCAGATAGGGCTGTTTAGTGTTTCACACGTTTCTTGTTTTTGTAATCAGTTGTTCATGTGTACGTTTACGTATTAAAAGAACCATGGACACTTACCACGCCGCATATTGGTCCTCTGATCCTTTTCGCCTCTCCTCTTCGGAAGAAGAGGAGGAAATCCCTGACACGGGCTGGTTAATTGCCACAAATTGTCTGTCTTTCAGGTGACATAATATTTTGGGAGGCACCAAAGATAATAAGATAAAGGTGACGAAAAAGGGAGGGACAGAGGAATGCATGTCAGAGTTACTTAGCTTAAAAAAATATATATCCCCAGGTACTGACGTGGTATGGAAAACTGGTTAGGTGTTCTGACAAAAAATGTGGGATGGACAAAAAATTATTGAAAGAAAGGGAGGGGTAAAGAATCTGTTTGAGAGTATAATAACAGTTATGTACTGACCTTGTTTTATTGTAAACGGTTTAGGTGACAAATACAATTAGCCAGAAATGTGCTTCATTGTACTTAATTGACTTAACTTTGGAGCCATTCATTTATTTTAGTCAATGGCCTAATGTAAGCAGTCATCCTTTTTCTATTTATCAGTCCTACACACACACATGTGCTACTTCCCATATCTTTTTACACAACATTTATTTTAAAGGTAGATTCAGTTTATAAATCTCTAACAAAAGTGATTGTTGTAATCAACTGGTAACTATGATTGAGGGTCACAATGACTCCACATGGTGAGCCCAACAATGGAGGAAATTATCTTGGATTTCTGATTTCTAGTTTTATGTGGAGTTGGACTTCATTAATTGTATTAATAAAAATAATATATTTGAATGGCACTTTTCCCAGATGTTCAAATAGCAGCAAGGTAGTATAAGGCACTAGATCTCAGTGCTAGAGATGTCACTACAGACACCCTGGCTCGAATCGAGGCTGTATCACAACCGGACATATTTGGGAGTTCCATGGGAAGGCGTACAATTGTCCCAGCATCGTCCGGGTTTAGCCGGTGTAGGCCGACGTTGTAAAGAAGAATTTGTTCTTAACTGACATGCCTAGTTAAATAAAGGTACAAATATATATATATACATTCATAACTATTATAACACATTTCATCAGCATAATTTATGAGTTATTTGTTAAACATAAGTCCCCTCGAAAAGCTCTTTTATATATCAGTACAAATAACATTTGTATTTCTTCTGTCACAGTACCCAACCCTCTGACATACGATCTGGAAGCGCCAGGTAAGTCTCAGAGCAGTACCCGGATAGCAGTTTAGGGGTTTATGTGCCTTGCTCAAGACCACAAAGGCAGAAGGGTTGGAACCAGACCTGGCTGTAAATAATATATTTCAAATACTCTAACTCACTGTGGTCGGTGATTGAGCTTGACCGGCACAATGGAAATATTGTAGTAGTCCCATAAGAGCAAACCCCATCTTTCTGGCACTCACTCCAGACAGGCTCAATACTATTTGAACCCAGGTCAGAGCAATTGATGTTATTGTAACGTGTTGAGTAACTTTGCCTGATACCTGAAGACATGTATTAGATCAAATCAATCACATTTAATTTATAAAACCCTTTTCACATCAGTGATGGTCAGGAATAACTTTACTAAACCCCATCGAGCCAGAAGCTTATGCCTTGGCTTTAGCTCAGCAAAGACTAATACAGCCTTGTGGTGCACAGGACTAACCCAGTCAGTAACACCAGCAACAATACTATTCACAATACTGATTTAAAATAATTTAACTTAACTTAATAATGACTTACTGGAATTAAAAAATAACTAATGAAGGTTCCTTGTGAATGATGTTAAAATATGAAGGTTGTTATGCATGATAGTTTAACATTCACAAAGTGTTACACAAACTATTTATTTACGCAATTTGGGCGAGGAGCTTCATTCTAACCAGCAGCATGTGGGTATCACTTGTGAACATGTACATTCCTGGGTGTGATGCCTGACTCAACATGTCTAATTGTTACTGTCTCAAGCCTTCTTGAATAATAAGGACTGACTGCCATGAATGTATGCATGTGTTTTTCAGTTATACCTGCTAGGTGTAAACACATCACAGTTTTAGAGAGTATGTTTATCGTCAAAGGTGTGATTTTCTTTTTTAGGGTGTGACTAGCTTTAAGACTCATTTTCCACCAGCCTATTCACGGAGACAGTGCTGTGAGTGCAGCTCTGTTCAGCTCAGCAATGTGAAAAGCCCTTTATCGGTTTTACAACTTTTGCCCATCCAGAGTTGGAGTCAGAATCATATACAAATATATGATATATACAGGATATACAAGATGTGTCCTTAATAAACTTAACCAGTCAGGTGCATATATAACCTTTATTTATACTATTCAACTAATGATATTGGCCTGATGCATTCCTTTACACCTCTGTGAAGTGGATTCTTTTCATATAACTCCAACCTGTTAATACAATGGCTACTTGCTATAGTAAACTAAACTAACACATGTACTGGTATAAATGTATTCAGTTTAGAGAAAACGTATTGTCATCATGCAGAGGGCAAAATCCCCAGTCAGAGCGTGTTGGCAAGTTGCTTCGTGGTTCAGTGTTTAGATCAGTGATTTTTTGGGGCAAATATCCCAACTAATGATTTGCATTGACCCAATCGTAACAACTTATATTATAAGATGTGAATTGTACAACTTACTCTTACACTTAACCCTATTTGGATGTTTGAACTGTGATTTCCGGTTTATGATGATTGATTGTTGTTTTAGGCGTCCACCAATAACTACACTGTTCTGTGACTAGCGACGCCCTAAGAAATCATGGTTGATTAAACCCTGGTCTGGTTTGTCATTCGATGACATATCATAAGATGGCATGTTTTTTTAGGAGTTGTATCACTCCCTGACGTCTCGTATGACGTTTAAAGGTGTTTGAGTTTCTTTTAGAATCTGCTCTATTGAACATACCTCTACATCCATAACAAGCAACATCCTCCTTGTTTCGAAGATGATTTCGAAGATAATTTAGAAGATGCTTTTATCGAAAGCAATGTACAGTAGAGCACGCATACATTTTTGCGTGGCTGACCCCAGCGGGAACCAAAACCACTACTGTGGAATTGCAATCGCTACACTCTACATAATGGTACACAATGCCCCTTTGAAAACTTTTAATGCTAGCTTCCATCAATTCAGACATGCAAGAATGCATTTTCTAAGTATTTGGTCCTGGGCCTATACACTGAGTATTTTTATTTTTATTTCACCTTTATTTAACCAGGTAGGCCAGTTGAGAACAAGTTCTCATTTACAACTGCAACCTGTCCAAGAAAAGGAAAGCAGTGCGACACAAACAAGACAGAGTTACACATGGAATAAACAAACATACAGTCAATAACACAATAGAAAAGTCTATATACAGTGTGTGCAAATGAGGTAAGATAAGGGAGGTAAGGCTATAAATATGCCATAGTGGCAAAATAATTACAATGTATAAATTAAACACTGGAGTGATAGATGTGCAGAAGATGAATGCAAGTAGAGATACTGGGGCGCAAAGGAGAAAAAAATAATATAACAGTATGGGGATGAGGTAGTTGGATGGGCTATTTACAGATGGGCTATGTACAGGTGCAGTGATCTGTGAGCTGCTCTGACAGCTGGTGCTTAAAGTTAGAGAGGGAGATATGAGTCTCAAGCTTCTATGATTTTTGCAATTCATTCCAGTCATTGGAATCAGAGAACTGGAAGGAAAGGCGGCCAAAGGAGGAATTGGCTTTGGGGGTGACCAGTGAAATATACCTTCTGAAGCGAGTGCTATGGGTGGGTACTGCTATGGTGATCAGTGAGCTGAGATAAGGCGGGGCTTTACCTAGCAAAGACTTATATAGGACAAGGAGCCAGTGATTTTTTAAATGTTTTTATTTCACCTTTATTTAACCAGGTAGGCTAGTTGAGAACAAGTTCTCATTTGCAACTGCGACCTGGCCAAGATAAAGCATAGCAGTGTGAACACGACAACAACACAGAGTTACACGTGGAGTAAACAATAAACAAGTCAATAACATAGTAGAAAAAAAAGAATCTATATACATTGTGTGCAAAAGACATGAGGAGTTAGGCAATAAATAGGCCATAGGAGTGAATAATTACAATTTAGCAGATTAACACTGGAGTGATAAATTATCAGATGAACATGTGCAGGTAGAGATACTGGTGTGCAAAAGAGCAGAAAAGTAAATAAAATAAAAACAGTATGGGGATGAGGTAGGTAAATTGGGTGGGCTATATACCGATGGACTATGTACAGCTGCAGCGATCGGTTAGCTGCTCAGATAGCAGATGTTTAAAGTTGGTGAGGGAGATAAAAGTCTCCAACTTCAGAGATTTTTGCAATTCGTTCCAGTCGCAGGCAGCAGAGAACTGGAAGGAAAGATGGCCAAATGAGGTTTTGGCTTTAGGGATGATCAGTGCGATACACCTGATGGAGCGAGTGCTACGGGTGGGTGTTGCCATTGTGACCAGTGAACTGAGATAAGGCGGAGCTTTACCTAGCATAGACTTGTAGATGACCTGGAGCCTGTGAGTCTGGCGACGAACATGTAGCGAGGGCCAGCCGACTAGAGCATACATACACTTAGGTTGGAGTCATTAAAACATGTTTTTCAACCACTCCACAAATTTCCTGTTAACAAACTATAGTTTTGGCAAGTCAATTAGGACATCTACATCAACTAAGTAATTTTTCCAACAATTGTTTACAGACAGATTATTTAACTTATAATTCACTGTATCACAATTCCAGTGGGTCAGAAGTTAACATACACTAAGTTGACTGTGCCTTGAACAGCTTGGAAAATTCGAGAAAATTATGTCATGGCTTTAGAAGCTTCTGATAGGCTAATTGCCATCATTTGAGTCAATTTCAGGTGTACCTATGGAGTTATTTCAAGGCCTACCTTCAAACTCAGTGCCTCTTTGCTTGACATCATGGGAAAATCAAAAGAAGTCAGCCAAGACCTCAGAAAAACATTGTAGACCTCCACAAGTCTGGTTCATCCTTGCGAGCAATTTCCAAATGCCTGAAGGTACCACTTTCATCTGTAGAAACAATAGTATGCAAGTATAAACACCATGGGACCACGCAGCCATCATACCGCTCAGGACAGAGACGTGTTCTGTCTCCTAGAGATTAATGTACTTTGGTGCGAAAAGTGCAAATCAATCCCAGAACAACTGCAAAGGACCTTATGAACATGCTGGGAGGAAACAGGTACAAAAGTATCTATATCCACGGTAAAATGAGTCCTATATCAACGTAACATGAAAGGCTGCTCAGCAAGGAAGAAGCTACTGCTCCAAAACTGCCATAAAAAAGCCAGTCTACAGTTTGCAACTACACATGGGGGCAAATATCGTACTTTTTGAAGAAATGTCCTCTGGTCTGATGAAACAAGAATATAACTGTTTGGCCATTGTTATGTTTGGAGGAAAAAGGGGGATGCTTGCAAGCCGAAGAACACATCCCAACCGTGAAGCCCGGGGGTGGCAGCATCATGTTGTGGGGGTGCTTTGCTGCAGGAGGGACTGGTGCACTTCGCAAAATAGATGGCATCATGAGGCAGGAACATTATGTGGATATATTGAAGCAACATCTCCAGACATCAGTCAGGAAGTTAAAGCTTGGTCGCAAATGGGTCTTCCAAATGGACAATGACCCCAAGCATACTTCCAAAGTTGTGGCAAAATGGTTTAAGGACAACAAAGTCAAGGGATTGGAGTGACCATCTCAAAGCCCTGACATCAATCCTATAGAAAATTTGTGGGCAGAACTGAAAAGCCTACAAACCTGACTCAGTTACACCAACTCTATCAGGAGGAATGGGCCGGAATTCGCCCAACTTATTGTGGGAAGGTTGTGGAAGGCTACCCAAAACATTTGACCCAAGTTAAACAATTTAAAGGCAATGCTGCCAAATACGAATTGAGTGTATGTAAACTTCTGACCCACTGGGAATGTGATGAAAGAAATAAAAGCTGAAATAAATCATTCCCTCTACTATTATTCTGACAATTCACATTCTTAAAATAAAGTGGTTATCCTAACTGACATAAAACAGGGAATTTGTATTCGGCTTAAATGTCAGGAATGGTGAAAAACGGAGTTTCAATGTACTTGGCTAAGGTGTATGTAAACTTCCGACTTCAACTGTATAAGTATAAAATATAAATGATGAGCAGTGACAGAGTGGCTAAGATGCAAAAGATAGTTAAGAATAGATAGTAAAGGATACAGTATACGGTATATACATATGAGATGAGTAATGCGAGATATGTAAACATTCTTAAAGTGGCATTATTAAAGTGACTAGTGTTCAATTTATTAAAGTGGCCAATGATATCAAGTCTGTAGGTAGGGAGCTGCCTCTCTGTGCTAGTGGCGGCTGTTTAACAATCTGATGGCCTTGAGATAGAAGCTGTTTTTCAATCTCTCTGTACCAGCTTTGATGCACCTGTACTGACCTCGCCTTCTGGGTGGAAGCGGGGTGAACATGTAGTGGTTCGGGTGGTTATTGTCATTGATTATCCTTTTTGCCTTCCTGTGACATCTGTTGTTGTAGGTCTCCTGGAGGGCAGGTATTTTGCCCCTGGTGATGCGTTATACAGACCGCACCACCCTCTGGAGAGCCCTGTGGTTGTGGGCGGTGCAGTTGCCGTACCAGGCGGTGATGTAGCCTGCACCTGTAAAAGTTAATGAGTGTTTTCGGTGACAAGCTACATGTTTTCAGCGTCCTGAGGTTGAAGAAGCGCTGTTGTGCCTTCTTCACCACACTGTCTGTGTGTGTGGACCATTTCAGTTTGTCGGTGATATGTAGGCCGAGGAACTTAACTTTCCACCTACTCAACTCCTGTCCCGTCGATGTGGATGGGGGGGGGGTGTTCCCTTTGCTGTTTCCTGAAGTCCACGATCATCTATTTTGTTTTGCTGACATTGAGTGAGAGGTCATTTTCCTGACACCACACTCCGGGGGCCCTCACCTCCTCCCTGTAGGCTGTCTCGTCATTGTTGGTAATCAAGCCTACCAGTGTAGTGTTGTCTGCAAACTTAATGATTGAGTTGGAGGCGTGCATGGCCACGCAGTCGCGGGTGAACAAGGAATACAGGAGAGGGCTGAGAACACACCCTTGTGGGGCTCCAGTGTTGAGGATCAGTGGAGTGGAGATGTTGTTTCCTACCTTCACCACCTGGGGGCGGCCTCTCAAAGTCCAGGACCCAGTTGCAGAGGGTGGGGTCGAGACCCAGGGTCTCAAGCTTAATGATGAGTTTGGAGGGTACTATGGTGTTGAATGCTGAGCTGTAGTCAATGAACCACATTATTACATAGGTATTCCTCTTGTCCAGATGGGATAGGGCAGTGTGATTGCGATTGCGTCATCTGTGGACCTATTGGGGCGGTAAGCAAATTGGAATGGGTCTAGGGTAACAGGTAGGGTGGAGGTGATACGATCATGACTAGTCTCTCAAAGCACTTCATGATGACAGATGTGAGTGCTACAGGGCAATAGTCATTTAGTTCAGGTACCTTAGCATGTAGGGACAGCCTACCGGGATAGGCATTGATTGAATATGTCCTGAAGCACACTAGCCAGCTGGTCTGCACATGCTCTGAGGACGTGGCTAGGGATGCCGTCTGGGCAGGCAGCCATGCGAGGGTTAACACATTAACATTTTTTTTTTTACGTTGGCCACAGAAGAGAGCCAACAATCTTGAGTAGCGGCCCCTGTCGGTGGCGCTGTTTCGTCCACAAAGCGGGTAAAGAAGTTGCTTAATTTATCTGGGAGCATGACATCGATGTCTGCAACAGGGCTGGTTTTCTTTTTTGCAATCCGTGATTGTCTGTAGACACTGCCACATACGTCTCGTCTTTGAGCCGTTGAATTGTTACTCCATTTTGTTTCTATAATGACACTTTGCTTGTTTGATTGCCTTACGGAGGGAATAACTATACTGTTTGTATTCGGTCATGTTTCCAGTCACCTTGCCATGATTAAATGTGATGGTTCATGCATTCAGTTTTGCGTGAATGCTGCCATCAATCCACGGTTTCTGGTTAAGGAAGATTTTAATTTTCACAGTGGGTACAACATCTCCTATACACTTCCTTATGAACTTGCTCACCGAGTTAGCGTATACGTCAACGTTATTATTGCTACCCGGAACATATCCCAGTCCACATGTTCGATGCACTGAAAATCCAGTTGGCTGTACGGACTCCGACAGCATGTCCCCAGCTAGCCATGTCTCCGTGAAACAGAGTATGTTACAATCCCAGATATCTCTTTGGAAGCAACTCTTGCCTTAATTTTGTTGACTTTGTTAACTAGGGACTGGACATTAGCGAGTAATATACTCAAAAGCGGAGGGTGGTGTGCGTACATCCGAAGCCTCACTAGAAGACTCTTCCGGCACCCTCTCCTACAACGGTGTTGTTTTTGGTCGGCCTCTGGAATCACTTCAAGTGCCCTGGGAGATGTAGACAAAGGATCCGCTTTGGGAAAGTCGTATTCCTGGTCGTAGTGCTGGTTGTGCTGGTAAGTTGTCGTCTCTCTGATATCCAATAGTTCTTCCCAGCTGTATGTAATAACACTTAAGGTTTTCTGGATTAACAATGTACTGCACAGTTTCCTAAGGACTTGAAGCGAAGCTGGCATCTCTATCGGCGCCGTATTCCTTTGATTAGTTTGCAGTCTTTCCAGCTTCAGTTTGAAGTGATTGTGTTAGCTGTGTTGTTGGCTAGCTCCTCTGAACAACAATGTCCTGACAAGTGAGCACATTTTCTATGCCAGGCAAAACCGCGCCTCATTAACTCATTGCTATGGATGTTTCCAAATAAATGTCACTAGAAAACAGCTTAAACAAATGCAAATGCAGCTAATTTAGGGTTATTCTGGCTGCTTTTTGCTTTTTAACGTGACTGTAAGTTAGCTGTAGTTGGCTAGCTAGCAAATCAAGGGATAAGAACGTTGCCAGCCAGTTTGGCAATGAAACATTTACAACAAATGACTGGGTCGCATCCATAGATATAGAACAAAAAGACCAAACTGATAGAACAAATGACCAGCTGACATGGGTAGCAACCTTAGATTTGTGTTGGGCCTATATCTTGTGAAAGGATGAAATAGTACGAATAAGTTAATAAAAATAACGATTTTAAAGGTTTGGCGACCCAAGATGAACCCGTGCCAATATATCCTCCAAACGCTGGTTCTCGGGCATTATCTCTTAAAGAACAACTCATAGTTACAGTGTAATAACAACATGTTAGTAATTGCTGTCTGTAATTACAGAAGTGTAACAACAAGTGCTTCTTACCATGCTTGTTACAAATGGGCAGGTTTCCACTAAATTTCCCAATTTATTGTTTTGTTTCTTCTCAACCACATCTGATTCATTAACAACACTGAAAAAGGTTGGGGTCCCTTGTGGATGCGCTGGGTGTCTGAGAGATTATAGCCTATGCTCAAGAGGCTCTAATTACTCAACCATGAATGTGCACTGTTTAAAATATATCTCCAGAATATGTTGTTGCGTACCATCTGGACTTGGTTTAGTTTACGAAAACAGATTTAATACGAGTGCCATTCCAGATGAGGAATAAGACACTATTTCAAAGCACATGTAATGTTTGCCTAAGTACAATGGAATGACTAGTTTAGCTACTTAAAAGGATGTGAGGAGTACTTAATGTGTACTTATACAGTATACTACCCATCCTGAGAACCTGGCCCTCAATTTAAAGCTTCTGGAAGTGAGAGAATAAGAACACTAGTACACCATAGAATACATGTAATATTCACATAAAAAGTACAATGTAATTACTAGTTGTTACTCTTAATTTTATCTAGCTAAATCCTGTGTATCTTGAGGGGTACTTACCTGTAATTATAGTGTACCTACAAATACATTACGCATCCTGACAATCTAATCAACAGCTTCTGAAAGCTCCATTCAAGTGGGAAATAAACACACTAGTTCACCACAGAGAACATGTAATAAGTGCATAAATACAATGTAGTTATGAGGTGTTTCCCCGGATTTAGCCATTTCTATATAATTACTTAGGCCTACTACTCATTAGCAAGTGAAAATATCTACAAACAATAGACGATCTTCTACTTTAGTCAACTTTATTGCAACATGTACAAATACCTTATATTTCTTAAAAATAATAAAGATTTATACTGTTAGATTAAACAAAAATACAACTATAATAACTATAATAATTATTCCTAGTAGTGACTCAAATCTGTAGCCTATAGAATGGGGAATAGCCGAGATAGTTAATTTGGAAAAACGGTATTGTCTTTTTCTCCCCTTTTTAACATGACAAGTAACAATGGAAATCAACAACTGTCTCTGTCTTCATGTTTCTTTCTTGTAAGCATTTTCCCATCCTGGAGTATGAGACCTTGTGGAAATCTGTGGTAGGGAAGAAGATTGTATGACAATTTAGCAGTAGACACTATGTTACCCTATACTAGTTATTATCATCATGGTTTCTATAGTTTAGGCCTATAGCTAGCTAGGCCTAGCTAGCTACCTGTGTTATCCAGCTAGCTATAAAGGTGCATGTTAACACCAACAATTTTTATAAATAACCCAAGATAGACCACACCCTGTTGTTTCCAATGAGAAGTTAATGAGTCGAGTGGGCAGAACAAGAAACGAGGTGGGAAGAGCCAAGCACGAGCTTGCAAGATCCTATTGGCACATTCGAGCATGTATTTGCATATTTCCGTAAGGGAATGCATAGTCTGTGAAGTGTGCATGTGCAACAACTTAATTTGCCCTTGCACTCCTTCTAAACATCGCAATTATTTTAGAAATGTAAGCAAAGGGAGTCCAATCTGTTCATAAAATATTCTAGTATTGGGAAAAGACTCTCCCACTGCCAGCTACTTAGCTTCCTTCCCCACCATATTTGGCGGGGAGAGGAAGCTCCAACTGGATGCTTCACATTTATGCTTCCGGTGAAACATCTGAGTCATTGTTCTATCTGTGTTGACTCTAATAAGTTAGCTGGTGTTTAGTCACGGTACCTCTGTGCATTCAAATTGCCAATGATGAAATTCAATAGTTTCCATTTTCCGTAGCTTATGCCTTCCCATTCCATAACCCCACCGCCACCTAGGTTCACTTTGTTCACAACGTTGACTTCAGCAAACCGCTCATCCACACAAAGCCATACACACTGTCTGCCATCTGCCTTGTACAGTTGAAACCCGAATTCATCCGTGAAGAGCACACTTCTCCAGCATGCCAGTGGCCATCGAAGTTGAGCATTTGCCTACTGAAGTCGGTTACGACACCGAACTGCAGTCAGGTCAACACCCTGGTGGGCACCACGAGCACGCAGATGAGCTTCCCTTAGATGGTTTGTGCATAAATTCTTCGGTTGTGCAAACCCACAGTTTCATCAGCTGGCCAGGTGGCTGGTCTCAGATGATGCCGCAGGTGAAGAAGCCGGATGTGGCGGTAATGGGCTGTCGTGGTTACACAAGGTCTGCGGTTATGAGGACAGTTGAAGGTACTGCCAAATACTCTAAAATGACGTTGGAGTCGGCTTATGGTCGAACATTCAATTCTCTGGCAACAGCTCTGGTGGACATTCCTGCAGTCAGCATGGCAATTGCACGCTCCCTCATAACTTGAGACATATGTGGCATTGAATTGCGTGACAAAACTGCACATATTAGAGTAGCCCTTTATTGTCCCCAGCACTAGGAGCACCTGTTAAATGGTCGTGCTGTTTTATCAGCTTCTTGGTATGCCACACCTGTCATTTGAGAGCAATAAGCTTTTTGTGCGTATGGAACATTTCTGGAATCTTTCATTTCAGCTCATGAAAAATGGGACCAACACTTTACATGTTATGTTTATATTTTTGTTCAGTGTAGTTAGCTAGCTGGCCTAGTTGGTAGGCCTAACAAAAACACCAGTCAACATTTGCTACCTTTCATTTTATTATTCTACTAGGCAAGTCAGTTAAGAACAAATTCTTATTTTCAATGACGGCCTAGGAACAGTGGGTTAACTGCCTGTTCAGGGGCAGAACGACAGATTTTGTACCTTGTCAGCTTGGGGATTTGAACTTGCAACCTTTTGATTACTAGTCCAATGCTCTAACCACTAGGCTACCCTGTCTCCCCAGCTAGCTATGGCTCTGCAGTTAGCTAGTTTGCTAGTTGACACTTAGCCAGGTGGCTCGCAAATGCTAGCTAGATAGCTAACTTCCTATGCTAAATCGTCCAGCAGAATTCAAAAATCCCCTCCCAAAAAATAAACAAATTGCATAGAAAACACACATTCTCTCGACTGCCTTGACATTTTTGTCTCGTCTACGACACTTTTTGTCTTTTGCAGAAATCTATGATGTCTGGATTTTGCACATTGACCATCTTCTCAACCCTGTTCCTCTTCAAAAGGATACGTTCGAAGTTATCGTTATTCTCGAGTGTGGGACATTGAGCCTGCATTCCTGTGATAAATACGGTGCATTCGTAAATTATTCATAACCATTAACTTTTTCCACATTTTGTTATGTTAGTCTTATTCTAAAATAATTACTTTCCCCCCTCATCAATCTACACACAACCCCATAATGACATAGCGAAAACAGGTTTTTTAAATATTTTGCAAATTTATAAAAACATTTAAACTGAAATATTACATTTACATAAGTATTCAGACCCTTTACTCAGTACTTTGTTGAATCACCTTTGGCAGCGTTTATAGCCTCGAGTCTTTCTGGGTATGAGACTACACGCTTGGCAGACCTGTATTTGGAGAGTTTCTCCCATTCTTCTCTGCAGATCCTCTCAAGCTCTCTCAGGATGGATGAGGAACATCGCTGCACAGCTATTTTCAGGTCTCTCCAGAGATGTTCGAACAATGCATCACATCCAAAAGTGAAAAGGTTCTTCAACAATGCAAGGTTACATGATGGTATAAGAGTTTTTCTTATGACCATTTTAAGTGCATTTATAAACCATTATTAAACCAAGATTACCATTTGCCAAGCACAAATGACTTTACTACAATTTGAACCATAAATGTTTAATTCATGGTTATAGCAATTGACCCGTTGTCGAATACACCGTTAAATTATTTAACAATTTATACTTTTTTTGATGTGAGCCATTTGTGAACCTGTTTTTGCTATTGCGCTCATAAGCTTTCCTTTATAGCTTTTTGTTGGAGGAAATTATAGTTGAAATGATTAATTATGTATACATTAATCTAAGAACCATTTATTCTAATGCAATTATGTTATGGTATGAAATGTATGGGTTCTTGGTTAAGCTGTTACTGAAAATGTAAGTAAAACAAATTAATTGTCTGTACCTTGCGGGAAGTTTAAGGGAGAGGAATGACGTATATTTTCTGACAGATAAGAATGGTCCTTGATGTACCATTTGTGGAGGAGAAGATATCTTTTAGACAGATTGGAATGTCTGGTTTATGAGGGGAGTAGAAAACATCTCCGGACCTAAAAACACTGGGCTATTGTGAGAATCGGAGAGAGGGTGGGAAACTGATGATGTCATTTTCAGTTTATAACCTGTGGAAATATGTGTATGTGGTTAGTACTCACTTGAATTAAACGCTGTTTACCTGGCTTTTAAGACTGGTCTCGATCTACTTCATGCATAATTAATGAACTTACACCTCATTAATGAACTAGAGCGAGTGCGAATTTGATTTTGGCTATAAAACATATAGGAATTTAGAAATTCCACTAACACTTTTGCAGAACGTAAACAGTACCCACTATTTTTAAGGACACATCCTATGTAACAACTATGTAACATTGTACTTCTGTGAATATTACATGTACTCTATGGTGTACTAGTGTGTTTATTCTCCCACTTAGATAGCACTTCCAGAAGCTCCAAAATGAGGGCCAGGTTGTCAGAATGGGCAATGTACTGTATAATTACACATTAGTTACAAGTAAGTACCCTTCAAGATCAATTTATTTTTAACTAGCTAAATCCTGTGTTACAACTAGTAATTTCATTGTACATAGGCAAATACGACATTTGCTTTGAAATAGTGTCTTATTCCTCATCTGGGATGACACTCGTATTAAATTTGTTTTCGTGAGCTCAACCAAGTTAACCCAGATGGTACGCTTTATTTTGGAGGAAAGTGCTGGCAACAATGTTGACTGGAGAAATATTTTGAACAGTTCACATTCATGGTTAAGTAATTAGAGTTTATTGAGCATTGGCTATAATCTCTCAGACACCCAGCGAATCCACAAAATATCCAAACCTTTGTCACAGCTGTTAATGAATCGGATGCAGCTGAGAAGAAGCAAAACACTAAGTTGGTGAATTTAGTGGAACACTGCCCATTTGTAACAAGCATGGTAACAAGCAATCTTTGTTACACTTCTGTAATTGCAGACTGCAATTGCTACTAGGTACATATGGTTCTTACATTGTAACTATGAGTCACAGTAAGTACCAATGCAATTACACTGTAATAAGGAACTTCCTTAAAGGGAAGTTTTACCGTGAATTTGTCCCAATACTTTTGGTCCCCTAAAGTGGGGGGACTATGAACAAAAAGTGCTGTAATTTGTAAACCCGATATGGATGAAAATACCCTTAAATTACAGCTGACACTTTCACCTCATAGACATAGAATAATTTCAAATCCAAGGTGATGTAGTATAGAGTAAAAACAACAAAACATTTGTCACTGTCCCAATACTTTTGAAACTCACTGTATGTTGAACAATAACTAACCAGCCACTGATTATTTGACGCCCTCTTGCTGTCGAGATAAAATATGACTGCAATAGTGAAATATTTTCTATTGTCAGACTGATGGAGGCGGTCTTTGTCCATTCATAACTTCTTTACATAAAGTTAAAGTGGCACTCCAGTCTCATTTTCACCTCATTTAACACCTGATTTACTGAACAAAAAGCACATCTCAAATGAGTATCACAGTATGAGTCATATTACCTGTTGGTAAAACTCGGAAATTGTATAAATATTTTTTTTTAAACATTATTTTTTCCGTAGTGGTTTTAGAACTACTTCGTAAAGTCTGTGATTCAGTGTTGGGGGTAACACGTAACATAGTAATTTAACGCCTTTGTTTTTTCAATTTAAGTTACTTTGTTACTTTTGCAAAACGCAAATCGTTACTTTTAAATATGATACAACTTTTACATTTTTATTTTATTTTTACCTCCACTAAAATGTTAATCCCTTCCTCTATATTCATGCCCTTCTTGTTTCTTGAAGAACGTTGTGGCGGGAAGCAAACTGCCTAAAATGTAAAATGGCAGAGACAACAGCCTTTACATCATGGAATATCAAATATCAAGAAGCACCTTCAGGCCAAGCACGGCTCCACAAGACTGGTGGAGAAAGACCCAAACCAGCCGATTGCCTTTGACGCTGAGGATTACGGCGCTTCTGCTCCAAAACAGCAAACGTTAGATTTCTGTTCCGCTAATCCTGTCACCCCGATATATAACTAAATGAACATGTATGCGTCTTTGATGATTGTATGTAATTCCTTTGATTGCATGCCATTTATTTCAATGCATTATGTTTAGGATTTATTTGACAGTTTGCGTTCGTGGTCAGCAGTTTAATGAGCAGGTTATTTTAATTGTCCATACAATTGTATGGACAATTGTCCTTTGATGCGTTGGATTTGTCAATATTTATTTCGTTGTGATACAACACTTTTCATTGCATTCAGACATTTCGATAGTTTAATGTGGAATTCTGATAGAACACTTGGACAAAGACTTATTTATACATTTCTCCTACATCACACATTTTTTTGTGGAACAGTTACATTTCAATATAGACTGCTGAACTAAAGGCCAAATAATGCGATAAAAAGATAAGACATGTTTATTGCAAAAAAAAACAACTAAAACAGCTATTAGGAAATCTGACAGAGATCTCAGTCTTGAGCTCTCCGGTGATGCCCGATGACATCAGTGCTGTCTATAGTGTGACGCATTGACAACTCTAGGTGATTATCGGAACGTTCCACTTTGAATGTCCTTTGAGTAGCCTACTAATTAGGCAGTGGCGATTTTAGCATGTTTACCTTTGTGGGGAAACAAAAACATTTTTTTTTGTAGAGGCATGTCACATGCGCCGAATACAGAAGGTGTCGACCTTACCGTGAAATGCTTACTTACAAGCCCTTAACCAACAATGCAGTTCAAGAAATAGAGTTACTAAAATATGTACCAAATAAAACATTATTATTTTTATTTTTTTTATAATCAAAAAGTAACAATGAATTTACATAATAACGAGGCTATATACATGGGGTACTGAGTCAATGTCCGGGGTACAAGTGTTTTGGTACTAGTACTGGAGAGCTCTCCTATGTCTACACCCATTCAGCATTGTTCACACCCTCTTAAGCCAGCCCCTCCTGTCTCTTTAAGGATTCACATGTGAGGTCATGTGCTAAACAGTGAGTCTTGTAGTAAAGATTAAGACTGGAAGTGTTAAAAGTAGTAGCCTACAATAAGGAAAAATTCCAGGTAAACAAAGTGCCCAGATAAAAATATATTAAATGATGCTTACCCAGACACATTTTTCTATATTGATGGGTTACGTGAAAGAAAGTTATAATCCCCAGCCACATCTTGCTAAGTGGATGGGTCTCTACAGAAGGTGTAAACGGTACAGCCAAATGGTTACTTGCACAGTAGCAATATCAGAAATAGATAGTGTCAATATAAATCAAATATACAGTATGGACAATATCAATAATGATATCAGTGATAGATAAGGTAGTTGTATGCATACAATCAGGGGTAAAGTGGCTGAGCAGTGGGATAAAATAAAATAGTAGCAGCAACGTATGGTGTGTGTGTGTGTTAGGAGAGAGGCATGTGAATAGAGGCACTGCAGATAGTGGTGATGACTGGGACTCGCCCCCAGTGATCAACTGGTCCGTCTGAACCACGCATGAACAATGGAATCTATATTCGGAGAGCCGGTTTCTGTCCTGCCCTTGACTTTGGTGCAGGGCATGTGATGTCCAGAGCCTCTTTGTTGCATAAGCTCCCTGATCTTCTCAAAAAGATAGATAAACTTGTCTGTGTCCAGTCAGTGCTTGTATTGTACAGGCAGACCATCTATGGGAGGAAGGATGTCAGCGTTACGCAGCAGCTGAAACTTGGTCCCGACTGAGTACAAACCCTCCTTGGCGACAACAACACTAGGGTCCAGAGCGTCGAAGCTGTAAAACAGGAAATAACAAAAAATATGACAACCACCTCCCACATATAGATAAAAATAACCTCATGCAATGTAAATTATATTCACCTGAATTACTGGTACTACTTGATCTGTGGCAGCGGCCTGAAGTACAGAGTCAGGTGTTGTTGCCAACCATAGCTTTCCACCAGCACCGTACCATCCTCCAGTCCAACCAGCTGTGGGATGTTCAAAGTTTCTGATATTTTAACTCTGATCTGTAATTCTCCACAACTTTGTCCCTGACCTGTTTGGAGAGCGTCTTGGTCCCGCTTGCTTGGTGGTGCCCCTTGCTTAGTTGTGTTGCAGCATCTGGGGCCTTTCAGAACAGGTGTATATATACTGAGATCATGTGACACTTAGATTGCACACAGGTGGACTTTATTTAACTAATTATTTAACTTCTGAAGGTAATTGGTTGCACCAGATCTTATTTAGGGGCTTCATAGCAAAGGGGCAAATTATTTTTTATATATTTTTTAAACAAGTAATTTTTGTTCATTTCATTTCACCAATTTAGAATATTTTGTGTATGTCTATTACATGACATCCAAATTAAAATCCATTTAAATTACAGGTTGTAATTACAACAAAATAGGAAAAACACAAAAGGGGGATGAAATCTTTTGCAAGCCACTGTACGGGGCAATAGTCATTTAGTTCAATTACCTTCACTTTCTTGGGTACAGGAACAATGATGGACATCATGAAGCAAGTGGGGTAGGGAGAGATTGAATATGTCTGTAAACATTCCAGCCAGTTGGTCTGCGCATGCTCTGAGAACGCTGCTAGGGATGCCAACTGGGCCAGCAGCCTTGCGAGGGTTAATACACTTAAATGTCTTACTCACTTCGACCATGGAGAATGAGAGCTCACAGTCCTTGTGTCACGACTTCCGCCGAGGTTGGCTCTCCTGCCCGTTCAGGCGGTGCTCGGCGGTCGTCGTCACCGTCCTACTAGCCACTACCGATCCCTTTTCGTGTATCTGTTGGTTTTGTCTGATTGGTTTCACCTGTGTGTTGTTTAGTTAATTAGTGTCTGTATATAATGTAGGTTGTCCCACCCTTGTTTTGTGCGGGATTGTTTATTTTGTCATTCATATTATTGCTCTCTGCGCCTGATTCCACCCACCTTGATTAGACGTGACACCTTGGGAGTGGTGGTGGCCTGCGTCAGTGCCACTGTGATCAAAAAAAAATTGAAGCATGGATTCCAATTAGTCAGACCAGCGTTGAACAATCCTTACCACTGGTACTTCCGGTTTGAGTTTTTCTCTATAGGAAGGGGCGAGCAGAAATTAGGTGTGATCTGATTTGCCAAAGGGAGGGTGGAGGTGGGTATTGTATCCGTCCTGGAAGGGAGAGTAGCAATGGTCAAGAGTTTTGATGAGCGTGTAGCGCAGGCAATGTGTAATACTTTGGTTGCGTTTTCCTCAGATTTGCTTTATTGAAGTCCCCAGCTACAATAAATGCGGCCTCAGGATATGCGGTTTCTAGTTTGCACAAAGTCCAGTGTAGTTCCTTGAAAGCCGTCGTACTTGAGGGGGAATATACACAGCTGTGATGATGACCAAAGAGAATTCTCTCGGGAGGTAAAATGGTCAGCATTTGATTCTAGGTCGGGTGAACAAAATCACTTGAGTTCCGATACCATACCACAATTACACAATGAGTAGTTATGATTATCATGAAACATACACCTCCATCTTTTTTCCCCCATGGAGTTCTTTATTCCTGTCTGCGTGATGTACTGAGACCCCAGTCCCTAATGTCTCCCTGGAAGGAAATCCTCTCCCTGAGCTCATCTACTTTATTGTCCAGGGACCAAACATTAACGGGTAATATACTCAGAAGCAGTGGATGGTATGCACGCCTCCTGAGTCGGGCTAAAAGTCCACTCTGAATACCTCTTATCTGCCAGCGGCGTCTTGGAGCAGTCTCTGGGATAAGTGAAATCCCCTTGGGGGATACAAACAAAGGATCCAATTCAGGAAAGTCATATTTCTAGGTGAAATGCTGGTGAGTTAACACTGCTCAAATAATCAAAAGGTATTTCTGGCTGTATGAAACAATGCAAAGAAAAACAGGCGACCATGACTATCGGCACCATCTTGTAAACCAAGTTCAACACTTTCTTCAATTAATTTTAAAACAGCACATGAATTCATCATGGATTGGGCAAAGGTCTCTGATTGTGCTGGTGAACTGCAGCTGACGTGTAGGAGCTTCCTGCAGGAATGTCTAGTCTTGCTGAGGTCTTCTCTGTTGCTAATTAGCATTTAGAAGTTTTTACAGTAAATCGAGGCGAAAATATATTTTTTAGGGGGTATATCACCTTTATTGAAGATAGATTGTGGCTTCCATCAATGTAATTGTCTGCATCATTTCCAATCCTCCATATATATTTGTTTTGTAAATATATGTACCGTGCATTTGGGAAAGTATTCAGACCCCTTGACTTTTTCCACATTTTGTTACGTTACAGCCTTAGTCTAAAATGGATTAAATATTTTTTTTACACACAATACCGAATCATGACAAAGCAAAAGCAGGTTTCTAGAATTTTTGGCAAATTTATAAAAAATACAAAAATACAAAATACTTAAATTTACATAAGTATTCAGACCCTTTACTTTACTTTGTTGAAGCGCCTTTAGCAGCGATTACAGTCTCAAGTCTCCTTGGGTATGACGCTACAAGCTTGGCACACCTGTATTTGTGGCTGTTTCTACCATTTTTCTCTGCAGATCCTCTCAAGTTCTGTCAAGTTGGATGGGGAGCGTTGCTGCACAGCTATTCAAGTCCGGGCCACTCAAGGACATCCAGAGACTTGTCCCGAAGCCACTCCTGATTTGTCTTGGCTGTGTGCTTAGGGTTGTTGTCCTGTTGGAAGGTGAACCGTCAGCTTAGTCTGAGGTCTTGAGCACTCAAGAGCAGGTTTTCATCAAGGATCTCTATTTACTTCGCTCTGTTCATCTTTCCCTCGATCCTGACCAGTCTCCCAGTCCCTGCCGCTGAAAAACAACCCCACAGCATGATACTGTCACAACCATGCTTCACCGTAGGGATGGGGCAAGATTTCCTCTTGACGTGAAACTTGGCATTCAGGCCAAAGAGTTCAATATTGGTTTCATCAGACCAGAGAATCTTGTTTATTATGGTCTGAGTCCTTTGGGTGCCTTTTGGCAAACTCCAAGCGGGCTGTCATGTGCCTTTTACTGAGGAGTAGCTTCTGTCTGGCCACTCTACCATAAATGTTTCTCCCACCTCCACAGAGGAACTCTGGAGCTCTGTTAGAGTAACAATCAGATTCTTGGTCACCCCTCTGACCAAGGCCCTTCTCCTCTGATTGCTCAGTTTGGCCGGGTGGCCAGCTCTAGGAAGAGTTGGTCGTTCTAAACCTCTTCTAAATAAGAATGATCGAGGCCACTGTATTCTTGGGACCTTCAATGCTGCAGGCATTTTTTGGTACCCATCTCCAGATCTGTGCCTCGACACAATCCTGTCTCTGAGTTCTACGAACAATTCCTTCAACCTCGTGGCTTGGTTTTAATTCTGAAATGCACTGTCTGTCAACTGTGGGACATTATATAGACAGTTGTGTGCCTTTCCAAATCATGACAAATCATTTGACTTTACCACAGGTGGACTCCAATTAAGTTGTAGAAACTTCTCAAGGATGATCGACAGAAACAGGATGCACCTGAGCTCATAGCAAAGGGTTTGAATACTTATGTAAATAAGGTATTTCTGTTTTTTTATTATATAAATGTGCAAAGATTTCAAGAAAACCTTTTTTCACTATTTAATTGACATATTGTGTGTAGATTGATGAGGAGAAATATAATTTAATCAATTTTAAGAATAAGGCTGTAATCAAAGGGTCTGAGAACTCTCTGAATGTACTGTGTATATATATATTCAGTTGAAGTCGGAAGTTTCCATGCACTTAGGTTGGAGTCATAAAAACTTGATTGCTTGTTTTTCAGATTTCTTGTTAACTACTTTGTGCATGACACAAGTAATTTATCCAACAATTGTTTACAGACAGATTATTTCACGTATAATTCACTGTATCACAATTCCAGTGGGTCAGAGGGTCACATACACTAGGTTGACTGTGCCTTTAAAATTCCAGAAAATGATGTGATGGCTTTAGGAGTAAAATAAGAATTTGAATTTGAAAATAAAAATTTGTTCTTAACTGACTTGCCTAGTTAAATAAAGGTAAAATACAATTAAAAATAATCTTCTGATAGGCTAACTGACATCATTTGAGTCAATTGGAGGTGTACCTGTTGATGAATTTCAAGGCCTACCTTCAAACTCATTACCTCTTTGCTTGACATCATGGGAAAATCAAAAGAAATCAGCCAAGATCTCAGAAGAAAAACTGTAGACCTCCACAAGTCTGGCTCATCCCAGGGAGCAATTTCCAGACACCTGAAGGTACCACGTTCATCTGTAGAAACAATAGTACGTAAGTATAAACGACATCGGACCACAAACCCGTCATACCGTTCAGGAAGGAGACGTGTTCTGTCTCTTTGAGATTAACATACTTTGGTGCGAAAAGTGCAAATCAATCCCAGAACAACAGCAAAGGACCTTGTGAAGATGCTGGAGGAAAAAGGTACAAAAGTATCTATATCCACAGTAAAACGAGTCCTTTATTGACATAACCTGAAAGGCCGCTCAGTAAGGAAGAAGCCACTGCTACAAAACCGCAATACAAAAGCCAGACTATGGTTTGCAACTGTACATGGGGACAAAGACGGTACTTTTTGGAGAAATCCTCTGGTCTGATGAAAAAAATATATAACTGTTTGGCCATAATGACCATCGTTATGTTTGGAGGAAAAAGGGGTGGGCTTGCAGCCGAAGACCACCATCCCAACCACAGGGGTGGCAGCATCATGTTGTGGGGGTGCTTTGCTGCAAGAGGGACTGGTGCACTTCACAAAATTGATGGCATCATGAGGTAGGAAAATTATGTGGATATATTGAAGAAACATCTCAAGACATCAGTTTACAGAAGTTAAAGCTTGGTCGCAAATGTGTCTTCCAAATGGACAATGACCCCAAGCATACTTCCAAAGTTGTGGCAATTAAGGACAACAAAGTCACGATATTGGAGTGGTCACCACAAAGCCCTGAACTCAATCCTATAGAAGATTTGTGGGTAGAACTGAAAAAGCGTGTGCGAGCAAGGAGGCCTACAAACCTGACTCAGTTACACCAGCTCTGTCAGGAGGAATGGGCCAAAATTCACCCAACTTATTGTGGGAAGCTTGTGGAAGGCTACCAAAAACATTTGACCCAAGTTAAACAATTTAAAGGCAATACTACCAAATCTTAATTGAGTGTATGTAAACTTCTGACACACTGGGAATGTGATGAAAGAAATCAAATCTGAAATAAATCATTCTCTCTACTATTATTCTGACATTTCACATTCTTTAAATAAAGTGGTGATCCTATCTGACCTAAGACATGGAATTTTTATTGTTAAAAACTGAGTTTAAATGTATTTCGCTAAGGTATACGTAAAAGTCAGACTACATCTGTATATTTATACCCTCCTACTAGGCGGAGTGAAATCCTTGCACATCTATATAGCCAATGCATCTCTGTTGCTAGTCAGGAGCTTAACTGGTTCCTCTCATTGGTGTAGACTCCTGCTAGAATCGTCATGGGTGAGTAAATATGTGTGTGTGATAGGAGAGACTGTTCCTCCTCAGTAATCTAGTATGGTACTGTAACGGTACAGCGCATTCGTTAAGTATTCAGACACCTTGACTTTTTCCACATTTTGTTACGTTACATCCTTACTCTATAATTTTTTTTATTTTCTTTTTTTATCCTCATCAATCTACATCCAATACCCCATAATGACAAAGCAAAAGCAGGCTTTTAAAAATGTGTATAAATGTAAAAATATATAAATATATATTAAAAAACAGAAACCTTATTTACAATTGCTGTGAGACACAAAATTCAGCTCAGGTGCATCCTGTTTCCATTGATCATCCTTGAGTTGTTTCTACAACTTGATTAGAGTTCACCTGTGATAAATTCAGTTGATTGGACATGATTTGGAAAGGCACACAACTGTATATAAGGTCCCAGTTGACAGTATATGTCATAGCAAAAACCATGCCATTAGATCTAACAAATTAACCGTAGAGAGTACCAAAAAATGTCTGCAGCATTGAAGGTCCCAAGAACACAGTGGCCTCCATCATTCTTAAATGGAAAAAATATGGAATGACCAAAACTCTTCCTAGAGGGGCCTTAGTCAGAGAGGTGACCAAGAACCCGATGGTCACTCTGACAGAGCTCCAGAAATCCTCTGTGGAGATGGGAGAACCTTGCAGAAGGACAACCATCTCTGCAGCACTCCACCAATCAGGCTTTTGTGATAGGGTGGCCAGATAGAAGCCAGTCCTCAGTAAACGGCAGTGGTGGAAAAAGTACCCAATTGTCATACTTGAGTAAAAGTAAAGATAGTTTAATAGAAAATGACGAGTAAAAGTCTAAAAGTATTTGGTTTTAAATATCAAAAGTAAATGTAAAAATATGGTGTCCTGGGTCTTGGTCAACTGTGGGTCAACTGCCTGTTCAGGGGCAGAATGACAGATTTGTACCTTGTCATCTCGGGGGTTTGAACTTGCAACCTTTCGATTACTAGTCCAGCGCTCTAACCACCAGGCTACCCTTCCGCCTGGTTTTGGTCTTGGTCTTGTCTTGGTCTTGGTCTTGTTCTTGGTCTGGTCTTGTTCTTGGTCTTGGTCTTGGTCTAAAATATACTTAAGTATCAAATGTAAAAGTAGGAATCATTTAAAATTCCTTATATTAAGTAAACGAGACATCACAATTGTGTTTTTTTTATATGTATGGATAGCCAGGGGTATACTCCAACACTCAGACAATATACAAACAAAGTATTTGTGTTGAGTCAGTCTGCCAGATCAGAAGCATTAGGGATGACCAGGAATGTTCTTTTGATAAATGTGTGAAATGTCCCACTTTCTGTCCTGCGACGCATTTCAAATTTAACTTTTGGGTGTCAGGGAAAATGTATGGAGTAAAAAGTACATAACTTATACTTCTCTACATTCCTAATATAAATAGTAAAGTACAGATACCCCAAAAAAACGACTTAAGAGATGGCGGAGTTCTGATAAATTAGAAAATCAGATTTTACGTGTCCATTTAAATGCTTTGTAAATACACTCCACAAATGGTCAATCAACTTGAAACGGTTTATTCATCAAATACATTACAATAATGAACCATGTTCCGTTTTGCGTTGATATCTTTTTAAAAAATCTAACAATTAACTGTTTTGACTATGTAACACTAATGCTTAAAATAAATCATATCAAATCTTCTCATGGACTAAAATTCAGATTCACTCCAAATTTGGTCCCTGGACTAGTCACAATAGTCCCTAAAGATAAAATAACGTTGATACATTCAAAGATGGCCACTCTATACCAGGAGATGCATATTAGCACATACGCCAAAATATTCTCCCGAACCATACGACCAAATTGGAAAGTCTAAATTAACTTAGTTTGAGAAAAGCAAAAGGGATTGGTCAAAAGATGACTGAGTTATTGACAAAATTCTGACTATCTGTCCATTTAAACCACTGTATATCCACTACACAGTGGCCTACCAATTTGAAACTTGTCATAGCCATTATGAACATCCGTAACATGAACCACACTGCATTTGGTATTGATATCTCAAAAAACAAAACTATTAACAACTCATTCTTTGCAAATGTAATGCTAATATTCAAAGTCATCTGCAATCCTCTTCTCATGACTCATGTCAGATTCACACTAAGACAGTTGTATGTTAAACGAGAGAATCAAAACTCAAACAAACAAACATACTAATCTTCAGAAAAGATCAAAGTTGTATTTTAGATGTATTTTATTCCATATACAGTATTTATTTGGTGCAATGGTAAAACAAATACATCTCCAAGTAAAAGAAACACACCACTCCAAACAAAGTTGAAATAAATCATTTACGTAATTTTTTTATTACTTGTGTATTACTCATGTAATAGGTATATTCAGGACTGCTGACTTGAATGGAAATAAAATTGACAAAAGCTTTGCCTTCATAACTTTTTGTTGAGCATTCATACACAAAATTCATTTGTAAGCATTTGCCTTATGCTTGGGCAGAAAGTTGAAATTCTTGGGTACAGGTCCAAGCAGCATTTCACTGTGGAGAAGGGGAAAAAGACCATTATTAAAACCACTTTTTCCATGAAACTATTCAGCATGCTGTGTGTAATTGGAACAGATATTCAGCCTGTATAAATACATTAGTATAGAGGTAGTCTATACTAATTCAAACCAACAGATGCTAATGGGACTATTTTTTTAAGTGCATTAACACACTCATCTTATTGGCTGGTTAAGCTAAAAGCCACCATATAAAAGCCCTCAAGAATATGTATTGAGACACGAGACATTGCTCTTGCAACCTCCTACTATGCTATTTTTAATTGGAAGCTTCAACTACTGAGAATGATTCAAGAGGTCAGTGTGAATGAAAACCAGCATACACTGGCAGCCATAAGAACCTAGGTTAGGATAAGCAATAGTGATCTTCACCTGATCTTGATCCAGTCCCCTACGTGTTGACTGGCCATGAGAGACTCCAGGTAGTCCCTGCCCATGTAGTAGGGTGGTCGCTCGTTGATCCTCTGGGGCACTTGTTCCAGCAGCCCAACTGGTATGTACCTATAAAGGAGAGAGGGTAAGATTGACATGTCCACATTAAATGTGTTACGGTGTTAATGTTTAATAAAGAACATTTTGAATTGGTTGAATTCTAGGTTTGTGAAAGACGGTAAATAAGGAGAAAAAAAGTTTGGCAGCCCTGCAGGTTCTCGTTTGTCTTCACCTACATCAACATATTGATCAACCTATAAAGCACTAAAACAACTATTGTGTATGTTTCTAAGCATTATTACAGTGTGAATACCACCTGATACTTCATGCCTATACGAGTACCCACCTGCACATGAAGGACAGCCATTCCAGCAAGAAGTTCCTGGTCTTCTCCAGGCCTTGGGTGTCCGAGCCCCAGTGCTCCAGGCCGTAGTGGGTGAAGTCCCTAAGGACATCCAGCCGCTCGCTGGACGAGATGTCCCAGTCCCGCCTCTCCTTGATCTCGGTGAAAACCCAGGGCTTGATGAGCGCGCCCCTGCCCGAGAGAAAAAGTATTACAACTAGAGCTGGAGTCGATTAAGGCACGGGTTCTCAAACCTCCTCGGAGACTCCCAGCTGTTCCATGTATTTGAATTATTCACTGCTAACACACCTGATTCAAATGGTCAACTAATTATCAGCCCTTGACTAGATGAATCAGGTGAGTTAAGGGCTACAACAAGATTGTGAAATGTCATGGGGGTCCCTGAGGAGAGGTTTGAGAACCACTGAGATAAGAGACTGAATCTAAGGTGCTTCCCATCTCAAATCAACCCATAGCCCTTCATCAAGCCTCCCTATGCTCTTCATTAGATCTGAAAGGGTTGGATAAAAAGTAAGCTATATGTTATCCACTCTTCCTATCAGAGCGCACTACTCTGATCAGTCAAATTGTGTGAAATCAAAAGCATGTCTATTCTTTTCCATTAAGATACCAACCTTGCCAGCATTATACCCGAAACTTCAGTCTCTCTAGCCTTCATGGCGTCATAATAAGACAAAATGTCTCCATTACCTGCATATAAGAGAGATGAGGTTTAACAGGTGCACACACACACAGAAAAACACGCACGAACACACTAACTTTGTGAGATTGAGACGCCACGCGACCCATCCTCCATTACCAAGCATACTACTTGCCAATGTTCAATCATTATAGAATTAACTTAGTGAACTTAAGATCGAGGACCTCCTTCCAAATGGACATCAGATTCTACAACATACTTTGCTTTCCTCCGGCATTCAAACTGATTATATACAACCAGTGGGTTTTACAGTTCATTGAGGAGATAGGGAGCGGGTTCTCTCTGGCAAGAACAAAGGCTTTATGACCAATAACAAGTGGTCCCACGGGGGAAACGTACAGGAACTTCCGAGCTTCTGCTCTCCCGACTTGTAATACATGTCGCCCTGTTTAGATTCTGAGAGAGTTCTCCGGGATTATAGCCATGTATGTGTAAGTCCCACCCCAAGCAGACACCAAAAATGCTCTCAAAGATCTTCATTGGACCCTGAAAAAGATGGCGACCACATGACCGGAGGCAGCATTTGTCGCAGTGGACATGAACTAAATCAAATCAATGTTTGTCACATGCGCCAAATACAACAGTATAGTGTATTGATTACGTACAGGCCCTAACCAAGTGTGATTTTTAAGTTAAAAAAATAGGTATTAGGTTAACAACAGATGAGTAAAAAAATAAATACAACAGTAAAAAGAGTGAAAAATAACAGTAGCGAGGCAATAACAGTAGCGAGGCAATAACAGTAGCGAGGCAATAACAGTAGCGAGGATATATACAGGCACCGGTTAGTCAGGCTAATTTAGGTATTATGTACATGTACAGTGGGGAGAACAAGTATTTGATACACTGCCGATTTCGCAGGAATTCCTACTTACAAAGCATGTAGAGGTCTGTCATTTTTTATCATAGGTACACTAACTGTGAGAGACGCAATCTAAAACAAAAATCCAGAAAATCACATTGTATGGTCATTAATTTGCATTTTATTGCATGACATAAGTATTTGATCACCTACCAACCAGTAAGAATTCCAGCTCTCACAGACCTGTTAGTTTTTCTTTAAGAAGCCCTGTTTTCCACTCGTTACCTGTATAAAAGACACCTGTCCACACACTCAAACAGACTCCAACCTCTCCACAATGGCCAAGACCAGAGAGCTGTGTAAGGACATCAGGGATACAATTGTAGACCTGCACAAGGCTGGGATGGGCTACAGGAAAATAGGCAAGCAGCTTGGTGAGAAGGCAACAACTGTTGGCGCAATTATTAGAAAAATGGAAGAAGATCAAGATGGCAGTCAATCACCCTCAGTCTGGGGCTCCATGCAAGATCTCACCTCGTGGGGCATCAATGATCATGAGGAAGGTGAGGGATCAGCCCAGAACTACACGGAAGGACCTGGTCAATGACCTGAGGAGAGCTGGGACCACAGTCTCAAAGAAAACCACTAGTAACACACTACGCCGTCATGGATTAAAATCCTGCAGCGCACGCAAGGTCCCCCTGCTCAAGCCAGCGCATGTCCAGGCCCATCTGAAGTTTGCCAGTGACCATCTGGATGATCCAGAGGAGGAATGGGAGAAGGTCATGTGGTCTGATGAGACAAAAATAGAGCTTTTTGGTCTAAACTCCACTCGCCGTGTTTGGAGGAAGAAGAAGGATGATTACAACCCCAAGAACACCATCCCAACCGTGAAGCATGGAGGTGGAAACATCATTCTTTGGGGATGCTTTTCTGCAAAGGGGACAGGACGACTGCACCGTATTGAGGGGAGGATGGATGGGGCCATGTATCGCAAGATCTGGGCCAACAACCTCCTTCCCTCAGTAAGAGCATTGAAGATGGGTCGTGGCTGGGTCTTCCAGCATGACAATGACCCGAAACACACAGCCCGGGCAACTAAGGAGTGGCTCCGTAAGAAGCATCTCATGGTCCTGGAGTGGCCTAGCCAGTCTCCAGACCTGAACCCAATAGAACATCTTTGGAGGGAGCTGAAAGTCCGTATTGCCCAGCGACAGCCCCGAAAGGATCTGGAGAAGGTCTGTATGGAGGAGTGGGCCAAAATCCCTGCTGCAGTGTGTGCAAACCTGGTCAAGAACTACAGGAAACTTATGATCTCTGTAATTGCAAACAAAGGTTTCTGTACCAAATATTAAATTCTGTTTTTCTGATGTATGAAATACTTATGTCATGCAATAAAATGCTAATTAATTACTTAAAAATCATACAATGTGATTTTCTGGATTTTTGTTTTAGATTCCGTCTCTCACAGTTTAAGTGTACCTACGATAACAATTGATAGAAACCTCTACATGCTTTGTAAGTAGGAAAACCTGCAAAATCAGCAGTGTATTAAATACTTGTTCTCCCCACTGTAGGTATGGTTAGAATGCCCACGCATATATGATAAACAGAGAGTAGCATAAAGGAGGGGGTTGGCAGGTGATGGGTGGCGGGACACAATGCAAATAGCCCGGGTAGCCAATGTGCGAGGGCACCAGTTAGTCGGGCTAATTGAGGTAGTGTGTACATTAAAGTATAGTTAAAGTGACTACGCATATCTGATAAACAGAGCAGCAGCAGTGTAAAAGATGGGTTGAGGGAGGGACAATGCAAATGGTCCAGGTAGCCATTTGATTACTTGTTCAGGAGTATTATGGCTTGGGGGTAAAAACTGTTGAGAAGCCTTTTGGTCCTAGACTTGGCGCTCCAGTACCGCTTGCCATGCGGTAGTAGAGAGGACATTCTATGACTGGGGTGGCTGGGGTCTTTGATACATTTTAGGGCCTTCCTCTGACACCGCCTGGTGTAGAGGTCCTGGATGGCAGGCAGCTTAGCTCCAGTGATGTACTGGGCCATACGCACTACCCTCTGCAGTGCCTTGCGGTCGAAGGCCGAGCAGTTACCGTACCTGTCAGTGATGCAACCAGCTCTTGATGTTGCAGCTGTAGAACCTTTTGAGGATCTGAGTACCCATGCCAAATCTTTTTAGTTTCCTGAGGGGGAATAGGCTTTGTCGTGCCCTCTTCACGACTGTCTTGGTGTGTTCGGACTATTCTATTTGTTGGTGATGTGGACGCCATGGAACTTGAAGCTCTCAACCTGCTCCACTACAGCCCCGTCGATAAGAATGGGGGCGTGCCCGGTCCTCCTTTTCCTGTAGTCCACAATCATCTCCTAAATCTTGGTCATGTTGAGGAATAGGTTGTTATTCTGGCACCACCCGGTAGGGTCTCTGACATGCTCCCTATAGGCTGTCTCGTCGTTGTCGGTGATCAGGCCTACCACTGTTGTGTCGACTTTTGGAGTCGTGCCTGGCCATGCAGTCGTGGGTGAACAGGGAGTACAGGAGAGGACTGAGCACACACCCCTGTGGGGCTCCAGTATTGAGGATCAGGGTGTCAGATGTGTTGCTACCTTCCCTCACCACCTGGGGGCGGCCTGTAAGGAAGTTCAGGATCCAGTTGCAGAGTGAGGTGTTTAGTCCCAGGATCCTTAGCTTAGTGATGAGCTTTGTGGGCACTATGGTGTTGAACACTGAGCTGTAGTCAATGAATAGCATTCTCACGTAGCTGCAAATAGTGTGGTCTTCAGCTTATCATAAGATACTCTACTTCAGGCGAGCAAAATCTAGAGACTTTAGATTTTGTGCACCAGCTGTTGTTTACAAATATGCACAGACCGCTCCCCCTCGTCTTACCGGAGTGTGATTTTCTATCTAGCCGTTGCAGCGTATATCCCTTTTGCTGAATATCCATGTCATCATTCAGCCACGATTCCGTGAAACATAAGATGTTACAGTTTCTGATGTTCTGTTGGTAAGATATTCGTGATCGTACCTTGTCTAATTTATTGTCCAATGATTGCACGTAGGCAAGTAATATTGACTAACGGCAGCTTTCTCACTCGCCTTCTGCGGAATCTTACGAGGCACCCCGCTCTGTGTCCTCTGTACCTGCACCTCTTTCTCTTGCAAATGGCGGATGTCAGCCTTGTCGGGTGTTAGAAGTACATCCTGCTTGTTGAAGAAAAAAAGTCTGTCTAATCCAAGGTGAGTGATTGCTCTCCTGATATCCAGAAGCTCTTTTTTTGCCGTAAGATACGGTGGCAGAAAATGATGTACAAAATTTGTTACAAACACCACACAAAAAAACAATCGCACAATTGGTTAGGCGCCCGTAAAACTGCTGCCATTTCTTCCTGCGCCATTTTCAATTTTTTAAGTAATTTGAAGTCCGTGCTCCTGAATAATCAACACATTGACGGTCCAACACGTGCAAATTCCACACTTGACCACTGCTACACCACTTTTCGACATGGGTATTAGGCTCTATTCCATCCTCAAATCTGACCACGACTCCATTTTGCTCCTACCCGCCTACATACAAAGACTCAAGAGGGATGTTCCAGTGGTCAGGTCTGTACAACACTGGTCCGATCAATTAGAATCCATGCTCCAAGACCGTTTTGATAACGTGAACCAACGTGAACCAATATGTTCCAGATTGCCTCTGGGGATAAAATTAATGAATACACTGACTAGAAATGTGATACCAACGATGTCTTTCAAAACTTATCCAAATTAAACAGTGGATAGATGACACCCGTGTCAGGAAACTGAAGAATGGCCATTTATCGTGTTACAGTTGTCAATATGTATATATAATGTAAGGGATAATTAACGAGGGGCTATGCATTCACTGGAAAATAATGACATGGAAGGTGTATTATTTCCCAGAGAACGCATAGAGCCCCAAGATGATTACCCCTTTATACCATGGCTATAATTGAACACATTTACAGCTAGAAATTCATTAATTTGCAGGTAGAAATGTGTTCAACATCCAATGAAGTAGCTAACAAGTTTACGAGTGTTGGATTCTGGGTAAACTTTGAACACTGATTTTCTATAGACATGATAGATCAGAAGTATGGCATCTGAGGGATGATAATGGTTTTTACATCAGAAGTTAATGGTTATCTGTAGGAGTTAGATGGCTTTGGGAATGTGTAGGGGAGACGGGTGGAGATCTTAGAAACTAACAAGGTCACTGAGGGAGAGAGGGTGATGTTACATTATGTCAGGATATGTTATTGTTAGCCATCAGGGATCCTCTGTGAAGAGAAGAGACAGTCTGGTATCATTAACCATGACAGCCTTGAGTTGGGTAGCAGTGAGCACTTTTGGGTAGAGGTCAGGTTAGATGAAGTGAGGAATAACAGATATAATTAAGGTTCTGTCTATCAACAGAGGTGCATTGGCTGTTCAGTGTGGAGGAGGAGACTCAACCTAGGAGAAAGTGTTAAATATCAGTGCTTGTGTGAATTGTGATGTCTGAATACAGCTGTGTCGACCCTTTGGGAAGAATTAAACTTGGTTAAGCTTCTCTAGTGTCCTCGAGTTATTTACTCTGAAAAATAAGAACCTAACACTAGATAGCGACAGTAGTTGCCTTAGTAACCAAACCATCAGTCCTAGCTTGCCATTACGAAAATCTAATTCAACAACGCCAATGTTTTCAATTAGACATCTTCTTTCAAAAGCAGCTCAAACATGTAAGAACTATAAGCCACTGAATTCTACCTTGCAAATACACTGTGCTTTATATAGAAATAATGCATGCTCTAGAATGACCTTCAAGCCAATCAGAAATTAGTATTCAACAATGCCAGTTTTTATTGTTTCATTCAGTTCACTTTTACCTGCACTGTTGAATTTCCCTGTACCTTGCTAGATTTCCAACCCTGTGCATGTGACTAATAAACTCTCTAAATCCTACTTACCAAAGAGTGGGATGGGGCTGGCGAGTTGGGAGCAGGTATTGATGTAGTCCCAGTCAGCTGACTTAGTATAGCGCTGTTCCCTGGACCTGCCATGCAACTGCATAGAGACTTGAAATTACTCTTATGCTACACATCCCTGCCTGTGACGAAACCAACACAGAACAGTTAACTTAGGCTAGATCGATTTAGGATCCAGCATTACATTCTGACAGACGTACCGTGATCATGGACACCCCCCACTTCTTCATCTCTGGGATGAGTTTATGTGCGATGTTGGCCTTCTCCTGAACGCCGGTACGAATCTTGACAGTCAAAGGGACATCCAGAACCTGAGGAAAGAACAACAAAGTCCCTTTACATACCAGACCTGAGTTCAAGTAATATTTGTTTTCTTTCAAATGCTTTGAGGGTTTTATTGAGCCTGCATTAGTGCAACATCTCCAATACCATAGCTGAGCAAATAAGGAATTCGCATCACTTACAGAGTTCATTCCTCGAATGATTTGCTCAAACTTGTTGGTGCGCGTCATCAGCCCACATCCTCCGCCCTAAAGAAAGGGAAAGGAAGATCATACTAATCATGTTTTAGAGGGCTGGTTTCCCAGACACATTAAGACAAATCCTGGACTAAAAAGTAAGCTCAATGGAGAATGTCCAGAAGATTACACCTTCTTGTATACAAGGTCAATAGGACACCCAGAGTTGATGTCCACAAAGTCCACGTCGATTTTGTTGTTGAGTAGCTCTGCACATCTGGTCATTGTGTCAGGAAAGCATCCCTCCACCTAAAAATGTAAATTATCAGACTTCAAGTACGGACCAAGCTAGAATCCTTAGTTTCTATATATATATACACTGTATATATTTTCTTATAAATGAATGATAAACCATTGATTCTTAAATAATATAAATTGTAAAGGCGTCATGAGTTTAGTTCAACTGTCGCACCCCATCAGAACCCAAAATATAAGCTTGTGTTACTCCAACGTTTGTAAACCATGTAAATTTAAACAAACACTGTATAGCCCTAAAACATGGTTAAAACTATAAAGATATTATTTTATAATAATTTTGACATCATGGATGGTCAGTGCTTCCATCCATAGCTCTGTCTATGAATTTAGACCCATTCCTCAGCATTTTTACCAAACATAGGTGGGGTGATGCTTTGTTAAGGATTCCAATTAAGGATTCTACCTTTAAAATTGAACCGTTTCAAAGATCTTTACTTTGGGCTCAAATACCCTGGATGTTCAATCTAAAATGATGGACTAAGATAATCCCCATCTTCCCCATTAATTCAGGATTGAGGCAAATAGCTAGATCTACGCAAATGAGGGACATAGGACTAAACTCATAGGAATAAAAAAAAATGGCTGACAAATTTAGGAGTGATCTACTACCACTTCTATCACTTTTAAAACCGCCATGGGGTGGAACAAGCTCAAGCACACTGCCCAGAACAGAGTACAATGAAGTGGAGATATCCCTGGGGAGCAATGGGCATAAGTATGTATTCAGATGTAAAAAAAATATATATAATTAAATTAAATTTTAAAAAATCCTAGCACTTTCAGCCTGTTCTAACCTGCACGCCGAAAAGGTCCTCGCTCTCATGTCTCTTGAGGAGCGCCCATTCGGACGACTGGCCCTGCAGCAGGTTGGTACACATGGCCATCTCTCCACATGTAATGTCGGCGCCGAATCGTTTGCATATACGACGGAAAGGCAGGTTTCCACACTGAGACAAATGTATTCATTTTATTAGATCATTCTAAAATACATAATGCAGAAAACAACAATACACACATAAAAAATCATAGATTATATCTAACAAAGTCACTTATTTTCATTCTGGTCCTCTTTGGTGTATGAAATATCAAGCCATTAGTGTGTGCACATTGGGTCACTTTCCCAAACCCAAAACAAGCTTATTCCTGGACTAAGAAACCCTATTAAAAATAGATTTTCAGTTGATCATGGGTTTCAGTCCAGGAGTAGGATTAATCAGTCTGGGAAAGTGACCAATTCTGTTCCAAGGACCGATTTACCGTTGTTAAGGGAGCAAGATACAGCTTGTCTTTGAAGTCCACCTTTAGGAAGAATAAAAACAATTATATCTATTCATAACGTTACTATTTGGTTTATACAATGTCTTAATATTAAAAATGGGCAGTTAATATTTAAATGAGCTTAATATACAAAGTGCCACTCAGATGCCCGACATGCAAGACAAAATACCTAGCACTGTGTTTAAGTCCAGCGGCTCAAACATACCTGCTTCTTTTCACATTGTCGTAACTTTATAACATCAGCATCAGTCAACGGCCCAATGGTTTTCACTAGAGCCAGGTTCTCCTGGCTAACCTGCAATTTTCCAAAAGGTAAACAACTTGAGGAAAAACTTCTAGCCACCATACAGTAAATCCCAAAATAGCATAGATCGATTTATTATATTTCCCAGCCAGGCAGTTTTTCCCTTGTCACTGTCAACTCAAATTACTTTTTGAAGATTAAGATCCAGGTTGCTGTTAAGCGCTTTGTGACAAATGTAATAGTAGTTGTAGAGTAATAGTGTTGCTACAGTACCTCAGTTCCCTCGTTGTCTGTTGTTTGTGGTTTCTCCCCTTCAGAACACTGAGAGTGCACCACCGCTGAACAACAGTTATCAACTAAGGGAGATAAAACATTGAACTATCAGAATAATTATCATCAACACCTGATTAGGGTGAAAATCAGATTATATAATAGCTGAATTAATCAATTTAATGTATTCTAACACCATCTCTGCACCTGACAAGTCTTTACAAACAGTAAAGCCACATGAAATGCAGTTTGGCTTTGAGAGTGGTACACAAAGAAAACTGTCCAAACTAAAATATGGCCAATTCTGCAAGTAAAAACAGTGAAATTCCTGTGATTATCAGTCGCAAAACCACCAGGGATGTATTCACTAGTAACCAAACAGAAGCAAATAGGGAGGGACCTACTGGAATTTGCTAATATAAACTCTTGTTTCGTTGCAAAACATTTTGCTACGGTGTATGATTAATGAATATAACCCAGGCGACATATTACTTCCACAAAATGGCAGACCCGCCGAGCCTTACCGTTCTCTGCTGTTGCAGCTTTTTTCCAGCCCTCTCCTGCTTTGTGTCCGCCTTTGAAAACGGTCTTCATGTAGGCGTCAGACGCTGTAAAGGGGACCACCTTCTTGCGGAGGCGCCACTGCAGGTCCTTGTCCAGGCTATTCCTCACGGGTGTTCTCCCCTCCATGGCTTTCACACGCTCCTCGTTAGCCAGGTTTTTTAGGTCAGCACTGATGTGGGCCCGGGCGAATCGGCAGCTCAAGCCGTAGTGGCACTTCCCGAAGGTGTCATAGAGGTAGCAGTGCTCTCCAACGTCAGCGGGCTTTAAGGCCATGTACTCAGCAACATCATGGATGAACTTGCATTTGTCGCCGTAGACACATTTGGTCTCACGCTCCTGGGGGAGTTCAATGAGAAAATAGAAAAAACAATTTGGTGTTGATAAACAATTAGGTCTACAGGAAACTCAATTGAGCATGTTCCTGATAGGTAAAGGAAAAACATATTATTGAAATGACTTGGGGGGATTTCAAACATGGCAAGTCCCAGGTTGCATGAAAAGTAGTTGGCCCTTTCATCTAGTCGCTAAAGTGACAGTCCTACCTGAATTATGGAAGGACACAGTCGTCTGTTGTCGTAGCTTGTGGGTTTCATATGCGGCCTAGACTTGTTCTGTCCTCGTATTCGCTTGCTGTTCTGTTTCTTCCTCCTCTCCTGCTCATCCGGGTCCACTTTAAATTTTTTCTCTTGAGGCTCTTCCAGAGAGTCCTCTGCTGTCTCTTTTGGTGCTGCATCGTCACTGGCCTTGTCATCGTTAGGACCCTTCCCTCCAGAGTCCAGTAACTCATGGAACTTTTCTTTGGTTGTGAGAAACCTGAAAAACGAGAATGCTGATCACATTCATATATAATTGATACAATTCAACAAGTAGGCCTAATACGTATAAATTAGGGCTTTCCCCGAATACAAAAAATATTGGTCGGCCGAGAGTAATCTGTTCTTTTGGTCTAAATGTTTAAACGTGAATTTTTCCATATACAGACACATCCTATGTGTTTTAAATCAAATCAACTATACTGAACAAAAATATAAACTCAATATGAAGGTGTTAGACCAATTTTTTGGAGTTGTGTTGTATTCTAGCTTGAAATATATACGGTGGGGAGATAACCTGCAAAATCGGCAGTGTTTCCTACTTACAAAGCATGTAGAGGTCTGTAATTTTTATCATAGGTACACTTCAACTGTGAGAGACGGAATCTAAAACAACAATCCAGAAAATCACATTGTATGATTTTTAAGTAATTAATTTGCATTTTATTGTATGATATAAGTATTTGATACATCAGAAAAGCAGAACTTAATATTTGGTACAGAAACCTTTGTTTGCAATTACAGAGATCATACGTTTCCTGTAGTTCCTTGACCAGGTTTGCACACACTGCAGCAGGGATTTTGGCCTACACCTCCATACAGACCTTCTCCAGATCCTTCAGGTTTCGGGGCTGTCCCTGGGCAATATGGACTTTCAGCTCCCTCCAAAGATTTTCTATTGGGTTCAGGTCTGGAGACTGATCCCACTCCATGACCTTGAGATGCTTCTTACGGAGCCACTCCTTAGTTGCCCTGGCTGTGTGTTTTGGGTCGTTGTCACGCTGGAAGACCCAGCCACAACCCATCTTCAATGCTCTTACTGAGGGAAGGAGGTTGTTGGCCAAGATCTCGCGATACATGGCCCCATTCATCCTCCCCTCAATACGACGCAGTCGTCCTGTCCCCTTTGCAGAAAAGCATCCCCAAAGAATGATGTTTCCACCTCCATGCTTCACGGTTGGGATGGTGTTTTTGGGGTTGTACTCATCCTACTTCTTCCTCCAAACACGGCGAGTGGAGTTTAGACCAAAAAGCTAAATTTTTGTCTCATCAGACCACATGACCTTCTCCCATTCCTCCTCTGGATCATCCAGATGGTCATTGGCAAACTTCAGACGGGCCTGGACATGCTCTGGCTTGAGCAGGGGGACCTTGCGTGCGCTGCAGGATTTTAATCCATGACGGCGTAGTGTGTTACTAATGGTTTTCTTTGAGACTGTGGTCCCAGCTCTCTTCAGGTCATTGACCAGGTCCTGCCGTGTAGTTCTGGGCTGATCCCTCACCTTCCTCATGATCATTGATGCCCCACGAGGTGAGATCTTGCATGGAGCCCCAGACCGAGGGTGATGGACCGTCATCTTGAACTTCTTCCATTTTCTAATAATTGCGCCAACAGTTGTTGCCTTCTCACCAAGCTGCTTGCCTATTGTCCTGTAGCCCATCCCAGCCTTGTGCAGGTCTACAATTTTATCCCTGATGTCCTTACACAGCTCTGGTCTTGGCCATTGTGGAGAGGTTGGAGTCTGTTTGATTGAGTGTGTGGACAGGTGTCTTTTATACAGGTAAGGAGTTCAAACAGGTGCAGTTAATACAGGTAATGAGTGGAGAGCAGGAGGGCTTCTTAAATAAAAACTAACAGGTCTGTGAGAGCCGGAATTCTTACTGGTTGGTAGGTGATCAAATACTTATGTCATGCAATAAAATGCAAATTAATGACTTAAAAATCATACAATGTGATTTTCTGGATTTTTGTTTTAGATTCCGTCTCTCACAGTTGAAGTGTACCAATGAGAAAAATGACGGACCTCTACATGCTTTGTAAGTAGGAAAACCTGCAAAATCGGCAGTGTATCAAATACTTGTTCTCCCCACTGTACTTATTCATTTTACCATACTAGAACTACTTTACATGTATAATGTTATTGTTAAATCTCATGAATCCTATTGAGAGGGCCAAAGGGTAAAAGTTTGGTTTCAGTCACTGATAAGGTTGGATAGCCGTGGATTAGGGAGGAGTGAGGAATGTTGGCCGAGGTCAGGTCAGATGAAGTGACAAGAAACCGTTCTATTACGCACACACCACCTACGTTCCTGCCTAGCAATAGAGATGTATTGGCTGTCTGGATGTCAAATCAAATCACATGCGCCGAATACAACATCTGTAGATGTAACAGTATACCTTCCGTCCTTCTCCTCGCCCCTACCTGGGCTCGAACCAGGGACCATCTGCACGCATCGACAACAGCCACCCTTGAAGCATCATTAACCACCCTCCTTTGTGGCCCTTTGAGAGCAAGGGGAACAACTACTTCAAGGTCTCAGAGCGAGTGACGTCACCGATTGAAACGCTATTAGCGCGCACCCCGCTAACCATTTCACATCGGTTACATAGACCTTACCGTGAAATGCTTACTTAAAAGCCCTTTATTTCTTGAACTGCATTGTTGGTTCAGAAAATATTTACTAAATAAAGTGAAGTAGAAAATTAAATATAAAGTAACAATAAAGAGGCTATATACAGGGGATACCGGTACCGAGTTAATGCGTGGGGGTATAGGTTAAACAAGGTCATTTGTAGATGTACAGTACCAGTCAAAAGTTTGGACACACCTACTCATTCCAGGGTTTTTCATTTTTTCTACATTGTAGAATAATAGTGAAGATATCAAAACTATGCAATAACACATATAGAATCATGTAGCAACCCAAAAAATTGTTTAACAAACCAAAATATATTTAATATTTGAGATTCTTCCAAGTAGCCACCCTTTGCCTTGACAGCTTTGCACACTCTTGGAATTCTCTCAACAAGCTTCATGAGGTAGTCACCTGGAATGCATTTCAATTAACAGGTGTGCCTTGTTAAAAGTTAATTTGTGGAATTTCTTACCTTAATGTGTTTGTGCCTATCAGTTGTGTTGCGACAAGGTAGGGGTGGTATAAAGAAGATTACTTATTTGAGCCATTTTGCCAAATAGGGCAAAGAGAAATGACAGTCCATGAAGGTCAGTTAATCCTGAACATTTCAAGAACTTTGAAAGTTTCTTCAAGTGCCTTCGCAAACACCATCAAGCGCTATGATGAAAATGGTTCTCATGGGTACCGCCACAGGAAAGTAAGACCCAGAGTTACCTCTGCTACAGAGGATAAGTTCATTAGAGTTAACAGCCTCAGAAATTGCTGCCCAAATAAATGCTGCAGAGTTCAAGTAACAGACATCAACATCAACTGTTCAGAAGAGACTGTGTGAATCAGGCCTTCATGCTTGAATTTCTGCAAAGAAACTACTACTAAAGGACCCCAATAAGAAGAAGGGACTTGATTGGGCCAAGAAACACGAGCAATGGACATGAGACCGATGGAAATATGTCCTTTGGTCTGATGAGTCCAAATATGAGATTTTTGGTTCCAAACGCCGTGTCTTTGTGAGATGCAGAGTTGGTGAATGGACGATGTCCGCATGTGCGGTACCCACCGTGAAGCATGGAGGAGGTGGTGTGATGGTGCTTTGCTGGTGACACTGTCAGTGGTTTATTTATAATTCAACTCACACTTAACCAGCATGGCTACCACAGCATTCTGCAGCAAAATTCCACCCCATCTGGTTTGCGCTTAGTGGGACTATCATTTGTTTTTCAACAGGACAATGACCCAACACACCTCCAAGATGTGTAAGGGCTATTTGACCAAGAAGGAGAGTGAGGAGTGCTGCATCCAGATGAAATGGCCTCCACAATCACCCAACCTCAACCCAATTGAGATGGTTTGGGATGAGTTGGACTGCAGAGTGAACGAAAAGCAGCCAACAATATGCTCAGCATATGTGGGACCTCCTTCAAGACTGTTGGAAATTCATTCCAGGTGAAGCTGGTTGAGAGAATGCCAAGAGTGTGCAAAGCAGCCATCAAGGCAAAGGGTGGCTACTTTGAAGAATTTCAAATATAAAATATATTTGAGGATCTGGGGGTTCATGCCAAATCTTTTCATTCTCCAGAGGGGGAAAAGGTGTAGTCATATCCTCTTCACGACTGTCTTGGGGGTGTTTGGACCATGATAGTTTGTTGGTGAAGTGGACATCAAGGAATTTGAAACACTCAACCCACTCCACTACAGCCCCGTCGATGTGAATGAGAGCATGTTCTGCACCCCTTTTCCTGTAGTCCACTATCAGCTCCTTTGTCTTGCTCACGTTGAGGGTGAGGTTGTTGTCCTTAGCACTACACTCCCAGGGCTCAGACCTCTTCCCTATAGGCGGTCTCATCATTGTCAGTGATCTGGCCTACCACTGTTGTGTTGTCAGCAAACTTAATGATGGTTAAGAGTTGTGCTTGGCCAAGCAGTCGTGGGTGAACAGGGAATACAGAAGGGGATTAAGTACGCACCCCTGAGGGGTACCTCGAGACTTCTGTAATATTAGACATCGCGCACCAGCAGTTATTGACAAAAAGACACCACCACCCCTTGTCTTACCAGTCATAGCTGTTCTGTCGATGCACGGAAAACCCAGCCAACTGTACATTTTCCGTGTTGTCGTTCAGCCACGACTCGGTGAAACAGAAGATATTACAGCTTTTAATGTCCCGTTGGTAGGACAGTCTTGAATGCCGATCATCCAGTTTATTCTCCAGTGATTGCACTTTGGCCAATAGAACTGATGGTAGAGGAGATTCATTAAAGTCAGATTCATTAAAGAAAAAAATCTTCATCCAGTTTGAGGTGAGTAATCACTGTTCTGATATCCAGAAGCTCTTTTAGGTCATAAGAGATGGTAGCAGCAACACTATGTACAAAATAAGTAACAAAAAATTTGAAAAAAACAAAATAGCACAGTTGGTTAGGAGCCTGTAAAACAGCAGCCATCCCCTCTGGCATCATTCCTTTATTAGACAGGAGACTCTATATATAAATACTTGCTGGTGCTGGTGGAAATGTCTTTGTCTTCTCAGCTCTTTGACCCAGTGGGTGAATAAACTTGGTTTGAGCTTTGACTAATTGTCCATTAGGTTCTGACACAGAGTGAAAAACTAACAGCTGAAATAAAAGGCCTCAGACATTTTCAATACGCACAAAAAAAAAATTCTCTAATTTTATGCACAAATTGTTGTTTCTATCACTGTCAGTGGCCATTTCTCCGTGGTCAAGATAACCCATCCAGCTGACAAGTGTGGCATATCAAGACGCTGATTAAACCAATTGATCATTACCCAGGTGTACCTTGTGCTTTCTGTGGGTATACCTTGTGCTGCTTTTAAAGAATTTGGCAGTACAACCTACTGGCCTCACAACTGCAGACCACGTTTAACCACGCCAGCCCAGGACCTCCACATCTGAGGCATCATTTGAGGATGGGGTGCTCAGTTGTAGTTCTGTCTGTAATAAAGTCATTTTGTGGGGAGAAACTAATTCTGATTGGCTGGGCCTGGCTCCCAGTGGGTGGACCTGGCTCCCAAGTGGGTGGACCTATGCCCTCCCATGGCTGCGTCCCTGCCCAGTCATGCGAAATCCATAGATTAGGGCCTAATGAATGATTTCATTCTATTAACTGTTACTCAATAAAATCTTCTAAATTGTTGCATGTTACGTTTATATTTTTGTTCAGTATATACAGTGCCTTGCGAAAGTATTCGGCCCCCTTGAACTTTGCGACCTTTTGCCACATTTCAGGCTTCAAACATAAAGATATAAAACTGTATTTTTTTGTGTCAACACATCGTTTGTGGCTGGTGTTTGCAAACTTTTTGTACAGATTTGACAGTGCTACTGTATTTATTTTGACACGCAAAGACCCAAAAGGCGTTCCATAGTATGTATGTCGTGAAGCTAATATCAGTGACGCTATTACTGTGTAACTCCGGTAGGGCAACATCTGAAAAATAGAGCACTTGGTAGTGTGCAGCGGTGCTCGACCAGTTGGCAAAAGCCAACATCACCCACGACCGAGAACAGTTGATTGTCAAGGGAAATGAATTCCATGATCTTGGCTTTAATGGATTTTGCCTTTAGAGTTGTCTCGCTGAAATGTTCTTACTCTTTCAAATGACTGCTCGACTTTTTTGACTGCTCGATCCACACAGCAGACATTGTGGGTTAGGTTAGGAATGCTGTGCTGCATATGTAGCGCAAAATTTTGTGTGGTGTCATTACGTCATGTACCTATGTTATATAGGTTAGCAAGTCTGCTTTGACATTAGTTTTGCACATCGGTGTTATACTAGATATCGGTCGATGCCGATGTTGGCATTTTTAGCTAATATTGTCCAATTCCGATATGTTCAAAGATATATCATGCCCCTAAAACTAACACTCAAACAGGCAACACAAGCAGGACCTGTCTTATTTCTGTAGCTAAATATATATGGATGATTTATAGGTCGGGCAAAATTAACAGTTAGGCTGTTGATTATAGATCTATTTAAGTTGGTGTTTCCTCTCTCCTCACTTTTCTTAGACAATTAAAGGCAAGGGCTGTTTTCATATATCATAACTCCACTGCTGCCTCAGCCGCATTGTTGTCAACACAAATATGCTGGGTGACTTTGCTATTCAACATGCTCTTGGAAAAGGCACCAATTTAACAGCGCACTGATGTTTCAGAAGCGCAACCGCTATCAAACGTGGGAAGAAGCGCATTTGTTATAAAATAATATTTGTATTAGTAGTGCACCATTTGTTCTTATGTAAAATAACTATTTACAATTTCAGTAGCACGTCTTAATGGGAGGGTTTCCCAAACTCAGTCCCAGGGCCTATCCTGGGTGCACGTTAAGTTTTTTGCCCTAGCACTACACAGCTGATTCAAATGATCAAAGCTTGATGATGAGTTGGTTATTTGAGTCAGCTGTGTAGTACTATGGCAAAAACCAAAACATGCACCCAGGGGTGGGGCCAGGTCAGGGTTTGGGAAAACCTTTATTAAGAGTGATCCCCACAGCCACCACAATGGATTAGGCCACTCAGACAAGCGCAAATCAAACTGCTCGACCAACAGCCTATCGACCAGTCTGGTGATGGTCTGGGGCAGCCAATTGTATCCACAGTTGTGTGTGCAGGATTTTTTTCCAGCCAAGTAGCAACAGGAAGCACACTTACTGGGTTTTAATGGCAGCTCTGCCTTTATCAGTCCCATTCATCCCATGGCTTTCTGTGGGTATATTTGGGGATGTCTCGGTCTCCATAACTCCCTCTGAAATAAACATTGCAACATTAGTTGGTAAGTTAGCTAGCTTGAACACTTAACGTTAGTCGACACTGGACTCGGATTTTGGCTGGCTTGAACAAGGGTGGTAACTTTACTTAATGCATTATGGCTACTGTAGCTAGCTAGAAAACAACGTCAGCAACAAAATACTACTGCAATGTTGCAGTAGCACATTAGGAAAAGCAACACTCATAGCTATTATGATTAAATGATACACTTAGAGATAAATCCATGGAAACGTCATGACAAGTAAAATTAAGCAAGCAAAGCTACGAAGCTACACTTGGCGAGCTGCATTTCATGACAACCCATGCATGACAGCTAGCCGTGCACTGCAGCTAACTAGCAAATCAAGTTAAGCTGCCCGTAACGTTAGTTAACCATGTCGCTCTCGAATAATTATGCGTTGATTAAGTGGAAGAATGTCATTATACAAAAGTAAAATATCACTAAAACTATGGTAATATGCTGAGGAGTACTGAACTGAACTGAAGAGTACCTGATAATCCAAAACAAACTAACTACCGCGGCAAGACAATCGACCCGTGCAACACCTTATATCGGTCCGTGTGACGCATTTTCTAAATATTTGGATCCAGGCAAATAAATAATTCCGTTAGAGGTTCAGTTGTCTTCAATCTTGCATATTTATTCATTGATACTATAATGTAAAAAATATATTTAAAAAATAGTACTGATTTGATTATTAAAACCAACTGTCAATCACTTAGATCATGTAATTTCAGGTAGAGATACCTTACAAAGCAACTACTGTCCTATCGATTTTGCCTGCTTCTATTTCTTTTATGTTGCAGGCTTGACTTGATTTATCTCTAGGAAACTGTGCATTGAGTCAACAATGCAGTTTTAAGAAAAAAGAGATAAGAATAACAAATAAGTAAAGAGCAGCAGTAAATAACAATAGGGGGGCTAAATACAGGGTGTACCGGTACAGAGTCAATGTGCAGGGCGCACTGGTGTCTAGGTACTTATGTACATGTAGGTAGAGTTTTTAAAGTGACCATGCATAGATAATAACAGAGAGTAATAGCAGCATAGAAGAGGGTGGGGGGTGGGGTGCAATGCAAACAGTCTCGGTTGCCATTTGATTAGTTGTTCAGGAGACTTATGGCTTGGGGGTAGAAGCTGTTTAGAAGCCTCTTGGACCTAGACTTGGCGTAAAGTCACACACTGTGCTGGCTACTGTAAAGGCACACACACACACTATAGCTAGCTCCTGTAAAGTCACACATACACTATAGCTGGCTGCTGTAAAGTCACACAAACACACTACACCTGGCTACTGTAAAGTCACACACACACACTTCAGCTGGCTACTGTAAAGTCACACACAAACTATAGCTGGCCGCTGTAAAGTCACACACAAACTATAGCTGGCCTCTGGAAAGGCCCACACACAATATAGCTGGCTACTGTAAAGTCACCCACACACTATAGCTGACTACTGTAAAGTCACACCCACACACTATAGCTGGCTACTGTAAAGTCACACACACACACACACATACACACTATAGCTGGGTACTGTAAAGTCTTACATTCACTATAGCTGGCTATTGTAAAGTCACACACTATAGTTGGCTACTGTAAAATCACACACACACACTATAGCTGGCTACTGTAAAGTCACTTACACACACAGACACACGCACACACACACGCACATGCACACACACACACAGCGTTTTCCTGTTTGCTTATGGCGGAATACAGCTCATTCAGTGCGGTCTTAGTGCCAGCATCAGTCTGTGGTGGAATGTAGACAGCTATGAAAAATACAGATGAAAACTCTCTAGGTAGATGTTGTGGTCTACAGCTTATCATGAGATACTCTACCTCAAGCAAGTAAAACCTCAAGACTTCCTTAGATATCGTGCACCAGCGGTTATTTACAAAAATACATAGATCATTGTTTTTATTTTCCAAAGATTGCACGTTTGCTATCAGAATTGGAAGGAAGTGGGGGTTTATTCGATCGCCGACAAATTCTCTCCAGTCCGTGGTGGGTAATCGCAGTTCTGATGCACAGAAGTTATTTTCGGTCATAAAAGACAATAGCAGCAACACTATGTACAAAATAAGTTATAAAGAGAATTGCCCTATAACGGTGACAAACGGTGCCCACAACCTGTTATGGCCTACATAAAGCTGTCCAAATGGCAGAGTCCCAACAGCAGTCCCAAAACCTTACCACTGCTAAACCTGGCTATCAGAGGAACTGTGTCTGGCAGAGAAACAATTCTTTCAGCCTCATTTCCTGCCTTTAAAAAACAGCAAAGCTGATATGACTGACTTGCTTAAACACATGTAGTGTCTAGAGACAATTGACAAACTATGGCATAAGGGGACGACGAGCGCATAAGAGGCAATCCGTAATTTTACGGATTGCCTCGCACATTAATGTGCTAGCGAGGAAAGATGTAGTCAATAAAACTATTAGTTCAGCACTTTTGAACAGGACACTATGTACAGCACAGTATAGTACAGTATTCTCCCTGTTCACCAAGTCAGAACAGTAGGATAAATAAAAGGGTTATGTAAGCAGACATTGAAAGTTCTTACAACATTTTGATGATGACATTTCTTTAAAACAGACTATAGGCTACATGTAGACCACCAAGTCAGAACAGTAGTTAGAATTATGAGGGAAAAGGGATCAAATTATTAGGGTGAGGCTAACAGCTTACTACACAACATACACTTGATATTACTTTCTTAGTTACAGTATACATATCTCCCTGGCATATAACTTCATTTACGCAGCAGCATGCAATACATTTTTGGACTCACCTTGTTGTGCTGTGCTCACTTGAACAGGAAGGTTGTGTGGCTGTCCTTTGAGAGCAAATTTTGTCATCAAACTTTGTCATCAAAGTCTGGCATTCTCTAGATTTATGGTACTTTCAAGACAACAAAGTTGACTCATGATGACATCAGTGACCTTCAGGCCCAAGTTCCCAACTTGAAATTCCAATTTGGATGACCATTCAAAACCTATTTTCCCAATCAGAGCAAAAAAAATTGAGTTCCCAGTTGTCTTGAACTTACTGAAGTCTGAGATTTCCCAGTTCCGAGGTTCCATTTTTTTTGAGCAAGGCAGAAGTCCTGCTGGATTGACAGTATGAGCACCGATTTGTTTTATCTATCATTTCTCTTCTTATTTTCTCTTCATATGACAAGGATTGAAAAGGATTTTCCAGTAGATTGTCGACTTGATTAATGATGATGACTGCTAGCTTGCTAGTTAACATTTTGAAAATATGATGGTGACATGATCAGTCCAATCAGAGCTACTGTAGATATAACGTAATTAGATTTTGTTTTGCCTTCTTGGACGGGCACTTCTAATGTAACTATGGCAGCACCTAAGTAGCTTGAATATTCAAGCTCTACCTGTAGATTTTGTGGTGACGTAGTGTCCCTATGAGTGACAGAACACTGAGCCAATCGTGGCACAACTAGAGAACATTACCAGCCCCTATGCTCTGTATTTTCAGCTGGCTGCCCAACCACCACAGAAAGCACTGAGCTAAGCTGAAACACCTGCATTTTGGAGCTGCCTTACTCTACCCACCATTGCGACCTGTACGCTCTCGTTGGCTGGCCCTCGCTTCATACTCGTCGCCAAACCCACTGGCTCCATGTCATCTACAAGACCCTGCTAGGTAAAGTCCCCCCTTATCTCAGCTCGCTGGTCACCATAGCATCTCCCACCTGTAGCACACGCTCCAGCAGGTATATCTCTCTAGTCACCCCCAAAACCAATTCTTTCTTTGGCCGCCTCTCCTTCCAGTTCTCTGCTGCCAATGACTGGAACGAACTACAAAAATCTCTGAAACTGGAAACACTTATCTCCCTCACTAGCTTTAAGCACCAACTGTCAGAGCAGCTCACAGATTACTGCACCTGTACATAGCCCACCTATAATTTAGCCCAAACAACTACCTCTTTCCCAACTGTATTTAATTTTTATTTATTTATTTATTTTGCTCCTTTGCAACCCATTATTTTTTATTTCTACTTTGCACATTCTTCCATTGCAAAACTACCATTCCAGTATTTTACTTGCTATATTGTATTTACTTTGCCATCATGGCCTTTTTTGCCTTTACCTCCCTTCTCACCTCATTTGCTCACATTGTATATAGACTTGTTTATACTGCATTATTGACTGTATGTTTGTTTTTACTCCATGTGTAACTCTGTGTCGTTTTATCTGTCGAACTGCTTTGCTTTATCTTGGCCAGGTCGCAATTGTAAATGAGAACTTGTTCTCAACTTGCCTACCTGGTTAAATAAAGGTAAAATAAAATAAATAAATAAAATAAATAAAGGAAAAAAAGAGACAAAATTTGTATGCGACTTTATTAACTCAATTATTTAGCTCTTTTTTTTTACATTGTTTGCAAACTGATATGTCACAAGTATTAATGCCAAAATAACATGCAAAACAGGCAAACATATTTCTTTTTTTTAAGTATAAATGAGTGGGGTTAACCCCCACTGAAGAGAATACACAGTGAATGGCACAAAAAAAGTGTTTTGGACAGAATTGACAACATTTGAAGTATGCATACATTGTGTTTACACAATGACATCGATCAAGTTTTTCTATCCTTACAAAATATTTATTGCTTTTTATAATATTTTTATTTAAAAATCTTAAATGATTTCAGAATCCCCTTTCAACACAGCCAGCCAGAACTTAAAAAGAACAGGAGATGCATTTCTTGCTTATAAAAAAAATTAAAGACAGAAACTCCCAGTATGATCTGCAATGTTTTTCTCTACAAACTGGTGTGTGTGTTCACCGACAGTCCTTCAGGTGACATCCTTTAAAAAAAAAAAATGTTTTGAGATCGATTGACTCATCATGCCGGCATAGAAGGGTGGCAATTTTACGCTTGGTTGTTGGCTAACAAGACTCCATGCACAAGCAATTCTCAATTAAATTCTGTCTGATTTGCAAGAGCTACTGGCTAAAATGAGGCAACTAAGGTTGCCGCAGAGACCGCCTGAATGCCCCATTGGTTAGGGGGATTGTTTCCTCCCAGCAGGTGAAGGACAGATCTGGTTAGGGGGATTGTTTCCTCCCAGCAGGTGAAGGACAGATCTGAAATGAGGACTAAACCCACTATTCACATGGCGAATAGGTTATACCAACATGGAGCAAGGCAAACTTATAGGGGCCACATACTGCTAACTTGTTAACCCAGTCCTGATTCAAGGATGGTGTGTGTGGGATTTTGATGATACATCCCTGTAAGAAGACTTACTGTGAGGGTCTGAGGGAACCGACGTTCAACAAACCGCATGCTCCCGACACGGATCATTAGACAATGAATTTCCAGGCCCTAAAAATATACCCTAATTGTTTGGCTAAGGAGATCTGCTTGGCAGTGAGGCTGTGGATCCAGATTGGGATCAGGAAAAGGAGGAAAGAGGCGCTGTTCCATCCCAGTCTGATCCACGGATTACTCAGTTTGGAGCCCCATGGTTGCGTGGCATAGATATCAGGAACATAAGTCATGGAGAAGAGTGAGAGGAAAAGTGAGGGATGTAAAACGTGTCCGGAGTAATTAGGTTTTAATTTGAAACATGGGGGTTCAGTGAAGGCCCGCAAACAAAAAGCATGCATACAAATGCACACTCACAAACATCTTTTCTCTTTTTCTCTCAACTATCTCTCACACACACACACACACACACACACACACACACACACACACACACACACACACACACACACACACACACACACACACTGTGTGTGCACACCACTACATGTTTTACTTAATTTTCCACCTGGAATGAGAGAAGTAGCCAACTTAAAACCAAGTATTTTGGCAACTTACCACAAGAATACTAAATTAATATATATTTCCAATCGTAGCCTATTTCCATCCTGTCTCAGTGGTCTGTAAATGCATGCAAGCACATTTCAGAGCTGATATACTTTTCAAGTCTCCTCTTTAATTGTTATGCACACACATACATTCATTAAACTGACTGGGTAATTAGACAAGCACTGAGTAACCTAATTTATACACTAGAGACAATTTATAAATGTACGGTACTCTTGTCTCCAATGGAGGCTGGTGGGAGGAGCTATAGGAGGACGGGTTCATTTCAATGGCTGGGACAGAATTAATGGAACATACCGTCCCATTAATACCACATACTGTTCCATTAATACCACAGTGTTTGACTTCATTCCATTAATTCCATTCCAGTCATTACAATGAGGCCATCCTCCTATAACTCATTCCACCAGCCTCCTCTGCTAGAGTCATAGTAGTATTAACTAAAGGTTGACTACGAAATAAATAATATATTTTTCTTCCTAGTTCCAACAATAGGGTGAATGAACTGTTTGTTACTTTAAATAAACCCATGGTTTATACCTCGGCTACTGTAACACACTCAATTCAACTGCACCTGCATTGCAGTATCTATTCTATGGTGTTTGACAACGTCTGATTTCATCTAAATCTCACAGCTGAGGTATAAGGATACAAGGAGTAAAATGTATCCTTAACTTCAAACCAAGGCACAAACATAAACATATGATACTTTGCATAGGCAACAGTAATTGCTACCATCTATCATGGCATTTTAAATTTGACCAGAAAAATATCCCCTCTTCCAATGAATCTCTGGGTCCTTTTCCTACCTTCTCCCCCAGGACATGACCTAGTTGAATATAAGGGGAGGCTTCGAAGCAAACCTTTCATGAACCCTCTCTCATAATTCCATATGCTTGGAGTCTGAGTTGGCACTATATTTTTTCTGAAAATATGGCAATTCTTCATTGTAAATATTTCTCAGTTAGAACTGCAGTACATCTCCTCTACAGGGTATGAGATACAGTAGTTACAGTATTCCCATTGCCTTTCTGACATAGTCAAGAGGTGAAACCAGAAACAGTAGATTGTCTCAAACACTTTTCTGTACACTAGTTAGTAGACTGAACAGGGGTACATTCAAAAATACACTGCCAGCTCAAAACCTTATATACAATACACTGATGAAAACTACTATGCTCTTGTTCACAATCATTAACTCTGATTTAGAACAGCAACCCCATGAGTCTGCTGTGCTGCAGCTCTCCTTAACCAGCGTCCTCAAAGACCTGAGGAGATTCAACTTGATACGCTGTGTTCTTTAGAGCTCTTTGTTGAAAATATCTGCAATGGGGGAGAGGAGAGGAGGGAGGGGAGAGTTTTCATTCTTGTCTGTCAGCTTGTTGCTCCAGGTATGAATGAGCTAAAATACCTTTCCCATGCAGCGTTGGTGGAAGTGGCGCTCACTGGTGGACTACACTTCACACGCAGAATGCAGACTGGGAGACTACATGGTTGTGTTCAATAGGCAGCAAACAGAATAAAACTGAGTAAAATGGGGAATTACCTGGACTTGTCCAATGACAAATGCAAACGTTCTTATTATGTTGAATGCACCCTAATGAACACGCCCCTGAATTACCCCTGACCTTTAACCCCTACATGGGCAATGACCCAACAGGTTCAATAGCACAGATGGTATATGGGGGGGGAGCACTGTTCCCCGTGCGCCGAAGACGTGGATATCGATTAAGGAAGCCCTCCGCACCACTCTTATTCAGAGGGGTTGGGTTAAATGCGGAAGACACATTTCAGTTGAAGGCATTCAGTTGTACAACTGACTAGGTTTCCCCCTTTCCCTTTCCCTTGCAGCAACCTAAAATAGTATGGAGGGGAGCTTGCCAATCAGAGTAACTGTTAGAATTTTATATTTGGTTTGGTACCACCACCAACGTAGCTATGAAAATGTATTCAAACATTCCCTACAGGCACCCAAATAATGATTCTCAACATTTTACCAGCATGTACCCTCTAATTTTGAAATGCCATTCTCTCTGCATTTCAACTCAAATTTAATTAGGAACTAATCCTTTCACAGCAGAAAATGCCAGGAGCTGAACCTGTGTTAATTTCCTTAGTTTGTGGCATTTTTTTTGCTTGCCGGGTCATGCCGATAGCCGGGACAAGCTGTGTTTGCACACTGGCATTGCCAGTGCAGCGGGACTAACCTGTACCCCCGCACATTGACTCGGTACAGGTGTCCCCTGTATATACTGTAGCCTCGTTATTGTTATGCAGTTTTCTTGTGTTACTTTTTTATTTTATTTTATTACTTTAGTTAATTCAGTAAATATTTTCTTAACTCTAACTCTTGAACTGCATTGTTGGTTAAGGGCTTGTAAGTAATCATTTCACTGTATAGTCTACACCTGTTTTATTCGGCACATGTGACAAATACAATTTAGATTTTATTTGGTTGGTGTAATTAAAAGATACTGTTGCTTAGTGTGGAGGCCGAGTATAATGTGTCCATTTCAGAGTGAGTTCAAGAAACACAAGATACAAGTCTAGTTTTTGCTCCTCTCTCACGAGGAGTGAGCTTTTGAATGGTCACCCATGAGGAACACTGAGGATAAACAATGTTCGTCAAAAGTGGGGTTAATAGGACATGAAGTAGGCTTACTGGGCATTGATACTTAGTAGTCAAGTCTGGAGATGTACTGCAGTAGCAATGACGCAATCATAATCAAGACAGTTGTTTTCATAAACATTATGATACACTGTGAAATCCTATTTGAGTAATATGCTAGTGGTAAAGGTGAACAGTATGACATAATTGCACAATGAAGCTGTGAGGTTTGAAAATGGTTAATTAAAATATCACCTTTAGCAAAAAAGCAGCATTCGAAGTACTGCCTGTACATTATCCGTTTTACACTGCTGCCCATTACAAAACAAAAGATTTGTTCTTTTCTGTAGTGCAGAAAATTACTCATTGTTAAAAAAGTACACATTTAGGGCTTTTTAAGACCCACATCTGTTGGGAAGTGCTGACTTCCAAAGCCAGGACTGGGAGGGGGGACTGGAAACTATGCATAATTCAGTAGGAGGAGCCATGAGCTCAGCCCATTAAGGCAAGATAATGTGGCCAGATCCGGACTGCTGCTGGGACTGCAGTGACAAACATAGAAGGATAGTGCTTTTTTGCTAATATTCATTAGTGTGTGCTTTTGGTGTGTGTGTGTGCGTGCGTGTTAACGTGTATGCTAACATGTGCTGTAATATTTCGCTTTCTCCACTTTTAATATTCCTTGGCTGGCATAGCTAAAGTCTCCCTAAACCTCCCTTCCACCAAGGCCACAGCAGCCTGCAGGGTTACTGGGGCCAGCTGTGAATCTGTCACTCCACAATCGGCTTTAATTTCACACCTTCTCTCCATCAGACGTTAATCCGACCAGGGACAGTGGCGTGGTGCACAGCAGTTTACTCTCCCAGCCTCCGTGGAAGAGGGAGGGTGCAACTTTCAGTACCCATATGATACGATAATGACATGGTGATGGTAGAGTAGATACGTAGATATAGTTTTCTCTCGAAAAATGCCAAATAAAATAGAATAGACCAAAAGAATATGCACATTTTTGGACCAAATATTAACAATCTTGTAAGATTGAGATTATTCTAAAAAGTAACCTACAGTCTGTTTCAAGGCTCCTCCCTCCGTGAATAGTGGGGGACTGTAGAACCCGGACCGCAACCCTCACAGACAGTTGGAGGAGACAGATAATGGCTACACACTGACAACAGATGGATTTAAAACCTCTTCCGAGTACACGCAAGGATATAAAGTAATGTATGTAGCCTGTCAGAAAAGTCTTGTCGTTTATGATTTTGTTTTATCCGGGAAAATAATCCCGTGGTCTCGAGCCTGCGTGTTTACGCGCGGACATAAAGTCGCGTGTTAGAATTAATTTGGAATGGGGAACAACCAAGTTTGTATAATATCTTCCCAGTTGCTGGTTCTGATTATTCTTTCACTTCTACGGGGAGCAAATGGTCAGCATGGCCTCCGTGGAATGTACGTTCCTGAACATGGCTTTTGCCAACCTATTTCCATTCCTCTCTGTATGGATATTGCCTATAACGAGACTATCATGCCAAATGTATTAGGGCACATGAACCAAGAGGACGCTGGGCTTGAAGTACACCAGTTTTATCCGCTTGTGAAAGTTCAATGATCTCCTGACCTGAAGTTTTTCCTCTGCTCCATGTATGCCCCCGTTTGTACGGTGCTGGAACAAGCACTGCCTCCGTGTCGCTCGCTCTGCGAGAGAGCGAGGCAGGGCTGCGAGGCACTGATGAATAAATTCGGTTTCCAGTGGCCTGACAGCCTCGCCTGTGAATCTATCCCTGTTCACTGAGCGGGTGAGTTGTGCGTCGGGCAAAACGTGTCTGGTAGAAGCACTCCTATTAATCCCTCCTCGGATGTAACAGAATCACCTTATGTTCAGCGTAGGACTGTAAAAGGACAGTTTCGATGCCCAGTTGCATTGAGAGTACCCCCTTATTTGAACTACCGTTTTCTTGGGGAGGAGGATTGTGGTGCACCTTGTGAGCCCTCAAAACCACATGGAATGATGTACTTCAATGAGGACGAGTTGAAATTCTCCAAGATCTGGATTGGAATATGGTCTGTGTTATGCTGCGGGTCCACTCTGTTCACAGTTTTGACCTACTTGGTGGACATGCAGCGGTTCAGCTACCCAGAGCGACCTATCATTTTCCTATCAGGCTGCTACTCCATAGTATCATTAGCCTACATTGCTGGCTTCTTGTTGGGGGACAAGGTGGTATGCAACAACCGCTTTGACAGCGATGTCAAAACAGTCATCCAAGGCACCAAAAAGGAGGGCTGCACCATTTTGTTCATGATGCTCTACTTTTTCAGTATGGCCAGCTCCATCTGGTGGGTCATCCTGGCCTTGACGTGGTTCTTGTCAGCCGGGATGAAGTGGGGTCACGAGGCCATCGAAGCCAACTCGCAGTACTTCCACCTGGCGGCATGGGCGGTACCCGCCATCAAGACCGTCACCATCCTGGCGGTGGGACAGGTGGACGGCGACGTTCTGAGTGGCGTGTGCTATGTGGGCATTAACAGCGTGTACGCTCTCAGAGGCTTCGTTCTGGCGCCGCTCTTCATCTACCTCTTCCTGGGGACCTCATTCCTTCTGGCCGGCTTTGTGTCGCTCTTCCGCATCCGGACCATCATGAAGCATGACGGCATCAAGACGGAGAAGCTGGAGAAGCTCATGGTGCGCATCGGCATTTTCAGCGTGCTCTACACGGTGCCCGCCACCGTCGTCATCGCGTGCTACTTCTATGAGCAGGCGTTCAGGGAACAGTGGGAGAAGAGTTGGGTGAGTCGGACGTGTAAGAACTACGCCATGCCGTGCCCTGGGCACCACCACCCGCAGATGTCGCCAGACTTTACCGTCTTCATGATCAAGTACCTGATGATGTTGATTGTGGGTATCACCTCTGGCTTCTGGATTTGGTCAAGTAAGACGCTGAATTCGTGGAGGAGATTTTATACGAGACTGGCGAGCAATAAACAGGGTGAGACAACAGTGTAAGACCTAATACTTTTGTTGTCCCCTGAACACACACACACACACACACACACACACACACACACACACACACACACACACACACACAGAGATGCATGAACAGAAGAAAAAGCTACTGTGACACACTTTTAAAATAAGTTACAAATAAGCTTTTTTGGGGAGAAATTTTTACATATTTGTATTTAAAATAGCCCACACATCTGATTCTAATCTATCACACTTTTATATAAAAAGAAGGAAAGCTCTTATCTAGTTCAATGAGGAGAATTAGACTGTCTGAACTTTTTCATTCATTCTATTTGTGCTCCATTGAACTTTTTCATGTCATCCTTTTAGTGGTGTTTCATGTGAACTATGGGAAGATCTCAATTACGTACTCCTCGCATCCTCATCTCCTTCTCAAAAAGGAATTGGATGAGAGCCAGTGTTCACTCCCCTGTGCAATTTAGATCTTCCCTGTATTTGAGAAACAGTCATCAAGGTTCTGTTGGACTTTTGCTGTATTCTATGAGTCATAATAACCTTTTTTCACAATCATTCCATAGACCACTATTTCAAACCTGGTTACAGGCCACTTCATAGTTTATTCTCGTTTCTATTGATGTATTTGTTTTACCATGTGTTTTTATGGGATGTCTGAGCATTCATTTTTCTTTCACCATGTGTATTTTGTGTTTTGGGGATATTTTACCATTAAAGTGAATGCAGACTTCTCCAAAGAAATATTAGATTAGGGGATGAGATCAATACCCTTATGTGTAAACAAAAGCCTGTCGCTATTGAACTACTTTGAATTTAGCACTCATTCAAAGGCCTTCTACATACGGGGATAGATCCAAAATTATTACTTTCTGCACACACAAGCTATATGACTGGAATTGACAATAATGGAATGCTCAGTCCAGTGCCTTTGTTTTAAGAGCGTATGGGTGGAGTTATTGTCGTTGAAGTCCAATAATCCAGCTTTCCAGCTGTCTCCACAACTATCCATCCTCTTTCTAGTCACCAAGGGATTGTTTTCTACTGACTCCAAGCACATTATTCTGCTTAAATGGGTGAAAAATTTAGTAATACCGCACAACACTTGAATGAAAAACATGCTCAACCTCCTTAGAAATCTGTCACACTGTAGTGCATGTTGCGCATAATGTCATATTCGTTATTCTATAATTAAGAAATAAGGCAAAAAAATTCGTATATCACGGGTATGACCCCAAAATATTTTTTTACTGTTCTATGTAAGTTGGTAACCAGTTTATAATAACAATAAGGTACCTCTGAGTTTTGCGTTATATGGCCAATATACCACGGCTAAAGGCTTTTCTTTCTGGATACAGGCCTTAGCTATGGTATGTTGGCCATATAACGCAAAACTCTGAGGTACCTTATTGTTATTATAAACTGGTTACCAACTTACATAGAACAGTAAAAAAATATTTTGGGGTCATACCCGTGATATACGGTCTGATATACCACAGCTTTCAGCCAATCAGCATCCAGGAGCCAAACTTCCCGGGTTAGTAATACAAAACAAAGCTTGCATCTGAATTTTTTAGAGTCACAGCTCTATAATGGATGTAATTTGAATCTCAATGAAAAATACTGATGAATTTTATAATTTCTTTGACAGAGATCAGTCATTGAGCTCTTGTTGCCCTAATGCACATGGAGGGTTGCGTTCATTAGGCACCAAACAGAAGAAAACAGACAAACCGGGAGGGAATATATGGACTTGTCCAATTATCCTTTGCAAAATATTCTCTGTTGCATGGCCTAATGAACACGACCATGTTGTACACTTGTTCTTGATGATTCTTCATATTATGCATTGCTTCACTCCATTTATGCATTTTTGTCAAAGGCATCAACGCTGATATTGATCTTTCTGTTTGAGCGTTGGTATATTTTCTTACCCAGGGATTACATTTTCTTAATCGGAGCCATTCATTCTTTTATAGCACTATGTTTGTATTGAGGTCAATGTTGTTTGTATGCCGACCAATGTTTTTAAATTGCATATGACTTTCTAACACCCTTTTTCTGTCTACCAATGTGTATATTAAACAGATAATCCTAGCATACCATCATTTAAATGAAAATAAAAGCTACCTCCAATTTATTCACTGTAATTGTGGTTTGGACTTAATCTTCCCTTGTGGTGAGAGTTACGAACCTTTTTAGATTTCGAAGAGTTTCCGCTAAAATCTTGCCAATGTGGAAATGTGCAGTATAGTGCTTTCAGATCCTGGTTGTCTTTTTAATACTGTAGCTAGTGTAACACTAATCTATCAAATGTAAGCCAACAAAGGTAACTCAAAGCTATTAGACTATTTGTAACCGCTGACAGTCTAGTGGATTTACTATTGGGTCGTGTTCATTAGATACTAAATGGAAGAAAATAGGCTGAAACAGGGAGGCAAAACCAAGACTTTTCATTTTATGTTGCAAAGCGTTAACTGTTCGCTGTTGTGTGCCCGAATGAACACAACCCTGGTGTTACTGAACAGAAAAGTATACATTGAAAGAAGGTAATAAAGTATACGGCCTAGACCAGTGGTTCCCAAACTTGGGGTGAAATGGTGTCCCCTGAGAAAATCTGTTTATATTTTCAAACAAAATGTAAGAACTTTCTTCTCTTAAAATGGGTATAGAATACAAACGTTCAGTGTGTTGAAACAGCCTGCTGGACCTAAAATCGAGTGGATATGAAACACACAGTATTGACTAGGGTCTAGTGTCAATTTGGGGTTATGTGCAGAAAAACTTTAGGAACCCCTGGCCTATACTAAAGACCAGTGTCATGCTTGTAAATACTGAGTGCAATAATGGCCTTGTATCTACACTGACTATACCAGACATTAGGGCCCCTTTTTCCATCAGTACAGCCTCAATTTGTTGGGGCATGGACTCTACAAGGTGTCAAAAGCATTCCACAGGGATGCTGGCCCATGTTGACTTCAATGCTTCCAAAAGTTGTGTCAAGCTGACTGGACATCCTTTGGGTGGTGGACCATTCTTGATACGGGAAACTGTTGAGCGTGAAAAACTCTGCTGTGTTTGCAGTACTTGACACAAACCGGTGCCAAGTAAAATCATGCTTTATCCTGTCTCCTCCCTGATTGAAGTGGATTTAAAGGTGCAATATGCAGAAATTGCTCCGCCATTTCCAGGTTGCAAAAATTCTAATAGTTTGCCTAATTTCAGTTTGCTTGTTTTGCCACAATCGTTCTACCATCTAAATCATTGTTGCCCATGAAAGGAAGTTAGGCTAGCGAGCAAGTATTTTAGCCAGGTAGTTTAGGACAACAAAAACTAAAAGTGTGTACTCTATGACAGTCATAGACCGTTTAGGTAACATGAAAGAGGAGGATGGCATTGGCTATTCTCAACAAGTAGGGTGAGTGTTATTTTCGACTTGCAAGCGCACACAGACACAGAAATCAGTACCATGGACAGCTACATCATATTTAGCTTACGTTGACTGGACTAAGTTGTTTTTGCTCTCTTTAGTCACTGTATTGGACTAAGCAAGGGGATTAGATGATGTTGAAATGGAGCTAGAATTGAGGAGGCAGCTCCTGTTTTCTTTGCGACTTGCTCTGTGGTTCAAAATCAATAGTTGTTTAGTGGTCCGAAAATGGCGGAAGGATTCACTTGCTTCACCATGCTGTACGTCATGTAACTGTTTGTTACGTACAATGTGTTTTGTGGACTTCACCGGACAGATGTTGCTCTCCGGTTTTGTGATGAAACAAAGGTGTGGGTGAATTTATTCTGTGTCTTCTTATTGTCTCGGCCTTATGCCTATATACCATGGTGGCAAAGGCATATGAACTAACCGGTTATAGCGCAAACAACGCAATTATCATAACACATAGGTTGTAATATGGAATTTGTTTCCTGGCTTGGCTTACCCCGTGATTTTACACATGCACCGCTACTGCCCAAAGGATATCTGTTACAATTTGTTTTCACTTTGCATATTTAAATTAGTATTATTGCACTTATATGTAACTTGAATGTTTTGTCTCTATTTAAAACTTCTCCCTTAAACAGCATTGACGCCAGAGACTAAACTAAGAGAGGAAATACTTTGTCATTCTTTTTTCAGACAAATAAATCGATACAGAGCCATGAGAGATGTGGTTTCAGGTTTTGTTTACTACATGTTTTGAAACTGAAAGTTGAAGGCATTTTTGTAAACTTTTTGGTGGGTCCCATGTGTTCTGAACAAGAAGACATATCACAGGTCACATGTTTCATATAGATATGGGGATAACTGAGCATGGCTCACAGAAAGTTCCACATACATCTTCATACTTAGAAATGTTACAGGTTGCTTCATATAGGCCTACTACTACACACCAAGCCTCTGCCTATTAGCCATAACTGTTATTTTAACCATGACCTGAAGAGAACAAGGAACAGACAGTTCCTGATCAGATGTGACTTTTTTTTGAGAGCACAGCAAAACATACATTTTACATAACATGATGTTAGTAGGCTAGGTTTGTTATAATCTTGTAGTTTATGGATTTTATTGTCTGTGTGTGTGTGTACATTTCACATAGATGTTTCCCATTAATTTACTACTTGTGTTACTGATGAATTAGTGCAATGTATAAGGGGTGTTTGTGTTGCCATGGTTGGTTTATAACACTGCCACCGTACATCTAACACTCTGGAACACCAATCAGCTCTCTCTCTCTCTCTCTCTATGTTTGTTTACCTGAATGTGACATTCCAATTGATGTCTCCTTATTACTTTTTGTCAGAAGATAATAATGTGCATTTATGCAAAACTAGTTATGTACTTTCCTCTGTCAGATTCACAGTTATTGTTTTTGATAGCATAGGGAAAATGAGATAAAGAGCAATGCAAATGATAATGTTTAATCATTTATTGACTGTACATACTGAATGATTTCCTGTTTTCCTACTGTATCAATGCCAATGAACCATGGGATTCTTCACCAATATACCTGAGGCATTCTCTCTCTCTCTATATAATGTTGGATTGTGCTCCCTCTAGACAAGACAGCTACACACTGTTGTCTTGGACCAAAATCGGGATTTAGAATTCCCATGTCTCCATCATCTGTCAACTCCAGCATTTGAATTGATGAAATAACAGAGCGATTGTAACATACTGCCCCCTGCTGGGCACAGAAGACAAACATCCTAGAGAGCTAAATGGAAGTAACCATACCCACAAAAAAAGTTATATTAAAGGTTATTTGAATTGAAGTAGGTATTGAGAATATTCCTTATGAACCAGTTGCAATCCTAACCTGAGTTATGACACATTTCAGAACACCAGATTTGGAACGTCTTGGGGATTTTACTGTAAAAGCTTGAAATTAGAAATGGGCACGGCTATATGAATCAAATTAGAAGCCATGCCTGTACAGCAACAACTTGGAGCCTGTTAAACACATGCGTTTGCACACATTGTTCTAAGACTTACATGATGGTGGTGATTCTGCACATTGAATCAACAAATCATGACGGATAATGCTTTACACATGACTTTTTCACGTGCAGTATGGGCCTGTGTTCAGGAATGAATAGTAGTAGTGGACAACATGATATGACCCCTAATAAAGCCATGTACATGTCAGATATAGAATAACAAATAGCTGCGTCACAAGGTAATAAAAAAAGTCTAATAAGATTGATTTAAATTGTCAATCTTGAATTTTAAAAAAGTAAGACCACAGGAGAGGACGGCAAATAGGGGGCAGTACTTCCTGGAATACACAAACACACACACAGAGAGGATAAAATAAAGTTACCAGGAAATATATAAGCCCCATCATTTCTATTAACAGATTATTGATAGCGGTTTTATTTTGGACGCAGAGGGTGTATTTATCTACACACAATAACCCATAATGAAAAGTGAAAACTTGTTTAGAAATGTTTGCAAATCTATTGAAAATTAAATATATTTACATAAGTATTCACACTCCTGAGTCAATACATGTTACAATCACCTTTGGCAGTGATAACAACTGTGTCTTTCCGGGTAAGTCTCTAAGAGCTTTGCACACCTTGATTGTACAATATTTGAAAATGTATTATTTTTAAATTCTTGAAGCTCTGTCAGTTGGCTGTTGATCATTGCTATTCAGCCATTTTCAAGTCATGCCATAGATTTTAAAGCTGATTTAAGTCAAACCTGTAACTAGGCCACTCAGGAATATTCAATGTCGTCGTGGTAAGCATTTTAGGTTATTGCCCTGCTGAAAGGTGAATTTGTCTCCCAGTGTCTGTTGGAAAGCAGACTGAACCAGGTTTTCCTGTAGGATTTTGCCTGTGCTTAGCTCTATTCCGTTTCTTTTAATCCTCCCAAAAAAACTCACTAGTCCTTGCTGATGACAAGCAACCCATAACATGATGCAGCCATCACAATGCCTTGAAAATATGAAGAGTGGTACTCAATGGTGTGTTGTGTTGGACTTGCCCCAAACATAAAGTTCATTTCTTTACCACATTTTTTGCAGTTTTACTTTAGTGCCTTATTGCAAACAGGATACATGCTTTGGAATATTTGTATTATGTACAAGCTCCTTTTTTCACTCTGTCATTTACACTGAACAAAAAAATAAACGCAACATTTCAAAGGTTTTACTGAGTTACAGTTCCAAGAAGGAAATCCGTCATTAGGCCGTAATCTATGATTTCACATGACTGAAATACAGCTATGCATCTGTTGGCCACAGGTACCTTAAAGAAAGGTAGGGCGTGGATCAGAAACCCAGTAAGTATCCAGTGTGACCACCATTTTCCTCATGCAGCGTGACACATCTCCTTTGCATAGAGTTGATTAGGCTGTTGATTGTGGCCTGTGGAATGTTGTCCCACACCACTTCAACGACTGTGTGAAGTTGCTGGATATTGGCGGAACTGGAGCACTCTGTCGTACACGTCGATCCAGAGCATCCCAAACAGGGCTCAATGGGTGACATGTCTGGTGAGTATTGTGGCGGTTGGATCAGAATTAGTTGGGAAACATAGATAATTAAGATGTTTTATTTGCATAATATGCTTATGTGAGATACTTGTCATTAGAATGTATCCTTTTGAACTATAGTGTTGGCAGTTGCACTTTTCCCTCAGCTAGGGCTCAGTCACTTGGGCCCAGAAAGGGGAGAGGTCAAGTTTGTCTTTCACATGTCCCTGGTGCTATTGCAGAATATCAGAAAGGGAAGAGGACAGAATGGAACATTGTCTCCATATGTGAATGTGTCTTTACCTATTCTTAACCATGTGGAGGGATGGTGTGATTAATGGGGAACCAATTACTTGTCTCCACAATGTCTGTGCGCCAGTCACTCCCCTCCTTTTCCCATTGTGGGAATATGGCAGTGTCTGGAAATATTGTATGTCCTCTTTGATGCTGCACTTATGCTGGGATAGTGTATGACCTAGAGGCTCACTCCCCTCAGTGAGCTTGTTCAGGAGTGGGGTCAAGAGGGAGTCTACTTTAGATAGGGGTATCTAGAGTTGACAATTGAAGTTATGCCTTGGATGAGGTAATGGTTCTGTGCTATGAAGTACCAGGAACGAGATTAGAACCTCGTCTGAGGGAACCAAACTCAACGATAATTAATAGTGAATGTTATCTGGCTAAGGGATACTCCTTTCTCAAGTAAAAAAGTAGTTCTTTGTGAACAGTTTCCTAAGATCTGTGATTCGTCATGTAAGTTGAGAGGGGCGTATCTTGGCTATAAAAGATCTTTGTACATTTCTGTTGGTACTTTTCAATGGTTCATTAGAGATGGCGCATCATTGAAAGTCAATGGCTATTGCAAAGCTCTTATTAAACAATATGTAGTTTAAGTATAACTCTGACTAGTGTGTGAAGTTTGTAACTCTCCTCATTTGGTAAAGCAGAAAAATGCCACGACAGTATGCAGGCCATGGGAGAACTGGGACATTTTCAGCTTCCAGGAATTGTATACAGATCCTTGTGACATGAGGCTGTGTGCATTATCATGCTGAAAGATGAGGTGATGGCGGCGGATGAATGGCACAACAATGGGCCTCAGGATCTCGTCACGGTATCTCTGTGCATTCAAATTGCCATTGATAAAATGCAATTATATTCGTTGTTCGTAGCTTATGTCTGCCCATACCCTAACCCCACCGCCACCATGGGGAATTCTGTTCACAACTTTGACATCCGCAAACACTCGCACACAAGACGCCATACACGCTACACTGTCTGCCATCCGCCCGGGAAAGTTGAAACTGGGATTTATCCGTGAAGGGGACAATTCTCTGGCGTGCCAGTGGCCATCGATGGTGAGCATTTGCCAAATTTATTTTTTATTTTTATTTATTTCTTTATTTCACCTTTATTTAACCAGGTAGGCTAGTTGAGAACAAGTTCTCATTTGCAACTGCGACCTGGCCAAGATAAAGCATAGCAGTGTGAGCATACAACAAAGAGTTACACATGGAGTAAACAATTAACAAGTCAATAACACAGTAGAAACGAAGGGGGGGTCTATATACAATGTGTGCAAAAGGCATGAGGAGGTAGGCAAATAATTACAATTTTGCAGATTAACACTGGAGTGATAAAAGATCAGATGGTCATGTACAGGTAGAGATATTGGTGTGCAGAAGAGCAGAAAAGTAATAAATAAAAACAGTACGGGGATGAGTAGGTGAAAAGGGTGGGGCTATTTACCAATAGACTATGTACAGCTGCAGCGATCGGTTAGCTGCTCAGATAGCTGATGTTTGAAGTTGGTGAGGGAGATAAAAGTCTCCAACTTCAGCGATTTTTGCAATTCGTTCCAGTCACAGGCAGCAGAGTACTGGAACGAAAGGCGGCCAAATGAGGTGTTGGCTTTAGGGATGATCAGTGAGATACACCTGCTGGAGCGCGTGCTACGGATGGGTGTTGCCATCGTGACCAGTGAGCTGAGATAAGGCGGAGCTTTACCTAGCATAGACTTGTAGATGACCTGGAGCCAGTGGGGTCTGGCGACGAATATGTAGCGAGGGCCAGCCGACTAGAGCATACAAGTCGCAGTGGTGGGTAGTATAAGGTGCTTTAGTGACAAAACGGCATGGCACTGTGATAGACTGCATCCAGTTTGCTGAGTAGAGTGTTGGAAGCCATTTTGTAGATGACATCGCCGAAGTCGAGGATCGGTAGGATAGCAGTTTTACTAGGGTAAGCTTGGCGGCTTGAGTGAAGGAGGCTTTGTTGCGGAATAGAAAGCCGACTCTTGATTTGATTTTCGATTGGAGATGTTTGATATGAGTCTGGAAGGAGAGTTTGCAGTCTAGCCAGACACCTAGGTACTTATAGACGTCCACATATTCTAGGTCGGAACCATCCAGGGTGGTGATGCTAGTCGGGCATGCAGGTGCAGGCAGCGACCGGTTGAAAAGCATGCATTTGGTTTTACTAGCGTTTAAGAGCAGTTGGAGGCCACGGAAGGAGTGTTGTATGGCATTGAAGCTTGTTTGGAGGTTAGATAGCACAGTGTCCAAAGACGGGCCGAAAGTATATAGAATGGTGTCGTCTGCGTAGAGGTGGATCAGGGAATCGCCCGCAGCAAGAGCAACATCATTGATATACACAGAGAAAAGAGTCGGCCCGAGAATTGAACCCTGTGGCACCCCCATAGAGACTGCCAGAGGACCGGACAGCATGCCCTCCGATTTGACACACTGAACTCTGTCTGCAAAGTAATTGGTGAACCAGGCAAGGCAGTCATCCGAAAAACCGAGGCTACTGAGTCTGCCGATAAGAATATGGTGATTGACAGAGTCGAAAGCCTTGGCAAGGTCGATGAAGACGGCTGCACAGTACTGTCTTTTATCGATGGCGGTTATGATTTCGTTTAGTACCTTGAGTGTGGCTGAGGTGCACCCATGACCGGCTCGGAAACCAGATTGCACAGCGGAGAAGGTACGGTGGGATTCGAGATGGTCAGTGACCTGTTTGTTGACTTGGCTTTCGAAGACCTTAGATAGGCAGGGCAGGATGGATATAGGTCTGTAACAGTTTGGGTCCAGGGTGTCTCCCCCTTTGAAGAGGGGGATGACTGCGGCAGCTTTCCAATCCTTGGGGATCTCAGACGAGATGAAAGAGAGGTTGAACAGGCTGGTAATAGGGGTTGCGACAATGGTGGCAGATAGTTTCAGAAATAGAGGGTCCAGATTGTCAAGCCCAGCTGATTTGTACGGGTCCAGGTTTTGCAGCTCTTTCAGAACATCTGCTATCTGGATTTGGGTAAAGGAGAACCTGGAGAGGCTTGGGCGAGGAGCTGCGGGGGGGGCGGAGCTGTTGGCCGAGGTTGAAGTAGCCAGGCGGAAGGCATGGCCAGCCGTTGAGAAATGCTTATTGAAGTTTTCGATAATCATGGATTTATCAGTGGTGACCGTGTTACCTAGCCTCAGTGCAGTGGGCAGCTGGGAGGAGGTGCTCTTGTTCTCCATGGACTTCACAGTGTCCCAGAACTTTTTGGAGTTGGAGCTACAGGATGCAAACTTCTGCCTGAAGAAGCTGGCCTTAGCTTTCCTGACTGACTGCGTGTATTGGTTCCGGACTTCCCTGAACAGTTGCATATCACGGGGACTATTCGATGCTATTGCAGTCCGCCACAGGATGTTTTTGTGCTGGTCGAGGGCAGTCAGGTCTGGGGTGAACCAAGGGCTGTATCTGTTCTTAGTTCTGCATTTTTTGAACGGAGCATGCTTATCTAAAATGGTGAGGAAGTTACTTTTAAAGAATGACCAGGCATCCTCAACTGACGGGATGAGGTCAATGTCCTTCCAGGATACCCGGGCCAGGTCGATTAGAAAGGCCTGCTCACAGAAGTGTTTTAGGGAGCGTTTGACAGTGATGAGGGGTGGTCGTTTGACTGCGGCTCCGTAGCGGATACAGGCAATGAGGCAGTGATCGCTGAGATCCTGGTTGAAGACAGCGGAGGGTATTTGGAGGGCCAGTTGGTCAGGATGACGTCTATGAGGGTGCCCTTGTTTACAGAGTTAGGGTTGTACCTGGTGGGTTCCTTGATGATTTGTGTGAGATTGAGGGCATCTAGCTTAGATTGTAGGACTGGCGGGGTGTTAAGCATATCCCAGTTTAGGTCACCTAACAGAACAAACTCTGAAGCTAGATGGGGGGCGATCAATCACAAATGGTGTCAGACCAGCTAGATATACTGTCTCTATTATATTTTGACAGACCAGCTAGATCTACTGTCTCTATTATATTATGACAGACCAGCTAGATCTACTGTCTCTATTATAATATGACAGACCAGCTAGATCTACTGTCTCTATTATATTATGACAGACCAGCTAGATCTACTGTCTCTATTATATTATGACAGACCAGCTAGATCTACTGTCTCTATTATATTATGACAGACCAGCTAGATCTACTGTCTCTATTATATTATGACAGACCAGCTAGATCTACTGTCTCTATTATATTATGACAGACCAGCTAGATCTACTGTCTCTATTATATTATGACAGACCAGCTAGATCTACTGTCTCTATTATATTATGACAGACCAGCTAGATCTACTGTCTCTATTATATTATGACAGACCAGCTAGATCTACTGTCTCTATTATATTATGACAGACCAGCTAGATCTACTGTCTCTATTATATTATGACAGACCAGCTAGATCTACTGTCTCTATTATATTATGACAGACCAGCTAGATCTACTGTCTCTATTATATTATGACAGACCAGCTAGATCTACTGTCTCTATTATATTATGACAGACCAGCTAGATCTACTGTCTCTATTATATTATGACAGACCAGCTAGATCTACTGTCTCTATTATATTATGACAGACCAGCTAGATCTACTGTCTCTATTATATTATGACAGACCAGCTAGATCTACTGTCTCTATTATATTATGACAGACCAGCTAGATCTACTGTCTCTATTATATTATGACAGACCAGCTAGATCTACTGTCTCTATTATATTATGACAGACCAGCTAGATCTACTGTCTCTATTATATTATGACAGACCAGCTAGATCTACTGTCTCTATTATATTATGACAGACCAGCTAGATCTACTGTCTCTATTATATTATGACAGACCAGCTAGATCTACTGTCTCTATTATATTATGACAGACCAGCTAGATCTACTGTCTCTATTATATTATGACAGACCAGCTAGATCTACTGTCTCTATTATATTATGACAGACCAGCTAGATCTACTGTCTCTATTATATTATGACAGACCAGCTAGATCTACTGTCTCTATTATATTATGACAGACCAGCTAGATCTACTGTCTCTATTATATTATGACAGACCAGCTAGATCTACTGTCTCTATTATATTATGACAGACCAGCTAGATCTACTGTCTCTATTATATTATGACAGACCAGCTAGATCTACTGTCTCTATTATATTATGACAGACCAGCTAGATCTACTGTCTCTATTATATTATGACAGACCAGCTAGATCTACTGTCTCTATTATATTATGACAGACCAGCTAGATCTACTGTCTCTATTATATTATGACAGACCAGCTAGATCTACTGTCTCTATTATATTATGACAGACCAGCTAGATCTACTGTCTCTATTATATTATGACAGACCAGCTAGATCTACTGTCTCTATTATATTATGACAGACCAGCTAGATCTACTGTCTCTATTATATTATGACAGACCAGCTAGATCTACTGTCTCTATTATATTATGACAGACCAGCTAGATCTACTGTCTCTATTATATTATGACAGACCAGCTAGATCTACTGTCTCTATTATATTATGACAGACCAGCTAGATCTACTGTCTCTATTATATTATGACAGACCAGCTAGATCTACTGTCTCTATTATATTATGACAGACCAGCTAGATCTACTGTCTCTATTATATTATGACAGACCAGCTAGATCTACTGTCTCTATTATATTATGACAGACCAGCTAGATCTACTGTCTCTATTATATTATGACAGACCAGCTAGATCTACTGTCTCTATTATATTATGACAGACCAGCTAGATCTACTGTCTCTATTATATTATGACAGACCAGCTAGATCTACTGTCTCTATTATATTATGACAGACCAGCTAGATCTACTGTCTCTATTATATTATGACAGACCAGCTAGATCTACTGTCTCTATTATATTATGACAGACCAGCTAGATCTACTGTCTCTATTATATTATGACAGACCAGCTAGATCTACTGTCTCTATTATATTATGACAGACCAGCTAGATCTACTGTCTCTATTATATTATGACAGACCAGCTAGATCTACTGTCTCTATTATATTATGACAGACCAGCTAGATCTACTGTCTCTATTATATTATGACAGACCAGCTAGATCTACTGTCTCTATTATATTATGACAGACCAGCTAGATCTACTGTCTCTATTATATTATGACAGACCAGCTAGATCTACTGTCTCTATTATATTATGACAGACCAGCTAGATCTACTGTCTCTATTATATTATGACAGACCAGCTAGATCTACTGTCTCTATTATATTATGACAGACCAGCTAGATCTACTGTCTCTATTATATTATGACAGACCAGCTAGATCTACTGTCTCTATTATATTATGACAGACCAGCTAGATCTACTGTCTCTATTATATTATGACAGACCAGCTAGATCTACTGTCTCTATTATATTATGACAGACCAGCTAGATCTACTGTCTCTATTATATTATGACAGACCAGCTAGATCTACTGTCTCTATTATATTATGACAGACCAGCTAGATCTACTGTCTCTATTATATTATGACAGACCAGCTAGATCTACTGTCTCTATTATATTATGACAGACCAGCTAGATCTACTGTCTCTATTATATTATGACAGACCAGCTAGATCTACTGTCTCTATTATATTATGACAGACCAGCTAGATCTACTGTCTCTATTATATTATGACAGACCAGCTAGATCTACTGTCTCTATTATATTATGACAGACCAGCTAGATCTACTGTCTCTATTATATTATGACAGACCAGCTAGATCTACTGTCTCTATTATATTATGACAGACCAGCTAGATCTACTGTCTCTATTATATTATGACAGACCAGCTAGATCTACTGTCTCTATTATATTATGACAGACCAGCTAGATCTACTGTCTCTATTATATTATGACAGACCAGCTAGATCTACTGTCTCTATTATATTATGACAGACCAGCTAGATCTACTGTCTCTATTATATTATGACAGACCAGCTAGATCTACTGTCTCTATTATATTATGACAGACCAGCTAGATCTACTGTCTCTATTATATTATGACAGACCAGCTAGATCTACTGTCTCTATTATATTATGACAGACCAGCTAGATCTACTGTCTCTATTATATTATGACAGACCAGCTAGATCTACTGTCTCTATTATATTATGACAGACCAGCTAGATCTACTGTCTCTATTATATTATGACAGACCAGCTAGATCTACTGTCTCTATTATATTATGACAGACCAGCTAGATCTACTGTCTCTATTATATTATGACAGACCAGCTAGATCTACTGTCTCTATTATATTATGACAGACCAGCTAGATCTACTGTCTCTATTATATTATGACAGACCAGCTAGATCTACTGTCTCTATTATATTATGACAGACCAGCTAGATCTACTGTCTCTATTATATTATGACAGACCAGCTAGATCTACTGTCTCTATTATATTATGACAGACCAGCTAGATCTACTGTCTCTATTATATTATGACAGACCAGCTAGATCTACTGTCTCTATTATATTATGACAGACCAGCTAGATCTACTGTCTCTATTATATTATGACAGACCAGCTAGATCTACTGTCTCTATTATATTATGACAGACCAGCTAGATCTACTGTCTCTATTATATTATGACAGACCAGCTAGATCTACTGTCTCTATTATATTATGACAGACCAGCTAGATCTACTGTCTCTATTATATTATGACAGACCAGCTAGATCTACTGTCTCTATTATATTATGACAGACCAGCTAGATCTACTGTCTCTATTATATTATGACAGACCAGCTAGATCTACTGTCTCTATTATATTATGACAGACCAGCTAGATCTACTGTCTCTATTATATTATGACAGACCAGCTAGATCTACTGTCTCTATTATATTATGACAGACCAGCTAGATCTACTGTCTCTATTATATTATGACAGACCAGCTAGATCTACTGTCTCTATTATATTATGACAGACCAGCTAGATCTACTGTCTCTATTATATTATGACAGACCAGCTAGATCTACTGTCTCTATTATATTATGACAGACCAGCTAGATCTACTGTCTCTATTATATTATGACAGACCAGCTAGATCTACTGTCTCTATTATATTATGACAGACCAGCTAGATCTACTGTCTCTATTATATTATGACAGACCAGCTAGATCTACTGTCTCTATTATATTATGACAGACCAGCTAGATCTACTGTCTCTATTATATTATGACAGACCAGCTAGATCTACTGTCTCTATTATATTATGACAGACCAGCTAGATCTACTGTCTCTATTATATTATGACAGACCAGCTAGATCTACTGTCTCTATTATATTATGACAGACCAGCTAGATCTACTGTCTCTATTATATTATGACAGACCAGCTAGATCTACTGTCTCTATTATATTATGACAGACCAGCTAGATCTACTGTCTCTATTATATTATGACAGACCAGCTAGATCTACTGTCTCTATTATATTATGACAGACCAGCTAGATCTACTGTCTCTATTATATTATGACAGACCAGCTAGATCTACTGTCTCTATTATATTATGACAGACCAGCTAGATCTACTGTCTCTATTATATTATGACAGACCAGCTAGATCTACTGTCTCTATTATATTATGACAGACCAGCTAGATCTACTGTCTCTATTATATTATGACAGACCAGCTAGATCTACTGTCTCTATTATATTATGACAGACCAGCTAGATCTACTGTCTCTATTATATTATGACAGACCAGCTAGATCTACTGTCTCTATTATATTATGACAGACCAGCTAGATCTACTGTCTCTATTATATTATGACAGACCAGCTAGATCTACTGTCTCTATTATATTATGACAGACCAGCTAGATCTACTGTCTCTATTATATTATGACAGACCAGCTAGATCTACTGTCTCTATTATATTATGACAGACCAGCTAGATCTACTGTCTCTATTATATTATGACAGACCAGCTAGATCTACTGTCTCTATTATATTATGACAGACCAGCTAGATCTACTGTCTCTATTATATTATGACAGACCAGCTAGATCTACTGTCTCTATTATATTATGACAGACCAGCTAGATCTACTGTCTCTATTATATTATGACAGACCAGCTAGATCTACTGTCTCTATTATATTATGACAGACCAGCTAGATCTACTGTCTCTATTATATTATGACAGACCAGCTAGATCTACTGTCTCTATTATATTATGACAGACCAGCTAGATCTACTGTCTCTATTATATTATGACAGACCAGCTAGATCTACTGTCTCTATTATATTATGACAGACCAGCTAGATCTACTGTCTCTATTATATTATGACAGACCAGCTAGATCTACTGTCTCTATTATATTATGACAGACCAGCTAGATCTACTGTCTCTATTATATTATGACAGACCAGCTAGATCTACTGTCTCTATTATATTATGACAGACCAGCTAGATCTACTGTCTCTATTATATTATGACAGACCAGCTAGATCTACTGTCTCTATTATATTATGACAGACCAGCTAGATCTACTGTCTCTATTATATTATGACAGACCAGCTAGATCTACTGTCTCTATTATATTATGACAGACCAGCTAGATCTACTGTCTCTATTATATTATGACAGACCAGCTAGATCTACTGTCTCTATTATATTATGACAGACCAGCTAGATCTACTGTCTCTATTATATTATGACAGACCAGCTAGATCTACTGTCTCTATTATATTATGACAGACCAGCTAGATCTACTGTCTCTATTATATTATGACAGACCAGCTAGATCTACTGTCTCTATTATATTATGACAGACCAGCTAGATCTACTGTCTCTATTATATTATGACAGACCAGCTAGATCTACTGTCTCTATTATATTATGACAGACCAGCTAGATCTACTGTCTCTATTATATTATGACAGACCAGCTAGATCTACTGTCTCTATTATATTATGACAGACCAGCTAGATCTACTGTCTCTATTATATTATGACAGACCAGCTAGATCTACTGTCTCTATTATATTATGACAGACCAGCTAGATCTACTGTCTCTATTATATTATGACAGACCAGCTAGATCTACTGTCTCTATTATATTATGACAGACCAGCTAGATCTACTGTCTCTATTATATTATGACAGACCAGCTAGATCTACTGTCTCTATTATATTATGACAGACCAGCTAGATCTACTGTCTCTATTATATTATGACAGACCAGCTAGATCTACTGTCTCTATTATATTATGACAGACCAGCTAGATCTACTGTCTCTATTATATTATGACAGACCAGCTAGATCTACTGTCTCTATTATATTATGACAGACCAGCTAGATCTACTGTCTCTATTATATTATGACAGACCAGCTAGATCTACTGTCTCTATTATATTATGACAGACCAGCTAGATCTACTGTCTCTATTATATTATGACAGACCAGCTAGATCTACTGTCTCTATTATATTATGACAGACCAGCTAGATCTACTGTCTCTATTATATTATGACAGACCAGCTAGATCTACTGTCTCTATTATATTATGACAGACCAGCTAGATCTACTGTCTCTATTATATTATGACAGACCAGCTAGATCTACTGTCTCTATTATATTATGACAGACCAGCTAGATCTACTGTCTCTATTATATTATGACAGACCAGCTAGATCTACTGTCTCTATTATATTATGACAGACCAGCTAGATCTACTGTCTCTATTATATTATGACAGACCAGCTAGATCTACTGTCTCTATTATATTATGACAGACCAGCTAGATCTACTGTCTCTATTATATTATGACAGACCAGCTAGATCTACTGTCTCTATTATATTATGACAGACCAGCTAGATCTACTGTCTCTATTATATTATGACAGACCAGCTAGATCTACTGTCTCTATTATATTATGACAGACCAGCTAGATCTACTGTCTCTATTATATTATGACAGACCAGCTAGATCTACTGTCTCTATTATATTATGACAGACCAGCTAGATCTACTGTCTCTATTATATTATGACAGACCAGCTAGATCTACTGTCTCTATTATATTATGACAGACCAGCTAGATCTACTGTCTCTATTATATTATGACAGACCAGCTAGATCTACTGTCTCTATTATATTATGACAGACCAGCTAGATCTACTGTCTCTATTATATTATGACAGACCAGCTAGATCTACTGTCTCTATTATATTATGACAGACCAGCTAGATCTACTGTCTCTATTATATTATGACAGACCAGCTAGATCTACTGTCTCTATTATATTATGACAGACCAGCTAGATCTACTGTCTCTATTATATTATGACAGACCAGCTAGATCTACTGTCTCTATTATATTATGACAGACCAGCTAGATCTACTGTCTCTATTATATTATGACAGACCAGCTAGATCTACTGTCTCTATTATATTATGACAGACCAGCTAGATCTACTGTCTCTATTATATTATGACAGACCAGCTAGATCTACTGTCTCTATTATATTATGACAGACCAGCTAGATCTACTGTCTCTATTATATTATGACAGACCAGCTAGATCTACTGTCTCTATTATATTATGACAGACCAGCTAGATCTACTGTCTCTATTATATTATGACAGACCAGCTAGATCTACTGTCTCTATTATATTATGACAGACCAGCTAGATCTACTGTCTCTATTATATTATGACAGACCAGCTAGATCTACTGTCTCTATTATATTATGACAGACCAGCTAGATCTACTGTCTCTATTATATTATGACAGACCAGCTAGATCTACTGTCTCTATTATATTATGACAGACCAGCTAGATCTACTGTCTCTATTATATTATGACAGACCAGCTAGATCTACTGTCTCTATTATATTATGACAGACCAGCTAGATCTACTGTCTCTATTATATTATGACAGACCAGCTAGATCTACTGTCTCTATTATATTATGACAGACCAGCTAGATCTACTGTCTCTATTATATTATGACAGACCAGCTAGATCTACTGTCTCTATTATATTATGACAGACCAGCTAGATCTACTGTCTCTATTATATTATGACAGACCAGCTAGATCTACTGTCTCTATTATATTATGACAGACCAGCTAGATCTACTGTCTCTATTATATTATGACAGACCAGCTAGATCTACTGTCTCTATTATATTATGACAGACCAGCTAGATCTACTGTCTCTATTATATTATGACAGACCAGCTAGATCTACTGTCTCTATTATATTATGACAGACCAGCTAGATCTACTGTCTCTATTATATTATGACAGACCAGCTAGATCTACTGTCTCTATTATATTATGACAGACCAGCTAGATCTACTGTCTCTATTATATTATGACAGACCAGCTAGATCTACTGTCTCTATTATATTATGACAGACCAGCTAGATCTACTGTCTCTATTATATTATGACAGACCAGCTAGATCTACTGTCTCTATTATATTATGACAGACCAGCTAGATCTACTGTCTCTATTATATTATGACAGACCAGCTAGATCTACTGTCTCTATTATATTATGACAGACCAGCTAGATCTACTGTCTCTATTATATTATGACAGACCAGCTAGATCTACTGTCTCTATTATATTATGACAGACCAGCTAGATCTACTGTCTCTATTATATTATGACAGACCAGCTAGATCTACTGTCTCTATTATATTATGACAGACCAGCTAGATCTACTGTCTCTATTATATTATGACAGACCAGCTAGATCTACTGTCTCTATTATATTATGACAGACCAGCTAGATCTACTGTCTCTATTATATTATGACAGACCAGCTAGATCTACTGTCTCTATTATATTATGACAGACCAGCTAGATCTACTGTCTCTATTATATTATGACAGACCAGCTAGATCTACTGTCTCTATTATATTATGACAGACCAGCTAGATCTACTGTCTCTATTATATTATGACAGACCAGCTAGATCTACTGTCTCTATTATATTATGACAGACCAGCTAGATCTACTGTCTCTATTATATTATGACAGACCAGCTAGATCTACTGTCTCTATTATATTATGACAGACCAGCTAGATCTACTGTCTCTATTATATTATGACAGACCAGCTAGATCTACTGTCTCTATTATATTATGACAGACCAGCTAGATCTACTGTCTCTATTATATTATGACAGACCAGCTAGATCTACTGTCTCTATTATATTATGACAGACCAGCTAGATCTACTGTCTCTATTATATTATGACAGACCAGCTAGATCTACTGTCTCTATTATATTATGACAGACCAGCTAGATCTACTGTCTCTATTATATTATGACAGACCAGCTAGATCTACTGTCTCTATTATATTATGACAGACCAGCTAGATCTACTGTCTCTATTATATTATGACAGACCAGCTAGATCTACTGTCTCTATTATATTATGACAGACCAGCTAGATCTACTGTCTCTATTATATTATGACAGACCAGCTAGATCTACTGTCTCTATTATATTATGACAGACCAGCTAGATCTACTGTCTCTATTATATTATGACAGACCAGCTAGATCTACTGTCTCTATTATATTATGACAGACCAGCTAGATCTACTGTCTCTATTATATTATGACAGACCAGCTAGATCTACTGTCTCTATTATATTATGACAGACCAGCTAGATCTACTGTCTCTATTATATTATGACAGACCAGCTAGATCTACTGTCTCTATTATATTATGACAGACCAGCTAGATCTACTGTCTCTATTATATTATGACAGACCAGCTAGATCTACTGTCTCTATTATATTATGACAGACCAGCTAGATCTACTGTCTCTATTATATTATGACAGACCAGCTAGATCTACTGTCTCTATTATATTATGACAGACCAGCTAGATCTACTGTCTCTATTATATTATGACAGACCAGCTAGATCTACTGTCTCTATTATATTATGACAGACCAGCTAGATCTACTGTCTCTATTATATTATGACAGACCAGCTAGATCTACTGTCTCTATTATATATGACAGACCAGCTAGATCTACTGTCTCTATTATATTATGACAGACCAGCTAGATCTACTGTCTCTATTATATTATGACAGACCAGCTAGATCTACTGTCTCTATTATATTATGACAGACCAGCTAGATCTACTGTCTCTATTATATTATGACAGACCAGCTAGATCTACTGTCTCTATTATATTATGACAGACCAGCTAGATCTACTGTCTCTATTATATTATGACAGACCAGCTAGATCTACTGTCTCTATTATATTATGACAGACCAGCTAGATCTACTGTCTCTATTATATTATGACAGACCAGCTAGATCTACTGTCTCTATTATATTATGACAGACCAGCTAGATCTACTGTCTCTATTATATTATGACAGACCAGCTAGATCTACTGTCTCTATTATATTATGACAGACCAGCTAGATCTACTGTCTCTATTATATTATGACAGACCAGCTAGATCTACTGTCTCTATTATATTATGACAGACCAGCTAGATCTACTGTCTCTATTATATTATGACAGACCAGCTAGATCTACTGTCTCTATTATATTATGACAGACCAGCTAGATCTACTGTCTCTATTATATTATGACAGACCAGCTAGATCTACTGTCTCTATTATATTATGACAGACCAGCTAGATCTACTGTCTCTATTATATTATGACAGACCAGCTAGATCTACTGTCTCTATTATATTATGACAGACCAGCTAGATCTACTGTCTCTATTATATTATGACAGACCAGCTAGATCTACTGTCTCTATTATATTATGACAGACCAGCTAGATCTACTGTCTCTATTATATTATGACAGACCAGCTAGATCTACTGTCTCTATTATATTATGACAGACCAGCTAGATCTACTGTCTCTATTATATTATGACAGACCAGCTAGATCTACTGTCTCTATTATATTATGACAGACCAGCTAGATCTACTGTCTCTATTATATTATGACAGACCAGCTAGATCTACTGTCTCTATTATATTATGACAGACCAGCTAGATCTACTGTCTCTATTATATTATGACAGACCAGCTAGATCTACTGTCTCTATTATATTATGACAGACCAGCTAGATCTACTGTCTCTATTATATTATGACAGACCAGCTAGATCTACTGTCTCTATTATATTATGACAGACCAGCTAGATCTACTGTCTCTATTATATTATGACAGACCAGCTAGATCTACTGTCTCTATTATATTATGACAGACCAGCTAGATCTACTGTCTCTATTATATTATGACAGACCAGCTAGATCTACTGTCTCTATTATATTATGACAGACCAGCTAGATCTACTGTCTCTATTATATTATGACAGACCAGCTAGATCTACTGTCTCTATTATATTATGACAGACCAGCTAGATCTACTGTCTCTATTATATTATGACAGACCAGCTAGATCTACTGTCTCTATTATATTATGACAGACCAGCTAGATCTACTGTCTCTATTATATTATGACAGACCAGCTAGATCTACTGTCTCTATTATATTATGACAGACCAGCTAGATCTACTGTCTCTATTATATTATGACAGACCAGCTAGATCTACTGTCTCTATTATATTATGACAGACCAGCTAGATCTACTGTCTCTATTATATTATGACAGACCAGCTAGATCTACTGTCTCTATTATATTATGACAGACCAGCTAGATCTACTGTCTCTATTATATTATGACAGACCAGCTAGATCTACTGTCTCTATTATATTATGACAGACCAGCTAGATCTACTGTCTCTATTATATTATGACAGACCAGCTAGATCTACTGTCTCTATTATATTATGACAGACCAGCTAGATCTACTGTCTCTATTATATTATGACAGACCAGCTAGATCTACTGTCTCTATTATATTATGACAGACCAGCTAGATCTACTGTCTCTATTATATTATGACAGACCAGCTAGATCTACTGTCTCTATTATATTATGACAGACCAGCTAGATCTACTGTCTCTATTATATTATGACAGACCAGCTAGATCTACTGTCTCTATTATATTATGACAGACCAGCTAGATCTACTGTCTCTATTATATTATGACAGACCAGCTAGATCTACTGTCTCTATTATATTATGACAGACCAGCTAGATCTACTGTCTCTATTATATTATGACAGACCAGCTAGATCTACTGTCTCTATTATATTATGACAGACCAGCTAGATCTACTGTCTCTTTATTATGACAGACCAGCTAGATCTACTGTCTCTATTATATTATGACAGACCAGCTAGATCTACTGTCTCTATTATATTATGACAGACCAGCTAGATCTACTGTCTCTATTATATTATGACAGACCAGCTAGATCTACTGTCTCTATTATATTATGACAGACCAGCTAGATCTACTGTCTCTATTATATTATGACAGACCAGCTAGATCTACTGTCTCTATTATATTATGACAGACCAGCTAGATCTACTGTCTCTATTATATTATGACAGACCAGCTAGATCTACTGTCTCTATTATATTATGACAGACCAGCTAGATCTACTGTCTCTATTATATTATGACAGACCAGCTAGATCTACTGTCTCTATTATATTATGACAGACCAGCTAGATCTACTGTCTCTATTATATTATGACAGACCAGCTAGATCTACTGTCTCTATTATATTATGACAGACCAGCTAGATCTACTGTCTCTATTATATTATGACAGACCAGCTAGATCTACTGTCTCTATTATATTATGACAGACCAGCTAGATCTACTGTCTCTATTATATTATGACAGACCAGCTAGATCTACTGTCTCTATTATATTATGACAGACCAGCTAGATCTACTGTCTCTATTATATTATGACAGACCAGCTAGATCTACTGTCTCTATTATATTATGACAGACCAGCTAGATCTACTGTCTCTATTATATTATGACAGACCAGCTAGATCTACTGTCTCTATTATATTATGACAGACCAGCTAGATCTACTGTCTCTATTATATTATGACAGACCAGCTAGATCTACTGTCTCTATTATATTATGACAGACCAGCTAGATCTACTGTCTCTATTATATTATGACAGACCAGCTAGATCTACTGTCTCTATTATATTATGACAGACCAGCTAGATCTACTGTCTCTATTATATATGACAGACCAGCTAGATCTACTGTCTCTATTATATTATGACAGACCAGCTAGATCTACTGTCTCTATTATATTATGACAGACCAGCTAGATCTACTGTCTCTATTATATTATGACAGACCAGCTAGATCTACTGTCTCTATTATATTATGACAGACCAGCTAGATCTACTGTCTCTATTATATTATGACAGACCAGCTAGATCTACTGTCTCTATTATATTATGACAGACCAGCTAGATCTACTGTCTCTATTATATATGACAGACCAGCTAGATCTACTGTCTCTATTATATTATGACAGACCAGCTAGATCTACTGTCTCTATTATATTATGACAGACCAGCTAGATCTACTGTCTCTATTATATTATGACAGACCAGCTAGATCTACTGTCTCTATTATATTATGACAGACCAGCTAGATCTACTGTCTCTATTATATTATGACAGACCAGCTAGATCTACTGTCTCTATTATATTATGACAGACCAGCTAGATCTACTGTCTCTATTATATTATGACAGACCAGCTAGATCTACTGTCTCTATTATATTATGACAGACCAGCTAGATCTACTGTCTCTATTATATTATGACAGACCAGCTAGATCTACTGTCTCTATTATATTATGACAGACCAGCTAGATCTACTGTCTCTATTATATTATGACAGACCAGCTAGATCTACTGTCTCTATTATATTATGACAGACCAGCTAGATCTACTGTCTCTATTATATTATGACAGACCAGCTAGATCTACTGTCTCTATTATATATGACAGACCAGCTAGATCTACTGTCTCTATTATATTATGACAGACCAGCTAGATCTACTGTCTCTATTATATTATGACAGACCAGCTAGATCTACTGTCTCTATTATATTATGACAGACCAGCTAGATCTACTGTCTCTATTATATTATGACAGACCAGCTAGATCTACTGTCTCTATTATATTATGACAGACCAGCTAGATCTACTGTCTCTATTATATTATGACAGACCAGCTAGATCTACTGTCTCTATTATATTATGACAGACCAGCTAGATCTACTGTCTCTATTATATTATGACAGACCAGCTAGATCTACTGTCTCTATTATATTATGACAGACCAGCTAGATCTACTGTCTCTATTATATTATGACAGACCAGCTAGATCTACTGTCTCTATTATATTATGACAGACCAGCTAGATCTACTGTCTCTATTATTTATGACAGACCAGCTAGATCTACTGTCTCTATTATATTATGACAGACCAGCTAGATCTACTGTCTCTATTATATTATGACAGACCAGCTAGATCTACTGTCTCTATTATATTATGACAGACCAGCTAGATCTACTGTCTCTATTATATTATGACAGACCAGCTAGATCTACTGTCTCTATTATATTATGACAGACCAGCTAGATCTACTGTCTCTATTATATTATGACAGACCAGCTAGATCTACTGTCTCTATTATATAATGACAGACCAGCTAGATCTACTGTCTCTATTATATTATGACCGACCAGCTAGATCTACTGTCTCTATTTAA